>NW_023503374.1:7805684-9005684 GCF_014529535.1 Bradysia coprophila
TCCCTGGAATATATTACTTAGGATTGTACTTACTTGCATATATTACCAGCATGTATTTACTTGGATATTTTCACTTGGGGCATATATTAGCTTTTTTCGGATGGTATAACTTGGCATGTATCTACCAGGCGACATAATTACTTGCATAATATACCATTATACTTGGCATATATTACTGGGCATTATACTGGAAATTACTTGGCAATAGCGCATATATTACTTTGGCATATATTCCGCAATCCAGGCATATATTACTTGGCATTATTAACTGGCATGATATTAATGGCATATGATTAACTTGGTCACATATTAGTAATATAACTTGGCATTATCATTACTTGACTCTTTTACGGCATATATTACCAGGCATATATATTACTTGGCATATTATTACTTGGCATATATATGGCATACTTTCGGCATGATTATTACTTGGCATATATTACTTGGCATATATTTACTTGGCCATATATTTACCGGCATGTATTACTTGGCATATACTTACTGGCATATATTGCTATTACGCTGGCATATTATTATGCGTCATACAATTAACTTGCATATATAGCCTGCATATATTACATGGGCATATATTACTTGGCATACTAATGAGCATGTCATTATTACACTCATATTACTGGCATATATTACGCAGGCATATATTACTTGGGCAATTAATTACCACTGCATATATTAGCTGGCATATATATCACTTTGGCATGTATTATGGCACTATATTATTGGCATCTATATGAATTAACCTGTATTACCGGCATATATTTACTTGCGCATATAATTACGTTCGGCAGTTATCATTACTCAGGGCACTATCATTACCAAACGGCATACCTATTACTTGCGCATATCCATTACTTTGTATATATTACCCTTCGGATGTATTACTTTGACATGTGTTTCTTAGGCTGTTTACCGGACATATATAACTTGGAACACTATATTAAATTGGCCATGTATTACTAAGGCTGTATTACTTAGGCACCATATATTAGCTCAGGCATATATCTACTTGGATATATGATATTACTTGGGCAATATTTAACTGTATTAACTTTACAGGATATATACCATGGCATTGTATTGACTTGTGCGACTGTCATTACTGGCCGATGTATTCACTTGGCATATTTACGTTGGCATAATCATCTTACTTGAGAACCATATCAATTTACTTCGCCGGCATGTATACTCGAGTATCAAATATTTACTTCCGCATAATACCTGACATGATTACTTGGGCATGTGTATTATTAGGCATATATTTACTTGGCATTTATTACTTGGCATGTATTACTTGGCATATATTACTATGCATATGTTACTAGGCATATGTTACTAGGCATATATTACTAGGCAAAAAATTGTCAAATTTAGAACATTAATATATCGATTACTCTATACATGACAACAAATGTCAGAAAAAAATCTTCAAATAAACCTTCGAACTTACATAAGACCGAATGATCTTTGAGTTCTCATTTTTCTTATAAATTTGCAGCAAGATTTTCAATCAACCATGAATCGGAAATAAAATGCGACTCGTGTGAATTATGGCCCTCGCTCCGGTCTGACCGCAAACTTCCCACTCGTATGAGCTATCTATTATTATGTTTGAATCAAACAGTTTGATTGCCATTTTGTCAAATTTAATCAGAGTAGATGCGATGTTTTACGAATGTGGAACGATGAAAGGACTCCTTCACTATGGTAAAAAATAAAAAAAACGCGATAGATGGTCTTCTCTTACAGTTTTGTACAAAAGAGGAAGTCCCCCGGTACTTACTAAATTTACAAAACCTTCAATCGTGAATAAAATATGGATGGTAATAAATTACCGATAAATTTAATTTAATTTTTTTGTCGTTTCTTCACTTTTGTTGAGCGAACAAAACGCCTTCTCCTTAACTTTTGTAAAAGGATGAATTCCCTAGGAACGAACAGAACGCCTTCTCATTACATTTCGTAGAAAGATGAATTCCCTAGGAACGAACAAAAGGCCTTCTGATTACATTTCATAGAAGGATGAATTCCCTAGGAACGAACCGCCTTTGATTTATATTTCCAAAATCGACAAAGTGTGAAGGAAAGACAAATTTTTTTAATGATTTACTGAAGAGGTGTCAGCGACATGTACCACATTTCTATCGGTATTTTATTATTTTTTATCGGTAAAATTGAATTTTTCTATCGGTCTTTCCCATAAAATATCACGACTCGTGAGAATTACGGCCCTCGCTTCGCTCTGGCTCGCACACTCGTATGGGAGTTGTAATAGTAGATTACATACTTGTGCGGAAGAGTTGTTTTGAAAAGTGTGTAGTTTGTATTCTGGGCTGAAGGCGAAGTATACAACCACACGAGTCAAAACAACGATTTCCGCACAATTATGTAGTTTATTTTACCTCTTAGGTGCGGCAAATGAAAGTGAATTTTCGCAGCACATAGGAGGTAAAATATTTTGTTTGATTGGTGGAATAATGAATTTAAAAAAAATATATTCAGAAATTAGTTGAGAATGAGTTATCTTATATTGCCTACAAGGGATGAAGGTTACATTTAACATTTTTCATAAAATTTCCTACACTTTTCAATCATATTGTGCTCATTTGATAGCAGGCATTTTTCTGCCGTAAGACATTGAGTAAAAAATATCTTTCATCAAATTTGTTAGTCAACTATCAGATTTGTTAGTCAACTATCAAGTTGTTAGCAGTTCACTAACAAGAGATATTTACCGGTTAGACTGACGAAATTTTTCTTCCAACTTGTTTCACATACTTATACAATTTACACACAGTACGCAACAAAATCAAATTTCATCAACAGTGTAAAATCCTGTTTTCCTGGGATAGCTTCTAGATCCTTCGTCCCACATAGCCCATCTTCGAACTTAGCCTCGGTATATTAGTTCCACATATTTAAAAAAAATATCTTCCAAATTGGTTAAAAATTACTCAAGTTTTCGTGCCTTCAACGATTTTTTGTTACCCACATTTAACGTTTTTCATACCATTTCATACATTTTCAATCACAGTGAACTTTTTTGTTACCCACATATTTCGGTATTTTCTTGTGTAAGAACCTCACTTTCAGTCAAGGGAATAAAAGTTGACGCACCTAAATGATAGGTTTTAATTTTAGGTTCCGCTAGCTTCTGTGAATTTAAGAGTAATTATAATTTGTTTAAGGTAGGAATTTATAAAAAACGAAAAATCGACAAGATCGAATATTACCATCATCACTACAACATCTTGGAACCAAATACCTCATATAGCATACGATAATAATATTTCGGTTGATAAAAATTATAAAAAAAGGGATAAAAAATTGTGAGATGTAACTCCAAAATGGAGATAATAAAATGTAATTTCGGAGATAATAAATGGAGTTTTGGTGATAATGTGACTTGAAACGGAAATAACAAATGTATGTATGTATGTTCAAATGTAATGTCAGGTTTTGATGTCTAGCATGTTTCATTGAATAAAAATTAAAGTTTGTTGGTTTTACACCAGAGTTCACAGTAACTCATAATTCTCACAAATGTATGGAATGGAGGTAAAAAATTAAAAAGTTGAGATAATAATTTCAGAAAAGGAGATATCAGCAGAGATATCAGGGAAAAAGAAATTTGATTTACTCAAGATATCAACGTGACCGACAGACATAGGCAAACACTTTGCCCTCACCGTCTGCTTCGAATTCCATCAATTACACAACATCGTAATCCCATAAGCCCCTTTGTACTTCGTACGGGACTAAAAAGTGAAAGGTGTTAAAGACGAATACTGCAGGGCAAAATTATTTTTGTAGTAGGTTAGTTTACGATTGACAAATACAAGAATTGTGAAAATTTCAATTTGAGCGGTGTTGTGATTCGAGCTTAGAATTAAGTATGAAGCGACAAAGAGCAGAAAGCGAAAGTACGTAATAGTAACTGCTGAAAAACTTCTTGAATAAATAAATGCTTCACTTACAGCATCTGAGGAAATGGAGATCGAAGATTGTGAAGTGAATGGTGAGTCCCTCAACCTATGCTTTCAACCTGATAGGTAATCGTTTGCGCTACTGCTAATATTTCAGTCAGCCCTTTAGTGTGTTACTTATTTACGTTTAATGGTTAATTGATTTATCATGTCGCAAAGGAAAAATACGGCGAATACGTTGGGCAAATTATAAAATTACGAACAAAGAAAAAACTGGCGCAAACGTCTTTACTTGCAAAATATCTAAATGCGAAGCATATATTACTGGGCATATATTACTTGGCATATATTACTTGGCATATATTACTTGGCATATATTACTTGGCATGTATTACTTGGCATGTATTACTGGGCATATATTACTTGGCATATATTACTTGGCATGTATTACTTGGCCTATATTACCAGGCATATATTACTTGGCATATATTACTTGGCATATATTACTTGGTATATATTACCAGGCATATATTACCTGGCATATATTACCTGGCATATATTACTTGGCATATATTACTTGGCATATATTACTTGGCATATATTACTTGGCATATATTACTTGGCATATATTACCAGGCATATATTACCAGGCATATATTACTTGGCATATATTACTTGGCATGTATTACTTGGCATGTATTACTTGGCATGTATTACTTGGCATATATTACCAGGCATATGTTACTTGGCATGTATTACTTGGCATGTATTACTTGGCATGTATTACTTGGCATGTATTACTTGGCATGTATTACTTGGCATGTATTACTTGGCATGTATTACTTGGCATGTATTACTGGGCATATATTACTTGGCATATATTACTTGGCATGTATTACTTGGCCTATATTACCAGGCATATATTACTTGGCATATATTACTTGGCATATATTACTTGGCATATATTACCAGGCATATATTACCTGGCATATATTACCTGGCATATATTACCTGGCATATATTACCTGGCATATATTACTTGGCATATATTACTTGGCATATATTACTTGGCATATATTACTTGGCATATATTACTTGGCATATATTACCAGGCATATATTACTTGGCATATATTACTTGGCATGTATTACTTGGCATGTATTACTTGGCATATATTACCAGGCATATGTTACTTGGCATGTATTACTTGGCATGTATTACTTGGCATGTATTACTTGGCATGTATTACTTGGCATGTATTACTTGGCATGTATTACTTGGCATGTATTACTTGGCATGTATTACTGGGCATATATTACTTGGCATATATTACTTGGCATGTATTACTTGGCCTATATTACCAGGCATATATTACTTGGCATATATTACTTGGCATATGTTACTTGGCATATATTACCAGGCATATATTACTTGGCATATATTACCTGGCATATATTACTGGGCATATATTACTTGGCATATATTAGCTGGCATATATTACTTGGCATATATTACCTGGCATATATTACCAGGCATATATTACTTGGCATATATTACTTGGCATATATTACCAGGCATATATTACTTGGCATATATTACTTGGCATATATTACCTGGCATATATTACTGGGCATATATTAGCTGGCATATATTACTTGGCATATATTACCTGGCATATATTACCAGGCATATATTACTTGGCATATATTACCTGGCATATATTACTGGGCATATATTACTTGGCATATATTACCTGGCATATATTACTTGGCATATATTACCTGGCATATATTACCAGGCATATATTACTTGGCATATATTACTTGGCATATATTACCAGGCATATATTACTTGGCATATATTACCTGGCATATATTACTGGGCATATATTACTTGGCATATATTAGCTGGCATATATTATTTGGCATATATTACCTGGCATATATTACCAGGCATATATTACTTGGCATATATTACCTGGCATATATTACTTGGCATATATTACTTGGCATATATTACTTGGCATATATTACCAGGCATATATTACTTGGCATATATTACCTGGCATATATTACTGGGCATATATTACTGGGCATATATTACTTGGCATATATTAGCTGGCATATATTACTTGGCATATATTACCTGGCATATATTACCAGGCATATATTACCTGGCATATATTACTGGGCATATATTAGCTGGCATATATTACTTGGCATATATTACCTGGCATATATTACCAGGCATATATTACTTGGCATATATTACTTGGCATATATTACTTGGCATATGTTACTTGGCATATATTACCAGGCATATATTACTTGGCATATATTACCTGGCATATATTACTGGGCATATATTACTTGGCATATATTAGCTGGCATATATTACTTGGCATATATTACCTGGCATATATTACCAGGCATATATTACTTGGCATATATTACCTGGCATATATTACTGGGCATATATTACTTGGCATATATTAGCTGGCATATATTACTTGGCATATATTACCTGGCATATATTACCAGGCATATATTACTTGGCATATATTACCTGGCATATATTACTGGGCATATATTACTTGGCATATATTAGCTGGCATATATTACTTGGCATATATTACCTGGCATATATTACCAGGCATATATTACTTGGCATATATTACTTGGCATATATTACTTGGCATATGTTACTTGGCATATATTACTGGGCATATATTACTTGGCATATATTACCTGACATATATTACTGGGCATATATTACTTGGCATATATTAGCTGGCATATATTACTTGGCATATATTACCTGGCATATATTACCAGGCATATATTACTTGGCATATATTACCTGGCATATATTACTGGGCATATATTACTTGGCATATATTAGCTGGCATATATTACTTGGCATATATTACCTGGCATATATTACCTGGCATATATTACCAGGCATATATTACTTGGCATATATTACCTGGCATATATTACTGGGCATATATTACTTGGCATATATTAGCTGGCATATATTACTTGGCATATATTACCTGGCATATATTACCAGGCATATATTACCAGGCATATATTACTTGGCATATATTACTTGGCATATATTACCAGGCATATATTACCAGGCATATATTACTTGGCATATATTACCTGGCATATATTACTGGGCATATATTACTTGGCATATATTACTTGGCATATATTACCAGGCATATATTACTTGGCATATGTTACTTGGCATATATTACCAGGCATATATTACTTGGCATATATTACCTGGCATATATTACTGGGCATATATTACTTGGCATATATTAGCTGGCATATATTACTTGGCATATATTACTTGGCATGTATTACTTGGCCTATATTACCAGGCATATATTACTTGGCATATATTACTTGGCATATATTACTTGGCATATATTACTTGGCATATATTACTTGGCATATATTACTTGGCATATATTACTTGGCATATATTACTTGGCATATATTACCTGGCATATATTACCAGGCATATATTAGTTGGCATGTATTACTTGGTATATATTACTTGGCATGTATTACTTGGCATGTATTACTTGGCATGTATTACTTGGCATATATTACTTGGCATGTATTACTTGGCATGTATTACTTGGCATATATTACCAGGCATATATTACCAGGCATATATTACTTGGCACATATTACTTGGCATATATTACTTGGCATATATTACTTGGCATATATTACCAGGCATATATTACCAGGCATATATTACCAGGCATATATTACTTGGCATATATTACCTGGCATATATTACTGGGCATATATTACTTGGCATATATTACCTGGCATATATTACTTGGCATATATTACCTGGCATATATTACCTGGCATATATTACTGGGCATATATTACCTGGCATATATTACCTGGCATATATTACCTGGCATATATTACTTGGCATATATTACTTGGCATATATTACTTGGCATATATTACTTGGCATATATTACTTGGCATATATTACTTGGCATATATTACTTGGCATATATTACTTGGCATATATTACCTGGCATATATTACCAGGCATATATTAGTTGGCATGTATTACTTGGTATATATTACTTGGCATGTATTACTTGGCATATATTACTTGGCATGTATTACTTGGCATGTATTACTTGGCATATATTACCAGGCATATATTACCAGGCATATATTACTTGGCACATATTACTTGGCATATATTACTTGGCATATATTACTTGGCATGTATTACTTGGCATATATTACCAGACATATATTACCAGGCATATATTACTTGGCATATATTACTAGGCATATATTACGTGGCATATATTACTAGGCATATATTACGTGGCAAATAATACTAGTCATATATTACTTCGCATATATTACCTGACATGTATTACTTGGCATGTATTATTAGGCATATATTACTTGGCATTTATTACTTGGCATGTATTACTTGGCATATATTACTATGCATATGTTACTAGGCATATGTTACTAGGCATATATTACTAGGCAAAAAATTGTCAAATTTAGAACATTAATATATCGATTACTCTATACATGACAACAAATGTCAGAAAAAAATCTTCAAATAAACCTTCGAACTTACATAAGACCGAATGATCTTTGAGTTCTCATTTTTCTTATAAATTTGCAGCAAGATTTTCAATCAACCATGAATCGGAAATAAAATGCGACTCGTGTGAATTATGGCCCTCGCTCCGGTCTGACCGCAAACTTCCCACTCGTATGAGCTATCTATTATTATGTTTGAATCAAACAGTTTGATTGCCATTTTGTCAAATTTAATCAGAGTAGATGCGATGTTTTACGAATGTGGAACGATGAAAGGACTCCTTCACTATGGTAAAAAATAAAAAAAACGCGATAGATGGTCTTCTCTTACAGTTTTGTACAAAAGAGGAAGTCCCCCGGTACTTACTAAATTTACAAAACCTTCAATCGTGAATAAAATATGGATGGTAATAAATTACCGATAAATTTAATTTAATTTTTTTGTCGTTTCTTCACTTTTGTTGAGCGAACAAAACGCCTTCTCCTTAACTTTTGTAAAAGGATGAATTCCCTAGGAACGAACAGAACGCCTTCTCATTACATTTCGTAGAAAGATGAATTCCCTAGGAACGAACAAAAGGCCTTCTGATTACATTTCATAGAAGGATGAATTCCCTAGGAACGAACCGCCTTTGATTTATATTTCCAAAATCGACAAAGTGTGAAGGAAAGACAAATTTTTTTAATGATTTACTGAAGAGGTGTCAGCGACATGTACCACATTTCTATCGGTATTTTATTATTTTTTATCGGTAAAATTGAATTTTTCTATCGGTCTTTCCCATAAAATATCACGACTCGTGAGAATTACGGCCCTCGCTTCGCTCTGGCTCGCACACTCGTATGGGAGTTGTAATAGTAGATTACATACTTGTGCGGAAGAGTTGTTTTGAAAAGTGTGTAGTTTGTATTCTGGGCTGAAGGCGAAGTATACAACCACACGAGTCAAAACAACGATTTCCGCACAATTATGTAGTTTATTTTACCTCTTAGGTGCGGCAAATGAAAGTGAATTTTCGCAGCACATAGGAGGTAAAATATTTTGTTTGATTGGTGGAATAATGAATTTAAAAAAAATATATTCAGAAATTAGTTGAGAATGAGTTATCTTATATTGCCTACAAGGGATGAAGGTTACATTTAACATTTTTCATAAAATTTCCTACACTTTTCAATCATATTGTGCTCATTTGATAGCAGGCATTTTTCTGCCGTAAGACATTGAGTAAAAAATATCTTTCATCAAATTTGTTAGTCAACTATCAGATTTGTTAGTCAACTATCAAGTTGTTAGCAGTTCACTAACAAGAGATATTTACCGGTTAGACTGACGAAATTTTTCTTCCAACTTGTTTCACATACTTATACAATTTACACACAGTACGCAACAAAATCAAATTTCATCAACAGTGTAAAATCCTGTTTTCCTGGGATAGCTTCTAGATCCTTCGTCCCACATAGCCCATCTTCGAACTTAGCCTCGGTATATTAGTTCCACATATTTAAAAAAAATATCTTCCAAATTGGTTAAAAATTACTCAAGTTTTCGTGCCTTCAACGATTTTTTGTTACCCACATTTAACGTTTTTCATACCATTTCATACATTTTCAATCACAGTGAACTTTTTTGTTACCCACATATTTCGGTATTTTCTTGTGTAAGAACCTCACTTTCAGTCAAGGGAATAAAAGTTGACGCACCTAAATGATAGGTTTTAATTTTAGGTTCCGCTAGCTTCTGTGAATTTAAGAGTAATTATAATTTGTTTAAGGTAGGAATTTATAAAAAACGAAAAATCGACAAGATCGAATATTACCATCATCACTACAACATCTTGGAACCAAATACCTCATATAGCATACGATAATAATATTTCGGTTGATAAAAATTATAAAAAAAGGGATAAAAAATTGTGAGATGTAACTCCAAAATGGAGATAATAAAATGTAATTTCGGAGATAATAAATGGAGTTTTGGTGATAATGTGACTTGAAACGGAAATAACAAATGTATGTATGTATGTTCAAATGTAATGTCAGGTTTTGATGTCTAGCATGTTTCATTGAATAAAAATTAAAGTTTGTTGGTTTTACACCAGAGTTCACAGTAACTCATAATTCTCACAAATGTATGGAATGGAGGTAAAAAAATTAAAAAGTTGAGATAATAATTTCAGAAAAGGAGATATCAGCAGAGATATCAGGGAAAAAGAAATTTGATTTACTCAAGATATCAACGTGACCGACAGACATAGGCAAACACTTTGCCCTCACCGTCTGCTTCGAATTCCATCAATTACACAACATCGTAATCCCATAAGCCCCTTTGTACTTCGTACGGGACTAAAAAGTGAAAGGTGTTAAAGACGAATACTGCAGGGCAAAATTATTTTTGTAGTAGGTTAGTTTACGATTGACAAATACAAGAATTGTGAAAATTTCAATTTGAGCGGTGTTGTGATTCGAGCTTAGAATTAAGTATGAAGCGACAAAGAGCAGAAAGCGAAAGTACGTAATAGTAACTGCTGAAAAACTTCTTGAATAAATAAATGCTTCACTTACAGCATCTGAGGAAATGGAGATCGAAGATTGTGAAGTGAATGGTGAGTCCCTCAACCTATGCTTTCAACCTGATAGGTAATCGTTTGCGCTACTGCTAATATTTCAGTCAGCCCTTTAGTGTGTTACTTATTTACGTTTAATGGTTAATTGATTTATCATGTCGCAAAGGAAAAATACGGCGAATACGTTGGGCAAATTATAAAATTACGAACAAAGAAAAAACTGGCGCAAACGTCTTTACTTGCAAAATATCTAAATGCGAAGCATCTTGTATCAATTTTAATCTAAGAAGTGCTAATTGAGTGTTTATCGTGTTAATATCTAGAAAACGAGAGTAACGAGCTCGAAAATCTACTGAAGTTATGGGGCGTCGAATCATTGCTTACATATTTCAACAGCATCGGAATTACTGTCGAGAATATGATGGATGTAGAGGAAACAGATTACAAATTCCTAATGCAAAACAGACCTAAGATGTTTGGCAAAATTATCAGCTTCCGTCGCTTTCACCGGAAATGGAAGCAAAAAAATAAGGTTAGCAAAACCGCGAAGCTAAAATAGTTTGACAGTAAAATTTCACAATGTTACAAACTAAACCATACTCTTCCCTCAGGAGGACTCGGAAAAAGTAAATGTCGAAACAATTTTGGAGCACGAGAAAGGTCACGAAATTAAAGAATTTTTCAAAGAAAACGGCACGTTCAGCCACAAAATGCGTTTAAAAATGGGGTACCTTATATTAGAAGGGCGGAAAGTCAGTAGAGGAATGATGAGTGACATTGCGGAACAAATTGTAGCTATTTTTAGCGGTGAACGGAAAGTAAGAGCACTTTTCACTATGATTTATAGAGTAGAAATATGAAATCATATCATCTCCTTGACTCTCAATTATCCTGTTTAGGTTTTTTTTTAACAAAATGAGGGAATCTTTTGGAAAACAATCTGCCGAACTCGAACGCATTTATTTTCCAGTGGACTTTTTCATGATAAGTATTGGTACCTAGAAGCAAAAATCACATTTAAAAAAAATCATCGATGCTTGTGTGGCATTACATATAAAAAACGTCCACTGGGAAATGTGTCCGATTTCAGCAGGTCGTTTTCAAAAGAATCCCTCAATGTCAATTAAGAACTAATTGAAATGTTTTTATTGAATCATTATTTACAATCCATGTTGTTGATTATTAAGAAGATAATAAACTTCATCCAATGCTTGAGTAGATGGTAACGTTCTGAGTACGGAGGTAAAATTCTCGCGTTGAATATCCATGAATAATCTTTGTCTCGCGCCCTTTGATCACAAACAGAGACACATTTCGTCTGAGGACCGCACGGTCCTTAAGTTTCAAAACCAAATGGAATAAAGAAATATTGATCAATCCATACAACGTAAACCTCTGTTCTTACAACCTTACGACATGATTTGAAGTATTTTGTATATAGAGAGACAAATGTACTCTACAGTGCTTGAATTTACCCATAAACGATTTTGCAACTGTATCGCGGTAGGTTGCATCCCATAATAAACATGTGGTTCTAAAATTTCCGGAAATGCAACTCAAACAAAAGATTTTCGGATTGTTTCATCAAGAGAATGGTGTCTCGGATGTCGACCAGAATCTTTTTTACAACTCAGACACATTTTCACTCCATTCTTAAGGAAACCGAAATTCTTAATGAATCTTTGTCTAGGCATAGTCCAAGCGAAGCGATGTAGAAGGCAGAGTGATGGTAGTAATCGGGCTTTCTCAAAAGATTCAAGACGATCGTAAAGTATTTTTAGCTAGATTTATGAATAGTTACTGATTCGGATTTTCAAACTTCAATAAAAGCGAGGGGTTCATCACTGGCCAAAATGGTGTGTCAACATTTATTTATAATTCACCAATAATTACGTCCATTTACTCTTATTACTGTTTATTTACTGTCAATTTATTGCAATTAATAGTTACTCCTAGCATTAATATTTGTAAAAATGCATTGCATTATCGATTTTTATTCATGTAACGTTAAAATACAATTAATACGAGACTGGTTGAATGTAATTGATATTCATTTACAATCTTTAGGAACATTTTTATCAAAAATTGAGAGGACGTCCTGCAACCGGTGTTTTAATCGTTTGTTTCAATGCATTAAATGCAAAAGCTGCGAAATCCCGATCCAAAACCAATCTACCGACTGAAACAAAGGCACATAAATTCATATCGCTTTCGATTGAATCGACTGATGCTGAAGAATCGGAATGTCTTTTGAATACAATTGTATCGGATGATGGTGTAGAAGCTGCTGTATCAGGTATTCAGTTCATAATAAATATTCTTACAAAAACAAATACCAGGCCCGTACCTAAAGGCTGATTCCAGGGTAGGCAGTGCACAAACGGTGTTTTTAGTTTAAAAAAAAAAACACAATCGGTGTAGTGTAGATGTGTGGATCACAAATTAGTTTTGTTTTTTCTACATTATTACTAAACAAAATGTTTAATTTTCAATAAGAGTTTACCAAGGTTAGATTCGGCTTGGTTTTTTATTGAAAAGTTGTAGGATTATTTTTTACCGACTATTTTTTACACTAATTTGTGCTTTTTTATCTACGCTCCTTAAGGCTGAAAATGAACATTCCGGAGTTGCATTTCTGCTTCTTTGGTCATGAAACGCTTCCTCTATGTAATGCAACTCTTTCAGAATCCGCTAACTATTTCACCCTTTGACACTCATTTGTTCGTACCATGAAGGAAGTGTGAAAACGCTATTTTAATGTTGAGGTTTATCAAGGCTGTAAAATTTAGGGAGGTCACACAGATACAGATACGCGGGTCACACACCACACTTGATGATAACATGATGCCGGATTTCATAGAAAAATTCACCTACTGTGATGATTGTCATCGCCGTGATGATGTGGTGATTTTTTTGTATGTAAAATCATCAGACGTGGAGTGTTCCCGCGTACCTAATAAAATGGCGGTCTGCGTGACCTCCCCAAAGTTTACAGCCTTGGGATTTATTTCATGGTCAGATAGTGACATCAGCTCACATTTCTACTTGGCCTCGATTCGATGAATTTATAATATTCTGTGATTATGGTTTTTTATGTGTATCTTCGAAATCTCGGTTTTGATGCTTCGGAAGACAGGCGTAGCTCCTCGAAAGCTAATGTATCTCGATTGAAAGATTTTGTCGGCTGGTCGATCAAATTTATAAAACTGTTCATAAAGCCCAATTTGAATACAAACTCCTTCCTCCAGTGCCTATATTCGCGAAAATATTTTCACAACATTTCTTAAAATTTCGTGATTTTCTCGAATTTTCACAAAACGTTTTTCCGAAAATTCACGAAAATTTGAGAAAATCACGAAATTTGAAGAAATTTTGAGAAAATATTTTCGCGAATATAGGCACTGCCTTCCTCTGTATTTAATTAAGTTTGAAAAGAGAGCTAGACATCTGACTTAAGATTGAGGAAGGTGTAATTAAGGCGACGAAAAATCTAGAGTGGGTAAGATTCCAGGGTCGGCTACGAAAATTTCAAAGTGAGAAATACCACGCTTTGTTCGTTAGAAGTTACGGGCCTGACAAACACGCAAAAATAAAAACTGAACTTGTGTACTGGAAAAACCAAAGTTTATGTTTACAAATTAGACTAGCACGAAAGTAAAGAACTTTAAAGTCTTAAAATCTCAAATATGGTAAATCAAACTTTAAAACAATTTTAGATGAAGTCCGGTCCAGCATCGATATTTTGAACAATGCGGCAAACATGGGAAACGACGACCTAATCTATGAACATTGGGCCGCAACTTACACATACCGTACAAAGAAAACTTACAAAACTGCAGAAGAAGCAATAAATGATTGGCGTCCACTTCGGGAACCCATCGGATCATTGTTGGTAATTATTATTTTATGTTCTCATTTCGTCTTCATTTATTAAATCACGGTTTGTTTGAAACGAGATGCATAAGGCATATTCGGTATCGTTGTGAAGCTTAAGGGCTAAACAGCTAATAATTTTTTGTAAAAAGTCAATGCACTGGAAGGGTGTAAATAATTCCCAAAGTTCACCGGGGGTAACGAAAAAGACGTTTTTAAAAATTGTGCATTTGGGACAACTTATAAAAAATATTTTTTTAGTGTTGGATCGGGCATAGGCATATTACCATCTACCAATATCACCATTCTGAAACTTTCACGGCCGCTTCTGCTACGAAATATCGTTCATTGACATCTTGATTTTTTGATGGCTACATTTGCGGAATCAGATGTTGCAGGGTGATAATTATTTTACAAAACTTCTTAGAATTAGTCTCTCTACCGATCCCAATATAAGTCAGAACTCAGTACGACTCTACCGGCCGATGGCAGCACATCTCCAGGTTCTCAGAAAAAGCTAAGGGATTCGGGCCTATTTTTTCTTTCTGAAGTTCTTGTCCATCACTTATTAACGAGGGGAAAAATACTCAAAAGAGTTGCAATAAGTTGCATGTGAAAAAAAGAGTTGCATCGGAGTTTCACGCTTTAAAAAAAATTGCACCATAAAAAAAAGTTCCATTGCAGTTGCACTTTGAAAAAGAGATGCAAATGAGTTGCAAAGAGTTAGAAAAAATGGCTTGCAAATGAGTTGCAAATCAAGTGGTTTGCCCCTCGCTCATTAATGTGATAAAAAATTATGGGGGTTGTAGGTGATCTCCATTTAATATCGTTCAAACGAACCGTGCTATGTTTGATTGATTATTCGAAGACATAACTTTATTTTGTCAAATTTAATTTATTAAAAAAAATGTAGATGCACTACGACTTCGTAAAATTGTATGGGAAAGAGAGCGGCGATGCTTTGACGGGATTTAACAATTTTATATCTGAAAATCATCAAGAGCTTTCGAATGAAATCAAAAATGCTCTAGTAAGACAGCAGCTACAAGAAGCTTTATCAGAACGGGGTGAGTAAAATAAAAGGTATACCTTGTCATAATCGCAATATTTGTTGGAAAAAGTATGACATTTGTTGAGAAAGGCGCAAATATCCATAATGTCTAACGAACAAGTTGTATTCTTCTCATTTTCTTAATTGTGCAAATTTTGGCAACACATGTTCCTTTCATCTGCACAATGTTTAAAAATAGTGAAAAAAAACGGCGTGCGAAGAATCTCATCGACCGATTTTCGAGTTTTTTTTAGGAATTAATAGGAATTTCAGATAGTCAAAAAATTAGGGTTATTTGAAAGGTAATTGCTTTCGAATGAAAGCAAATCTCAGGAAATCGCAAACGTTTTTATTGTATATGCTGAGAGTGCATTGGGTGACTTCCCCATCTCTAGGCACGGGAATATATATTATGCACCTGTTGCCAAGATTGGTATTTTGACGTGTAGGACATTATTGCCCTAGCCGAAGGCGTAGAGCAGATCGAGAACAGATATATCGAGATAAACAAAAACTCCCTAGAGAGATAAGCTCGAGATTATCGTTCTAGACAAATAATACATATTTCGCATAAGCAAAAACGAGACAACAAGATATGCGAATGACACTTTGACAATTAAGTATAATGTTTGTTTATATATCCTAGGTGAATAATTTTTTCGGGGAAACACACCGCGTATGCGATAAAGTAATTTTCGCATGGCATGCACCAACACATTCTCAGCTATTACAGTAAAATATCGTACAGTAAAATATGAGCTTCGCTCGCGCGTACGTACACATCTTGGGGCATCATGAAATTATACTGTTAATGGCATATCTCAGTTCTAGGCATATTGCCCGAGAACATATAAAATAAAACAGCATCAGCCCGGCAAGTTGAAGGTTGTGAGTTCGTGTCTCACCCGTGCACAACATTTTTTTTATGAAATCCAATTTGATTCTAGTATTTCTAAGCTGAAAATTAATTACTAAATCGAAATAACCTAAATTGATGCAAGTTGATGCATATTTCATTAAAACGACACTTTTGATTTTCTTCGAATTAACCGCTGCAACAGACTTGAAGCATAATTTTCAGATGTTAGGCTACTGAACTTAAACGGTCATAAAAAACTGGGAAGTCAAGGAATAGCAAGATGGGGTGCTCTTGAGAGCTCAAGCAGTCATCTTTGAATTGAAATAAATGTTGACTTTGGGCAAGTGCTAGAGCTGCAACGTGATGGGTATCGGAAATTTTTTGACTATCCGATCCTTGTATTTCCGAATCAACAACAATAAATCATGAAAATCGGTTGCTTTCTCTCTGATATTCTTCGCGGGCCTGAAACATTAATACTTTTTCAGATCACAACACTCAGTCACGAAAGATTGTGATGGCACTTTTCAATTTGAACTGTATGGTGCCCGTTACGGTGTCAACCAAAAAAAGCAGATGGACACCAACAATTCCAGATTCACAAAATGCATTTTGTCTCACTGTTCTGGACTCAATAGAAATGGAAAAGAAACTGAAGCAGAGAATCTTATTTTGCAATCTGAAGGGGATGGATGTTGCCCCAATATTATTTCATTTTTCCAGAACGGACGAATATTTCGTTCGATACAAAGAAATACTTTATAAAGGCGAGACTTTCTTGGATACGGTTGATATTGCGTTCAAGATCTTTGCAATTTATAAAGTATCTCTGCCACTCGACAGTTCGAAAGTTTGGCATTTTTTAAATGAAGTTTTTTATAAAATTCAGTTTTATTCTGGACCAACTTCTGAATTAACTTCAAAAATGTCTACATTTAAATATTGAAATTAAAACGATTATTAAATTTATGTGAGAAATTAACTAATTTGATATCCATTTATTGTCGGGGAAGACGATCAAATATAGGCTTCTCAAATTTATCAGTTCTACAAGAAACACGAAAACCTATTTGATGGTGATGATGATAGCAGCTACCGATATTCATTCAACGATAGAGTCGGTAAATTTTGCTGAATTATGAACTTTTTTTCGCACGCTAAGGAACTTATGACCTTCAACGAAGGCTAAATTTTTATACATAAAAATCTTGCATTGACCAGAAATCGAACCCCCGACACCAAAAGGTTTTTGAACACAAAGCAGCAACTATAGCCATTCGGCTATATATATCGTCTTCTTGAGCTCGGTGTGTTCGAATCTAAACCTACCTTGCCCGTTTCTCTTCTATATACTCATTGAAGTGAATCATAATTTGCCTATCCATGAAGCAATTGTCTTCTTCTCGTCTTTTCTACCTCTTAACACATTCATTCCTGAACCCAATACCACATCTGTATATAGAAATACAGTTACAACAATGCTCTGATCTGATACATCTCGCAATGAGAATGGACTTTTTTACCTGTCGTCTTAAGAAAGACGCACAGGGGTTTAGAGGGCCTACGGATTATCTGTGTAAGAAAAGAAATTAAATTTCGTCCATTGATCCACCGTTCACTCAGAGTCTCAGCGTCAGTTTTTCACCATATTCAAGACTTCAACTGAGCTAAACAGAACAATAAAAACAATAAAAACTACGACAGAAGGGCCGTATTCTAAGTCCAAGTACATTCAAATCCGCGTAAAAACGCAAGAGCGAATTAAACAGAAACAAAAAGTCGTCCGAGTCTCGTTTATCCCTAGAGTACATATACAGTCAACACCAAATCGGTGCTATCGTGTTGCACAATCGATACGTTCACCAATACTAATTTATTTCTGTGAGATAAGAGCTTTGCGAAATATTACGAACGCATTATACATTTTTGCTGATATTGAACGTTGGATGATCCTGAATTTCACAAAAATTCTATTAGTCCTTCGTTATTAAAAAAATTCTTCCTATTAACCGAATTGAGAGGTCTCTTGATGTTAAAAAAATACTAAATAACATATTTTTGTTTCAATTTCAATGAAGTTATTTTGTACGTTAGCCAGAAACGTAATCGAAAATGTCTTTTAGACCACGAATATTAGCTTCGTATTCCAGAGGTCAGAAGTGTTGCAAAAGAGTTACAGGAAAGCGAACAAAATTATAGGTGAGTTGCAAAGGTAAAAGAGTTGCAGAAGAGTCTCAAAAGAGTTGCAGAGGAGTCTTAAAAGAGTTGCGAAGACCTGTAAGCTTAAAAAAGTGTTGTAAATGAGTTAGAAATCGAGTGGTTTGCTCCTCGCGTATTCCATATCGTAGGTTCTCTAAAAATGTTGAATTTTAAGAAAACAATTTAAGTACGAAAAAATACATGAAAAAATTCTTCAAAATTTATGGAGCGTCAGAGAGAGGGTTTGCTCGGCCGTAGAATTACTTATTAGTTTGGAGCTAGCATTTTTTACAGTGCAGTAACGTCAAAAAAATGAAACAATTTTTTTGCGACAAAATAGGCACTGATGTTCAACGATCATAACAGTCCCTAAAAAAACTCTTGATTTTGTTGTAGTATTTCTAAAACCTGTGATAAAAATATTGAAAATGTTTTCGTGTTTTGCATGTAAAAAGGAAATTAGTGATCCAGATGCACTCCTTAAGCATATTGGATCCCATAAAATAATCAAAAAGAAAGGAATTTTCCAATGTACCATAACTACTTGTTGGAAAATATTCAATAATTGGGCAAGTTTCAAAAAACATGTAAAACGATGCTGCGCAAAAATACAAGTTGAGGAAAACGATAGACACTATGAGCTCTACCAATATTCATACGGTGAAAACTTGTTCGCATTTGAAGAAGGCGTAAATCAAGAAATGTTAAAATTCGTTAGTGGTTGTTGTGCTAACATGAGAACGCCCAGGAGCGACATTTATAAAATGATTGCATTAATGCGTAAGACATTTCTGCCAAAAATGATTTCAGGTAAATGTTTTGCTTTTAGCGTGTAAATTTGTAATGTTTTAGTTTTATACACAATTCAGGTGAGAATTTTTTTTCTCCTTTTGTTTTTCGGATTACTTTTGACACGAGCAACTCTGCATCTCTTTGGTGTACTCTTTTTATCTAGAGCGAATGTCTCAACTGCTGAATACATTTCGTAAACTGATTACATTTTATTTTATGTCTCACTCTATATAATTTCTATAAACGTGATTGAATAATCTTATGCCAGTAATAATTCAGGGGGATCGACTTTTTTATTTATCAACTTTCTCGAATGGGAGCACGGTGAGCTTCACATTTTTTTTATTCGACCTCTTGTGGACATGAAATGTTTTTAGTGGTTTTTGTAGAGGGCGGTACCACGAGTAAGAATAACATAACACGAAAATATTTCGATGGGAAATATTTTTAATTAGATCGATTTTTCGTGTTTTTGAAGACTGTTTGGACCCCACTGGTGACTTATTTGATCACAAAAATATAGTTGTTGTTTAGTCTGAGGTCTAAGCTTTACAACGATACTAATGAATTTTGGAGTGGTCCTGAAAAAAACTAGGTCTACCAAGGATCAATATAACGAAAATTTTAAATTACTGATTTTGTGCTAGTGGAAAAAAAAATATTTTAAAAACAATTTCTTTCGTTATTCTTGATCCTTGGGAGACCTAGTTTTTTTCTGGATCCCTCCCCTTCGAGAAAGTTGATAAATAAAAAAAAACGATCCCTACTAATTCACAACCACCAGCTTTTGACATTCTATTTTCCATTTTTCTTAACATAAGGCATAAAAGATGTCATCGGTCCATGTGTTCCATCCGAAATGAAAGATACTGTAGACTATTTTGTCGAATCACTCAAGTCATCAGTGAATGGCGTTAAAACAGAGGCCAGATTAAACAAAACATTATCCGATCTCGGTTTAATCGGTGAACTGAGGAAATTTGACTTGTGTGAATTTGATGAACCAAAACCAAAGAAAACTCGAAAAAAACGAAGCAAAACGAATTCACGTCCGCAAGAGGCATACGTGGCTGATGGAACCTCGCGAAAGAGGCCACATCAAAGCGACAGCGAATCGTACGTATGTTATTTTTAGTTTCTTGCTTTGTTCGCTTCAATCTTCTTTTTATTTCTCTGATTGATGTGATAATGAAGCAGCAGTGAAGAGTCGGATGTCTGTGAAGAGTCTGATGTCTGTGAAGAGTCTGATGTCTGTGAGGAGTCTGATGCCTGTGAAAACGAAGGTATTGCAAAAGAGGCAGAAGAGGAGGTCATCCACATTACACGAGGTTTGTTAACTTTAAAAACTATTGTACAGCAAAGAAACACCGCTTTCTTCGGGTTCGACTTCCAGGAAGTTTAAACAAACACTTGACAACGAATTTTCCAGCATAAAAAGTATAAATTTAACACAAAATTTTCTTACACGCTATTAACATAGGTGAGGTACTCGTAATGCCGATCGAATTTCAATTAAAAAAGTTTTTCGAGCTCCCTCATGTTTATGAAAAAGTGAAAGAAAATACGCTAAAGCTACTACGGAGTAACGAACTTGACCACTATATTAATGGGACATTGTGGCGAGAAAAAATGAAAAAATTTAAGCCTGGTCAGACGGTAATACCGTTTCATTTCTATGGCGACGGAGCGCAAATGAACAATCCGATAGGGCCCCATACCAGCGAGCTACAATTTAACTATATTGCGCTTCCAACAGTACCTAGCCAATTCCAGTCAAGGTGGGAAAATATTTTTGTGGCTCAAATCTATCCAGGTGATGATAAATTTGTTCTCAAACCCGTACGAAGTTCATAGTTTTAATACCAACAATAGTTAAACTTGGTACTTACTACTTCATAAATGGCTACACAGTCCAGTCCCTTGTGTCAATTCGCTCGCTTATATTATTTTTCCTTTACCTCATACGATTGGGCGTGGAAAACTTTTTTTTTTTGAAAAAGGAAAATTGTTTTTCCAGTGGGAATGATTTCCAGTCGGTTTATTTGAAGAAATTAAAAAATCTTTTTTTTCCTTTAGAAGTAGTAACAGAACATTTTTTTAAACCCGAAATTTATGATGATAACCATCATAACAATCCATTAGTGCCACACCCCTTCCTGATGTTCCAACGTCTTCGTGCGGGTCCCTGTTTATGTTTTATAAGTACCACTAAACTCATTAAACAATTCTTTATTTAGCGAAATATCATCAGGACTATACTGTCGAAAAAATATACAATAGCATCATTGGCATATTTAGCAATTTATGGGAGAAAGGAGTCACTCTCAACATAAACGGAGAAGAGATCACTGTATATTTCGTTTTAGCTCAGTTTATAGGTAATAATTTTTACCCATCGTTTTAAACTAAAGAATGGGTCTATTTTGTTTTGTTATATATTAGTACATTAAGGTACCGGTGAATATACCGAGAATTAATACTCTTCTGTATATTGCACAAACACGAGTGTAACGAGTGTACGTGTAATATACAGAAGAGTATTAGTGCGTGGTATATTCACTGGTACCTTATAATGTTTTATTGTATTGCGGAAACGATCAACTTATCGATATATTTACCTAGATAAATAATAATGACGTCATATCAATGGAATAATTGAGAGAAATAATGTTTGGTATAATACTCCGAAAAACAGTGTTTAATGTCGATATATAGACCGCAATGCAATAAATACATATATATATATATATATGTCGTCGTTATGTCATTTTTTTCGTAGACTGCGGAACCACACACTACATATGTACTAGGATGTAGCGATTCGTACGGCAAAAATTGAAGTTCGCGAATTCCGCTCCACATGTCTCTTTTCACGAAACTAAAAAATCTAACGTTATTTTGTTAGTACGTCCGTCCTTGTTTTCTATCTCCTAAGCGCTTCATTAGATTTTTTTCAAATTTTAAGAGTAGAGTCTGGTATGTTCTATAGGTTTATGTGTATCGTAGAAAAAAAAACTGTATTTCGCGATCAACATTTTTTATTGTAGCTTCGGACCTTTATTGGTCCTTCTAAAAGGTAGAGAAAACGCTTTTTCGAAAAAAGTTTGTTCGCGAAATTTCGCGGTTTTAGCGGTCAAAATCAGTCAAAAACCTTTAAAAGTGACGCAAATCCCTATATGTACTTCCATAACAACTGATATCGTTGTAGATAACGCATTCTGCTCTTGTAGGGTGGATGTACCGGTACCCATCCTCGGACGATTAGTGGCTTTCTCAACTTTGTTGATTTATATCATTAATAATACTCTGTAACAATATGAAGCTTATAGTTTCTACAAATGACGAATTTATCAGAGATTAATTTTATCTAGTGGTTCAATACTTGTACTTATGCTTATGATGCAAATTGAGTATTTAATAAAATCTGAGAGACGGTTGTGTTTACTTATTGTTTTTTTTCATAAAGTCAGACGACTTATTCATGCCCGAGGATGGGTACATCCACTACGCAATATTGTAAAAACAAAAATTTTACCGAAAAAATTCTAGATACATTTTTTTTAGCAGTTAAAGTAGGGAAAAATGTCCTGAAAAAATGGAATTCATGGTATAAAACCGAATGATCAGCCACTTTGTGATGCAAACTTTTTTTTGCTTCATTTTCCTGCTTCATTTCGCACACTTTTAAGGGTTTTTGACTGATTTTGAATGTCTGCGTGTGTACCACTTTTTTTAATTGTCAAAATCAAATTTCCCAGGTGATACTAAGGAACAGAATCAGAGGTTAGGCTTCTCGGGATCACTGTCAGGAACTCACTGCTGCCGGTTTTGCGATATGCGCATTGACGACATTCGATCGAAAGAAGTTTCAGATGGTGCAAATCGCCGGAATATTCAAAATTACGACAGGGATGTGGCCACAAATAACCTTACCAGCACTGGTATCAAAGAATTCTCTCCGTTCAACAGAATTCCTTGTTTTCATGTCACTGAAGGTGTAAGTGTGGATATTTCCCACGACCTGCTTGAAGGCATTCTTCATCCAAGTGTGTGTTTGTCCATATTGAATTTTATGGACAAGAATTATTTTGATTTGGAGTTCCTAAATGCACGAATGAAGTCAATGGATTTCGGGGTAGCAGAGAAGGGAAATATTCCTGCAAAGATTACCTTGAAGCGGCTCAACAGCTGGAAGCTGAAAATGACTGCTTCCGAGATGCTATTTTTTATCAATCATTTAACGTTAATGATTGGGGATAAAGTCCCGGACGATGACGAAGTTTGGCAACATGTAAAGACTACTGTAAGATTTGTTTATCTGTGCTATCTACACAAATACAAACAGCAAGAAATTGTGGCACTGAAAGAGGAAAGTAAAAATCTAAATCGTAGTTTCAAGGATCTATTCGGAAAAACCTTACAGCACAAATCACATTTAACCACTCACTACGATGAATTGACCAATGAATTAGGACCTTTGCGCTACTTACAAACAATAAGGTAAAGTGATAATGCATTGTGTGTGTGTGTTAATTTGTTTTTCAACTATGCATTGTCAGATATTTTATCTTCGAACTAGCTTTAAAGTGCATTGAACTTTATTAGGGAAATTCACAAAGTTTGCATCCGGGTAACCCCCAACCCTCTCGCAAGATTTCTTTCTCTTTTCGTAGACTCCTCTTCCCCTTTTAAAGTGATCTTCCTTTAAAGACATTGTCACAGAAGTTGACGGTTTTTTTTTCCGTGGAGCCGTTTTATATTGTCATTATATTCTTCATTGCCCAAGAGCTCGGCGACATTCTCGTATCCATTTTCCATCATTTCTCCTCCTAATATTATATTTGTTGTACATGAAAATCGTTAAATTGTCTAAATTGGTTTAAACCCCTCCCCCTGATGCGTGCTTAATTTGTGAATGGCTTCTTATAACTGAATCTGTTTTTAAAAAATATTGATCACTCAGTTGCATCTATGGTAAAACTCTGTCTCACAAAAAATATATAATCTCTCAGGTATGAAGGAAAGCACAAAGAGATGAAAAGTTATGCGAAAAACATCAACAGCAGACGAAATCTACCATTTTCCATTGGGAAGAAACTTCAGCATCAATTTTCATTTCGATTGCTGCAGTGCCACGGTTTAGAAGATTTAATATCTGTACCTAAGTATAGAAGTGGCTCGTTGGAAGATCAGGTTCGTTACGTATTATTGTTATAATTCACTTAGATAATTCGCAGAGAATGTTAAGAGTTAATTCGCAAAAACTTCGCCTCACTTAAATTCAATTAAGCTGTTGTTGTTGTTGTTGTTGAAAAAAAATTGAATCGATTAGATTCATTTTAAATTTGTGACATAGCTTTTGGTATATGGGACAAATATAAAAAAGGCAATAAAGACTCAAATAAAGCGGCTGAACATCGAAAACGTAAATATTCTGACTCGCGATAACTTTTGTAGCGTTTCTGAAGAAATTGAAAGGTAGGGTAACGACTACGGTTACGAGCCCCCTTAATACCTGTTACGAGCCTACCAAATCTATTGTTCTGGGGCTCGTAACGGATACATTGTTTCTTATGGTAAGAACTCAGGAGAGCGGCGCGGCTGAATCAATGGCGGCTGCCGGTCTAGGTGGTTTGAGCGAATTGACTCTTAAATCATTGTTAATTTAAGTAGAAAGAAACATACAGTAAGGGAAATATAGTTTCCGGGTTTTTCTTACGACTTCAAAATGTGATATAGGGTGCTCAGCTCAACTTTGTTTTGCGACTTTTTCGTTTTGCTTTTAATTATTATTTTATGTCTCCAAATTTAGAGTATTAAGAGCATTTTTCAGTCATTTGAATGGTTTGAATTTGAAAAAAAAGGTTTTGTTTCAGTGAACAATATAGAAAAACATTCAGTACGTCTCAACAATTAAAAGAACGTAATACATAGAAACTTAATTTCCCCGACTGCAATTAAAATATGAGTTAACACCACGTCCTTAATAGGAATATTACTCACGATTATTTGACGACCCCATTATAACCGAATTGGTTCGAACCGATTGCTTCTTTGCTAAGAAGGCAATAATAAATGGAATTACATTTTCAACGGAACTATGGCTGCCGGATATCGAAACTAGCAACACGAAAATTTTTGAGGTCATTGATATAATCCTTGTGGATCTGGACGACATAGAAAAAATTTATGTTGTATGCAAAAAGTACACTAATGTTATGTACGACGACCATTATGCTTGTGATCGTGTAGACATCACTTCTGTTCAGAACCAAGTGATAGTGATGAACGTAAATGACTATCTAACCCAGCACCTCTACCCAGTAAAAGTACACAAGATTGCCGAAAATAAGTACTTATTCAGGAGCAAACATTTTTGAACAATATTCAATGTCACTGTAAATCAGTGTTTAACTTGCATTTATTAAGAAGATTACTCGAAAATTTGCTTCCTTTATTGTAATTGCTCTTTACGTTTACTGCATTCAATGCAGTTCATTGTAGTGTGTTATATAAATAATGCTTCCGAAAATATATGAAAAAAACTTGTATGTACGTTTGTACGTTGTGTGTTTACGTTTGTAAAAAATTAGGATCCCACTGCAGTACATAAAATCTTGTTGTTAATACGTTAGTAAATGGATTTTTGCGCATACGATGAGTTGCCGAACTCACCTTCGGCTCGTGTCTCACATCTATTACTACTTACATCCTGTTTACTAGTTAGCAAAATAGCTGTTTACGCTCATATTTGTGTTCTAAAAAACAAGGGATTTAAACGTGTCCGTTTAGAAATTTAGATCTAACGTTTCTGTACGTCAATTTGATTGTCGACTCGGGGGATTATGTCCATTGCAGCTCAAGAAACCCCTTCTTTGATAACCAAGTTGTCATACAGATGCGAAATTTACTTTCATGCTTAATCATTTTCAAATATCGACCTGTTACTAGTTCTGTGAAACTGGCGCTGGCTGCGCATCGATAACACGTCTACCAACCAGCGAAATATTGTTATTTTTCTTGTTCTCATTTCAATGTTTACAATGTAAACTTTACATATTCATTGCTTACATGAGTGTTTAAAAATACGTCAGAAAAATGTTTGGTATAATAATGTTAAATTTTCACAAAATGTTGAATGAACATACGAAGAGTATTTTATTAAAACGTGCTAAGTCCACTTTTCATGTATAATGTATCTGACAATTTGATAATGCCTCAATATGAAGACTGCAAAATTGCTCCTAATCTGCACAAATATTTTTAGAAGCGTTCGAAACACAAATTATCTTCATTGATTAAAGAGCATAAGGGTGACACCGTACGTCATTTTCTGTACGATTTGTCACGGAAAACGACGGCCAATCCGCTTGCAGAGGGTTTGTTATGAACAAAAGAAGCGTCATCGGAGAACATGGACCTACCCAAACTAGCGGTAGGCTACACCTAACGTTTTCATAGCTTCGATGACAATAATTTTTTGCCTACTTTAGATGTGGATCTGGACGACCCGTTTGACAAAATAGTCGTATCTGCATATTGTACCCGGACTGGTTACATTGCCTGATCACATATCTTAACTAACATCGACAATCAATCGGCAAACGAAGGCACCCTGACTGTTCAAAAGAGATCAGTTTATGAAAATCGCCAGTGGACATTGAGCGAAACAGTTCACACACGAACTCAGGTAATGCAAATCAGCTAGGCGATGTGATAAAGTCTCACATTGTGTAAATTCAAAAATTTCAGACTCCTCGCACAGAGCTGTCAGCTGTAAATTGTAGGCAATCATTCAAACCTTTTTGGAAAGAGTGACCGAGCGATTACAGTGATAACGATTCTTTGTTTTCTCGATCAGATGTCTTTGCGCCAACCCATGTCGAATTTTTGATTATTGAAACAAACGCTGAGACTGTTATTGGTCGAAGGAGAAGATCAGCGAAAGAATAGAAGATTACAACGAAACCACCATTTTCATACTAAGCAGCTTCCTCCGATTCAATATTCTACAACTTGTACTGAGTAAACGATGACATGTATGCTATGGGGTGAACGAAAATAGGCCACGAAAAAAAGGAAGGCGGAAGATACTGCCGGTAGGTTTGATGGAACTTTTGTTGTAATAGATTTTTGCTATGAATTTTCATTGAGTTTACAGTCAAAATGACCGAGTCTGACCATCCATACCATACGTTGCAATTTGTTTACCTCAACTAAGCCACTATTACTCAGGTCAGTGTATTTGCTCTGAATTTCAACAGTCGCTAAACTCAAACTCATTTTCGAATGCATTCGGCTACGCTTTCTTTCAGGTCTCAACTAAACTCAACTCCGTCCGAAATTTACACAGGATGTGTACCACATCAGTTAGTCCATGACCGCATACAATCATATAATGGCGTCAATTTGAGTGACCCGAAGCAACGAAATCAAGTGTTTTCCACTATTCAAGCACAAGATTCGTATGATTGATATCTGGCTATCGAACTAAGTGTTTCCGGGAAAATCTACGTCAATGAAACATCAATGGATGTGTACCTGTACGCGTAGCAACGCGAGTTTGAAGTAATTTTTTTTTTCAGGTCTTCTCTAATTGCTTTGAAATGTCAAACTTGCGAAAGCTACGCAATTTGAGTCAAACTTGATGTCGATTAAAACTCAGGTAACAAATTCAACAGTGACGACAGTCCTTTTCAACCGCTAAAGCCAATTCCAATGTTCAGCCTTTGCAGTTGCCTTTCCCTCGCACCAGATTTTTACTTTTGATTCCGGGAAAAGCTCCAGCAACCCGGAAGAAAGTACCTTTCATTATCAAAGCGCAAGCAAGGGGTGACTCCGTTTCCCAAACAGTGACTTTCAATCCTGAATTCGGTGATAGAAGCTTTGATCTGTCCACAACGAACAACTCATGGAATTTCTCATTGTCAAATTTTCAGAAGGGTTACCGTCACCTGTCAGCCATTCGTACTTCAACAGTGTTGTGTCCAGTGCCGGACTGGCCCTATGGGCGTTCGGGCGATTCCCGAAGGGCTTTTTGATTTTTGGATGGATAAATGACGACGAAGGGCTTTTTGGAAAATTTCTTCAAGCAACGCCCGAAGGGCTTTTTTGAACCAGTCCGGCACTGGTTGTGTCAAATCAACGACGATCAACAACTTCGAGAGTGTCGATTTGTAGGAATGTTCGAAAAGCAACCGTACAAACAGCCCCATTGCCGATGGTACGGGTGAGATGACCGATGATGATAGAAAATACCTGGTTGCCATGAAGGAGAAGTGAAGAGACAGAATGCTGCGTGGAAAGGAATGGAAACGTGGATTGTAGGTAATTTTTCCTGGCTGTCAGCTAGTACTTTGTGACTAATTTATTATTTGCTCTTGAACAGAGTTGGCAATTTACCGACCACTAATGTATTTTCGGTTGTGGCTGCGCTGTAAGTCTGTATGGGTAAGGGACTCGTTCAGAGTAATTATTATTGAATGTGATTATCATCAAGGTACGCGGTGCCAGCTCTTTTGTTGAACCTGAATTGGCCGTAAAATAAAGCTCAGCTCAATTGAGCAGCAAACTCTTTTCTCTGTGTCGAGGTGGCGACCAGTAATGATATAAAATTTTGCATGAGTTTTAGGCCTTTAAGAACAGGTGTGCGTGCATCTCACAGTGACATTGTCACTGTTTGATCAAAAATGGTCCTGTTCGGAATTACCTATCGAAAACTGTGTTACTAGATGATTGCAATCAGTTCAATGAGCAGGGCTGCCATTAAGTTAGAAAATGACGTCATTTAGTTACGTTAGAAAATGACGTCATTTAGCTACGGTAGGAAATGACATCATTTAGTGATGTTAGGAAATTACGTCATTTCCTAAGGTAACTAAATGACGTAATTTCCTAACTTATGTAAGAAAATTCCGCACCTTCTGCGTGTTACGATTTTCAGTGACATGGCCCTTACAAACAAACGTTGTAATTTCTCATGGAAATTGGAGACGTAATTGCTGGTGGGTGAACAATATATGCAGAAAGAAAATTATGAAAAAGGATAGACTCAGGCCCGGACTGGCCATATGGTGAATTCGGGGAATTCCCGATGGGCCTTTTGGATTTTTGTATGAGAATTTTTAATTTGTGGGCCTTTTTAAATTGAGTTGCATGGAGCCCCCGATGGGCTTTTTCGAGCCAGTCCGGTACTGGATAGACTTGAAACATTTGGTGTCATTTTTCGCGTCTAAATTGAAAATATGTTGTAAATTGAATACATCTATTGTCCATTGGCATTTGTCAATGGAAATAGTAGTGTATCTCTTTTGGATGATTAATTTTTGGTAATTTCGTGAAAGTGAAAGTGCCTAAATTCAATCGTTCAAAACAGATATTAAAAAAAATTTCATCGTCGAAAACCTTGGAAAAGTTGCGAAAAACCGCTGGTTTCAAAACTGTCACATAAAAAATATTTTATTCTGAATTAATGGCCAATTTAATACATCAAAAATACCGCTGTAATTCGACATTCAATTTTTAAAATTAATTTACATTTGCAGTGTAGAAATTAATTAATTGGGTGACGCAATATTAACTGTTTGAGCACGATAACAAACTTTGAGATCAAGAAAAGCTAAGTGCGATGAAAAAAAAAACTGTTCTGAATTTGCTATTATCTAAATATAATTCATGTTGTTTCCATAAATTTTGATTGAAGTTTATTCCAAACTTTAACATTTAATTCTTATTGGTCACAATTGTACGACATCAAAAACACTCAACCTGTAATCGCACTTCACCGTTTAGCAATCAATTAAAATGTTATTTTGAAGCAAAGAAAAATCTGCCTCTTTACAATTTTTTAAGCGGACTGGAGAGCTAAGCGGCGTAAGTACATGCACACTTAACATCGAGGCTTTACTTATTCAGAAATTTCTCTTCTAAAAGCACTGTCAATTTGTTAATGCTTTCAGTAAACTTTTGCACACAATCTATTAACACAGACGAACAATCCTTAAGTTCACCGAGTACATTGCGTAATTCGGTATTCGAGTCTCGATTGGGAAGGTCAGTGTCTGCAATATGACCAGTCGAATCGTCGTTCTTTTCGTTTGATTTCACCGTTTGATGATCGTTTGAAACAAGAGCAGACTCCTCTTCAAAGGACACTTCCGAAGTCGTTCCAGATAAATAAACTTGATTATCTGTCACAAGGGTCTCTTCAACGAATGTTCCTGCTTTGACTTTGGCTTTGTATGAGCCCCATACTGTGCGCCACGTTGCCCATTCATGTTTCGGAGGACCGATCTCGTTCAGCTGTTCGGCCAGTTTTTTCCATATTTTTACTTTCTCGTCGTTCGACAATGATTTTGACGGAGCTTTTTCCTTAAGGAGCTGAAGCTGTTTCTCGGTTCGTGGTGCAACCCGAGGCTTGTAGTTTCGAGAACGAGACTCATATTGTTTATTGTTCACATTATTTTCTTTGTTTGACTCAGAGTCACTGACTCCACCGTCTTCCACTATAATGTCTTCGAATGAAAAACTTGATGTTGCTATCTCCATCGTAGTGAGTAACGAAATGACAATTAATGAATCAACACAATAATCGATGCTCTCGAGCGTTCATACAACTTTATACAACTAAGCCGTCGGTTCTTACATGCCATCACATCCAACTCATTTTTTATCGTACAGAAAAATGAAAACAGACATGAAAACGCCTAATTTTTTACTAAGAGAAAGAATGGTTTCTTCAGCGAACCCACGGACTCTTGGCTTGTCCGAATTTTTATATTGTGCTTGAAAAGTACGGACAATTTTTTACAGAAAAGTTCAGACGTTTTCGGATAAACTTTTAAAGTGATTTTTACGTTAGGTATTCCGAACATAATGAGATTCAGAATTCTTGACACCGAAGGCATTAAGGATTTAATCTGAGGGAATGATTTCGCCGCAGACGACTTTTTTTTCTTTTTTGTTCATAAAAGTTCATACATTTCGTACATTTCGGGCATTTTTGTAAGAAAAATTCAGAGATGTGGGCTCGCTGTTATTTGTTAACCAAGAGGAGAAAGTAGGAACTTCCAACAAGAGCGAAAGTTTACTATTCGCTAGAGTTGGAATTAGCTATTTCTCCGCGAGGTGAACACATAATTTTCATCCGTGCGTGGTATGAATAACCGTTTTTATGCACACAACAAACACATCAATTTTCAAAACCAAAACATAGTGATATTTGCAAACAGAAAAACTCTTGTTCACCAAAAATTTCTCGCCTGAATTATCGTCAACAAAACGCAATCTTCTCACTGCATTTGAGTGGAGAAAATAAGGTTATTCACGCCGCACGGATGTAAAGCGATTTATTGCATCTCAATTCGTATATATCGACCATCCACATAGCCATAACCTCGACGCTTTCCAATACATTTTGTCAACAATATTGTTTGTTTATGTCATCTATGGCATAAACCTATGACCTATTGGCTTAATTTGTTCCGTGGACTGCGTATCGATAACACGTGTACCAACCGGAGAAATATTGTAATTGCTGTCAATTCAGTGTTATCAAATTCAATCCTTTATTCTAAACGTAAGAAAAATGTTTTCGCGATCTTCACGGCTATACTGGTGTGCCAAGTTACATGTTTTCCCGTTCGAGAAATGAAAAGTGAGTCACCCAAATAGATGGTCTGACTATTCTTTGATTGCCTGTGAAAATTGACCGAAAATGTACGGTCCAAACCTTTTTTTTTGTTTTGTTAAAAAGGCCGATAAAAAATGCATCAATTTAACAGTATCAGGGTTGTATCACGGTCTTACAATCGCAATAAATAAAATCTAATGCCAGCAGTCTAGATAAAATCGCCGAAATGACTTTTCCGACCATTATAATTCGACCAAAAATTGCAAATTTACGTGCGGATCAAGTCTTGAAATCCAGGCATAAACTATCGTGTGAGGTATGCCTGAATATGATTCAACGACAGATTATGCCTGGATTTCAAGATTTTATCCGCACGTAAATTTGCAATTTTTGGTCGAATTATCATGGTCGGGAAAGTGAGCAGAGCTACCCTGCTCGAATGGAGTGCTCGATCTCCAACGCGTCAGTACCATTAGGCTAAGACTTTAATCAATAGTAATTGATTTCATCTATCTCATAAGTGTCAGAGAACTGGTCAGCATAGTTGCCTTCCAGAGAACTCAACTTCAACGAAAATCAAAATCCTATCTGCGCTGTTGGAATTTTTTGAAGGTTTTGCTAATCAATTCTATGGACCATTCTGCGTACAACCTTGGGTAAGGCGTTTCAAAAGAAGTTTAGGCCCGGGACTCTTAAAATCAGTAAAATCGTCACGTTCCAACCGAACCATTCCGAATTCCATTCCATGAACAACGTAAACCTTATGCCAACACTACAGATCGACCGAATCGATTTTATTCAGATCGTACAATTCTAGAAACTTACGTCCTCCATTTTCCGTAACAGAATGTTATTCTTCTTGTTTTTCAGGCACAACAACTTTGTAGTTTTATTGTAGTTTTTAGTTCAGTTAGCGCGACAATTTTTATTAAATATATTTGAGACAATCACGACGCAACCTTTCACGGAAAATATTTAAGTAAAATTCTCTTTCAATGAAATCTGAACGAAAAGTGACTAATCTCTTTTGCTTTTTCACCCATTTAGTTCTATGCGGAGGTGAATATGTTTGAATTGACTTCCTGTGCTAAAAATCAATTCGAATATAATTTGATTATTTTCATATTCGCGCAATTGAGAGTTTCATGTTCTAATTTTAGATATCATTTGCATTAAATTATTATTAATAATAAGGCTCGGAATGCGGCACTTTATGCTAAACTGGTAGACTCAATAATATTCTCTTTCAATGAAAAATGTACGAAAGGCGACCAAGCTCTTTGCTTCTTCAACAAATTCAGTTCAAAGCGGAAGGTGAATATGTTTGAATTGTTTTCCTGTGCTAAAAATCAATTCGAATATAATTTGATTATTTTCGTATTCGCATTATTCGTATTCGTATTAAGCAATGAAAGTAGATAAGTAGGTATGGCCAGTCCATACAAGTCGGAGCACATACGAATTTGCATGGCGCCACCTCAAACGAACTCATTTCTAGTGGAAATTTGCACTAGAAATGAGTTCGTTTGAGGTGGCACCATGCAAATCCGTATGTGCTCCGGCTAGAACAAATTTGAACGTTTGGCCATACCTATCTATTTACTTTCATTGGTATTAAGAGTTTCATGTTCTAATCTGCGTTTTCATTTGCATTGAATTATTATTAACAATAAGGCTCGAAACGCGACACTTTAAGCGAAACTTGTAGAATCAGGTGCAATTTTTGGTATGCATTTATCGTTGGTTGCATTTCCAAGCAAATATGACTCTATTCAAGATTCAACATCATGTTTACGGTGCAGCCTCCAAGGCCTCAAACAAAACAAACATTATATTGTAATCAAAATAATCGACCACCGAAAAAATTATTTGAATTGGTTTTGAAATCTTTATCGTTAACTTTAAACTCAGTTAAGATCACTGCGCTAAATTGTAGACTGAATTGATGCGCAAAAATAATATATTTTTATGAAGCAATAAACGCGTGCGAATTCCACCGGACTGGCCAATCTAATCTGAACCAGGCCCATCGAGCCCATCTAATCGCAGTGGCCAAATTTTCCCGACATTTTTGTCGCGCGATACAGATCTTTGTGCTGGATGCGAGAAAAGTTGCCTTAATCATTCTTTTGCTCTTTCCTGGTTTTTACGAATCGGATGGTTATATTTGTGGGCGCTGTTTTTGGCTTCGATTGTGAACTGATAACTGGTACTTGTTTGACTGCCGTGAGAATTTTTGTTCGTCGGTGTGTCGGCCACACCTTTCTACCAGTTTTTTATCAAAGTTTCCCATAGACAGATCTGCTCACTATTCAATAGCTGCATTTTCGCAATTCGTTGACCGTCATACCGGTACTGATTTCCGTTCAATTTCTAACTAGATAATTTCAACATTATTTAGGGATAAAATAGCAAACAATAAATGCGATGTCAACAAGATGCATGTATTCATGACATATTAACTATGAGGTGCCGCTGTTAAACAAAATGTCGTGGACGAAATAATTTATACTGGGACTGCGGGTTGGTGTATCATTTTGTTCGGAAACGAACTCGGTCCATTTTTTGAGTGTATGGTAATTGGCGTTCTTCAGTAAATTTTAATAAATTTAACGTCTCAATAAAGTCAATTATTGCGGTTTAGTTTGTGCAAACGAATTTTGTCACTGGGAAATAGCAGAAAAGAACAGTCTCATAAAATGTATACACAACTTAATAAAGGTCTCATTTTCAATGCAGTACACTAGAAAAAACAAATTTCAGACCCCACCAGTGTATATTGTCACGACAGAGTAAAGTAAAACAGGCAGGAGTAGAGGACGCAAATACATTTTAGGGGGGGACCTAAATCCTGTTATTATCGTTTACGTATTCGTTTCACGCAATTGTATTAGCGAGCGCTTTGCACTGAAATCAACAGCTTACTTATGCATTTAGGACCCTCTTCAAATCGACTGCTACTCAGAGAAATGATAAGTTGGCACATCTCGCCACAGGCGTACCAGCTTACCATTTCTCTGCTGCTACTGCCTGGTTTATTTTGCTCTGTAGTGATTTTGTACAAGAGCAAAGCACCTTAAGAATCTCGAATTTTTTATTTTACAACTTAAAGAGTCCGACGGAAAAACCATCTCAATTCCTTTTTAGCCCCGTACGAAGTACAAAGGGGCTTATAGGATTACGATGCCGTGTGTAATTGATGGAATTCGAAGCAGACGGTAAGGGCAAAGTGTTTGCCTATGTTCATAGATGACGAATCCGCAATAAAAATTTTGTCTGTCCGTCTGTCCGTCTGTCCTTCTGTCCGTCTGTCCGTCACGTCGATATCTTGAGTAAATCAAATCCGATTTCAAAAATTTTTTTTCCCTGAAAGATAGTCAAAATAGTGAGGCTAAGTTCGAAGATGGGCATATTTAGGCCGGCCCTTCGTGAGTTAGGGCCGCCTAAGTGCTTTAAGGTCTTTTGGGGATATTTACGGCAAAAAAACGTTGGAAATGTAAACGAAACGGCAAAAGATAGGTAATGTTGATACCTATCCAGGAAAAAAAAGTTTATTAAAATCGGGTGAATGGCCTGTGAGTTAGGGCCCTAGAAGTGAAAGGCTACTCGGCCCTAAGTGTATTTTGCATATAACTCGAGTAAATTTCATCCTTTTTTCGTGATTTTTGTTTCATTTGAAAGGTAATCGAATACCGAATAGAATGTGGTGAGAAAAATGTTTGAAATTTGGGTCCTTGGACTGAGGCCGCTCCTCGGCCCTAAGTGTATTTTGCATATAAATCGAGTAAATCTCATCCAATTTTGCTAATTTTTGTCTTATATGAAAGGTAATTGAATACCGAATAGAATGTGGTGAGAAAAATGTTTGAAAATTAGGTCCTTGGACTGAGGCCGCTCCTCGGCCCTAAGTGTATTTTGCATATAACTCGAGTAAATTTGATCCGATTTTCCTAATTTTTGTTTCATTTGAAAAGTAATCGAACGAAGAATAGAATGTTGTTGAAAAAAAAAATAAATTTGGGTCCTTGGACTAAGGCCGCTACTCGGCCCTAAGTGTATTTTGCATATAACTCGAGTAAATTTCATCCGTTTTTCCTAATTTTTGTTTCATTTAAAAGGTAATTGAACATCGAATAGAATGTTGTTGGAAAAAAAAAATAAATTTGGGTCCTTGGACTAAGCCCGCTACACGGCCCTAAGTGTATTTTGCATATATCTCGAGTAAATTTCGTCCGATTTTCCTAATTTTTGTTTCATTTGGAAGGTAATCGAAGAACCGAATATAATGATGTTGAAAAAAAAAAATTGGGTCGTTGGACTAAGGCCGTAACTAGGCCTTAGGCCTCTCAATAAATTAAAATTTTAGGTCAACTTGAAATTTGTGTTACATTTGAAAGGAACGTCGTACGGGGCTTCGTAATTGCGCTATGCGCAATTTGTAAGATGTACACATTTCATAATAATTTGACTTCAACTAGGGTGACAGACGCACTAGGGTCACGTGCGCAATAGATGTACGGGTTCGTACGGGGTTCAGTCGCAGCAAACGCTCCGACTGTTCTGACGGCTCGTTTATTTATAAAATCTCCTCATCTAGGCAGTGAAAAATGTAAGTTTCCATAAAACTCTTTAAAACTATCCAGTTGCTTACTGCGAAGCTCAGGTAAATTGATACGATACCATCACACAATATGTTTATTGCATAAAAAAATCTGCAAAAAGAAAAGTCAGACACGACGTTGTAAATGAGCTGTCTGCAGTATCCGAGCAATCAAAGAGTAATTTAAAATATTTGTGAAAGAAAAAATTCCATTGACAAAGCTATGAAAACCTTTGCTGTAGAAAAAAAAAACTTTCTATATTATGCCAACGACGGTATATCATTTTCTGTTGAGCACCGTAAATTTTACGCTGTTAACATTCAGTGTCAGTCAACCATTCCATTTGCTTTGACACATAAAATGGAAAAGATTGTTACTCAGTGATCGATAAAATCGATTATATCAAGCGAAAATGCTGATCAAACGCCTGCATTAAAGGGATATCGAAAATATTGTAGTAAGGTAAGTAATCGCAGCGTTTGGAGAGAATTGATGTTGGTTCTGGTTATATTTATTAGTCAAAATAAATGAAGTAAAAGACGCCTGGAGAGAATTGATGTTGGTTCTGGTTATATTTATTAGTCAAAATAAAAGAAGTAACAGACGCGATATATACATTACGTTGCATTGGATATAGGTTTCGGAACCTTTCATTGATGGTTATTAAATTCAATTTCAAATCAAGAGAATTGTTTTCAGGCCAAGTACACTACAAGTATAAAAAATCAATTACCAAAACATTTACATATTTTCATCCATTGATGACGTCGGAATTTTTGAGAGCAATTACGAAACAATCAACTTGATTCAGTGTTGTTTTGCTATTAATAACTTGTAAAAAAACGGAAATCCTTTTTGACTTTTCATTCCATTTTCAGATTCCATTTAGTATCATCGATGCACCCTCGACTATACATAGTTTCGACTTGTATTACACACACACACAGGGCAAAAAATATGTTCATACAACTCCTGTTGTGTGCCTATTCTGTACCACTTCTCCAACATCAATTTCAATTAAAACTTTTGATGTCCTTTGTGTGGATATTGTGTATCTCTATACCCTTTTTCCTCAACTTTGATACAAAAAAAAATATTTCCATCGACATCACGTTTCCCGTTGATGAACTTAATAAAAATAGACTACGACCGTCCATTTAGGATATTTTTTTTTCAATCCTTTTGACATTCATTTCAAAAGTCTATTAAAAACGCTTTCATCTAATTTAAGTAGCCATTTAGGGAAGAAGCGTCCCTATATATTTTTCAATTTGTAATAAATTGAAAAGTATTGTTGTTCTTTTTCCATCTATGTGATGGTGGTGGTGGTAGTATTCCCCACCTTCTCAGCAATTATGGATTTTGTAATCAATAATGCTAATAAATTTTAAAATGTAATTCAGCTTTTGTAGTTATAGCTCGGAAAGAAGAATCTCCCCATGGTGAATTCAATTCAATTAAATTTGAATTTGTTGTGCACTTTCTTGGTGTGGCACATTAAGAGCTTATGCAAAAAATGAATGTTGCAATTGAAATCATTAATGCATCATTACACGGAATTATAGCTTGGAATAGGTCGACCACGGTAAAAAAAGTCATTTTTAACTGAAAGAGTTCAGGTCACGTAATTTTAGAGGAAAACCTGACTTGTATATGGAGATTTATTCAGAAGTGACATCTGCTATCGACAGCAACGACAAAAGTAAGCGATGAATCCTAACTTATATTGTATTATATAGTAAAAACTAATTGAAGTAAAAGGTTCTGAACATACCACGATATTCAAAACATAGAACAAAACATTTAAAAGTTAATTAATTAATAGAATGATCTGCGTGTCTGTTAACAAAAAACGTAACAGATACAAACGTGTTGTAACATATTTACAGGCGAAATGAGTGAAAAAGGCAACTTTAAGAGCAATTGACCCTTTGCAAATTTGTAGCCTACATTTAGGCGGAAAATCTTTCTTTATTTTTTGAAAAAGTAGATTTTGGTTTAGAGAAATCATCAAATGTAGGCTACTTTCCAGCGGGTTCATTGCAAAATTTCGTAGATGACAACTTAATCTGTTAACGAAAATGCCAACAAAAATGCGCGATGAAGTCTGGACAATAGTGTCTTATATAGCAGAGCGCGAGCATATATTAACACAAATGAAGTAATAGATTTTGCATCCACTAATTGAAAATAATTTGGTGAAATGAACATGAACATCGCAAGCAAATGTTGGTGTGAACATGAAAGAACAGTTATATGAACAAAATTTAAATTTATATTCAGTTCATTCCTGCTAAAACATGGTCAAAATAGTTGCACTTTCTATGTATGTATGTTTTGTTTATTGTTTTTGTCAATGACGTCACGTCAGTGTTTGCTTCAGCCAAGTTTCTGTTGTTTACTGATGACTTGATGGTGTTGCCGTAACCGCCTTCCGCTAAATGTTGATAAATGTAAGGTTATTTCCTTCCACCGATCCAGAGAACCAGTGTTGTTCAACTACTGTATCGACGCTTCCATGTTGGAACGTGTGACGCTTATTCGCGATCTTGGAGTCTTTCTTGACTGTTCTCTCAATTTTAATTTTCATTTTTAATTGACGTCGTAAGTGCGGTCGAAATTCAAAATGGAAAGTGCGTAATACTTTCTAACGCAGCGTCATTTTCATTCAAGGAAGCGTTGAAATTTACTTCTTGGTTCATTTTTTCATCGAATCGTTCACTTGAAATTCAAGTTTTAGGCACACTTACGGCGTGAATATGTTGTATCGAAAGCGTACTCGATGCTCGTATTCATGAAACGAATGTGCTTCACCAGCTTGAGAGCGCTTGTTAGTGTCTACAGTGCCCTCGTTCACTCGCATCTCGAGTATGCCTCAGTATGGTATCCCTGGCAGACTGACAGCGTAGCCAAGGTCGAGTCGATACAAAAGAACATTGTCGTTTCCTCCGTAGGACTGTTAGGAGAGACGCTAATTGCAGGCTTCCCTCCTATGAGTCTAGGTGTAAAACTCTCGGGATCGAGACTCTGTCGAGGCGAAGGCTAAATCTGTGCGTCTTTTTCGTGCACGATCTTCTCAACGGTCATATTGATGCTCCCGACCTCGCTTTGAAGTTCGTCGTTAACCGACCTTTCAGGTCCCTCCGTTTTCATGAGTTTTTGCACGTTCCGACTCATTGCACGTTTTACGGCTTTTTCGAACCGGTTTGCAATTTGTCCAGGATTTTTTTTTAACAATTTCAGTCGTTTAGTTGACCCGCGAGCCAATAGGGCGTATCGCCGTCTGATCAAGTCGCTGTCAATTAATTGTGAACTGAAATTCGCTGTTGGCTCGTATGTTTTCTGATACCATAGCCGTGCAGTTGGATGAATATTGGTTTCAGTATTGCTAAGACGCGATCGTTTATTTTTTTATTCAAGTTTTTTGTAGTAATTGTTGGCTTTCGTTCTAAGTTTCATCAGGTTTCATTTGAGGAATTGTCTTGCTGTTTATAATTTTTAAGAGTTTGATTGTTAATCGTTGTAATCGTTCATCATCAGTTGGCAAACATGCTGTCGATGATTATTCAAAAAAAAAAAAAGTTCAGCGAATTCAGCTTAGTTTGAGTAAAGACACAAAAATTTAGAAGGAAACACAGAAATATTTAAAGTAAAAGTTTATATGCATACACTACACTCACCGTCCGAAATTCGTTTCATTGGAAGGGATTAAACTTGTAATATGATACACTGATATGTCTTGATTAAATGGTTCCATTCTCAAAAAATAAAACATAAATTGCTATGTTAAACGGAAAATTTGCATGTCGATCGATCTCGATTTACAAAATTGCTATTCAGATAATTCAAAGATGATTTTCGACGATAAAAAGTTCCAATGAAATTCATGGAAAATCCTTTTTTTTCTTTTCATAAATATTTTATTGTATATTTATATGTTACAATGAATAATTTTCCATGCAAAACTGATATTCTATACCCATCCGTACACATACACACAGGCCGATAAAATATTAGCCTGCTTCCATTGACGAGCAACATTATACATCCAACAAAAGCACCATAACCATTTTTGATGAAAACATTCCCAACCCTAAATCCATGTCATCTTCAAGATATGACAAATATCCCATTTCCTTGTTACCCGGCATATCCATCCACACACCCATACAAACACGTTTCATCATTTAATATAATGTGACAATAAAGCAATGCATTTGGTTAAACTACATCCTCTCACTAAAAATATTTATTTATTTATGCCGAACAAAGATGCGGAAAGAACGACCTCATAAGTAAATCACCCATATATTTATCCCGTATACACATCACCCATATCATATCTGAAAAATATTTTTATGTAAATTCACATTTCACTTGATGTGATGTGGTTATTCAATATAGCTGATTAACAAAATGTCAACCCCATATCTTATATCTTGTCGCTGATATGCTAGCTAAAAGATATAGCACACACGAATACAATGTCATGGATAGAAAGAAATGTAATAGATTTCTTTGCGAAATACATTTTTTTGCGTTCATTTCTTCCACGAAAACCTTCCACATGTTATGGGCCGAAAATCTGTATTTTCGTTTGTACACAGAAAACGAATACAGAAAATTTCATGAATTATTCATTAAAATATCTTTAGAAATGAAATATTTACATGACATAATATAAAAGTTTACGACAAGAAGTATGCAAATAACGATTTTTGAAGTTACATTTTATATGGAAAAAATAAGAAAAAAAAAAAATCGTTGGAGAGAATGCCTATGATGTTATGGTAGCTTCTAGCTTGTTGTATACATATTTTTGAGTAATGTATTCGAGCGATGTTCCACATGACGCTAATTTAATAAAATTATGAACATTATTATATCCCTTTTTTGTAATGCATAGCAATAAATATTCCGAAATGATGTTGAATTTTGAGATATTCTTTTAGCACAGGAGAAAATTCAATTTTTAATTGGAATTCTAATCGTGTTGTCAACATGTTTTATTGCAAGTCACAATTCACAGCAATATATACACAGAGTAAGTTCTACATTCTCGATTTTTCACATAATGTTATTGCGCCGCGCCACGGCAAAAAAAAATGTATTATCCACCAATCATGGCTCAAGGTGTGTAAAGATATGGAGTAGCTAGATCATCTCCGGATTATTTTACAGTTCTACAAAGTTTTGATAAACTGATAAATATGGCTCACTGTAGAGATGCGTAGGCATTCCAAGTTTTTATACCCGCAGCCCAGATGCCCACAGATAAAATAATAAAGTTGAATATTCGCGTTCGAATCTGAACTGATCTGAATTTACCTAAGATCTGAAAATCAATTAAAGTTACGGATAATCAGGTCAGATTTCAGGTATATCTGAAAAAATCCCAGAGAAGAAAAATTCATCAACTTCGACGGGTATACACCTAATGAGTTTTTTGTGATAAATTTGTCATGAGAGTAAAATTTATCTGCGTTGACGAGCTCTGAGGGAAATTTACCTGGTATGATTGGTTAGTACGGATAATTGAACTTTGTTGTTTGAATTTTATCAGCTAAGAATGTAGCATAAATCTTTCGGACAAGATGAGGCTAGAGGATGTTGCAGAAAAGAAAGAAAATTGCAGCAGTGAGTTCTATTTGATTTCAACATTGTGCAGATCCGAAGTGCTTAGATATCTAACAATGAAATCTGCTTCTGCTACTTCTCTTGTTAAAAAAAAGTGCCTAACCTTTAACGCAAAGTATATTTCACTAGTTTTAGCATACATTTTGCTGTATAAAATATAGTTAGTGAAAGTCGTCACTTATTTAGGTCCGTGCTGATAACAGATGAGTAGCCGTTAGATCTGAAATGTGAATATTGAGTCCATGTGTCAATTCGAGATCATACCCGCGTAATTCTAGTGAACTACAACTCCCCAAGTGTTATAAATCCACAATCGAGAGTTACGTGTTAAAACTTTAAACAAAAACTTTTGAACAAAAGAACACATCCACAGAAACCAAACTTTCTCAACTCAAATATCCGCTTTCCTTTCGTTAATATCCAATGAATCGATTTTGTGTAATCTCTTCCATTTATTTACATTACCTGAACTACCCGTAAGCTACATGCACAGCTATGCTTTTCTTCCATCTAATTTCTCCTTTTCCACAACAAAACCAATATTTGTCACGTTAATATTATTTCCCATTTTTCTATAATTTTCTTTGTATCCAAGATTACATAATCTAAACCAACACTGTACGTCTTATTATAACTTCCCGACGAAATAAAAAAAAATGAATTTTTATGCAAATATTATTCACTTTACAGAAATCAATATTCAGTTTTCTTTATTGGAAAATGCGAAAATATTTACTCGATCTCTTTTAGAAAAATGAAGAAGGAAAAAAATTGTTTTGCCACAGGATATTGTATATAGAATGTGAACGTTAAGTATAAATTTGGCAGAAATGATAAAAAGATTTTAGCTTTAAGCGGCCGGAAAACCGCAAAATCAATTTTTAATAAACTTTACCATTTCATTAATGCTAAATATAATGACGTAAAAATACCCATGTCTTACTGATTTTCCTATTTTCTTCAGGCTTTTACAGAAGAACAAAAAAAAATGAGAAGAAATTCCGTGTACTGTACAATATGTACATGTGTAATACAGTCTTTTATTAACAATATTATACGCTAAGCATTTGTTTTGTGATCATAAAATCCTTGAGAACTTTTTTATGTGTTTAGGTAGTAAAAAGGTTTTTAGCAGACTAGAGGTTGTTCAATTTTCACTTCTTCATTTTTTGTTGTTTAATCAACGAAGGTGTCTAATGAATATATTATTTTGCTCTGCATCTATATCGTTCAGATATTCTGTTTGAGAGTTTTACAGGTAAATATTTCTTTATTTGGTGGTGGAAGAGTATTGAAATTCTTAATTATTTTTCAACGAAAATTGATTTAAATTTACACATTTTTCAAGAGGATATAGATGGTTTAAATCACTGTACCTGTTTTTTTTAATAAAGAGTAGATTTTTTTACATTCGATAAGGACTTTTTCAGTGCCTGATTCGGATGGAATCAACTCAATAATTGTGTCAAATAGAAAACTAAGGACTACTATCACGTATAATTCATACAAAATCGACCTCTAGAGATCTAGAGCTCTAGTGCATGTACCACAGCTCTTAGGTCACGGACATTTCGATTTTATCTCTCACGACTTAAAGGATTTGACTTTTGTTGACCTATTCCTTATAACGTAAAACTACATGACTTCCAACTTTTATGAGCTCTTATACTTGGAAGAAAAACTTCACAATCTGAACAGGCCCAAGTCCCACGATAAATGAATTTCCTTTGAAATATCTTGAAATTGATAGAACTTTCTTAGAGCTTTTTATCTGTTATCGACAGAATGAAGACAAGGAATGAGGAATTTACGATGTTCGTTTCGGTCGATTCTTTTAATCGACTTCTTGTTTTGAGATGTGAGGTCTTTATATAGCAAAATGTGCAACAAAACAATGTAAGTAACAGATCTTATTTCAATATCTTATAAGCAGTGGCTAGTATATGGTTGGGAAAACATCAAAATATTTGAGCAATTTCTTTCCACAAAATTGTCCCTGCTTGTAAGTGAAAGTCGAAAGGCTTAAAGCTGTATAGACGGAAAAGGAGGTGATCGCAAAAAATAAAATAAAGTAAAAATGGTTGGACATCTGTTATGGTACTTAAATAAGCAGTGAATTTCGTCAGCTTACTGTTTTCATTCGGCAACTATTTAATGAAGTACAAGATTTGTTGGTCACGCCCGTCGCGATACTTTTAATAAAAGAAGTAACAGATTTCATCGTTAAGTGGTGATACGATTTTTCAGAAATCGATATTTATCTTAATTGAAAATGCAAGTTTTCAAAGTAATCCAACACTAACACACGAATCGGATTTTCTTATTTTCGAGATTCGAATATTGTCATGTTTGGTCCGGATCGAGTTTTTGCTTTCGTCAGTGTATCCCGGTTTCGGTTTCTAAAATTTTATTGGTCTTCGAAGAATTTCTTTCTCCGAAACATTCTCACTAAAATATTTAAACTTTAGACGTAGACAAAAACGCAATTGAGAAAATGAAAATACAATTTCACGTACATAATGGCACAAACGGTACATGAACAGCTACGCTCAATTAAACGAAAAAGTATTTCCAAAGTTTTTTTCCTCCCAAATCGGTCTCCAATGAAAAATAAATTCGAAATGTTACATTCATCGTGTACAGCTAGCGTATACACCAGGTCATGTCTGCAGGCAGTTAACTATATCATATTCTGTCAGCAATAATTTCCGAAAACCACCAATAACTGTACCCAGTCACGTGTTGTGCATGATATATTCAGCCCAATAATTACATTTTCCTTCGTAGACAACTTATAAACATTAAACGATATTCTTGACACTGTGATGATTTCCCTTTTGCTTCCATTACAGAATTTATGGAATGAAAATGAAAAACTGAAAGATCTCTCAAAGAAAGAATGTGTTGTACACATTGGGTTAACCCGAACGAAGATTGGTTCGAATCGATGTGTGTATGTTGACATAAATCATTTACGTCGACGTAAATATATCTTCGGGGCTGTATTACAATATATATATGTATGAAATAGACTTATGTATACAACATCGGTGACGGTTATGTTTATGCGAAATTGTCTAGGGCCAAAAGACGAGTATAATGTCTTGAATTATCAATCTGTCTGATGTATCCAGTTACAGGGACGACATCGCCCATACATAATATACAAGAATGAATTGGAAGGTATAATTTACATTATCTCGTCTGCCAGCGCGTTGTCTGTATCTTTCGTGAATTTTTATTCGCCATACATAGGAAATTGGGTACACGGTTTAGCAGAATTTTTTAGTATTCCAGAGAAAAACAGGACATTTTTCACATATCCATCCATTTCGCACACATCCATGGATGTGTGTGTATATTAATACCATGTTCATCAAATGGCATCATGTTTCAAAATGTAAAATGTGTCTGTTGATATAATATCCATCTAGCAATGTGTACGGTGTATATATATACAGCAAGCACACGATAGAGAAAGAAATCGAGGAAGATGGAAGAAAGCATTTACGATATTTTCAGCACGTTTACGTCTTGTCTTTTCGTTCGGGTGGATCTACTATGGAATTTTTGATGACAAGCTTGCTAAATGTAGCGTTTTGAAAATATCATTTTATATTAAATTAGAGAATGGCTTGTGGCTTTGGTTGAAAGAAAATATATCTGCATGTCCATCATCAGCAACCACGTCAGTCAAATTGACATACCGTTACGATTTACTTAATGCAACTCTCGTATACCTCTTCAGCGCTTCTTATGTTTATCAATTGTCGACGACAGATTGCATACGTCATCGTACAACTTGTTATCGTGTTGATGTCGTTTAGTTCAAGTTAGGTGTTTGTACAGAAGTTACCACCATTGTGGTACTTATATATACAAGAATGACAGCAATCTTTTTGCGCACTATAAATTCCTACTATTGCCGTTGCGCAATTTTTAGGTCAGATCCACAGGAATTCAGTTTATCCGATCACAAATTTAAATTTGATTACCCTATCAGGTCACAGTACTCTAACAGGTGCATAAATAGTATGTACGTATACCCATTTGAGGGACGTTCAGATGTTTAATGCAGATACGACCAATTGAAAAATTTAGTTCTAGTATGTCCTCCAATAGCAGTAACGTAACTCGATTTAGGCTGTCCAGAATTGGATCCTAGTCGAATGACGATATACCGATTGGGTCAAACGACAAGAACTACCAATGTTTTTCTTCTTATCAAAGCCATATGTCTTCCCTTTAATCAGGATTCTTGGGATAGGTCCTTGTAACTTCGATAACTCAGGTCATGCAGCGATGGTTGTTCGAGTTCGGGGCCTCAGGTTGCAGTTACAAATCAAACTATTTTCGAGCACCGCACGACTGAAATACGACATATTTTGCCATGATTTTTTGGAAGTAGGACCAGTGTGGTCGATAGAGTGGCTCACGGTGGGGTTGAACAAAAATTAAATAGAGTCGCGATACCACCTCTGATTTTTCTTCATGTTCTTATCGAGGGACTCGAGTACTATAAGGAACCACATTCAGTTCGCGGATTCATCCAGCCGTTTCAGAGAACCGGAACTCATGGCCGTGCGGGATCGACGAGTCAATTTGAATACAGATTATTACAGCAACGTATAGAGGGACTAAGTGTAAGCTAATTCGTGGTAAAATGGCTTCCCTCGACAACCTGACCACGTAGCCGCAGCCAGCTGCAATCGACATTTCGACATTTTGATATGTTCAAGATGAAGAGAGTTTGAAACTATTTGAATGTTAATATTGGTAAAGGATTCCATGCTCTATTAAGCGCCGAGAATGGATTTTACAAAATTTGTGAAAATTTTTATTTTCACCATCCTCTGCAAAACTTTGACTCATCTGTAATACACAGGTTGACCCTGTCTGCAACAAAACAATAATTCCTGATCAGCCTGCAGTCTAAGCATTACAATGATGCCACACTTGCCATACCAGCCTCACAACAAGTATCTGTTCCGACATTTTGTTTGCAGCAAGGTCACTTTACGACGAAATTTTCAATTTATCATATATCTTAAAGTGCCCGTTCAAAGCACTGTCAGTGCGTTGGCCCTTTAGGATGAGTGGAATTGTTATCCATTCTTCATAAATAAGTGATTTAAGTAATTTGAAGCAATTCTTACATTAATTACGTGTTAAATCAGTCGGTTAAAGCTGACTTTGGAAAGAGGAAATTTACCACAAAAATATGTAGAGGCTTAGGTGCTAGGGTAACTACCCTACTCACTTACACTAATGGTTTGCTAAATTTGTGGAGTAATTTCGATATAACAAAGTAAGTATCCGAGCGTTATTCAGTTTTGGGTGAGCGTTATAAATAACTCGGTTTACCAATATTTTCATCGAATTGGTACAAATTTGATGAAAATATTATTAAAGTGATTTAAAAATTTTGTAAAGGGAGAAATTCCATTGGTAAACCCAAAGATTCCGTCGCAAAGCTGGAATATATTTTCGCTTAAAAGTCAAGATGCACCGGTAAACAAGACATTAACATTATTTCAAATTTTCCGTTTGTTTATAATAAATAAAAAAAACATTTACGACCTGGTATGGTATATCCCAACCGTTATGATCTCGTTTTTTTCGTATAACGGGGCATGTATTGATATCGTGTAATAAATAAAGTTATATGTGATTTGGCGCAGCCGGTTTGGTAGAGTGTTATTGTCTATGACTTTTATTTTCAATGTTTTTTTTTTTCGTTCGTTTGTTTTATTTATTTGAGTTATAAGGAAAGTCATAAATTGGTTTGATGTTATCGACTGACAATCGTATAAATGATGATGTCTTAGAATTGATAATCGTATAAAATTTTATTGTTTCGTTTTTTTTTGTCCTTTTTGCCTTTTTGTGGATTTTATATTTTTCACATTTAATAGCTCAGCTCAGACGTTATATATTTTGAGGTCGTTGAAGAGAAAAATTTATGAAAATTGCATTTGTTATTATCTGAATTATTATTGGATGTTATTATACTAAATAATTCAAAATATTTGTTATAGATACACTCACTCAGTTAAGTATCCTCGCTTGTGTACCAGCAAATAAGCCCATAACAACCGCAATTTTTTTATTGTTTTTTTTACTCTGGTGGCAATGTTGAATGTTGGATGTGAACCATATTTAAGATAGGGGTGAAACGTTGAGCCAATCTTATTTCTTTGTTGATGAAGGTCTCCAAGTCAGAGAGAACGTCGTCAATATAGTAGTCTTAGACAGAACCTTATACCTTTGAGGAACTTAGAAAGGAAGACAAAGAATTCACCAAGTTTGAACGAAAGGTTTCATCAAATAAGCTTCGTTTGACCTGGTTTAACGTGTGGCTGCTGTGTTACGCCAAAAAAAAAACGTACCACATTTCTGTCTTGGCTTTTAAAGCTTCGAGTTTCTCTTGGAAAAGTGGAATTTTTCGGTGGAAAACCAAAAAAGCTCACACTTTGTCTCCAGGTAATGTACATCATCTGCCACAGCTGTACTTTTTGTATGGGGCAGTAGGCCTGCTCTGACTCCGGGGAGTGTGGGATATTGGGCTTAATGAGGTGAAGAGAGGAGAATGATGGTGTATATCTTTTTTACTCTTCTAACCAACGCTTTCGTACATTTGTACAAACGCCTCGCTCCCCATGCCTAAACTATTTTTTAAAATTCTAAAAAAAGATATGGGTCCAATATTTAAGCCTTCCGGACCAGAAAAACACCTCATTGAGCCCAATATCCCACACTCCCCGGAGTCAGAGCAGCCCTAGCCGGGCAGCTATGACAGCTTTTGTAGATTATCTGAATAAAAAGTTAACCGCTTTAGGTAAGATTTTCAATGCTTTTCTGTCAGTGCACAAAAGCTCTTCAAAGACAAGGTCATAAATGCATAAATGCATAAACGTGGTTTCGACTAAGCTCAATTATTGAGCAGGGTGGCTCGGACAGCTATGGGAACAATAACAAAGATTATAAATCATAAATGTCATCTCTCGTCACTTTACACCTTAGCCCGATGTAGTATTCCCATTGGAAATTCCTTTTTATCTGGTAAATTATGCCAAATCAAACTATACCTCTGAAACTCACTCCTTTCCAAATTTTATGTTTCTTTGAAATATAGAAAAATATTTGAAATTGTACGACGGAATTGTTCAACTTACCTTCACTCTCTTTCGATCCTTTCAGTTTTAAAATTTTTCGTCTCTTTGCCTGTAGCATCCATACATTAAAAACTCTAAAAAACCCACAAATTGATTCTAGAAATCTGGATGAAAATATTATTTTCCAATTTGGTTCTTGAATCAACCAAAATTTCCCTCTTTCCGTGATTTGTAAAATCATATCACACTGTAACTCGAACATGTTTTGAACGACTCAGTTACGCTACAAAAACGTTTCTATTTCAAAATTATCTGGACAGATCATGCAAAACATCCCAACTTTCAAATTTAACGTAGCAAAAATGTGGAACGTGAAAGGATTTTACGTTTTCGTATAGTTAGTACATAGACAGACGGCTTTGTAATAGATGTACAATTCAACAATGCCGTGCGTTCCTTGAACACGTTAAAGTGTGTTGGTAAATGGTAAATAATTTTCCAGTTAAATTGCTGTGCTTTCTTCAAAAAATAGAAAATTCCACACTTTCTGCCAAGCTAATTCTTTTTTCGTACGAGATTTATGGAATACTTGCCCGTTTCTTCGTTTTTTTTTATTTTTCATATTTTTAAGCTGCAAGAATTTCGAAAAAATGTTTTATTTGAATGGAACAAAATGAAAAATTAAATTGCATTTAATTGCACACAGAACGCAACACGTATATATAACACATCACAAATTTATCGCTCCATTGCCTTCACTTGTTCTTTCACGTATTCCAATTTCTTTGCATTTTCTTCGACTGCGTCGTATTGATATCCCATTTGTTGACGAATTAATTCCATCCTTTTCAGGTTTTGTAGCGTATTTTCAATAGTTGACTCTTGTTGTGCAAAGCCCTTAGCTGCTTGCATTAAGACCTGCGAAATTAAATGAAATGAAAGTGTACTTTCAACTGGAAATCAATTTTCTAATTAATAAATTGAAAAGGGGCTAAAGTGAATGGATTCAGACTGCACAAAGGAAATGATCCGTCCAATTATTTTTTTATGTGGGTGGGCACTCGGGCATTGGAAGCTCCTTTTAGAAACTAGTCATCTGTTATCGACTACGACGACAAAAACAAACCATTAGCGTTGTCTACTATTCATTTTATAGCAAAATTGTATATAAAACTGAGGAAGTAAAAGATTTGGTATTGAACATGTATACAAGGATGTGAGCATAATTATTTTTTACTTCATTCATCGTATTGTTACTGAATCTAAATTGTGTATTCAGCTTCGAAGTTTTGGATAGTCCGTCCTAGTTCTACTTAAGAAATTTAAGAAATTTCTTGTCATCTATTATGAACAAGAACAAAAAAAGTAAACATCGAACTCAGGCTACTGTCATCTTATATAGTATGTTAACCAAATTAATTAATAAAATGTTTTAAAAAATATAGTGAAATGTATGGTGAAACTAACGAAGTACAAGATCTGCTGTATAAAACACTGGGTGATATTTTAATGAAACTATTTTTTTTTTTTAATATCTGACCACAAATAAATAAGTTAAGAGGCGTTGATATACCAGAGTAAAATAACAACAACAACCTCAAAAAGTCAATTAGTACAAACCTCATTCGATTTTGACCCCCTCACGATTTGTCTTGCAACCGACGCTGCATTGTTAACGTTAACGTTTACTCGTTCTGCTAAGCGACGCTTCGAATCACTAAACAAAAGTCTAGCACTACTGCTTGACGCTGATGCCATCTTCAATATTAATATGAGAACCAATTATGCACTGTCTAATCTGTCAAAGTTCTGATATCGATTTTTTGTTGTTGTTTATTTTCATCTGACGGATCTGTTAAATGTTTCACTATAAACAATATTGTTCACGTCTTCGCCAGTAGTCACACACAGATGGAACACATATTCTTACTTATATCGAATATAGAAACTAGTAAACAACTAAACTCCTTACTTCCATGATTGAAAATATAAATTATTCTAAGCTAAACAATATTGCAGAACCTCACATCTCTTCGTTTGAACGTTGTAACACAGACTGTAGGTATAATACAACGAATGTACACTGTTATTTATTGGGAATGATATCGCAAGAATGTTGACTTTTTGTAGGTAATTCGATGATAACAGATGGCGCTTGACAAAGCTTTGTATGCTTTCGTTGCTTATGTTTTCCTATATAATGATATATTGTTAGCAGAGTAGAGTTTTAATCTAATTCATCATTCATCACCATCACCAATCAAGTAAAGTCGACAATAATAGAACCTTTCATCTGTTAATGCAAGAATTTGCGTCTGGTTTTCTCCATACGAACTTTATGTCAAAACCATAGAGGTAGACTACCAGGAATTATGACCCGAAATTCATTGAAAAATTATATCACACACGAAAACGTCAACTTTGCGTTATTTTGACGTTTTGGATCCCTTTACTTTTGACATTAAGAATCCCTTTTTACTCAAAACTTTATACTTTGGGGAGGTCACGCAGATGCAGATACGCGGGTTACACACCACGTTTCATACAAAAAATTCACCACGCCATAAAAATGCAATTTTGGTGAATTTGTTTGTATAGAAAAGGTGTGTTCCCGCATATCTAATAAAATTCAATGAAAGTATAAACCAGGTATGGTCTATTTATACAAACAGCTGGACATAGCTATTTCATATAAACAAACTCACCTCTCATGAGAGGTCAATTTGTCAGTTTGTTCTATTGAGAGGGCCCTTGGTCAAAACAAAAGAAGTAAAAGAATTTGTATGATTGGCAATAACTTGAACAGACATGTATGTAACAAACATTAAACTGACTGGTTCTACTCAATTTCAAATTCTTTTCAATTGAAGTTCGAAGATTGTGTTTGTGAACTGGTGAATTTTGAACCTCGAGATGACGCCGATGCTTGTCAACTTAATAAATGGAATTATCATCGATCAAAATACAGAAGTAAAATATATTGGACTGACAAGTTGAACTGCTCTGTCAAAAATCGCATCTGCGGATCACCAACAAGATGATCTGATACAATGCCGTCATTCTGTCTAAGATCTCTTACGCTTCGTCGGTTTGAATCAGCAGTGACATACCTAAACAAGCTTCAATTGGACGAAGAACAAAATTCTGAAATATATTTTTGGTGCCCGGAGGAAATTCCCGACTGACGATACTGATATCGGACCGAATTGTTGACTGTTTTCATTAGAAAGTGTTTAGAGTCGGAACACCGTCTCATAAGGCCGATGTGCGAACGCGTTGTCTTTGCAGTGTTTCTCTTTTGCAACTTTATTTGCTAAATTTGTAGTCTACATTTGTGTGTCGCGCATTTTATTTTCAATCATATCATTTCATCAGAATTCTTTATGAAAAAACACATTCGCGGTCGTACATTTTCAAAGAGAATTCTGATGAGAAGATACTATCAAAAGTAGTCTAATATAAGAGTCTAAGGTTTGTATGAGGTTTTTTTTGCTAACCACTTTTTCCTCAAATTTAAGTTTCCTGTGATATTTGTTATCGACTGAATTGCTGTTGAAGGATATTTAAGGATGTTCGAGACATTGGATTATAAAGACGATTGTAATCTTTAAAAGTGTTTGACATTATGTTTAAAGAAATGTGTGATTGACTCCATTCGAATCAAAAGGTATGGAACTAAGCGTTAACAATTCAAAAAATGAAGGGATGTGACAGAGATATAAACGTGGTTGCATTTTAATAAATTTCAATAGATTCTTCAAAAATCACTTCAATAGTATAACAACTGAACAGCCGGCTACCCAAAAAACCGGTTTTTAGTGAATGCTGTTTTTTAATGCCCGAAATGGACCACTTAAGCTGCGAGCGCACTTACACCGTTTAGCTCTCCGTTTACGTTTTAACAATGGAAAGTGGGAGGAGCTTCCATTGTTCACTCGTAAACGGAGTGCTAAACGGCGTAAGTGCGCTCGCAGCCTTAACCGAACGACCGATTATGTTTAAATCGGTTTGCATCACCTAGTGCAAACGTTTTCTTTTGTTGATGAGAACATAATTTTCTAGCTTTATCGAGTACTGTGGGTTTTTCTAGCTTTATCGAGTACTGTGGGTTTTTCTAGCTTTATCGAGTACTGTGGGTTCCATTTTTAAAAGATCAAAAAAATGGTTTTGACTTACGTTTTGGCAGGTTGATGAACTCCCTCACTTTAGCCTCCGTCTCATGCATATCCTCCAAATGTCGTGCCAGCTTCGGATACAACTTCAGGCAAAATGGACAGCAAAGCTTTTTTACTGTACCATCGGAAGAGGGTCTCACAAACATCTTCGTGTTGTCGCACGATCCCTTGACGTCAGCATAAAGATTCATTTGCAGTTGGCCCGCACCAATTGAACCCTAAAAAGGTTAGTATGTCATAACCGTGTATCATAAATCAATGAGTCAAATTTAAATGGTGTTTTGAGGTCAAGTTTCATTTGCAAACAAAAAAAAACTCATCAAAGCTTTAAATTTAATGGGAAAAAGTGTGCTTTCGGACGGTATTGACCGCTAAAAAACTAAGGTAAGTAAAAGCGGCTTAGAATAGAATTCTGACTAGAAATATCAGGCCATTCGAAAGTTTTGATCAATCCAAAATGAACTAACCTTTTTGCGAAAAATACGTATTATCAAAGCAGCTATCTAACAAAGTCATATGCTCAAAACAAACGAGGCATTGAAAACGTGTTTTGGTCCTATTTTTCATGACGAAATTTTCGAAACTGTCAAATGAAGTTAGAACTTATTCTATTCAAAATCGCGATTGCTGCATCTGTCAATGAAAACTAGGACCAAAACACGTTTTCAATGCCTCGTTTGTTTTGAGCAATACAGTTCGTTTATATATTGATAGGGTCAAAAAGCGGACAGACAACCTTTGCATTTTTTTTTATTGACAGTGTCTGTTAGTAGTGGAACGAAATTCGTGAACACTGTTGGAAAGCCGTTTACAAAATACAGAAGCAATTTCGCATCGACAATAATGTTAGGGCCTTTACATTTGCAGCCTTCTCTTTAAAACGTATGGCTGGCCTAAATAACCAAAACGAAACTTTGTCAACGATAACAATGGGCCAAACAAAAATCTTGGTCAAAAATCCCACAAAACGGTGAATGGATATTTATTCTACTAGAACTGTAAAATGTTTTATCTGTCTAGAACGATAATCTCGAGCTTATCCGTCTAATGAGTTTTTGTTTATCTCGATATATCTGTTCTCGACAGATAAGATATGATATGCACCTATTGCCAGACTTTTTTTTTTTGACGTGTAGGCATTATGGCCCACGCCTTCGGCTAGGGCAATAATGTCCTACACATCAAAATACCAATCTTGGCAACAGGTGCATAATATATAATCTCGGTTCGAGAGTAAACCGTTCGATAACTGAGATTCCAGTTTCAAGTTCTTGCAGCATCAAGAGTTTTACATATCGAACGACTTAAAGTTCGCTTGCTCTACCGTAAAGTGCACTTTGCAGTAGAGAGATGTATAAAAGTCTTTGCATTATATTTGTATACGACATCGCTCTTTTTAGAATTTCCTATCCTATTTTCTTACCTCGGTAAACAAATAACCATTGCTATGTCGTAAAATATGTGCTTAGATACTTTATATATCTCTCTACTGTCCACTTTACGGTAGAGCAAGCGAACTTTCAGACGCTCGATATATAAAACTATTTATATAACTAGAAATGTGAAGTTGGATCTTCGTTCTCGATGTCGTAAACTAGGTTCTCGACTTCGTCTCCAACCATTTACCATTCCTCGAACATAAAACACCCTTTACAGTTCTTGTAGTATAAATAACTATTATATGTCGAAATTATTCCACACTAACACTCAGATTGTGTAGATCTGTCACCTTTCAGTGTGTCATCACTAGTATTTTGTTTGTAGGTACGTGTGGTCGAATATTTCGATACATTTCTTCATTGTCGCCTCGAATGTGACGACAAAAGGTGAGCGTGAAATTTCAGATAATTTCTGATCGTTGAATAGATTTTTAATTCGTATTTCTTGTGATATTTTAAATATATCTGACACCAACAACAACATTTGATAACTTTGTAAAATTGCAGTGATTATTCCTTCAACTGTTATTTACCGTAAATCTTAAATAAAGCTCGAATAAAATGAATTTGTTTTCCCGTAGACAAGTGCGTCAACTGATTTGATACAAGACAAGAATAAATCATTTCTAAGCCAAGAATAAAAATTAGTGATACCGTCCGTTAAAATCAGTTAAAATTTTGCTGGATGGTCAAGTTTATTATTGGGGGAAAGAAGTAGCTATTGCAAGTTTTGAATACAAAACAATTTTCCGTTTGCTCACTTAAACAAACATAAACTACCGTTCATTTACAAGTAATGTTTACCGTCGTCGTACACACAGATTCTGTAAAACTTTGACCTCGACTCCTTGGCAAATATGTTTCACAACGAAGTGACTATTTGCACCCGGGTGCAAATAGTCATATAAATACTATTTGCACCCGGGTGCAAATAGTCATATAAACACTATTTGCACCCGGGTGCAAATAGTCATATAAACACTATTTGCACCCAACTCCAACATAAATCCCGCTTTTGTTATGGAAAAATAGGAAAAAAGTTACCGTTTTACTAGGAGCGAACATACTCTGTTGGACTTTAGCAATCAGATTCTTCCTTTTACGAATCGGAACGAAAATACTGTGATGGACTTTAGAAATTAGATTCATCCTTTTTCGAATGAGTTCGAACATACTCTGTTGGACTTTAGCAATCAGATTCTTCCTTTCACGAATGGGAACGAAAATAGTCTGATGGACTTTAGTAATTAGATTCTTCCTTTTACGAATGAGTTCGAACATACTCTGTTGGACTTTAGCAATCAGATTCTTCCTTTCACGAATGGGAACGAAAATACTGTGATGGACTTTAGAAATTAGATTCATCCTTTTTCGAATGAGTTCGAACATACTGTGATGGAGTTTAGCAATTAGATTCGTCCTTTTACGAATAGGAAAATACTGTGATGGACTTTAACAATATTAGATTCATCCTTTTACAATTAGGAACGAAAATACTCTGTTGGACTTTAGCAATTAGATTCATCCTTTTACGAATCGGAACGAAAATAGTCTGATAGACTTCAGCAATTAGATTTTTCCTTTTACGAATGGGTCCGAACATACTGTGATGGACTTTAGCAATTAGATTCATCCTTTTACGAATAGGAACGAAAATACTCTGTTGGACTTTAGTAATTAGATTCTTCCTTTTACGAATGAGTTCGAACATACTGCGATAGACTTCAGGAATTAAATTTTTCCTTTTACGAATGGGTCCGAACATACTGTGATGGACTTTAGCAATTAGATTAATCCCTTTACGAATAGGAACGAGAATACTCTGTTGGACTTTAGCAATTAGATTCATCCTTTTACGAATCGGAACGAAAATAGTCTGATGGACTTTAGTAATTAGATTCTTCCTTTTACGAATGAGTTCAAACATACTCTGTTGGACTTTAGCAATCAGATTCTTCCTTTCACGAATGGGAACGAAAATAGTGTGATGGACTTTAGCAATATTAGATTCATCCTTTTACAATTAGGAACGAAAATACTCTGTTGGACTTTAGCAATTAGATTCTTCCTTTTACGAATGAGTTCGAACATACTGCGATAGACTTCAGCAATTAAATTTTTCCTTTTACGAATGGGTCCGAACATACTGTGATGGACTTTAGCAATTAGATTAATCCCTTTACGAATAGGAACGAGAATACTCTGTTGGACTTTAGCAATTAGATTTTTTCTTTTACGAATGGGTCCGAACACACTAGATCGCAGCTCAGATATTGAGTCTGAACCTTATCCAAAATTTATCTACTTCAAAAACAAAGTTCTGTTCTACTACAGATTATCGTATCAGTACAAAACCATCGGCAGTGCTTTGAATTTTGAAGTGGCAATACCTTAATGGGATGTTATTATGAACATCCAGCTAACAAAAACAAACTTCTAATTGATCAAGAATTAAGCTGAAGAATTTCCTTACCAATTTCAGAATTGTTTTGGACTGAACGAAATAATTAGTCGGTTGCTAATTAGACGTTGCCTTGAAATAAATAACGAAAATATTCTTACCAGCTCATCGCGATACAATTTCTTTTTCTGCGGATCGCCCTTAACACAAATCACTCCGTCTTCGTCAATTTCGCTGCAAAAATAAAATATTTTCCAGCATTGTGATCTACTAACTGATTATTTTGACGCATAAGAATTAATTACCTTTCGTTATCGGTTGCAGACGGAGTTCCTTCGGATCGATACAACACATTCGCAAATGACTCGGAGTTAGTGTCATCAGTTGCTGAAGACGGTCCGAGTTGAGATGACACTCCAGTCACATATTGGTCAATTGCTGTCATAGCAAATGTATTTTCGTTGGAACCTGGTCCAGGAATTCAGAGCTGGTGGTTCTCCGTTGGAGTGTTCGTAGCTGGAAATGAGTCTTCGACTCTCGTCAGGTTCCAATCGGACAAAACGCCATCCAATGACGTTTCGTCGTTCACAATGAGCTCCATCCAAAATTCTTCGGACTGCGATAGTAGGACGTCTTCCAGAAAACGAATACCGACTGGCGGCGCCTGTTCATAATTGATCGTTCTGCCGATACTTAAATCAGCCGCAGTTTCGCTGGCCATGATAAATGGTCGTCTTTGATTACACTGTACGCACAATATCTACAATCTTGAATTATTTTTATATATTTTATGGATGAAATACAATTTTTCACTTACTTTATGTGAGAGCACGCAATGGTGGTTCTTTCTTTTAACAAAATGGCCGAATGTTTTCCTATGGTTGCTAGATTTTTGCGATTTTTCTATTCATTTATATCAAGCATAAAACGCATTCAATTTGCGACGAAGTAATTTGATGAACTACCGTTCGAATTTTTAAGCGGATCACAACGGTCGTTCGCATTTTGATAGGTGGTTGGACAACACTCAATCAGACCATAAATAAGACTTTATCAAAATAAAATTTTCAATTATTTTCCTTGTGATTGTGTTACAAATGCTGTATTTCGTTAGCAGAAATTTCCATGGATGAATGAATTTCAACGAATGAGGTGTCATAACTTCCATTGAACATACATATAAATCTTGTAATGTTTAGGGCTTGTGGAATTTATTGAAAATAACAAAAAGCAATCTTACTTTGTACGCGTAATGCTATCAGCCTATTTTGACATAAAAACGTAACTCTAAATCAGACAAAAACCTCTTAGAAGAGGAAGAGTGACGCAAGTCCTTTACTTACAAAAGTATTGATATCAGAAAGGGTGACGCTCAAGGCTCCGATACGCAAAAATTTAACTTTAACACCAATTCTTTATATTAAAAAAATTACACACACACACATAAAACGTTCATTTTACATGTTTATATATGGGGCTTGTATGGGAACTTCCGAAAGCCCTAGCTCCTAAACAAGATCATGTCGACCCAAACTCTGACAAAGCTCTGATAACGAATTCAACGAAACCGCAATAGGTCATATTCTTCATATTACTTTGACGTAGGATTGATCGTTGAAATTGTACTGAAGCAAAAAATACAAATAAAATAGTTTAAGGGTCGTTGAGTGAAGTAAAAAAGTTGATGAAAATATTTTTTCAGTACACACAAAAATATTTGGATATTTTTTGTAGGAGAGGAGTTGCGTAACGCCTGCGGGCGGGCATAATAAATTCATACGCCAGATAACGTTATGAATTAATTGTGAAATATTAGTTATACGTTAATAAGGTGTATTAGAGGTTCATTGTTCATTGGGGCAATCGATATGTTCTGGGTGATGTGTAAGGTATTGGTGTTTGGGCGAAGGTTGTGTGAATAATAATGAGAAATACGAATTTATATTTCTGATATAATTTTCATTGATAAAAGTGTTTGTTGAGGGCGCAGCGCGAAGCGCTGCGCCCTTAACAAACGATTCGTTTGTTAACAATTTAAGTGTTAACGAGTTTAAGAATTAGAAATGATTTTGTTAAGAGAAGTTTATTATGAAAATTTGTGTAAGTTGCGCGCGCCGCGAGTTATTTGTTAAATACATGAATTTGTGAAATTTAATTGAAACACGACAGAGTAAAGTTAGCCAGGTAGGAGCGCTGATTTGACCTAGGGACTTGAATAATCTAGTAGCTTTATATTTTTTGAGAACAAATTTTTTAAATTTATGTCAGTTCATTGTTATTTTGTGTATTAGGTTTATTATTTGACGTTTTGGAAAATGAACCGCTTCTGCCTGGTTTATTTTACTGTGATGTGATTGAAACGTAAAACAATGCATTGCAATGGATGCACAATTTAAACATAATGTAAAAAAGCAAAGAAACAGTGGATTATGGGTTTTTTGTTTATTAAATGCTCACAAAAAAATTTGAGAAATAAATAATTAATTTTTTTACAAATTAATTTGTTTGTTTAAATGGTTGGTTATATAGTGTGTATGGGGCTGTGATACGAAGCGATTGCGACTATGTGCGGCCGTGTTGGAATTGTTTTGAGGTCGGTGAATGATAATAAAGATGATAGAGATATAATTGATGACGCTGATGCTTGTCAATTCCAGCGAAATCTGGAGACTTCTAAGAATCTGTGCCCAACCTGAACGAATTTAGTCATTTTTAAGTTTAGGGCCCTGTTCCAAGTGTTTAGCATTCAAATGGAACAACAAACAACCACATATCATCGTGTTTCCAATTGTGGAATGTTACCAGATTTCAGATCTAGAAATGTTGTTTTGGAAGAATTCTGAAACTGGTACAAACTGATAATATATTGCAATTTCAATGTCACACACGGGCAAAAATGTTTAATTAAATTCACAATACACATCGATACATCATAAAACAATTGAAATTAGATTAGACTTGTGAATTCTTGCGCATGAAAATATGAAAATTATTTTTATTCATAAAAGCAAACAATTTATTTCCAACAACAACGATACAATCGTTAATTCAATTTACAATTTTAGTTGATACATTAAACAATTTAAATTTATCAATCAAATTCGAATTAAAAACTCCATCGCATAGAAATCCGCAATCGGGTGAAGGTTATCAATCCATTTGTGAAAAAAAAAATGAAAAAAAAAAAATTGCCCACCGCGGAGTTGCCTTAAGAGAATCAATCGAAATATTTTAAACAATTTACTGTATGCAGAATGTGTCTTGCAATGTAGTTAGCGTAAATGGTTTACCATATGTTTGTATTACCTCGATGCTATAATTACAAAACAACAGTCATCCGAAATGTATAAATGAAAAAAAAATGTACTGAATGTGTACACAACTAAGTTTAGTTATATACTAAGCTTACGCGGCAATAATATAGATCAGTTTTGTACGAAATATTTGCAGCAGATATAAAATGAATGAATTTCGATCAAAGAGAAAAAAAAAACTTTGCCAACAACAACAGGTTGTTACAAATGAAATCCACTCCGTACGTTACAATTATACATACAATACAAAAGTGGATTGAAGAAATAAACTTGTGCTTCATATCAATGGGTATGGTATTCAAGGTTTATCAATCTAAATCCATGATTAATTGAGATTTTTTTCGCGTTTCTTAAATTGTTTTCGAGTAGAAATATTCTACTTTTGTGCTAATAGAATGGTGTCGTGAATCGAAAACATTCGTTGTCGATAAATTCTTTCTGCAAAACTGAAAGGGCCATAAAAATGGCAGTAGCAAAACGGTCATTGTCATTGGTATAACATTTCGATTGGGATCCTTGGTTTCTCTGAAACTGTCTACAAAAAGACAGCCGACGGAATTACCTCAAAATACTTTCGGTTTTATTATATAGATTTATTCCACTTTACAACAAAAACTCCTAAAAGTTAAATTTTACGCTTTTTAAGGTTGTACTATGAGTTGTAGAACTTGGTTCGATCAAAATCAAGCCTTTTAAAAACTTTTAATCCATTTATTTAAGTGCATCACCTCTCAGAGAAGTAAGGAAAATCAAGAAAATTTTAGAAAATATTTTAAGTGATACGTGATAAGGAGTGCAGAAAAGTCTACAGAGAATTCTTGGTAGAGGTACAAAGTAAATCAAATTAATGTAAAAGACTTAGCATGAACTTTTATTCATGTAAAGCCAAGGGTCTTACATCAAAAAATACCAAATGCCTCTTGAAGTTCACTATGAAATGAATGGCTTTACGAAATGTTTAAGTGTTGGCAAAACGCTTGATGGCACGATAACTTTAGGTCGGATTTTCATAAATTTGGCTTCAATCGACGAGGAATGAGATTTCAGATGTACAATTTCGGCATAATTATCTAGGCGTTTTTCCCAAAAGAGTTTTTGATTGGTTTTTTGATGACGCGATAACGATCTGAACCGATTTTAGAAATTTTGGTTTGAATTCACTAGAAGCAAGATTTCTGAGGTTCAGTTCTTTAATGGGCAATATCGACCTAATGATCTGAAAGTTACTCCTGATAGGATTTTTGCCTGATTTTTTGATGGCATGACAACTTTCCGCAGCCCTGAACCGATTATGGAAATTATATTTTTATTCGACGAAAAAAAACATTTTTGGGTATAAGTTCGTAGATGGACATTATGGTATTAATGATCTCGGCGTTATGGGACAAGTGGGTTTTTTTTCATAGTACTTCATTCTCTGCGGCTTATTTTCATGTGAACCAACTTCACATTTGTCATTACAGAACAAATGTCACCATATCAAATTGGTTCACATGAAAATAAGCGCAGTGACAGCAGTAACTTTATGACAGAATGTACTAAAATATGGGAAAACTCGATTACATTCCTTCTTAGTTTCTAAACATCATTCTCCTATTCACCAAAGAATTTTTTCCTTTTTTATAATTATGGATAGTTCTGAATCGATTTAAATTTTTTTTTTGTTCTAATCGACGAAGCATGCAATTTAATATGTCCAGTTCATGCATGTACCGTAGCACGTCGGACCAATTAAAAATCTGTCAGCCATATCTCATTATCATAACTATTGGGATGCAAAAAAAACAACACAGTGGCAAAAAGTGAGAAAGGTATTTTTGAATATTTGTTAACTTCTTGTGGTATTATCATCTTACATATGAAGTTCAAATAATATAATATGTTCAATGTCTTCTAATAACTTCAACAACCAAGAGATCTGAGATCTTGGGATCTACACGGAAAAAAATAATGTGGCTGTGGTACCCATAAGTGGACTTAGCACGGTCTTTATTTTGGCCGAGGCTGTGTGCCCCATATTGGAAAAACTGTAATGAATAAGGCTGTGAATTACTAATATTATGGGATTACTTCCCATATGATGTACACCTCTTAATATGGCATTTGGACCTATAATATAGATGTGTGCTTTATAATATGGGTAATAACTAGGGTTCCCATTTTTGAATTCTGAAAAAGAGGACATTTTGGCGTCAAAAAAGAGGACAAAAAGAGGACGCTGTCACATTCAAAAAAGAGGACGAAAAGTGAATCTATGACGCGGAATTACAACGACTGTACATGTACTTTGTACAACTATTGCGTAACTTACACCATAGTTCATGCTGAAAACAAAAATATTCAAAAATGCTCTGTTCAATATGCACTGAAGTCGTCCTGATATTCTTTTGGATTCCTTCTCAGTGATAACATCCACTCCATATTAACTGAATACAGCCTTCGTTTAACCTTATCCTTTCGTGATCTTTGGTATCTTACACAACGCTACACTATTTTATTTCTTGTAATGCGAGCGGAGCGAAATTTTTCTTTGAGATTAAGATTTCGTTGTATTACCTTTCAGAGATTCTCTGACAGAGAAGATTATTAGTTAATGCCGCGCAGCGAAAATTTTTCGTTCTTTCGGTATGAGCTGCATCAAATTTACTTAAAAAAGAAGAAGACCTGATAAAAGAAGGACATAGAGGATTCGACAACAAACCAGGGTCGTTGATGTCATGGAAAGAATAGCATCTCTGAAATGGAGCTGGGCGGGACATATTGCAAGAAGGACAGACGAACGTTGGACCAAAAAGATCATGAACTGGCGACCATATAAAAGACGAGCTATAGGTAGACCACCAGAGAGATGGACAAACGGAATTAAGAATATTGCAGGTACAAACTGGCAGCAAATGGCAATGGATCCTACGAAATGGAAAGAAGTTGGAGAGGCCTACATCCAGCAGTGGATAGAAACAGACTGAAAAAGAAGAAGAAGAAGAGATAGAGGACGTTTTCATCAAAAAAGTGAGGTTCTTAGAATTTTTGTGAAAAAGAAGAACGAGACCAAAAAAGAGGACATGTCCTCTAAAAAGAGGACGAATGGGAATCCTAGTAATAACCTCATATTTTGACGTTTAAATAAAAAAAATGTTATTATTTTGCATGTTTTTTGCGGTCACCGCGCCGATTGATGCTTAACCCGAGAAACTAACTGAACTGAAACCTATGCTACTGATGTGCTAACTTTACTTGTGCTATGACATGTTTTTATTTTGAAGCGTTGTTATTACAATATGGACTGTGTAGCTATATTATTCGATCACAACGAAGTTTTGAACAAAACTTATGAAACATTTTACATTTGCTAGCATTTACTAATCACCATTTTTAGTCATTTTATGGAACAATTTTGGTTGTCATAATTGTTTCGAAATAGTGAAAAACAACCAAATGGTTGGTAACTTAATTGTTTTGAAAGAAAGAAAAACCAACAAAATTTGTTCAAGTCTTTTTTGGACAACCGAAAACCGAAAAATTAAAAATTGAAAGAAAAACGACCGAAAATTTGACATCATTTTTCTGGGCTTCCAAATCGAAATCTTGAACACCGAGTGTTTTCAGTTTTTTGCACATTTCCATTTTAAAAATTTTGGTTTAAGAAAATGTTGATACGCAAGTATTAAAAAAAACACAATCAAAATGAAGCGGTAAACAAGTCGCGAAAAAAAAGTTTGAAAAGAAATATCAAAAGAATTTCCAACAAAGCCAAAGATTATGATTTTCAGAAGCCGCGTTCTCAGAAAAAGCTAGGAACCGACTAGTAACTGTCATCTTATGTATTCTTTGTTAGGGTGTTAGGGAATCTCGCGCCGGGTCATTCACAATAACTTACAAAGTAACATCTTCCTTATACAAAATGTGTCAAAATATGAATTATTGTTAATGACGCGGCGCGAGATTCCTAGCAACCATTCTTAGTGCCCGACGGTTTTCACGAATGTCAGTCACTTTTACTTCTACTTCACTAACTGTTCTTCATTTTTAACAAATACTATTTACTTCGACTCGCAAAACTCTCATGAGACTTTACAGAAAAAGCCAACATTTCTGCCACAGGTCGAGAGATATATGCAAAATACACCACCTATCTACGGCCGAGGAGCACATTTTTAGCTCACTACGAGGAAGTGGTGTATTTGCCAGTATATCGATCAAATCAACAAAAAGAACTACCAAAACACCTCGTTGGCTGGAGCTAGCCTCCATTTTCTTCAAAAAGTCAAGAAAAGATATGTACGAGACTTAGTCTCACTTACTTAAGATTTGTTCCTTTCACATGAATATGAGTCCCATACAATTGCTCAATTGCTCAATTGTGAGGCTAAGTTCGAAGATGGGCGATTTTGGGTCGACCTCTCCCGAGCTGGGGCCCCATAAGTGCTTTAACGTTTTACAAAGATTTCTCTGGCCATTTAAAGGCTACACTGGTAAGTGATACATCAAACGAAAGGTATTTACAATACCTTTTGACAAAAAAAAAGTTTATGGAAATTGGATGACCGGCTCGTGAGTTAGACCCCTTGGTGTGAACTAGGTACAGGGCGGCAAGCCGTTTTTGATTGCGCAATTTTTAAGACGTACACATTTCATAAGAATTTTACTTTACCGACGTTTACGGCCGCAGTAGACTTACGGTAAGAGTAGGGCAACGGACGAACTAGGGTCACGTGCGCAATGGATGTACGGGTTTGTACGGGGCTCAGTCGCAGCAAACGCTCCGACTGTTCTGACGGCTCGTTTACTTCTAAAATATGGGGTCTGTACCCTCATAATAAAGCATACAGCTATATTATGCGTAATGTACCGATAATAACGTCTACGCGCCGGTTAGTGAACACCTACCATATATTGAACAGACTCGTACAATATTATAAACGGAACGTTATTTCTCGATAGTGGCAATACCGTCAAGAAAATTAATAATTTTTGGTGGTAGGCCATGCCTTATTTGATTATTTGTCAAAAACCACTTGTGACGCTATCGAACTCAATATTAGTAAATTTACGTTTTATTTGCCCGGCATAACGATATATTCGGAAACAGATCTATAAGGTAAGAAATCAGTTTTACGAAATAGCGTTTTAAGAAGTTTAGCTGCAAACTTAATTACTTTCTATGATCGAGTTCATGGGAGAAATGTTAAGTGATCAATTTTTGAATAATTTTACTTGTGAAAATAGAACAGTTTTCTCTAAAATTAGAAATCAATTAATCGGAACTCGATTGCTCTATGTGTCCATAACTTTGAACGTTCATCCGGACGAACGTTTGATTTTTCAAAACATCGCCTAAATGGTTGGTAAATTCTCATTCCAGTTCATCATCATTATGGGACGCTGTAAGAAGCAACCAAAGAAAAGCTATTCGCAGCAACAATTATTTTCGGCGATACAGGCAGTAAGAAATGGCGCAAGTCAGTTTGCATCCGCAAAGAAATTTGGAATACCAAGATCAACTTTGTTCAACAAAATCACTGGAAAGACGTTGCTGGGAAAGAAACCCGGACCAGCAACTGTGTTGTTGCCTGAGGAAGAGCAAACAATTGAGAATTGGGTCTTTGGACTTGCAGTTAGAGGATTTCCAGTGACCAAAAGACAATTGCTACGATCGATTCAGTTTTACCTCAACATCAACAAGCGAAAAACCATTTTTAAAAACAACATCCCAGGCCGGAAATGGTACGATTCGTTTCGTGAAAGGCATCCACTAATATCGGAAAAACTGTCTCAAAATCTCACTGTTCGAAGAGCAGCAGTGTCGGCAAATGCAATACGAGCGTGGCATGCAGAAATCGTAAAGTATTGCGAAGAGCACAGTTTGATGGATGCGTTGAAAGATCCCGAACGCGTTTTCAACATGGACGAAAAGGGTTTTATTTTGACTCCCAACAATGAGGTTGTGTTGGTAAAGAGAGGTAATAAGGCTGTCTACAATCGATCCAAAAACGATGAAAAAGAGTGCGTCACGGCATTACTGGGTGGTAGCGCTTCAGGAAAAATGACACCTCCAATGATCATCCATTCTTACAAACGGATGCCTTCCGCAGTTTTGGCAAACAATCCGGCAAAGTGGAGCGTTGGTATATCAGACAATGGTTGGCAGACTCAACAAACTTTCCACGATTACATCACAAACATTTTTTATAAATGGCTGCTGGAGGAAAAGGTACCACTCCCAGTTCTATTGTTCATCGATGGACACAAGTCGCATGTATCGTTGACTCTTAGTGACTTTTGTGCGTCCCATCACATAGAGCTGATAGCTCTACATCCGAACTCGACCCATCTTACTCAGCCTATGGACGTTGGGGTGTTTAAACCATTGAACACTTCGTGGACCAATCAAGCGAAAGATTGGAGAATTGCCAACCAGTACGCAAAAATCGCAAAGAAGGACGTGGCTCCTATTCTTGAGAAAGCCATCAAGGCTATCAATTACGGAGAACACTTGAAAAATGCCTTCAAGAAAAGTGGCATTTTTCCATTCAATGTTGACAACATTGATCTGTCCCGAGTGCTGCCTAGCATTGAGGCTTCAGCAAGTGGGCAGGAGCAATTGTGGAACCCACAACAAGCAACTGATACGATACATGAAACAAGTGAAGAAGTAAACATTCAAAGCATGGCGCAACATCGTTTGGAACATTTTGAGAATATCTTGGGCAGCACAGTTTTGAATTCGTTTCGGTCGACTGATGTTTGGACAGGGGCGAAAGAGTATTCAATTCTCTTCACCATATGGAAACGGATGTACATCGAAGCGTTGGAGTCTATCGACACGGATACATCAGATGTGATTATTGTTGTGGATAGTGACGAAATATCCGAGAACGTCACTAAAGTCGATGGTGCAAAGTATTCATTGGTGGATGGAGCGAACAGAAGTTTGCTAATGGAAGGTAATTTAAGTCAACAAAGTTTCTGCAGCAATTTAACACTCGTTTATTCAAAAGTCGATTCACCAGTGTTCATATCAACCTTGTGCTCTGGCGACGAATCCAACGAAATTATTAAAAAAGGCAGATTCTAGTTTGTAAACAGTCCATATTTTAGGTGTCGATATCCATACTGAATCCCTTGATGCTGTGCAATTGAAACCTGATGCATCGGATTCAAATACAATTCCATCTGGTCCCGACACTGATGACCGTGACCATTTTTCCACTGACATTATTGGAAACCAAGCTGATACATCGAGTGCAAACGCACATCCATCTGCTGCTGACAGAGACGACCGCAAGCAATGTACTGAAAAGGGAATCTATCAGTCGAAGATTGCAAAACCTACCGGTACAGATGGTAGGAATTGTCATTTGTTTACATAACTGTCCACATTCTACGACATTGATTCTCATTCATATGACAATTAAGTAAATCATTTCGAACACTTACATTGCAGAATCCGTTGAGGTTGTTGACAAATTCAATCCAGCCGCATTCAAGGAGGCGTTTTTCTGGCCCATTGAGGAACCAAAGAAAGTCAAAAAGGCAGTTCCGAAGATTCCGTCAGTAATGTCGAGCGAGGACTGGAGAGATCACGAACGGAAGAAAAGCGACGAGAAGCAACAGAAACAAGTTGAGCTAGACGCTCGTAAAGCTGCTCGTGCAGCTAAAAAATTGGAGGCGTCCAAAATAGCGGCCGAAAAACTTGTTTTGAAGCAAAAAAAACAGGCAGAAAAGCTGGTGGACGAAAAACGATCACCGTTTGTGGGCAGCAAGCCAAACACCCGACAGCGTCGCACAAAGCCAATAAAAACTGGCAAATAAACACACGTACCGACTTTGTACACCTTTGACTGTAAAATGAACTTGAGAATAAAAGACTTATTATACAGTTGTGACCTTTGTTGCACTTGTTTATGCCTACTATTGTTATCACAAAATATATGCGGCTGGACCAACTAGTCTGAATTGATACTTCAATGCTGAAAGCATTATAGACCTTACAACCTTTCACACAAAATTACAACAAGGTCTAAGAGATGTTTAATTCGGATTCTCTCTCTATCTCTCTCTAAGTAAATTGTAAGGGCATGTTACGTTTGGAACATCCAACAAAAATATCTTTTTTTATAAAACGAAAGAGCAGAATATCGAAAATTGTTTAAAAACAGGTTTTATCGCTTTAGTATCAACCCGTGCGAAATTTAGGACACACGTTCTGAGTTTTTGGAACAAAGACGATCATTTTGTCTAATAATGTACACATATGTATCGGACGAATTATTTTTCTAATTACTGTCATAGGCTATATTTTCTCTGTAAAATTCCATTTACTTCGATTTCTAATAATATTGACGATTTCAAAATTATTACTCAAGGTAAAAAAATACGTCAGAAATGACAGTAAAACAAAACTAAATATGACAATGCATTACTCTTAGAGTAATTATACCTAGAGAGGAAATTGCGAACAGAATTACGTAAAATTTGTGGTCCCGACATGAAATACGCAATATTTGATAGTGTGAGTTTTTCCCTACTAAATTGGTGGGCAAATTAGCGCGAAAAATTTAAATGTGCCTACTAGAAGGATTAATTTTTTTTTAAACCAATTTGAGAACCTTTTACATACAGTTACCACCGATATCAACAAACACAACGAAAATAATGGAAATTGACACGTGTTGTTTTATGCAGCAAATTAGTTGTGCAATTGCACATTACACAACGAAGAGAAATGTCTGAAAATTGCTTGCATCGAAAGATGGAAGTAATAGATTTGATATGATGGGATTATAGTCCTGGGAAGGTTTTAATGAAATAAAACAAAACGATGTTGAAACAACATTATATTTTATTGGCCAGCAAATAAAGTAACTTTTGTGTTACTTGCACGCACAAATTTTCTGTGAAGCTCGGTGCTTCGCAATTTTCCAATGTGGAATAATTTCACTCGCAGATATTCTTCAATTATTGCCTTGATTAACAAATACCGGTGGTTTTCTAGCGGACCACACTCTTTAATATGTTCGTCCATATTATCAAGCAATTTAGTTGGAACATCGCGAATGCATTTATTCAATAGTCGCAGATACATTTGCGCTTCACTCAATCGGTTTTCTGTTTCTACTGTGTGCAGATTCTTTTCAGCGATTCGGCAGAGCACAACAACTTCCAAGACTGGATTACAAAGCCCTACAAACTGACCATAATTTTTTCGTTTCACGAGTGCTCGTCATCACGCACATCACCAGGATAACACAGACGTCTTCCTCGTCTCGGTGGGTCAATCGTCTCTTGCTTTTCGCTAATGTTGTCAATGTAGACGTGGCTACTTCCTGTCTTTGGAGTTGTCGGTGACCGAGTCATGCACATTGCATATCTATTATTTTTCAGTTCGATATTGACACTCTTGGGCTCATTTTGAATTGCTGCTGTTGATGATCTAACAAGAACGAATTTGTATATATAAGCTGTAATAAGCTTAAGTTAAAGCTCTGTCTTACGGTGGTTGAATTTGCATAGTAAGTACATCGGTGTTAATGTCGTCACCACACTCCATAGACTCTTCTTCTTCTAAATATTCAACATCGATGCTGCCAGAACCATTTTAGAAGTTAAAAAAATGTTTCTTTAGGTAAATTTGGTTTATGGATTCTAAATTTGCCAGACAGACCTCTCATCATACACGTAATTCAAACAAACTGTTGGTATGGCCCCTTTCTTCAGAACATTCCGTGAACCGTTCCTTTTAATATCCTGTTCTGCGAAGTGTTTCTCACAAACCCTAGCATATTTACTAGGCTCCGTTGTTTGCTCATTTAGTTGGAAAATTTTCTCCAGCCAATATTGGGCTTCAGTCTCATTCGAAGGAAAACTACAAATCAACAAACTAATACAACTCGAGCATTTTTTTATTATGCGGATAAAATTACCGGAAAAATGAACAGGCATTTCCCTTGACTCCTTTACTTTGGCATCCCCTGCTGAAGCACGTTTGCACCATATTTTATGTATAATAATAGGTATTTATTGCGAACGATTTGTCAACAAGAATTTCAAAATTACGCGTTTTGGAAAATACAAAACTGACAACAATCAAAATTTTCAACGCCTACATGTGTTAGTGAAAAGCTCTACGTAAAATTGTACGAAATGTGAATCTTACACAAACTGATGTCGGGACCACATTTTATCGTACGAAATTCCTCTCTAGGTATAATTACTCTAAGGCATTACTCGTTCCATATTAGGCGCAGAGACGTTATGTGTCTCTAGTCCATATTATGGGTATACAGCTTATGTTATAGGTACATTAACCATATCAAGCAAATATGGGCTCAGTTGCCATAATATTATGGATCTCTTACCTATATTATAAGGCATACAGCTCCAATATCCGTCACACAGCAATTGTCGAAAAAACTTTTTTTTAAGGGTAGTTGTTAGAATGGTTGAAAAGAAAAATAGTTGAAATGTCTTTGTCGAAGTCGATAAGTGTGAAAAATTAGGTAATTTTCGACCATCGTTTAGGCAGCTCAAACGCAGAGCCTATTTTGGTAAATTTATTTAAAGAAATTTGCCAAAGCTTACCAAAATTTTGGCTAAATTTAGGAAATTTTGATGACTTTCGGTAAAGTTTGTCGAATTTTTCATAGTAAATTTACCAGAAATAGACCCTGTTTCTCAATTTTTTAAAGTGGATCTGGTGACACTGATTCAAAGTAATCCTACTATAATCAGTTTAATCCTATCAATTTTGAATAGAACTGCTCGAGCATTAGCCTTTAGTAATCACTAAATCTGTTACTTCTTTTGTTTTAAGTGTAGCCTGGTCCTAAACGCAGAATTATTTATTTCACCTGTCTTAACATAAGTTTTGCTATATAAGACACCTATCTGGCCATAGACTATCACCTATTTTTATCTCCTGCAAGCTGATATTTCATACATTACGCGTTTCTGCATATAAACACAAACACATACATAACCACAGCCTATACGATTGGATAATTCACACATAACCCACCTAGGGTAAATTTACTTTCCATCACATATTTGAAAAAAAATAATCGCCAAACGGCGGAAGCGAACACGAGACCAGCAGCATATCAACCAAACATGCTGACCACTACGCCAACAAATCACATAACGCGATGCAATTGGTGTCGGTAGTGGTTCGTTAGTCACTTCTGCATCGATCAAATAATCAGAGTAGTCGGAATGATGTGATTTGAACGAAATGTTGAGGTGGATAGTATATGTTTGTGAGTAAGTAAATAAAGGATTCTCTGTTTTTTTTGTTGTGAATGCGTTTTAAAACAACATGCTTAATTAATTAATTTTAAATCCAAATTTTTGTGGTTATTTCGCTAATGTATGAAATATCAGCTTGCAGGATATAAAACATTGTTCTACCTTGGTGTATATTTCTCGAATCACTTCTTATGTACAATTGTATATACACTCGCTGGCGCTCGTTATATACAATTGTACATACGAAGTTATTCTCGAAATATACACCAAGGTAGAAAATGTACTATTATCTGTCTAGAACGATAATCTCGAGCTTATCCCTCTAGGGAGTTTTTGTTTATCTCGATATATCTGTTCTCGACAGATAATAGTACTTTATTTCATATGGAGTAGGATCCTCGAGCGACAGCGAGAATCCTACTCCATATGAAATACAATGCTTTATTGCATGAGCGAAAACGAGACAACAACATATGACTGTTTTGACAGCAACCTATTAATGTATGAATTAGCGCTCTAGATAAGTAATTTTTCGGGGAATCACACCGCAAATGCAATAAAATATGATATGCACCTATTGCCAGACTGTTATTTTGACGTGTAGGCATTATGACCCACGCCTTCGGCTAGGGCAATAATGTCCTACACGTCAAAATACCAATCTTGGCAACAGGTGCATAATATATATTGTCATTCGGGAAGTGTTTGAATTCAAATTTGTTTGAATTTTCAAACGATTTAGCCGTGAACAAATCTTTATTTATTGCACGGACGGGAACATATTTACTTCCGACTTGTTGTTGTTTCCTTAGACCGTTGCCAATCTAAGAATAGTCTCACGGGTGTTTGTAATGAAAATTCACGTACCCTAAATATGGACGACAATTCATTTGCAATATATTTGAAATCAAATTAAATATATGAATAAACAAATGATTGTGGTCCATTATAAAATCAAACATGTATACGATGGTCAGGTTGCATTATACACTTGTACATGACAAATCTGTGTAACATTATGCTGAGTAAACAGTACATGGTCCATAAACATTAAATTATTATAAATTTAGCTAATGTTTATGCATGTAATGAAATGTGATTTTGGTTTTTATGCGGTCGCATACACGTTTTTGTATTCAATCAAACCTTCGCTGTATTTAATATTTTTGTTTACAGAGCACTCACCGCAATCCAACATCCAAACTAATATCATAAATATAATAATAGACCGATAGATCAATTGCAAGGTTAAAAAATGTCCACTGTGGTCTGTTATTAAATTTTATGGCAGACATTAACATAATTTTTTTTTTTTTTTTTTTCAGAAATAAAATTCAATCAAGCGGAACTTTTCTAAGCACTTTAATTGTTGCTTGTGTTGTGAACTTTGAATTTAAAGCATTTCCAAACAAGTTTTAAATCCTCTCAGATCAGAGCTGTCCAGAGCTCACAAACACTAATTGGAATTTCTTTTGTAAATTTTAATCCCCAATTATAATCATCGAAAATGTCGATAAATTTACAGAATTTGTTTACACTCAACGATATCCGATCTAACATAAATACGTATTTAGCTCCGCAATAATCTTTTGTCAAACCTCTTGTAATTGCATTTTAGCGATTTCGTTAATTAATTTTTCAATGCAATGCTTATTGAATTGTCTCGTTTTCATCCTCTTAAGCCTATTGTCATGATTTGATCGTAATTTATAGAACGATTTCCAAATGTTTTCGAAAATAGAAGCGATATTTCATCATTCATCAAGGATAGTAAGCATTCAAAAACTCGAATGGTCAGTTTCAAACGATTCACAACTGTCTGTCAGATCTTAAGCTTACCTCTATAGTCATTTTGTTTGACTTAAACTATGGACTAGAATTAAACTTGATTTCAATTGTGAGCTTTAAAAAAAAATCGAAGTCTTGACGTAGATAAACGTGTTGTTTTATGTTTGTATGAATGCGTAATCTTTACAGTATTGCAGTCGTAGTTTTTCAGGCAATAGCACATTTTCAATTTTTTTTGCTGATTTTTTATATTCGGAATATCCACACGTGTTTTCTAATATCTAATGTGTCATGCCAACTTATGTATCAAGATCTAACAATCTGCAATCTAACGAAATACAAGATTGTGTATCCTACTATTGAAAGTGCTTTGACCAAAACAAGTAGTAGATTCGACAATTATATTTGTGGTAAACAGGACATAGTACAGACACACCGAATTTGCTCTAACTTGGAATTTGTTAGTGTTAACGTATTGATTCAGAATCTTGTAGTTCATTCGTTTTAACACCAAAAAATTACTATATAAGAGCAAACTAGCCTGGACTTTCGCCGATGTCAATGCCAGATGACTAGCCTTTTCTTAAAGGTTTTCGAAGCTTGTTCTTAAACGTGAAAACATTTTTATAACGAGTGAAAATTTTTGACGTGTGGAAATTTTAATCACATGAAATGGTTCGTTAGGGCAAAGTTATTTTTGACGTGTGAAAAAATGTTATGGGGAAAATTTATTTTTGGCGCGTGAAACTATTTTTGAACCGCGTGAAAATTTTTGGCTAGTGAATATATTTTCGACGTGTGAAAAATGTTAATGGGGAAAATTTATTTTTGACACGTGACCGAGCACGTGACACATTTTTAACGCGTGAAATTATTTGTAAAAGTAAAATGTTATTTTGGCACGTGAAAAATTTAGGCCGATGCTAATCGCACACAAGTACGATTAGTCTATTTAGGACTATTCGCACGCGAACTCAGATAAATGATTTGCGTAAATATAAATTTAAATGAAGGTCCGTTACTGATTACGACAAAAAGGACCTTCATTTAAATTTACATTTACGCAACGATATTCATTTATCTGATTTCGAGTGTGAATAGTCCTAAATTGACGCCGTAAGTGCAGTCGAAATTCAAAATGAAAAGTGCGTAATATTTTCTAACGCAGCGTCATTTTCATACAAGGAAGCGTTGAAATGTATTTATCGGTTCATTTTTTCATCTAATCGTTCACTTGAATTTCAAATTTTAGGCACACTTACGGCGTGAATAGACTAATCACACGCGCGTGCGAATAGTCCTTCCTATGTAATACATCAAAATTAAATCTTAAATAGCTCGAGAAATACGTGGCCTGCGACGTTAGAACTGTACGCTGAAAATACGACGAAGAAGACGTTAGAACTGTACGCTGAAAATACGACGAAGAACTTAAAGTTTTGGGTTTTCGTTTAAAATTGCAGTTCTTTCACATGAATTTTTTGGATAGGTAAAATTTGTACCAATCGATCGGATATCGCGGCAGCTTAGCTTCTTAAGTAAATCGGCGTCAGTGACGACGGCGATATAACTGGTGAAAAATAAAATCGAAAAACTTTGAAATACATAATGTAGTCTCACCGTTTTAACTTCGAATGTTTGAGACTTTCATTTTTACCCGGGATTGATAGTTGACCGAGTATCTCTCCGAATCTTTGAATATTTATTATAGAGCTACTGTAATGTTCTACCGGATAACACGTTAAAAAGACCAATTTAACAATTCATTTTTGCATCACAAATTGACGAGAAAATAAATAATCGACAGTTTTCTTCCGTGTAGGTAAGTGTGTACATTTTTTGTTTTGTTTTGTTGTTTCGTATTGTTGAAGACTAATATATTCTTCACAGCGCATCCTATTCCTACCGATCAATCATTTAATATTGTTACACCCAACCATTTACTATATAAATATAATATTCAATTCAAATTCACGTCCTTGCCAATTAATTACCTTAAATTATTTTATTGAATAATCACACATTTCAATTTATTGATTTAAAGCATCAGTAATAAGTTACTAAACGCAAAAAAAAAATTTTTTTTTCAACTTTCCTACACAAGAAACATTTTATATTACAGAAAGATGTTTCGTATTGTATTTGATGTACTTGTAGATATTTTACATTATAAACAGAAAATCACGAAGAGAGAAAAAAAAATTGTCGATGGAAAACATTGAACGATTCAATATAAGTTCAAGTTTGGCATATTATTTTTCAGTTTTCATTTTTAATAATAATTAATGCGCGTCATATTTTGCACTTTTTTATGAATAACGTACACAGTGTACTCATGCCAGTATACGGCCTGGAAATTTTTAATTAACCGGAGAAGGATTTGCGAGTTTTTCTTGGGTGTGTGATTAAAAGTATAGATAAATAAATGAAAAAAAAAAAAAAAAAAAATTCATTACGGTCATGACTTTTGACGGTCTCGATAAGGTGTGACAGTTTTTTTGTGTGTGTTATTCTTCTCGTCTTACAATTTAATTAAATTGTTGCTCGCCAAATACACTTCATTTGTGTCGTACTAATTCAATAATAGTTACCAATGGCACACCCTTTCGGTTAAATAACTTCCACAATTCATTTGCAGCCGACTATTTGTTATTGATCCAATTTCTGTGACGAATTTGCCATAATTAATTACGTTCGCAAAAAATTTTTTAATCAAATTTATCCGACAGAAACAACAAAAAAAATGCTTAGTCTAGACTAGTAACTGGTATGGAGACCAATCTAAACATCAAATAACGAAACAATAAAAATGTAAGTAAAGAGAAACAGAAGAAAAAAAATTATTGCGGAAATGTTTAACAAAATAAACAGACAATCGATTTTTTCTTCATATAAATGCAGGATCATCTATTTAATTTATTTTCAAATTACAAGATTTTATTGTTGCGCACGATGATGATGATGATGCTACACAATAAGTACCTCTGCGCATGTAACAATATAAAACACACATCCATCAGTACAATTTACTTAGCTTTATCCGCACTATCTCTGAGCAGCGATCTTTGGAAAAACGTAAACATGCCATTAATCATAAGAATTCGAATTAAAAATTTAAAAAAAACTTTAATTCAATTAAATTTACATGCGGAGATTATACTCAGCCCATTCAACAAAGGAGTTACTTTTAAAAGTTTTCATCTTTTTATACTGTCGAACTATATGGACTATAAAGCAAAGTGTTGTTGAAGAGAATGGAAAATTTCAAATGATTTCACAATTTGTGATTCAAAATTCAGGGTGAGTGTGAGAGTGTTGAAGGCATTATAAGTATTTTCGGTTAATCTGCGAGATGAGGACTTAAGGATTCTCCAAGGATTTTGAAGCATTTTCAAGCGATTCCATCAATTTCCTTCACTTTTAATTAATTAGTTAGCCTTTTAGAAAATGACATACTGAGATGCAATCAGTAAATATTTTACTTCAAAGAATCGCCAAAGATATTTTCTACAAAATCTTTTACTTCTTAAGTTTTAACATGCATTCTGCTCTATAAGATCACATCAATCGGAGGTCATCGCTTATTTTTTCATTGCTGGTCGATAACAAATGATGTTTCTGAAAAGGTTGGACTTCTTTCGGGAAATTTTTTGTAAAAGAACCTTCTTAGAATTTCGTTTTGGTACACAAAAAGTGCTTCACTTAATCGGCCCCAAAAACATATAACCGTCCTAAATTGTCACTGTAAACTGTAACTCGGTCAAAGCTTGAATCCTCATTCAGTGATACTATTTGAAGTAATTGTATAATGATTTTCCAAACGAGATAGAGGAAGCTTTTCGTATTATCAACCTCAGGGTACTTCTAAATGACAACAAAGATGAGAAAATGTAAAATATTGCCTTTCAGTTACGAAAAATTAAAACAATATCGGCCCTAGAATGTTGACTATAGGGTTTATTCCATTGAAAATACATGCAATGCCTGGTCTAAAGCACAGCGTAGTAGAAATATATTTTTGCACATTCATGTAAATTATCTACAATTCGGTAGTAAATGTCATAAATGCCGTTTAAATCTAATAAATTAAGCTTTTTTATAAAGTTTGGTTAGACTTACACAAATATTCTTGAATTTATTGTTTTTTTTTTCTCTCTCTCATTTCATGCAAATTGTATTACAGCAAGTACAATAAATATTAATAAAATAAATAAAATAATTTTTCATTCACAACAAATTAATGAACTTAAGATGCTTTTAATGTTATGAAAATGACTAATTTGTTACGGTGGCTCATATCGTCATCATACACTGGAAGTTTTCCATTTAATACAAACAAAAATTTATGCGTCGACCAAACTTGTAATTTTGTAGTTAATATCTTGAGTTTTATTGAACTTTATACTGTATGCTAATTTCATGATTCAAACATAAACTCACCTCAATTTAACTTTTCAGGTGATTCGTCTTTCAGTTTTATTCGTTCCGCACCAAACAAGCTCTACTTGCTGCTTCAATTACTTCTCCACTAAGAGAACTGAGAGTAGTGTAGAAGCTGTTTTAACGATTTCTGTTAAAAAATTCTTTTAACCACAAAGGGTAATGGAATTGTCACCAATTGCGCTATGGCAAAAGAGTTTTTGAAAAACGACCGAGAAGTGAGAACGGAGAAACCCCTAAGGCTTTCTGAAACTTCGAAAAGCTGTCGAACCGGGAACGTAACTGAACCAACATGTTTATAGAAAATTCGTCTTATCGCTCCACAGATTTTGGTTAGAATCAAATGACCTGACTGGTATTTTGTTTGACCAAATACTTTCGAGTCAAAATTTATAGTTTTTTTTTTCAATCGACGCGACAAGTGATACGATACACTGATATAATAATGTCAATTTTTTAGGCATACAAATTTAGGGCATACAAATTTATAGGTTCAGGTGTAATTGACAATCTGATCTCTGTAGTTAAACAATAAACAAAAAAAGTACACGATTGTGATATCGCAACTAATTAAACTCGATTAAACCAATTGATGTTGATTATTGGGTGAAGCAAAGGTAAGTACATGTTCAAACCACAATGTTTGTCTTTTTAATTTGCTTATTGAAAGGATAAAACATGAGAATAGACCCGTACGAAGGAGTGTCCGCAATAGTTTGTTGTCCATAAAAGCCACGTATATCTTGAAACTGCACTGAGCCTTTATATCTATCTATTTGAAAATATCTTTATATTACCTTCCACTAAAATTGAATCCTTAAGGGTCGTACTACCAATTTTGATAGTCTTTGTCTAATTGGTGTGGTCAGTAGTTTTCATTATACACTACTACATCTGCTTTTCATAGTAATAGTTCTGCAGATGTATGTGAAAACTCGTGACAATCCCTCTCATACATCAATTTTCCGCCCATATGTCTGAGCCCACTCAATCATTTTTTTTCATCTTCGAACCTCGCCTTCTTTTGTCATTAGCAAACCGTACAAATTCCCTTTACTTAGAGGTTCTTATTTGGAACAAACGTGATAGTAAGCCTATAACACTCTTGAATATCGTACGAGTTTAAAAACGGCGTCTAATTAAATGGTATCGTTTGCGCGACCTATATTTCCTTGCTATCGAAATAATTACAAAATAATTTGCCTTACGTTCGAAATCACAAAGTTTCCAATTGTTTATATAAATGTAGCTTCGCTGACTAGTTCAGTTATGTATCAAAAATGCATTCGTCTATTGCAATTTGTTTTATTATTTCGATTTGGGTGTCTAATTCCGAAACTGCACAAGAGAGTCGAATTTATGATGGCTACGCAATCGACATTTCTGAAGCACCGTACATGGCTCAAGTTTACTTCTTGGACAAAAAACATTTCGAACATAGATGTGGAGGAGCGATTTTGAGAGAAGATATCGTCATTACTGCAGGACACTGTAATTTCTTTAAAATAAACAAACTTAACTTTGTTCAACGAATTTTTTATTAATTGAAGGTGTCAGGGATAGTCATACGTTGGAAGATCGCGATGCTAAGGGCTTTAGCGTTATGGTAGGTGCTACAGAACGACATGATCCTAAAATGGGACATACATTGGAGGTACAAAACGTTTATCCACATCCAAACTTCAAAGGGCACAAAGGTGGGCTCCATCATGACGTTGGGATTTTGCGATTGGCAAGTAAAATTGTGATGGGTGAAAATACGGAGTCAATTAAATTGGCTCTTTCAAGTGACGAGACTCCAGTAGGAAGAAAGATAATAACAAGTGGCTGGGGAAGAAATCCACAACATCCCAACGACGAGGGTCTGTACCAAGCCATAATGGCAATCAGTTCTTATCGGGAATGTGCCAAAAGATACAATCAAGACATAGAGGAATTAAAAAAACACGAAATTTGTGCAAAGCCAGTGCAAGGAAAGACATGTCCGGGTGATTCTGGGGGCCCCGCTATAGACACAAAAACAAATCGCATAATTGGATTGACTTCGTTTGGTAAAGGTGGTTGTGACGTAAATCACGCAGTAGTTTTTGTCAAAATCACCGACAATTTGGATTTTATCCACAGTATTATCAGTCAAAATGTTACGAATGACTCTAGTGTTGCATCGGATGATGGATGTGACGAGCCTTCGCTAGAAGAACACTAGAATTAGATTTTGTTCAAATTTTCTGGGTGATGGGAAAACGAATTGACATGGAAAGTTCAAATAAAAGTTATTGAATCACAAACAACAGTTATAGTTTCTCAGGCATTCTAATATCGTTCTGACCACTTTAATTTTCACTTTATTTACCAATATTTAATAAAAATATTGTAGGAATTCAGATTAAGTGATTCTACACGCTCTCCCTTCATTTCCAGTCTTTGGGTAATACCATCAGTCTTTCACTGTATGACCTGCAATGCCCAACATTTCTTCAACGAAGACCCAGACGTGGGAGACTATTTGAGAAAACCCACCGAATTTGCCAGTCTAGGACCTGTCACTCTAGATAGGTTTCTTGTGGCGAAGGAAAGGCTACCATGATTTAAAAGATGATCGGAAAGAAAATAAAGGACCAGATCTGTATTTCGAGATCATTACAAGACATTCGAGACATCTCACTGGAGCACCAAACTAACTGGAAAAAAAAATCATGGCCTTATCACGGAAGCAAGGACATTAGACATTTACGTGTGTTCTAATTGAAGGAAGCGAAACCGTAACAATATTGAAGAGCCAACGGTCTGACGCACATATATGACGATGTCGATAACCAGAAGTGTTTAAATCAATTTAACAAAAGTTTCAATGTAAATATGCCGATGAAACATTAGGCTGTGAGGAGGAGATGAATTCCATTCTAAATTCCGTTCAAATGTTAATAAAACATGCATCTTGTATATTCAAGTATATTTGAATTTGAAATGTAACTAATCATCTCAACCAGTTCGCATACAGTAAAATGTTTCGTGGAATATCAAGTTAAATTGAGATACACTTATTTTAACACCCAATTGATTACATAAATTACGCCTATTTTACATGGCTGTTAAAATTTAATTAACACGTTTTACATTATCGATAATCTACATTAGATTGACGCCATATCCACTCCACACATCATAACCGAATCGTATTTACAATAAAAGTTTAACAAACTTCCATTTAACAATAAATAAATCAAAGACCGAGGCAGTTTATAAAATAGAAATTAAACTGAATCTCAATTAAAGGCCTTGAACAATTAACGCATTTAATTTTTCGTATTTGGTATGGTCGAACTGAGTGTGACGTTGTGTTATGTTTAAACAATTTATAATTCACAAAAGATTTGTATTTTATGATTTTAGCAACACAACACGTCCATATCAAATAACCAATCGAAATATAAAAATTTTACAAAAATAATTAGTTCAACATCAACAGCTATACCAAATCGTAGAAATTTTAATTGCATATTTATTTGAAAAATTTATATGGTCTGGTCACCAATTTGCCATAGATCTTAAGATAGTTTTGTTTATGTAATTATTCCGAGAACTGCTGGACCGTGCACTTCAATTTTTTTTTGAGTTTAAGCATTCTGTGAAGTCTTTTTGTTTTCGTTTTTCAATTGAGGAATAACCAGCATTGCGAGGCAAGGTTATTTTACCTTAATCATTCTTGCATTTAAATTGGTGGCATTTAAATATTGTTTCACCAATCACATTATTTCAGCTTTTTATGTGCAATTCGTAAGATCATTTTATGATTGAAATTTTTTTCTGCTGAAACTCGAACCAATAGTGAGTATTAGTTACAAAGACAGTTAAATGACAATGCCATCATCGAAAAAATTCAACGAGAACTATATCAGTGGAAAGTAAATTATCAAGAATTTTATGGCAGATGGAAACATTCCAATATTTCCAAGTTGGCTCTACAGTTGAGTTCCTGGATTGCCAATGAATGGTCAATAAAAGGGAATTAATGTAAAAATAGCACAACCGCTCCTGAAAACTTACTGTTCACTGCTCAGAAAAAAATCTGTTTATGGCGAATATTTTTGTTGTTTTTTTTTCACTTTTCAACTTGTTTTTACTATTTTACAATTAAGAATTTCCTCGAATCTTCCTTTATTTTGCATCGTCATACCATATCTCTCTGTACTAAAGTGAACGAGACTTACTCTACTATTCTACTAATAGACTACGATTCATCTGTTATTGACGATAATGACAAAAAAAACGAAGTACTTTGGTTTGTATTGCATTATGTACAGTGAACGACATCTCAAATGTCTCACTGACATTTTTTTCAGAGAATGTCATTGTGAATTTGCAATGACACAATAAAATTCTCAGAAAAATTTGACAGTGAGACATTTGAGATGTCGTTCACTGTAAGTAGTTAAATCAATGAAGTAAAATTTTTTGTAACAAACTCCAAATGATAGAAAGAAGAAATAGATTTAATACGTACAGTGCGATGCGCTGACCGTTTCTATATGATCGTTATCATACTCAAGTTTTGCATTTAACACATTCTAGTGCGTTTTCTAATGTAGTTATTAGTGGCCCGATTTCATTGCTATTTTGTCCTACGTTCAAGGACGTTTCAAATGAAATCCACGTTAAAAAATTCATACAAATGAATGAACGAAAGATTTAACGAAACTTAAGTGAAGTTACGTCTGAAAGTACCGTAGCTTGAAGATGATCTATTATTTTTAATCAAGTTTTTAATCGATTATCAAGCCAGTGCTTCTCTCTTTGATTGTATCGTTCAGTATATGTGGCATTATACCAGTTTTCGATGTATTCTTGATTCTTCTAACATTAATATTAATAAACTCTATAATGACGTCGGTGATAAAGATAGGCAGCGACAAAATAATAAGGCTTTATTTCCAATTACCAAAATTTCCCTTTGTTTACTTGACAGCTTGCACTCTCACGGCTCTCTCACGTAGTAATTTTTGTTGAGTTTTTACTTTTATTGCCTATCCACCCGGAATATTGTTGTTACACCTACATTTCCCACCCGCGGAAAGCGATCGTTACATGTGGGAACTTTTACATTACATCACAAGTGAAGGAATATTCATATGAAAATTCATTACATATCAGGAGATTTTCATTACATACCAGCAGAATTTCATTACTTCAGCAAAAATGTATCACATGAAATATTCTTTAGCACTGAAATCGAAACAATGACTCGCGATGTTATTTTAGTTTTAATATCACAAACTTTGTCACTTGAATTAAATGCACACCAATCTAAACAAATTCATTAAAAACTAACACAAAAATAAGTGACGGCCATTTTATTTTGTCTCTAGCCATAATTTCAATTTTTTCAACTTCGACGAACACCTATGGCCAAACAATTTTAATTTTAGCATTTTTCACTTATTTTCAAAAACAATCAACACTTTTGTCTTTATTATCATGTATTCACTTCACTTCACAGCAAAATTTATTGTAACACCACCAAAATCGACAAATATTACGCAAAATATGAATCTAGCACTTCACAAAAACAAAACAGTCGAAGTAGTTTGTCAACATGTCACCAAAACAGTAGTGTTGCCAGTGATGCTTTCGGGATTAATGTTATGAAGATGTGTGAGCCGATTTCATGAGCAGACTAGATTCGTTTATAAACGTTTCAATGCAACAACATATTTTTTTTGGTTTTTTGCTAAGGTAAACGATGGTGTAGCTGACCGTGCAGGTGTACCTGACCAGCTACATTATTTATCAGTTTTGGAAAATAATTACGAATGAAAATACGCAAATTAACTATCTAATTAATCTTTAGAGCCTAAAGATTAATTTTTTCATGAAAATAATGCGATTATTATGTTTACTTATTTGATAAAACCATAAAATGAAACCAGTGCACCATCTCAGTACAAAGTTGCACAATTCTTAAGAAAATCGTAAGATCGGTGTGGTCTAATTTAAGGTTTTTATTGACAAAAGAATTATTAATGGACAAAGTTTTGGTGTTTTTAGGTAGTAAATAGTTCGACAATTAATATTATTAACATAAATAGCGTCTAAAAGTTAATATTTGATTAATTACATGGTGGTCAAAACATTGCATCAAAAAAAATGCCATGTTTGTGTAGTTGACCGCACCAAATTCCGAACATTTTTCTTCATGTGACAAATTCACCTTCCATGTATGTGCATTGTTGTGTACAAAATGATGTGATTAAAATTCGTTGATATTTTGTGTTTTTATGCGTTTTTATAATAAAAATTAATTAATTGTCAATAGTTCTGATATTCTACGGAATGGGAACAGATCAAATTAAATTCTGACGAAGGAAAAACTTAGCTTCATCCAAATCATCTTGAGATACTGATGACCAAAGTTGAAAAATTGCTTAGCCGGTCAGCTACTACCTCACTTACCTTATCGGTATTTTTTATGTTTAGTATTAGTCTGGCAGTGAATGAAATAGCGCGACATAAATGTTGTGAAATTATACATTAATTTAGAATATTCAAGAGTCTGCCAGTTGTCTACTGGAACAGTGTTCCAGGAACACTTTTGGTTTTGCACTCTCAGGTCCTTGGGTGGGAAAATGTACTCGTAACAACAATATTCCGGGTGGATAGTCAATAAAACAGCATACATTGGATGCTGCTTGGTAGTACATTACACTCGGAATCAATTTTGTGAACTCGCGAAATCACTCGTGTGGTTTTAAGCAACTCGCTTTGGAAACGATTATTTTGACTCGTGTAGTTGCATACCTCGCCTTCGGCTCGGATATGCAAACTCTACACTTGTCAAAATAACCGTGTCCAAAGCTTGTTGCTTATAACCACACTTGTGAGTTCGGCTCGTATCACAAAATTAATCCCTCATGTAATGAACTACCTCCGCAGCATCCAATGTAATCTACTATATTACTCTAACTGTCTATCTGAGCAATTCCAATAGATATTCTATTTCTAACTCAATTAACTACTACTAAACAGTACTGCTGATGTATTCGCTAGGAATGTTGATGATCTCAGATTTCCATACGTAACCTATTATGTCATGTTAGTGGCACATTGAAGGTGTAGTTATATTTATTCGAAGTACAAACATCGATCGAACCCATTTTCGAATGCTTATTCAGATCACCTATTCGTGTTGAAAAATGATCACAAATGCTAGCCATTTGATGGTATATTAAAGTTACATGCATCTCAAGCATCTCACTTAACGTTTTATTATTTGAAAAAGACCATAAAATTGTTATAAAGATGCGACTAAATATTGCACAAAACAATTTAAGCTCATTAACTTGAAAACGTTACGTTAAGTAATGAACTCCATCCCATTACCACCGTAACCCAATGACCATCATCAAATCAACAAAAATTTTACATCTTTAAATTACCAATTTTCGGTTACATGATCTGCTTTTCTTTCGTAATTTTTCTCCTCCAACACGTAAGTATATCTCATAGTTAATGTAAAAGGTCAAAAAATGACAGTAAAAGCTATGAATATACCGCAGAAGAGGAGAATTAAAAAAAAACCATTTACTATACTTTTTTAAATGAATCAATTACGATGATTTGAAAATTATCAGCATTGTTGTGCGTTGCTATAAATATATCTCTTGAAATCTATACAATATCTTTTTAGCGGATAAAATAAAAAAAAAAGTTTTTCAAAAAGAAGTTCCATAACTTTAAAAGCAAATTGTACTTTGGTGTGTACGCGCAGGTTAATAATAATAAGAAGAAAAAAATTATTATTATCGCGTGTGTGTATTACAAGTAACAAGTTACAAGATAAATTATTGTTTAAAATGTTGCATTATGTCAACATTCGGCTTAATTTTTGCTAGTAATACACCGTCTGTACCGCTGTACATACAAGAGTATTAAATTGATAGACCTATACAACATTTCGACACAGTTTTTCTTCATTATTTATAAAGATTTCGGTTGTTACTATTACAATCTTAATGAAGAACACGATAACTTTTCGGTGTGATTACATTGCAAAATCTCGAGAGAGAGAGAAGAAAAAAAAATTGTCTAAATAATAAACAGATTGTTTTGGGACTTATGCAACACCCACTAAAATTTGAAGAAAAAAAAAACACGGCTAATGGAATGCTAATGCTGGTCGATGCTGGTATATATTAGAAATGATGATGGACTGAACTGATTACAAATAAAATTTATTTTGAGTTATGTGATGATGAGAGAAGTCTATTTTTGGTCAAAGTACTATATCGTATTTCTCTAATTTATTTTTTTATTAATGAAAGTTCACCATACACACAGAAATCATTATTTTTTTTCTACCTCTTCTATTAATTCTTGAGCAAATAAATGTTGTTGCTTTTTGCACCAAGGTCTCAGTATTGAAATTTGCAATATAGTCTCCATTTATACACAACTTCCTTCATGTCATTTTAAACAAATGTAGTAACAATTATTGATTACCTCTATTGACATATCTGACAAATTTTATAAATTGTATTATAATTCAAATGTGATCTTCCAATTTGTCAATTGATTTCACCTTAAATGTTGAGTTGTGAATACGATCAACCAATAATCTTGTTTCGATTACATGAACGATTATATTGGTGGAAGGATGTATTATGAGTATATTGGATGATTCTATATTCTGTATGCGATTGTCATGGTACAATTTCCTTTTACGGTGTGTAGCTTCTCTGTAATGACACGCTTAAAACAAGATTGTAATCTTATTTCTGAGCCTTGAAAGTCAGAATTTGGATTTGTAAGTTGACAATTTTAAGCTACCTCTTATTACATTTCGTTTGGATAAGTGACTTATGATTTCCAATCAATAAGTTAGAATTCATTAATGAAACATTTTGTCCTTCAACGTATCTAAGTCGAAAGACATGCAAAATTGAAAAACTTACAAAAATTTGTTGTTCTATCATGAACAACTCACACAAACTACTGTGAATGGAAAGTTAAAGCCTCTGAGAAACAGTAAATGAATCGAGATGTAATTGCAAAATGTAAGTAAGACCAAACCCAACATAGTTCTTAGGGGTGTGCGATGGGTAAGGGACCGAGACTGGCGTAGTCCACAAAAAATTGTTTTCATCCCTAGATGTCAAATATCGATTTTCAATTTTTTTTAAAATTGATTTACAACTTGCGTAAAATCAAAGAAGCTAAATTTGCGAGTTTTCGGTTGCCCACATATTTTGACCTCTACCAAAAACTTACTTTGAGATTTTTGTTAGCTGCATTAGTCTTATTCGACTAATTGGGGTCCAATTTAACTGGAAAAAATAAAAACCGAAAGACGTTTGTCGAAAAAGTATGTTTCGTGAGTCGTCAAAGTTTTTGAAAAAGTGTATAAAATCTTCGATTTTAAATTGTTTGATCGAAAAGTGACCACAGATATTAAATTAAATTAAATGAATCAAAAATAATGTTTTTCGTGTCAAAGATTCGATTTTCTCAGTTGAGGCATTTCCCCCCAATTTTAGGCCAAACAAACACTTACGACACAAACGATTCTCAGATTATTTTCAAAAACTTTTCTGTTCCGGGTAGCCTACAACATTTCCAATAGTTTAAGCTCACTTGAGCGAAAATTGAATCATTTTCCCGATGAATTTACGAATTTTTTAAATTCAAGATCCACTCAATTTTTCATAGTCGGCGAATTTCGACAAATTTCTTTCAGTTTTTATTTTTTCCAGTTAAATTGGACCCCAATTAGTCGAATAAGACTAATGCAGCTAACAAAAATCTCAAAGTAAGTTTTGGTAGAGGTCAAAATATGTGGACAGCCGAAAACTCGAAAATTTAGCTTCTTTGATTTTACGCAAGTTGTAAATCAATTTTTAAAAAAATTGAAAATCGATATTTGACATCTAGGGATGAAAACAATTTTTTGTGTACTACGCCAGTCTCGGTCCCTTACCCATCGCACACCCCTATAGTTCTATTTTTGCGTCGCTGTCGGTAAAAACTGACATGTGGGGTGAGCGCACCAATCTCTTGATATGTACCAGTAGTCGGACACCTATTGTTCTTTCATTGATCAGAAATAACAATATGTGTCCCACAATCGTGATTCGGTGAAATTGGAAACGGTTACTTAGAGACGACATAAAAAATGTTTAAACAAATGAAGTAGCAGATTATGTTTCCGAACACTTCAGTGATTTTGTGGACATAAGTAATAACAGAATTAGAGATGAACTCATCGAAATTTTTCGAAACACAATCTGAACCCAACCCGAATTATCTGTTTTTTAAACCCACAAAATTAGTATTCCTATGAGTAACTGGACCTCAATAAACACAGGAAAACGGTTCCAGGATATCTTCTGCTACTTGTTTTTAATAGTTCAAAGTTCAATCTTTTTCCGAATTTTGTATGGTTTTTCAGTACAGTAATTCAAAAGGGTACCCAAGAAAGGAGTATTGCTAGCAGTGAATGGATTTCAGGGGACTCAGAAAAACCGTTCCAGTATATCTAAACTGATCCTTCGAAAAAACCTTTTTTCCACTTGAGGACCACCGTGTATAATGATCTTCCTATGGGAAAAACATGTGTGATTGTCATATGTGTCTAGGCAATTTTTAAATAATCAATTTTAAAAAGAATATTTTTTCCCAAATCACAAAGCCAACATGTTCTGATTAAATTGTAGCTGTAAATCTCATTCAAAGATTTATTACTTCGCAAAGTAATTAATATCGGAACACAGTACGATACGGTTGCATTCAAAATATTTTTTTTTCCTTCAAATTGCCCGTCGGATATATCTTACGTTGAATATAGGTGCACCATGCAAAAAATTGTATAATTTTTGCCAAACTCAACTTATACGCACCCTTTGAAGTTTTGATCAACGGTAAAAAAGCAACGTTTATCGCAAATCCTCTCTCCTGGTGTTCTTTCTTATAAAATGCTGAATGTAGGCAGATATTTGATTTTCGGTGTTCAAATGAATTTTTTCTTAATTTTATCTTTGATACTGTTATATGAATGAAGCGACGATCATTCCAGTCCATAATACGACCATAGAGGATATATTGTGTGAACACATAAAGCGTTTAACAATTTAAAAAATAATGATTCGAATATGTATGCAAAAAGCACACAATCACGAAATATTGCCCAAAGGATAATAATTTTGATAATTTTAAATAATGTGAGATCATGTAGCGAATATTTAAATTTATATTTCTTCGTTTTCAATTTAGCGTAAAACAGACAGATCAGAACATGCCTAACATTAATTTAGGGATTTAATATGCGCGCAAGCATTGTGTATGAGTAATTTTTATGTTGATTTTTGATGGTGCTCAATGTAATCTTGAATAATATATCTGTAAACACGTATGGATTATTGGCCGATAACAGAACTTCTTTTTTTCCTTTAAATTTACAATTCGAACATTGTGTAACGTATATGTCGAGCCTAATTATTTAATTTCAATTTGCTCAGCAGGAAGAATTTTAAAGTTTGTTGACCCCCACTCACGAGTTTCAGTTTTGATAGTAAATAACGAATAAATCGAAGATGTGATTCATTGATGGAAGTAGAGATTGGGAGCCAACACGGAATACAGGTATTTTATCAATGATAACGGATAACGGTTATTATAGCGCCACTGGCAAGTAAAAAATGTCCGTTGCAGAAGAGACATTTTTTATGTTCCTTATTGTGGTGCCTCGTATACGTTAAAAATTAGATCAAAAGATAATACGCAATCCAATCAAACAACTCCACTTGCCTTACAGTAGAGAGTTAAAACCAATCAGCTATTTGCAATACAACTAACGATGTACATAAGCTAGTACTGTGTCATCTGTTATTGACAGTGAATACAGAAGTAACTAATGAATTGAAAATATGGTCTGATCAAGAAAAAAATATGTTAAAACGAATGAAGTAAAAAATTTTGTCAATCGCAAGAAGTAACAGATTCCATAACAGATGACTTGGCTTGCCATTTGTTGTTCATCTTCCGTTAGTTTCGTTTGCCGAGAAAGGATTCAGTTCCTCGCTCGATATAGGGTGGTTTAAAGCACGGCTTTAGTACTGTGGCTCAAAACACTACCTCAACTACATTCTAACATTTTCCTCTGACATGGTTACTCTTTAATTAATTTGTCTCTTCTATTCACTTGGAATGAACTGTTGTGCAACAAATAATTTAAAAACATGCAGTAAGTCATATAACGGAGTAAAAACAGCAAAATAAAATATGTTCGGGTTCAGTCAAACAAGGCTACCCTCTATTAACTGTTTACCGTAAGCAATTCTCCAATATTTTCTGAGCTTCACCAGCTCAAATGACTTCATACAAATGTTTGTTTAACAAATTGTTATCAACGAGTCCCAAAATGGCTAACGTAAACGACGAACCTTTTCGCATCGGCTGTGCACGAAACCATTAAAAAAAATCATTTTTCATTCATAGTTCTGACGTGTTAAAATTTGTATAAATATTGACTCACTGACTCTCATACCCACAACACCCGAACGTTCTAATTAATTTTCTACAAAACGTTTCACACTTAACACACTCCTTCTTTACAGAGAATCATCGCCGTGAGAAGGCAACAACACTCAATCGACAAATCGAATTTCAATAATGATCTGATGATCATTATTGTTATATAACAATGTTGATATTGTTCGGTCGACATATTGTCTAGCGAAAAATCTTTTTTTTTTTTGAAATTCGAACTTTGATTTGAATAGAACGAACAAAAATATTTTGTAAAGAGAGAGAAAAAAAGTTATGAAAAACTAAAATGAAAAACGGCACGTGTTATTGAATGTTATTGCCCATCACTCTAATAATTTATTCGGTTCCTCTTAATTAAAAACAATTAAAGACATCCAAAAATTATAGAAATTTACATAAAGATAGGTACACTAGACAAATTTTGAAACAAGAATATGTTATATGTCCCCAATTAGCTTCGATTCTTGTATAATTCTCCATCCATATCTTGTCTAAGCGGTAAGATATAAGGTGATTTGGTCAGTTTTTATAAGTGCTAATAAATGCAAACGGAAAGTCACCTTGATTTGAGGGCATAGACATAGGACATTTCTGATGTGATGGCATACATATGCGGCCGTTACGTGTGTTGCTGACGAAGAATAAACAAACATTTTGTAGCAGTTTGCTAAAATAATATTTTTCCTTTAAGTATAAAGAAAGAACCACGTAGTAATTGTATTAACAATTACGAGTTCCTGCTGGTTTTCATCGTACATTACAGCTTACCGTGCAAAACCTCAAAACGTGTAGAAGAAGCTAATTTGTGAGTATATAGCAATAGAGCCGAGAGTTAATGTTATTGTCAATATCATGCGCTCTAACTTAAACGTTCAGCTTGGCTTCTCAATTCGTTTGCGTTTTCTCCTCAGTGCGACCTGTATAGCTATGGTTGTAATTAATCAAAAATAGACTCAAACACACGTCCAATTCTGCATTTTTTGAGTCGATTCATTATAAGCCGCTGTGTTTCACGCCATCGAGAAGGTAAGACTAACAGACACAAAAACGGTACACGAACTCTTAGAAATTGTTTTTCATCTGATAATGCCAACACCGACCAAAGTAAGCAATGAGGTCTGGCAGATGTTCTCTTACATAGCAAAATGTTAAGATGAATGAAGTAGAAGATTTTGTATTGATTATCGATATTTTTTGAGTAATTTTCGATATAAAAAATTATCGATTATGGATAAGTGTCGCCGTTGCCCTGTCTTTTATAATGAACACAAAAATTTCTCGAGAGAATTGGGTAAATACCGGGTGAATGACAAACCACTGTCGAGCAAATAATTAAAAATACCATTCGAAGTCTGTCTAATTTTCAAAAAAAAAACGGGCATCAGATAGTTTAATTTAATTGTGCAAGTAAAGTATGAAATTAAAGCAATGGGTTGATGTAACAAAGTGTCCGTAAGAAAATAATATTTTCCTGTATTTTCCATCATCGAAAAAAGACACAAATAGTTATCAGAATTTGTACGCTTGATCGTCGACAATTCATTCATACGATCGAGCGGTGTACGAAAATAACGCTAAAAATTCAATAATATCTCAAACAAAATATTATATTCAAATTTGATTACAAATATATAATTAAACAGGTTTTCGTTAATAATTTATCTGTTTGCGGTTAAAATATTATCTTCAGCAAAAATCAAATAAACATCTTCCCATAGATCTTCACGAACGCAAAATCATTGATGAATTTCGTAGACCTGATGTGTATGGTAAGCTCTAGGCATACGGCATATAATACATGATCGCTTCTATTCGACATTATTTTATATATTATAAATAAGATTTTTGCCATTCATATGATCAGAATATTCTTGTGTTCGTATAAAAATTGAATGAATATTTCAAATTTGTCTCATCTTCGTCGAGCATTTTAATATTTTAGATTTTTTTCTTCTTCTTTTATTTTTATATTATTGACATTTTGCATTTGCGTTGCTAAATAAATACGACAAAAAAAAACATTTCTAAAAGTTAGGAAAATTTTTACGGATAGTCGAAATATTATCTTTTATGTAAAAAAAACTTGTATCGGTGAGAACAAACCTTCTTTTTTTATGTTGGAGTTTTATTATTTTAAAATTTTTTTTTTCATTCGTAAATTTTATTATAAGTTATTCAAGATAATTTTAAGCAAATTATTGTGATAGCTGTATTTTTGTCAATTTTATTTTCTTCTTAGTTTTTTATTAACCTTGACCTCTGCCTTACCTACCCAATTTGAATATTGGCGAAGAAACATGAGACCCGCGATGGGTACACGTACACACACATATTATATTGACAAAACGATATTGATACACTGAATGGTTTGTTGTTTTAAAATGAGTTTGTCATTTTGTTTTATTTAATTTTCTATTTATTACGTTACTTGAATTCAAATATATAAAAAGAACTCGATAAAACCGAACACAATCGATAACGGATCGAACGATTGCTTATTTTCAAAAAAACACATATCTGCAGTTATGGGAGTTACGGTTATGAGTGTTATCGGTTTCTAACAGTCTCACAGCTGCCAAAATCATCGTACATTTATCAAACATTCGATCTGATAAGTACAAACAAAAAGCTCATCGAAAACGTCTCATAGAGTTATCTAATAGTGTAAATATTTCTAACTGCCAAAAATACCTTGGCTACACGAGAATCACAATTCCAAACTGAATACAATCAGGAAGCCTCTTTCTCAATATTAGAAATTAGCATAGTTCCAGAAGTCTAGATCTCCGAGTGTTATATTACAGTCATCGTAAATAGCTTGAGATCAATGTGCAAATTTACGAGAGTGTCCTTAACTTACAAGGGCTAAATCTTAAAGAGTAATCTCAGAGAGAATTAATCCGTACGCTACTATATTTTCAAAAGTTTGACATAATTGACTTATACTTTAGATAATTTATTTAAATCTAGTACTTCGTGTTATAAATATTCGTTAGTCTTGTAGTAATTCGAACAAGTGAAAAGGCTTACTTCGATATGCATTTCTACTGTTGCCTTTGTTAAATCAAAAAATATATGATAAAACTAACTCTACCTTGAAGCGATTATATTGTGGATTGGTCGACTGCATTTCCAGTTTACGTTGACTTGATTATATAATTTGAAGTGTGATGCAACTACTTTTTTTTCTCTTTTTTACAACTTCTTCTAATCCCACCCATGTTATATCTACCGCGACATATTTATATCTATATACTTTACATCAGCCTTTATTTATTGTCGTATCGATTAAAAAAGTCTAACGAAATGCTAAATTACCTTTTGTCAACTTTTAATACTCTATCGTCCAGAGTATTTCTATATTAGCAGTTCAGCTATCATCTATTGATATTATTTTTATTGCAAATTTGACCCGCGAAGTGATAAATTTAAGGTAATTAAAGGAAAAAAAAATATTTCTGAAAAGAATTTTTGGATTTATTATTGATCTGGCATTCTTCGTAAATATTCTTTTTTTAATTATGTAACATCCAGATTAAAAAATTTATTGGTTTCTTTATGCAGAAATATTTTGTGTAAAACTATTCTCTCTTATCCGGGTCGTACTGTCCCCCACAGGTCTGGTTTGTTAAAAAAAAAATTCCAATGAATATTTAATATAGACTTGGTGTGTGGTGTCCCGCAAGTTTGGTTGATCAAATAGGTACTTGATAAATGAATAAGAATTTAAAACTTGATCAATTTGTTGGTACGCGACATTCTGTCTCGTTAACTTTCCACGTTTTACAGTAGCAATATTATTCGGATCCTGCGAAATAGGGTTTCACCTATCAAGTGGAAGCTATCGTCACCGCAATCAACAGTTACCTGTTTAAATCACCTCGACCGATTCAGTTGATTGAACGGTCTTTGTTGAGTGCTCGGTCAGTTTCTACGTTTTATTCGTTTTGCACCTTTCTTGCTATTCCTTTCAGTCACTGTTTCCAGCGAAGCATGGTTAAAATTTGTAGCCTTTATTATCACTACTGGGTGTTGGCCTCCCAACGAGGAGTATTTAGCCATGAAAGCATGGTTGCACATGATTATTTGGCTCTGGCGGCGAGTGCTGTGATTGATCAATTCCACGATAGGATTGGTGCGAAATGGAAAGACAGTCCTCAGGCGATCGACATTTGCTTCTCTTACAGGTGTTAAACCTACTGTTAAAAATGCTCTGTGCATTATTTTGGGAAAATCTAAGCTAACATTGTACTGTCAAAGTGTTCTAGAAGAGCTTAGATTTTCTTAGCAAAATTTCAGTGTGTGATATTGATAGATAGATGACGGACGTAGTCTTAAAATGTCTTCTATCATCAATTGATCTTTGTGGGCGAATTAGTTCAAAGCTAATCATTTTAAAGCCTCTAAAAATCTTCTCGTGTAATAAACAAGTAAGGCCACTAACGTGGCACACCCGTTACTCCTTTTATTATAATGAAAATACTAATTGAAATAAAAAAACAATTTTATTGATGGTTCTTATCAAAAAAAAAATTTAGTTTGAGCATTAAGAGTTATAAATCTTTCGAGTATCGTTTGTTGGTATTTACTTGGTTTAAGCGAAATAGACTCAAATTTAAAATTTCTTAAAATCTAAACAATTTAAAGATTTAACACTTGACAATGGTACATATGCGGTTGCAATTTCAAATTTAGATACGAAAGGTGGTAAAACTAAATCAATTATTGCTTTTTCTATCAACGGAAATTGTGTTCGCTTTACGTTGAAACTAAATGATTTATAAAATGAATTTTTAAACCAATCTGGAAAAATTGTATCACATATTGCAAATTTGCAGAAAATAAGAAAAATCGGCTTGAAAAAATATTTGAAACTAAAAGGTTATAGAGAAATTTATGAGGGGTAATTGTTAACCAATTTTGAATATTTATTTGTTTAACGAGTTATGAGAAATTAAAAATTCCATTTTTTGGGTTATTATTTGTAGTGTGATTATTTTTAGTGAGATTTTGACTGTAAATAATTGTTAATCTTGCCACTTGTGAAAATTTCCTAAAATTTTTCTGCTAAGATTTTTGTTGATAAGACTTTCGCGTACTTTCCTCATCAGCTGCCATTTGTGACGCATACCTTTTTGCGTGTCGAATCTGTAAGCGCCACCTACACCGATATCAGTTCTTTTGTAAGTGGATAACCAGACTTGCGTCACACCTCCACTGTATTGGTCGAGGATAATAGACAATCATATTGTGCAGTTTTAACGAAAATATTCTTCTTACAAAACTGTATACACTCGCGGAATTTTGAAAACCGACACATTTTCTGTTTTTGTGTTTTACTTGAGTTTCTGATTTCTCCATATAAAAATACATGCAAAATTCACAAAAAAACCAGTAAACCACGAAACAGAAAATGTGTCGGTTTTCAAAATTCCGCGAGTGTAACTTTCTCTTTTATCTGAATCTTCCAGCTTTCATTTGACGAAAATCGAAAATTTGACGCGCTTAAAACGCGCATAGCTCTAAATAGTCGACTTTTTAGGAAAACCATGAAACACGTATCCACTAGAATCTAAAACTCTATAACTTTGTCTTTTACACGAGGTTTCCATCTGCCTTATTTTCCGAGTTATGGCTGACATAGCTCGCACTTAAAACGTACATAGCTACCAAATAGTCGACTTTTTAGGAAAATTATGAAACACGTATCCACTCGAATCTAAAACTCTATAACTTTGTCTTTTACACGAGGTTTCCATCTGCCTTATTTTCCGAGTTATGTCTGACATAGCTCGCACTAAAAACGCTCATAGCTTCCAAATACACGACTTTTTAGGAAAGCCATGAAACATGTGTCGACTAGAATGTGAAACTCTATAAAATTGTCTTTTAAACGAACTTTCTGTCTGCCATATTTTCCGAGTTATGGATGACATAGCTCGCACTTAAAACGCTCATAGCTCAATAGCAAACGATGAAACACGTATCGAATGAAATCTGAAACTCTATAAATTCGGCTTTTTAACGAACTTTCTATCTGCCATATTTTTCGAGTTATAGGTCCCATAGCTCAATAGGTTAACTCGCTCATAGCTCCGAAAATATAAGCTTTTATAAAAATTCCTTTAAATTAGTTTCTTAGAGTTACGTCCTTAATATACCCTGAAAATTTCAGCCAAATTCACCGGTAAATTCAAAAGTTTCGTTGTAAGAGAGTAACAAAGTAACAAAGTGACAAAGGTTGGTAAAATTCATCAATTTCGAAATGTATGAAAATGAATTTCTTCATACAAATTTCTGCAAATTTCCAAGTTTTGAAATTTAATATCTCGGCCAAATCTTAACCTAATGAGGCGTGTGATAGCTCGTTGAACTCGTATGGACGCCCAGATTACGAATAAAATACTTTGGGGGTAGTAGGAGCAAAGGGGGAAAAGTCAAAAAGTTCCTCAGTCCTGCGGGAAAAATTTTTTGTCAAATATTTCAGTGTGAACGGCCTTGCGTCACTAACGTAGGGCCATGATATTTGAATATTTGAGTATATCTCGCACATCGAGTATACTCGTATCAGTTTGACAACTGCCAGTTGGAAGAAAATGATATTTTTTACGCGACTGATTTAGATCAAACAAAATGCCAGTATCAATTCCTTGCCGTACTCCTGAGATCATGCGCTACACGCTGGCATTTTGTTTAATCTTAATCAGGCGCGTAAAAAATATCATTTTCTTCCAACTGGCAGTTGTCAAACTGATACGATTATACTCGATATGCGAGATATACTCGAATATAATCAAATACATTCGATATGCTGGATATACGCTCGTATATCAAGCATAAATAAAATGTAGGGAATGGCCCTAATGTATTTCTTATGGAGAAAATCCAAGTATATGCATATACGTATTGTGCGTTTTTTTTTTCGTTCGGGTCAGGATAGTCAACCATTGAATTCAGCCGTTGGGTGACTGTTACATTATAATCGGTAGACAATTTCACAGAGTTATTATTAGGATGCTCTTACAGATTTTAGTAATTTCAGCTGACATCTCATTGGCCGATTTTGAAAAATTTTGAAAAACGGCCTCGAAAATACCTCCAGCTGAGCCCTTGGAGGCCATTTTTATAAAATGGCCTCGGAGGAGTTTCCAGCTGACCCATCGAAAGCCATACTTGAAAAACGGCATCGGAGGTCCTCCCAGTTGACCCATTGGAAGCCATATTTGAAAAACGGCATCGGAGGGTTTTCCAGCTGACACATTAGAGGCCATTTTTGAAAAACGGCCTCGGAGGTCTTACTGGCTGACTCATCAGAAGCCGTTTTTGAAAAATGGCCTCGGAGGTCTGACCGGCTGACCACTCCGAGGCCAGCGGACACACAAACTCATCTATCCCAGAGGACAGGTGCGTTTTTGAAAAATGGCCTCAGAGGTCTTACAGGCTGACCCGTCAGAGGCCGTTTTTGAAAAATGGCCTCGGAGGTCTGACCGGCTGACCCGTCAGAAGCCGTTTTTGAAAAATGGCCTCGGAGGTCTGACCGGCTGACCCTTCCGAGGCCAGCGGACACACAAACTCATCTGGCCCAGGGGACGGGTGCGCACACACGAACTATTTATTATTAGTATATTACTTCCGAGGTTCCAAGTTGTGTATTTGATAGGTGGGGTGTTACAGCCCGACCCGAAGGGGAGGGCTGTATTCCACACTTGTCAAATAACAACTTGGAACCTCGTAAGTACAATGCTTTACGTGATTAGGCAATGTAAATGAAAATGAAACATGCCGTAACACGTAAAATATATAAAGTATTGCTGTACTATAGTACTGCTATGCATATAAGAAGTATAGAGTATAATATTGCAGTAATGCAATAAATAAAAAGCAAGGGTAACATAACATAACAGATTTTCTTGGCTGCGGACACACAAACTCTCTGTGGCCAGGGGTGAATGTGTGGACACACAAACTATATATTATAGTATACAGAGTATATAACATTGCAGTATTGTAAATAAGATATAGCTAGTATAATATAAAGTGTTAGCAGTATTGTATCTATTATCAGCAGATCTCGGGCAGCGGACACACAAACTAATTTTTTTTACCAGACCCGTTACTCTATCGAGTAACGGGAATAAACTGATCTGTAATAAAATGAGTCTGACTTTATTTGTGGAAGAAAGTGCTGAAGAAAACTAGTCGTGATGTCTAATTCGTTTGCAACACCTACTGAAGTAAAAGTTTTGTAACATATATTTCAAACATTGATGTAATAGATTTAAGAGCGCAAAAATATTTGTTTTTGATAATTTCTCTGAACCAAAATCTTTTTTTTTAAAGTACACACACGGAATTTTGATTTCTTCATATCGAAATACACGCTGCACAAAAAACCAGTAAATCACGAAACAGAAAATGTGTCGGTTTTCAAAATTCCGCGAGTGTAAAACCATAAAAGCATGCAAAAATGTGTTTCTTTAAAAGAAAAATTGGTTGGTGGTTGATAACTTATTCCACTTTGCAGGGTTTCTCTAAGTGGGTAAATTTATGACAGAGAAATCAGAGAAATCATCAAAAAAACGAATATTTTTGCGCACAAATGTAGGCTAGAAATTTGCCAAGGAGCTAGCGTTCTTAAATATAATGTCAGAATTGTTTCGCCATTTGTGAAATTTGTGAGAGATTCTTTGTTATTGCAATTTTTTTTCAGTTTAGCAAGTCATCAATTCTCTCAAAAAAATGCCATTTTTGTTAAATCTTCAGTTTCCATAACATTAAAACTCTATAACTTAATAAACTGAACTCGAATATACTGCGTATTGGCTGAAATGTTACTCATTAAATTATTCATCAATTTTTATGATTATTAACCCCAGACCTGTTCCCATTATTATTTTGTTTAATCAAGCAATCAGAGTTGAAAAGCACAAAAATTTAATTCATATTCGAGAGTCGATTATCGAAGATATTTGTTTGTTTTTATTTAAAAAAAAGCTTTTACGGCGAAATTTAATGAAATATTTTAATAATTGAGTTGGTAACAAAAAGATTCCAGGAGAAACAGTGTAACAATGTCATCCTTTAAATAACTTACGTTTGCGCATTCATTGTTATAATTATACGTCAAAACATGAAAACAAGGTACGTATTAAAGTTATTGAAAATAATTACACGCTTATTGCAGACAAAGAAAAACGTAGCGACTTGAAGTAGTAATACCTGTCCGAATGAATTATGATCCAATGCCCGAGAGCTTAATTTACGATCAATAAATGAAAATCTGCAACTCCAGTGTTATCAATTTTAAATTAATGATCAATCGTATGTCTATCTGTTCAATGGATAAAATAAATTTTGTTGTTCAGCTGATGGGGCTTTGCTCTTTATATCCTTAATGTACGTTTTTTTCATTCAAATACACACAAAAAATCTGTTTATTGTTTTTACGATTTTACGTTTAAAGTTGTAAACAACGAAAGTTACTGAACCCGGTGCGCGAGTGAGTCATCACGACAAAATAATTGGGAATGACGCAGGTTCTTGTGTTCTACCAGACGATATTGTAAAAGAACTTACAAATATTCACTGTGTCGAAGAAACATACCAACTACAAAGACATATTGTTAATTAAATATGTGTCCAGTTGTTTTCCTAGTCTTTTGAACCTGTCACAGATAGCATATTAACAGTCTTACTGTTGAAATTATTACTTCATTTGATGGAAGATTTTCAGAAATCTTTTACTTCATTTGTTTTGATCGTGATGTTTTCTATATAAGACCTCATGAGTCAAAATTTGTTGTTTATATTTCTTTCGTTCTCAGTAACATATGACAGGTTAATGCCATTTCTTCATTCGCACCTACCCCCCTTTCATTTAAACGAACGTCGGTAATGAACATCTGCTCATTAAAATGCAATTATGACGCATTTTTTTGTAGAATATCTTTTATCTGAGCGTGTTCCATTCACACTTATGGCGCGTGATTAATGTGTAGAGTCGAAGTAAAATATCAATACAACATAAACAGATTTGGTCATTTTTTAAAAGACCTGGTTCTTTTTAAGTTTTCGGGCTCTTTGAACATAGGTAAAATAAATTTTAGCGACATTAGCAATGATATTACTCATGGGTGAGAATCCTTTATTCTTATAAAAATGAGTCATGTCATGTGTATCAACCTATAAACAAGCTTAGTTAGAAGATGAGTCATTGGTTCGATTAGTAAAAATCTCACTGACGTAGTTACTTTTAGATGCATTTAAATCTTACTAAAATCTGCGTCATTGGATAGATGTGCATATTAAAAACAATATCATGCATTCGAGGGTATCTATTATTTTCACTTTGATTTTGATTTACAATAATTCTAGCAATAGACTGAGCCAAAATGACTTTTTTCTTATTTTTTTGTGCATAAAACAGTTAAAAATTGAAAATAAAGATACTCGTGTCGCGTCTTTTGGCGAAAAAAAAATTGAAACCGAAAAGATTTGCCTTGCGCTATTTTCCACTTAAATTCCACATATGGTCTTAAATTTGCAACATCAAAATTGCTGTGATATTGTTCACCCGGTTGACACAGTATTCACTTCTTCAATTAGTTTTTTATGCTTCGGGGCCGAAAATGAGGGCAATTTTTCGAATTTTCTCGGGTTTCCGGCCCTCTGCATGAAAACTCACATGTGCACCTGTTTGGGACGGTTGATTTAAGGCACTTTCGCTTGTAGACCTCACTTCGTTCCGCGAAATTGCCTAAAATCAATCGTCTAAAACAGGTACACAAATGACTATTGTTTTGATGAAATGTTAAATAGCCACAGTAAATTTGTAATTTTAAACAAGTGTGTGTCGAATATTTCAGGTCTTTCGCACGAAAAGAAATAATTCAGCTCCACTTTCGGGAGAGAAGATAGTTCTGCGTGTACACTTTCTGGTGTTCTGAACAGAAGTAACGACAAATTCTCCGAAATAATATTTCAAATTAATTTACATGCTACATGCGTCAAAAACCGTACTTTTCATGTTTCAATCACTACTTTCGACGCTCTCAGCATGTAATAGTAGATTACATACTTTTATCACATACATACGCGCAGTGTTCGGTGTTCGCGGTGTCAAAATTACTTAACTAGAAGAATAATTCAAAAATTGCACTTCAGGTCTATGCTGTTTAGGGAATGCAATCCCGGGATTAATCCCGGTACTAATCCCGGAAAACTCCAGTACCGAAAACCGGTTTTCACCGAAAAATACCGGGATTTATCCCGAAAGATTAAAATTAAATAAATTGAAAATTTTTAGTCGGATTTTTAGCATTTAAAAAGCAATTTCGTATGGCAATAGCTTTTGATGATTAGACAGGAGTTGAATTTTTTCGAAAATGGTGAGAATCTAGTGATCAAAAGCATATGACAAAATGACAACGTGTTAACTACGCGTTTACAACACATCATAAGGTGCCTGCGCTTTGATTTGGCATGGCTACATACGTTTAAGCGAGCAGAGGTTGTACATATCAATAGATAAGGTTCCTGGTATTTGTCTACACAAGGATTGATTCACGCCTTCTGTCCTGAGAATCTTATTACAAACATCGGAATAAAGTCCAGAGAAATTGGATCACTTTTTAAAAAAGTCGCATCATGAAATGGTCTTAATGTAAATGATTTAATGTTCATACATATTCATGAGTGTTAATTACTCATCAAACCGACTAGCGTAGAGTTGAGTAAAGTAGAGTAGAGTAGATGGCTTTTTCTGATTGCGGTTATTTGTGTGGTTCAAGATTTAACGGTGAAACGCTGCATCACTTGTGCTTTCTAAGAGCGTTTTTCAGAGAGAAAATATTGTCATTAGAAATGAGTATATATTAAAGTTTGTAAGTTAAATTTAAGAATTTGTCAAGCCCGTAGTTAGGAGGAAATTTGCTGTGCCCCTTTTGGGATTTAGAAAGAAAATAAAAGTTTTAAACTAATAGGCCAAAAAATTTTTGAAATTCAAAAAATTCTTTACTTGCCTCACTGGCATATTTTTAACTCTTCATTTTTCTTGCATAAGTTACTAATCAAAGAAAATCTAATAATTAGCAATGTTAGGCTCAACGTTTATGTAAGTTGAAACGAAAATTTCTTTGCTTTTGAAAACTCATGTAGTTTCATAATATTGCACACAGCCCGTCTTGTAAAACCACCCTGACTACAGGCTACAGACTACGTTGTAAAGTTTCAAACAAAACGACGATAAGTTTTTTGAATTCTGCTTTTTAAAATTTCTTCATAGAAATCCAAATTTTTATCAAGAAATAAGTTATTTCGATTTTTCTCTCCAATCCCGAAAATACCGGTATTCCCGGTATTGATACTGAATCAAATCCCGAATCCCGGTTTTGTAAAAACGGTCCGGGATTGCATTCCCTAATGCTGTTGTCTTGTTTTCGCTTATGTAATAAAATAGAGTAAACACTTGTCACTATCAGTCTCGGCAATATATACTATATATTATATATAGTGCGGAAAATTGTTGTTTTGAAGAGTGTGTAGTTTATATGTTGAGCCGAAGGCGAAGTATACAACCACACGAGTGAATACAACGATTTCCGCACAATTATGTAAGTTATTTTATCTACCTAGGTGAAATAATAGCAGTGAAAAAATGCTATTATTTTGCCGTCGGTAGATAAAATAGCGTATTCACCTCTGTCCAAATGTTTATTTAGACACTTGGGGTTATAACATTCGCCTTCGGCTCATGCAATGACTCCCCAAGTGTCTAAATAAACATGTGGACAGAGGTGAATAATCTACTATTATCGCATACGCGGTGTGATTCCCCGAAAAAATTATTCACCTAGGATATATAAACAAACATTATACTTCTGTAAATTGTCAAAGTGTCATTCGCATATCTTGTTGTCTCGTTTTCGCTTATGCGATAAAAAAGAATATGCACGTATGACAAGCCATCTCGGCAAGCCTCGACCGCTTTGTCATACGTGCATAATATTTATTACCTCTTAAGTGCGGCTAAAGTGAATTTTTCTTTTGCTGGACCCTTGCGAAAAATGAATTTTCGCAGCACATAAGAGGTAATATATATTACACACTTGTCACGAAGAAGTCGAGGCTTTCCGAGACTGATAGTGACAAGTGTGTACTCTATTTTATCACATAAACGAAAACGAGACAACAACATAGAGCTGAAGTGTAATTTTTGAATTATTCTTCTAATTAAGTAATTTTGACATCCGAACACCGCGCGTATGTGATAAAATCCTGAAAGGCACTTACGACGTGTACCGTGACCACACATCGACCACATTCTGTTTACTCATTCTACAACTAGCCAATGAAAGGTAGAGATTTTTCTGATGATTCTGATGATCACAATGAAAAATCGTATCACTTCATTTACTTAACAGTAATGGGTGCCAGGACAGCTCTGACTCCATGGAACGTGGGATATTGGGCTAATGCGATGTTTTTCTGGTCCGGAAGGCTTAAATATTGGACTCGCATACTTTTTTAGAATTTAAAAAAATTGTTTAGGCATGGGGAGCGAGGCATTTGTACAAATGTACGAAAGCGTTGGTTAGAGGAGTAAAAAAGATATACACCATCATTCTCCTCTCTTCTCCTCGCTCCCCGTGCCTAAACCATTTTTTTAAATTCTAAAAAAAGATACGGGTCCAATATTTAAGCCTTCCGGACCAGAAAAACCTTTCATTAGCCCAATATCCCACATTCCCCGGAATCAGAGCAGGCTTGGGTGCGCTTGTAATATTTTTGTTTCTTAACGAGGGAATATGTTTAGTAAAGGCGATCCAATAATTTGCCAGGAAACGGAAATAGATTGGGTAATGAGTCAAATACGCCATTGTCAAAAAGTGTTTCCCCTCGCTCCCTGTATCCAGCAGTCACTTCTTAAAGGAATTCGAAATATCGTTGTAATTAATATGAATTTGATTTTATACGATTTTCATTTATATCTACACAATCTCTACGCACATTATTCAGCCTGACAGCAGAAATGATTGTTCAGTACTTCAATAAATCAGTTAACCCGAGATTTATCTTCAACTATAAAACGATTTATGCATAGCAATGCAATGAAAACTACTTGAATGGACCTGATAAATTTGATGAATTTCACATACGTAAGCGAATGACGTTAATGAATACCCAATATTTCGGTAATAATTATATTTTTAACGTACGACGTAAAAAGCTATTTACTGTTTGGCTGTTAGGGTGTGGAAAAAGGAAGAACTTTGTAAGCACTGGAGATCCAGAGCCTATTTTAAGAAAATAAAATTACTCCGATTCCATTAAATCCATCTGAGTCTTCTTATTTCTATATAAAAATCTACTAAATTTGGGAAATAAATGTTACTAGTGTCCAGTGCGTCGCAATAATTTGTATTTTTAATAAATGGTCGGACAATTATTACAGACTATGTAACCAAAATGAAACATATTTGAGACGAAATAGTGGTATAAATAATCTCTGTAATAATATCGATTGAAAACAATTTGAATAAAACGTCAGATTTAAATTTATCACAACCAAAAATTAACATAATACAAAAATTTCCGTAATATATTTATAAACCAAACATTCGTTCATTCAACTAGGTATTCCAATCAAAACAATAACAATAATGAAGAAGATACGCAGTCACAAAATCAGACTCATCAATCATTTAGATGAGTGACGAAAACGAGTACCAAGAGCAAATATCGATTGGTCACTTATATAGCAATGTGATCTTATACAGCATATATGCGGGTTGAACATACTGCAGTAAATGACTTTGCTAAAAGTACTTAAATTAATTTAGTATTGAAAGTAATAGATTCAATGGTATAAGGCCACTGGAACTAAAACGTTAAATAAAAAAAAACCTGTCACTGCACCTCCTATAAATTGGGTTAAGAAGCCTGGATAAGGGATATATCCGTAACGATTACTAAAACAAGACGTAACGATTGATATTCTGACAGTAGCACAAAAGAAGTGTTAGTAAAGCCAACACACTAGCATCTAGTGTCAGTTGGGAATATGATATTTCTATTGTTAAAACCGGTTATCGTATTCCCGATGACACTAGATGCTAGTGTGTGTTGGCCTTAAAGCAATTGTTATGAGAAAACAGCTAAAAATTGTTTCATGACGGTATTTTTGAAAATGCTATCGATGAGGCTTTTTGGAATTTCATAACACTTTGCTACTAGTCTGGATCCTAGACCGATTCGAAATGGTTCTGTGGACGTTCAGACGGTGAGAGAAGGACTTTTCAGAGCTTGTTGAAATTCATGATATTAGAATTAGAAACTAATAGAAAAGACTGTAAAGGAGAAGGCAGACCTAATTTTTTTAAATATGGTCTTTTATAACAAAATTTCATGTTCAAGCGAATGAAGTAAAAGATTTTTTTATCAATCTATTGAAGGAATCAAAAGAAGTAACTGACTGTCCCTAAAGGGTCATCTTCATTTATTCGTATGGATTTTGTTCTGATCCAATATTTTTCTCCGTGCAGCGCAAAAAAAAAACTGTTGTGAGTTCTAAACTTTTGATCAGATTTATTAGCTTCAAAGAAATAAGCAAATATTTATTAAATAAATAATAAACCTCTTATTCTTCTCATATATCTGCTCATTAAAAAGTCAAAGTTGGTGAGGATTTAAAAAGTATCTTTCGTATGTTAAATTTATTGAATGAGAATAGATGTGAACAATTTATGAATGAAAAAAAAACAATTTGTCGGATAGCTCTCTGGTAAATTTAATGTTAGTCGGATGATAATGTACCACATAAATTTTAGAAGATTAGTTCTACAATGCACAGTAAATAAAAGATGGTAACAGAATTAGGGTGTCCAACCGAACATATTCAACATTTTGTAACATTGTAAGACTCTAATGTCGATGCTTTGTTCACGTGAAGGATGTAAGATCGGTTTATTTCTTTTTGTACACAAAAAGTCAGTTTTGTACACAAAACTTACATTTTGTACACAAAAAGTTTATTGTTTATTATTAAACCATGATTTTGTACACAAAAATGATTATTTTGTACACCAAAATGCTTATTTTGTACACAAAAATGATCAATTTGGACACAAAAAGTTCATTTTGTACACAGTAAGTTCGTGTTGTACACAAAGAAGTATAATTTTGTACACATAGAAATATCATTTTGTACATAAATTTGATGATTTTGAGAGATATAAGAATATATTGATTCAGCGACGTTAGCGTGTTTTAATAATGAGCTGTTTGAGATGAGAAAGTAATTGGTAAAAATTATTTATTTATGTAGCAGCGCCGCAGGCCGTGGAATATTAAAAAAAAAAAAAAAGCGGGGTCGAGGGGCGGCAGCCCCTGCAGTAGGGGGTCAAGGGGGGTACAGCCCCCCTTGCGGGGTCTAAGGGGCGGAGCCCCTAGCGGGGTTTGGGGCAGAGCCCCATGAACGTACGGCAGCCTGCAGGGCGTAAAGAAAAGCTCGCCGCAGGCGCGGGGGTTTGGGGGCGGAGCCCCGCACAAAGAAAATACATCATCCTACAGTAAAGACAGTGTACGAAACAAGATGTAGTCCAATGACAAAAGATTGAATTAAGCAAATATACTTTTGAAAGACTACAGACACAAATTACACGTTCTCTTCTCTAACTGTATTACCTCTTCTTTTTGGTGCCGTTGTTCTGTTAATTATTAACTTCTAGGAATGAAAGTGCTGCTCAATGCAATTTATGTTTATAATAAAAAAATCTCTCAAAATCAAAAAACACAGCCAATTGAGAACTCTCATTGTGATAAAGCTTCTTTGTTTTGTCACACTTGATAACTTATGTGCTGAGATCGCGTAAAGCTAATTCAAAAAATTGCTAGAAGCTTAACAAGATTTTGTGTACGAATAGTGTTTTCTGTGTACGTTGTTACGGTTTCCGTGTACAAAATCAGTTATGTTTGTGTACAAAATATTTTTGTTTGTGTACAAAACAGACCTTTTGTGTACAAAATAATCAATTTTGTGTACAAAATCTTTAATTTTGTGTACAAAATATTTTTTGTGTGTGTACAAAAGGGACGTTTTGTGTACAGAACGTACTTTTTGTGTACGAAATGAAATGAACCTGTAAGATCTTCAATTTGAGTCGATTTTATAGAATGCTTTCGCAAAAATATGGTTCTTAATCTATAAACAAACTGAAAACCGAATTTAATCAGCATTTACTTACACAATAAACTCGTTTTATTGCATAAGCCAACAGAGAAAAGCTCGCTGCATACCTGGATACAGACAAAAGAAATAAGTAACCACGATTCAGCATCGTAATAGTTTAGGAAATTGGCAGTTATGATGTATCGAAATATTATAAGAATATTATTATTATTGGTGGAGTGTAATAAATCATGGTAAATTATAATTCGTGAGCAATCGTAACTCATGGGGGAAATTCCAACTATTGCGAAATCTCAAACATAGAGTCACTATAAAATCTTAGTAATAGCTAAACCCTAATTACAGAGACTGTAACACCAGAAGGATAGTAATTTCTCTGATACTAGGAGACACAAATGTACCCAACAACGATATAATAGGACAATTTGATGGTAGATAGCTCTTTTTATCTACATGAAATCGTTAGTTATTTTGTCACATAGGCAATATAGGCTATACCATAGTCATATAGGCTATATCTATCTAGCTGTGTGGAGCTTCAAAATTAATTTATGTTAATTGAATAATGCTCAGAACATATTGTTCGGTCGGTCTATGTAATTTTCTGTAGCTAATATTTTACAAAAGTTATTAATTTGCACACCTCAAAATTTTAACGAATGAATGACAATTTTTCTTCTAAATTATTATTGTATTTGCTGGTTTTCGGCGTTTGATGAGACCGGCACATACTATGAAACTGAAAATTTTTGTTTGAAATGGTAGTGATCGCATCATCATCAAGCTAAATGGATTGATTATTGTTTAATACTTGCGTCATTTGTTTGTTTAAGAAGTTCAAACCAAATGATTATTGTGAGAACTGACAATCTGTGCAAATAATTATGGCTGGTACACGTTCTACTCATACAATGGGTTCAGATGTGGATAGAACAACGACGACGTTTCTTTTCTGCTTTAAGATGCGCACTAAATTTTTTTTTTGTTGCTTCTTCTTTGTTTAAACACAAAATGAAGAAGACGAAGATTTGCTAGTGTTTTTCGTGTGTTAATGGAGACAAATTGATTATTAAGATGAATTGCCATTAACGTGCGTAAATTTGAAATTAAATACTGGACAATTCATGGAAACTGTACTGCGCCAATGTCAATATTTTGAAGCATTTTATTACATTGCTATGAGTTTACTATGGGATTGTGACGGCAGAGTAATAATTTGTATTTGAACCGATGCTGTTATTTATTTGCATTTGGCATTAGTCGTTATAACCACATGTACTACTCAACATTGATTTCCGATTACTAACAGAAAGAAGAAAAAACACCGCAGCGTTTCTTGAATTTGGTTCTTTTACACGCGCCACTTGAATTCTAAGATTCATTGTTTACATTATCTAATTTAATTAAACAGAAATAAAATTAATGTGGGACAATAATGACTGTTTGAAACTTTTGGCAAATATTTTTTTTTGGGAAACAACTCTTCTAGGAAACTGTGACTTTGATTCTACGACGAATCGTTTTGATCGTTACTTGATAATGACCACAGAAATTTCACACACACGACAATCAGGAAATGTTATTCTGTGTCTTGGGGGACTCCTGAAAAACCACTTATTCATCACCAAAACACCATGATATTTGCATTGCGATTTAGGAGATTACAGTATGAGCAGGTGGATAGTATGAGTGTGGGTACAGACCTAGAGTGAGGTGATTTTTTAACTTTGTAAACAAACGGTCTCCGATTTTAATGAGTGATAGCTCGTTGGATTCGTCTCTCAATTCTAAGAAACACGTATCTTTCACTTTTTCAAAAAAAAAAAAATTCAATGAAAAGCGTTTTAAAGTAAAGACATGTCAGAGGGTACCGAAAACAGTTTTGTGCATCCGACAACTGAAATACGACCTATTTTGCCATGATTTTTCATTAAGAAATGTCAGTTTTTCCCGAACTAAATGTCGTGCGGGAAAAAACTTCATTTCTTTACGATTTATAGTGCGGGAAAAGAATTACATGAATTTTTCTATGACTATACGATTGATTAAATTTAATATGGTGAATGTGAAGTGTGTATGTTTTCAAGTAAATTGATGTGTTTTGTCTATTTCAGTTGTCGGATGCACAAAACGTTGTTCGTACCTCGACAGGAAATGGATTTTTTCAGCACACGTCCTAATTTTCCTTACTCGTCATTTCCTGACTTGGTACGAAAAATACTATTTCGGCAATAACTGAAGAATAGTATTTTTCATATTGGACGGAGAAAAAGTGTGACGAAGTCGCACTTTTCGGGTCCTAGGTATGAAAAAATTATTTTAAATTGTTGTAATGTTGTACGAATATCGGCCTTGGAAAGACCTACAGGTATAGTATACGCACTGGCGTGCGAGTACAACCACGAAAGTAATGACTCAAAATATAGTGAATGTTCGGAGAGTCCGCCTTCCCTGCAGCTTCGATGTTCCACGGAACTGAATTAATAACATTGGATCTGTTGTAACGACATTATATTCGCGACATAGCGAAGCGTTTTTCTTTTGATAAGGTAAAAGAATAGTAGAAGATAAAAAATGACTGCCGTAGTACCGTTCCAGCAGTTGGGCCCCCAGAAGGAAGGAAAAAAATCTGCATTTTGGCACCAACTTTTTCTCGAAGCCTTCTATAGCCTTGCAGCACAAAAGTACTGGGTTCATTTATATCGTGTGTGAGGCCAGCTACAACACTCCATACATACTTAGTACTGTGGAACATCGAAGCTCTCCGAAGGCGGACTCTTCGAACACTCACTATATTTTTAGTCGTAACTCTCGTGGATGTACTCGCACCACCCAGTGCGTATAATCGGCCTATAGGTCTTTCCAATTCCAATTCATACAACATTACAACAATTTAAAATATTTTTTTCTTGAGTTATTGCCGAAAAACCGTTTTCGGTACCCTCTGACATGTCTTTACTTTTAAACGCTTTTCACAGAATTCTTATTTTCGAAAAATTGAAAGATATGTGTTCCTAGAATTGAAAGATATGTGTTCCTAGAATTTAAAGATGAATCCAACGAGCATTCACTCATTAAAATCTGAGACCGCATGTTCCCCAATCGCCTGAAGTCTTGGCGATATCACTTAGAAGTTATGGTGAGCGAGGGAATTTATTGAAAATACAACACTTGATTGTCCAACATGAATAATGATAATTTTGTATTTTATAATTAAGAGAAAATAATGATTCATTAAAGCAATTCGTAAATACACTAGAAATACAACAGAACATTTACTTGTTAAAGCAAATGAAGTAAAAGATGTTGAAAATAATTCGATCCAAAGAAGAAATAGATTCGATTAATAACACCGTTGATATGCTTATCGTTTGCGAAAGGTTAATACCGTCTAATTGGGACAATCCGAATTCAATCAACTAACTAACCAAACCGACCACAAAAAACATCAGTTATAATTTGACGCATCAGTAATTAAAATTCTTCACGAGGAAACACATAATATTGTCCCTGACATACACACAATACAAAAATGAATGAAAGACATGATTTTGAATGCTATTCCAATCATGGAATATGCAGAGGAAAAAAAACCACCTATCAGAAGTCAATAAACATACTTAACCCAGTCATACACAATTCTCTCTCTCTAAGTTAGTTCAATTATTTTGAAAGCTCACACTTAGAACCTTGGTCAGTTCTCAACGTATAATTGTGTGCTTTTTTGTGCTTTGTTTTAGTTTTATCTCTAAAATCAATCATTCGAATGTGATCTTAAAATTATTTGAGTTTTTTTAATTGACTGAAACAACATATACATGTAACATTTAACATTTTAACAAAATAATTATTGGTTATATGCTCTGCTGGTCGCCTAATCGCAACCAATGACATTCTATGGGAATTTCCTTTCTATTCGCATAGCAGATAATTTCAAGTTAAATTTTTGTGATAATCAGGGGTATTGATGATGATGATGCGCTACAATTCGAAATACGTCTATAACAAGTACATTGTAACCACTTAATTCAATCATATAAAATTTTATGGCATGATGATGAGCACAAGTTAACACTAACATGAGAAGAGTGATTCAACAGTTCAACACCTCATACACAAACAATGAATGAAACATTTAACAAAACCATTGATCTTGAAACCACAAGCCAATTGACCTCTCTTCTCTCTATGTGTCTTTGATCGTTACATGTGCGGACAGTGTGTATGACCACAGCGTACGACGAAATTCTAAGACAGAAATTTGTTTCAATTATTTTGTTGAAATGAAAATTGAAAGTTCAAGACTAACAGTTCACGGTTACGGGAACATTGAATTTTCAGCGAGATAAAATCGTAATTATTTTTGTTTCAAAGTTAATAGTGTTGCACGTACCCAAAATGTAATGTGCACACATTGGATAGTTTCTATGAACAATGAAGGATTCGATCATATTCTTTTTTGTCTTTGCTGGGTAATTATAAATGACGCTTTTGTTGTCAGTTTCATATTTTTAAGATAATGTTCATCAAGTGTATTTTCGAAATCACATCTCGAGGGTATTTCTACGAATGATTTAATTGCTGCTTACGGATGCTACATGACACATAGATGCAAGGATAAAACTGTGTTAATATAGTTGAAACGTAAAATTGTATTGTCGTGACACCGCACTTGATTTTGAATATATTAATGACAAAATAAGCTTGTGGTCTGACTCGAAAACTTTTCCTCATTATAAGAAAACTTTTCCCAAAATTAATTTTGTTTTCAATTACAATTGTAGCCCTAGCGACAATAAAATTGCAGCACACAGTTTGGTTGAGGTTGTCTAAATAGCTTATAGAAAGATGTTACGATGGTAGCTTATGGTAAAGCAAAATTCAAACATTTTATTTGGCACCATTATGACTTTCGTTCTAAAATATATTATGTAACCATTGAAATTAATAATGAACAATAATAGAAGTACGGTAACAAAATTCCTGCCATTAAATGCCAGACGATGTATCATGATGAAATCTAACACTTCTGCTGTATGGACTATTTAGTATGTACGGTCTGTTGTAAATCTATTACTTCATTAGTTTTACCATGCATCTGGATATATAAGGGAAGACAAGTCGCACATCATCGAGCTATCGTTTTTTCGTTTTTGTCGATAGCAGATGATTAGCTGTCTTAGAAGGTTGGAGGGTGGTGCCTGTTAACTGTTGACTGTTAAGGGTCAGAAAATACGTCTTGAAGTCCACTATGATCGATTTTGTGAAATGTAATGAAGTAAGTCTGAAGCGATCTTCAAAAATTGGGTTTGACCGACGGGAAATGAAACTCCTGATGTCAATTTCGTATTGTGGGTTTTGTTTCTTCGCCGTTTATGTAAATGTTGAGCTTTTCTTGGATTTAGCGGCATTGTATTGACGATTGAAAACGAGGATTTTCGCTGTATTTCGAGGTTTATTTACCTCTTCATCAGGCTATTCTTTAACTAACTTGTAATGATTGTGCAATAAATTAGTAAATTTCTGTTTTTAGCTAAAGAATGGCCTGGAAGAATAATGCTCTGGAAGTTATTCAGGAAATAATGTTTTGCCTGGTTTTTGATGACCTGAGCAGTCCTGAACCGATTTTGGAAATGTTAGTTTTAATTGAATAGAAGTAACATTTTTACGGTCAAGTTCATAGATGAACAATACTGAACTCATGATCTCCGAGTTATTCAAAATAGATTTTTTTCCTTTTTTCTTGATAGGAGCTGGGACTTATGCAGTTATAACTATCAAATTTACATAAATTTACTGTTTTTTTAGTAGAGTTAAAAATTTCTTTTATTTTTAGATTTTTTTCCACTTCGCACTTCCTGTGATATTACTTCCTATGCCCTCAATTTCATTTATATTTTTACAGTCATTTTTTAGCTCAGTGCAGCATTTTTAGGCTTATGCATTTTATAGTCTTAATTTATTAATAGAAGATAGACGGTGGACCTTTTAATTAGAATCTGAAAATCCAGTTGAAGCCAAACTCTATACGGTTTCTAAGTCGGATAAGTGTGAAGGCAAGTTTTTGAAGAGCCGTTGCATATGTGCTATTTTGGGTAAAAGACTAAAAAAACTCACACATCAGATCTGAACTGACCAAAGGTTATGATGGGGAATGTGACCTTCGCACAAGGGCTGGGTAACACAATCATCCTCGTATCATTCACTTCTCCCATAGATACGTAATTAAATCATGGCCACAGACCAAGTACATACAAAGACAGTCTGTTTCGTTGCACATTTGCTACCTCTTCTCTCTTATCTTATTGATTAGTGTGGCAGATATGTATAAGAGTTGAGTACATTTTTTCTGTTTAAAAGAAACTCATTGTCATTTCAAAAGAAAACAAAAACTTACTATCAACCAGCAAAATAACAATGCTGTGACCTCCTGTGTTTGTTACAGAGTTTTTCCATTTCCGCAATTTCATCTTCTGAATAAATTATCATAAAAATAAATTATTTAAAATTAATAATAATAAATAAACTGCATCTAATTACACTCCCGTCTTACTTAAGTTCAATTTCAACTGTCATAACGAATTCTTCGGCTCATCATTATTACTATTTTACATTATATGATGTTGCATGGAAAAATCACGCAAGTCTGACATTCAACTTTTTTTTTCACTTTCTTGAAATGTACATTTGTTTCAATGGAATTATGAATACGATAAGGTACTGTGAGTTATTTGATAAAATGTCAGCTACAATCGTCAGCAACGTCTGAATTAATATCCAATCAAATTGTCACATTATAAGTTAGCATTTCTTTCGGTAACAAGACTATTTTCTCATCGTATCTTTCAACTAAACATCCTTGCGGAAAACTATATTTATCGAGTTTCCTTCATTAATAAAATACTCAATAATATTGATTCAACATGTTGTCGTAGGAGAGGCTATACTATTGTATGTTTTCACATTTTATATTTGATTGTCGAGGCCTCGGAAACGGTGTTGAGTAAATTTATTTCAATTTTACAATGATTTTCGGTCTGATCTTTGACTCATGTGGATGCAACAACACAGACCCAATCAGCTGCGCAGCTTGAAACTGTTTCATTCGACGTTTTAAAGTATTCTCGTGTTATTCACGTGCATATATGCGGCGTGAAGATAGTTCCACTTTTTCCTTTTACGAAAAAAGTGGAACTTAAAGAGTGGTACTATTGTAACGCTGGTTTTAATTTATATAAAAGCTTTTGCAAAACTTTTGGCAATGTCGACCAGTTTCAAGTTTATCAAGCAAGTTGCTATAAAAAAGTCAAAGACTAATTTCTAAGAGAACATTTTATAGATCTGTTACTCCGTCAGTTTGGTATCGCATAATTTTTTATACAAAATCTTTTACTTCACTCGTTTTGACATAACTTCTGTTATATAAGACCAAATAAAACCGTAGATCATCGCTCATTTTATCGTTGAAGTCAATAACAGCTATGTAACGCAGAAGTATATCAGTAGGTTGAAAAAAGGAGGATTCATAACTTTTCCTTGCCTTGGGCATAATTATGGAATTTGTCATGTAATTTAGGCCCTCGCATGAAAAGTTGTATACACATATGTTGTCGACGGTTTATTTAAGACGGGCTACAACTCGCGAAATTGACTAAAATATACCGTCCACAGTAGATACGTAAATAACTATTGAAGACTACTAAGAATGTCACTGTAGTGCTAAAATATAAATCTGTAAAGTTTGTTCAAAATCTCTGGACAGAAAATTTTGCGATGAAAATCATCCTAATCTTCCCAATACTTATTTTCAACTTTTTATACTAAATGTGCAATTACAGGGGGTTTACTTGAATAGATATTGTGTGTGCTGCAGTGAAAGGTCATTGATTCTTGTTTATTTTTAATGTTCAACTGGGTTTTTTACAGAAGATCCTTTGAGTTGAGATAAAATTGTGTTCGATATTTTATTGCGTCAATGTTGAAATTTTCAATTTGTAAATAATTTACCAATGCAATTTATCTTCCTTTACGCACAAAGTACCTACGTCATTTCAAACAATTCTTTAGGGTTAGGCGTAACATAAACCAAAACTACAACGAACACCCACCTACATAGCAACTAATCAGATCGTAAATCATACCAAACGAATTTTTCTCTTCATATTTAACAACTGCATCACGATATGCAGGCAACTTTGTCATCTGCCATCGACGACGACGACAAAAAATAGACATTATCTCTGGCCTCCCTAGCTAAATATAACAAAATGGGTGATAAAACTTAAGAAGTAAAAGATTTTTCTGTTGAACATACATTTATAGTGAAAGAAGTAATAGACTGTCGATGAAAAAGCATATAAACAGTTTATTACTTCTTCCACTATTTTCAACAGTGCTAGGGCTAGTTTTATCTATCCAGATTCTGAAAGAGCAGGTTTTGAAGGCAGCTTACAGCTAAATTCGGAAACTTTAGTGTCAATGCCATAGTCGCTTTCTTTCAGAACCTAGGTTAAAAATTAGCGTCGTCAAAGTATTTGGAAATCAAGTGGATAGATGAAAGCAATATTGTGGTCATTGTAAGATAGAAAAAAAAATCTTCGAAAACGAAAATTGAATCCGCGTTTATCCTAAAGCAACAAACGAAAAATTAAATTTAAATTTTAAGAACTCCAGCTACCGAAAAAAAAACAAAAACATTAATTGATTCAATCAATTATATTACAACCATTGGTCCCCCGATTTCGGATTGTTAGTGTCACCCTATATGCAACAATACTTTTTTTATTCCATAAATTGACTAAATACACCAAATATACACACCGACAATATCACAGAAATATTTTTTCATAAAAAAAACTCGACCGAAAGGGGCATACTGAATTCTTATTAACAAAGCTCCCACCAAACAATTAATTACGGCCCCTCTACCTGAACTTAAGAAATGCTTTGCGATTCTGAAGATTTGATTTTTAGTGTGTGCCGACCTGTATTCGAATACGGCCACAAACCGTCCACTATAATCTAAATAATTGTGACACTCAGCCGTAGATTTTTTTTTTTGTATTTTAGAGAGAGAAAAAAATTTACTTTTGAAATCAAAGTATTTTAAATAAATTCCATTGAACACATTATTTTGAACAAGTGGTTTTCTAGATATAAAAAAACAACACAATTTATGTATGCTGTTTTTTGATAAAAAATAATTTAATTTGTCGTTGTATTGTAGACCTTTTTTCAAACTTTTTTTTTCATATTTTTTGAATCGTAGAGACTTTTTTAAGGTTTTTTTTGTGGTACAGTAATGAACATTAAAAATTACAATTATTGTTAAAAAAGCGAATGTGTTTGACTCGGCAGTTTTGAGCTTCAATTGTTTGACTGCGTGAAAAAAATTGAATTCAATTTGAGCAACGAAAAACATTTTTTTACATGGAGAATTTGTAATCATCGCATATCATTTTACCGATATTAAATCACTGAATAAAAAAAACGTCATCATCATCGTCGCAACACACTATTGAAACAGTTTTACACTCAAGAGAAAGTGAATTTTCAATAAATACATTGAACAATCCCAGACATTATATACGAACTGAATACAACATTATATGCAGAATATTGTTGATGTTGAGTGCTTAATGGCTAAAACTCAAAAGGTGTTTTCGTAAATTTTATTAAAATTTGTGCATTCATAAAGTAAATAGACTCATTGCCTGGGTTTTTGTTTTTGTATTTTATATGCGCGCGCGAGTGTATATCGATGCAATATAGTAAACTCTATCGTAATAATATCGCATTTTATACTTCATTTTCGGATCAGACTTAAGAAACGTATAAAGAAAAATAATATTAAATATCACTGAGCAAAGCACTTACCTTTTCTATAATAACGCGCAGTCAAACAACAATATCAACCAGAGTGTGCATACACGGCTGAAAGTTATGAAATAAACTTCGTTCACATCAGTGAATTTCACGGAAATTGCTCGAATTATTCGTTTTTTTTTGTCTTGTTCTTTTTTTCATTTGTAATCAGAGTGCTTTTTATCAGAAATTCCCCATTTTGAAATTTAATTTTTCGTTTTTTGTAATTTTAATTTAAAATTAATTTTTTTCTTTCTTAGTTCACGATTGATTAGAGAAAATTTCGGTTGCTGCATTTTTTTGTTTGTTTATTTGTTCAAAACGAAACATTTTTTGTCCGTTTGGAGTGAAATGCAAATGTGAATGAAAAAAAGAGGGAAACAAAATTCAGTTTTTACATAAACAATACTTGTGAACTATGTGCATTGCATTCATAATAAGTGGATTAAATTTAGGATAAGGACTTTCGGATACATTTATTCAAAGGATCATCGCTGATTGATTAAAGTGAGTTGGACTTCTTTTTTATTTTTATCGATTATTTTTAATGGTAGCAATAAGTTTCTTACATGTTTAAGTTGTAAACTAAGCGAACTGTTCGTACTGTGTTTCTAAAAAACATCTAAAAATTGATTTTTTCAAAATAAATTTTCGGATTTGGAAAATTTTTGAAATTTTGCTCTAGAGGCTTTAAATTTGGCTCCAAGCATCTTAATAATTCTTGGATTCCCTCCAAAGCTTTCTATTCTCCGAAAAATTTACAAAAAATGCAGTCAACCGCTTAATTGATACATTTCTGAAATCGCAAATCTTCTGCGCGGTAGGCTGAGTTTCAATCGCGTATGTATAGAGGCATTTGTTGAAAACGGTCTTGCGTGAAAAGTTTCAGTAGAAATCCTGTTCCAAGCATTGAAAAATGTTGATATCGGAAGACCCTCTAGAACATGCAACTTAGAATTCATCACTTAATAAAATCCAAAGAGCAGACCAGTTAGCTTATATCGAATAGCATACCAGTTAACTTATATCAAAGAGCACACCAGTTAGCTTATATCGAATAGCAGATCAGTTAACTTATTTCAAAGATCAGTTTACTTACATAAAATTTACTACACTTTGCGCTATAGAAGATTGCCAAACGAAGGCGCTAAACTGCAATAATTTCTCGAATCTCGAGTTTCAGGCTTCTATAGAAATATTTATGGTAGGAAATACTTCTTTAAGGAACAAAGATTTCCTTTCGAAAAGAACCATTAGATAAAATTCTAGACAAAGAAAAGACGTTGATTAAACGACAATTCGATTTTAAATTAGATGTTTTTCTAAGTGTTTTCTAGACATTCTTAGAACAAACCGGTCTGGGTATTTTAAAACCACAAAGTTATGGTTATTCATATCTCTATCATCAATCTAATGAAGCAGAGATGTTTAGTTTTTCTACGGAAGCAAAATGTTTTTTTTCTTGCTGCTCAGCTTTTTTTTGTTTTCTTTCTTCTAAAACTTTATTAATTAATTTGAATAAAATTATCTATTGCAACCAACATCTCGATATCTTCCTTTCAACGAAAAACGTTAAAATTTTATGCTAAATCAACGACTTTTTTCTTCTTCTTCTTCGGATTTTATGTTTAATTCATTGGCATGCACGTTACATTCAAAGTACACATTTGAATGACACGATTATAAGCCAATATATGTGTACAGAAATCAGATGAATATATATTTTAGCAATTTTTCACATGATAATGGCACATAAATTTTGTGTAAATTCATTGGCTTAATGTATTCTATGATTAAGAGCTTTGGCTATGGTTAAATAATAATATATTGAATACATGAGTGTGTTGTGCGAGCGAACTGTGTGTGAGAGATTTTCAAAATATCAAAGTGAAACTATTCATTCAAAGTCAAAATGTCTGTTGATTTTAGTAATTGATCATTGACAGTGGTTTTGTGATTATTAGGTTTTTTTTTTCGTTTTGTTTTCAAATTCGTATATTTCTTTGATAATAAAAATTTCAATTTGTTATGTAACTTCAATAATTTGTTGGTACATTAACGATTTGTTAATAAATCCTTTTACTTTTTGATGTTAAAATCGAAATAATTGTCGTTATAATTTTCACTTTCAATTGAAATTTTTATGATTTTGATAGGAAGAAAAAAAAACTTTTACCATAGTCAATAGATGATGTACACTACACAGTTAATAGACGTACAAATTGTGTCATGGCGAGCAAATTACACTTTTTTCTTAACACTTTTTGATAAGAAAGTGCTGAGGTACTGTTATTGTATTGTCAGCATGATTTACAATAAATTGATAGAAGAAATTTAATTGATGTATCACAGCACATCCGACTTATTTTCTTCATATGAAATAGTTTTTTGAGTGTTAATCGATTCATCAATTCATTGGTCTGAGTTTTTTTTCTTCATAAATTTGTATTCAGTTAACGCCGGTATTAATAGTAATTTAGTTACTCATACGACTTTAGAGCTTTCGTAAGCGGCAGGCTTGATACGAAATCTGTAACTTTCAGTTAAAGTAACGTCAAATATTTAGTACACAAAATCTCTTACCTCATTTTTTTAACGTAATATTTTGGGTTTATAAGGTTTATTTTTATAACTTGTAAAGCTCAAGTTCGACCATAACCGAGTCCAGGCCGAAATACCAAACACCTTTCAACCCTAATTAATACTTGGGGATTTTGAAAGGTCAGAAGGCAAACTCGTCTCCTTAGAACCTATAATTTTCAAATGTTTTACTTCTTTTGATGAATGATTATTTTTTAAATGATCAATTAAAAATCTTTAGCTTAATTGCCCTTCAGTCTGCTATCATATTAAATCTGGACTTTTTTAACCTTTTGCAATAACACCATCAACTCACCTAAAGAAACTTACTCTTTCATGCTAACAAGAATTTCGAATCTAGTACTTCTATGCTGAATATATTTGTCTGTAATGGACACAAACAGAACAAAGATAAATTGCATGATTTGAATTTAATGAATCTGTTACTACGGTGGTTCAAATTACTGCCGAGTCTTTGATACAAAATCGTAGCCTACATTCGTTTTGACATTCAATTTTCTACATGATACCACATGAACCGTAGGTCATCGCTTATTTCTGTCCTTTCTAACGCTAACAGATGATTAGGTGTTCCTAAAAGGTGCTTTTTCCTTACATACGTAAGACCTTGGTTGCAATTCGCACTATTGAGCTATTGTTTAAAAAAAAAGAATTTTCCAAGCACTTCGTGTGTCATTGGCATTTTTATTAGGACTTAACAAACAAAATAAAAAAAATCAATAAATTTATGCATCCGCTCAGCTGTCGGCTTTAAAGCGTAAGTAAATATACGATAATACGAAAGACATTTCCTACACCCAATGCACGAACAGATCTTAAAATTAAAAATTAAAAACCAGAAAATTTTGATCTGTATTGTTCGTTCAACACCTCAACTGAGTTGCGAAATTTTCTGCAGCATGTCTTAAGTAAAGTATTGTTATTTGAATCATTCAGTTGAGATATACGAGAAAAAAAAACTTGAAATTTTGTTTTTCAAATATCCATTTGACACCTTTCCAATTTTTTTTTCTCTTTCTTCATTTTATTATTCGCTCTCTGAGTTCCTGTTGCTGGGTTGCGACTCGGTGGCTCATAAAAATTGTGAACCAATTATCGAAAGAAATCGAAAGTCAATAGATATTTTATTGTCAACTCTGTAGATCTGTTTTTATTTATTCAAATTTTATATTTATTTGACTTGGCAAAAATGTGAAATATATAAGATAATGTTTTATGCATTATTATGCCTCTACCATACTGTACCGTAGGCATGCGGAAATTTATGCACACACCGTTGACCATATCAAGCTTTTAATCGAAAATTTAGGTGCCGTGAAAATATATCTACTTTTTCGCTGGATTGATCCATTTTTTTAATTTTATTCTCTTTCGCTAAAAACCGATTTTACTGTTACTGCCTGTCCACCATTAATTTTAATCATGTCGTGGCTGTATTATTACAATCGTTTACTTTTTCAATTTCAACCGTATTTTGTATCCATATTGTACACCTCTACACTATATGTGCGGCGTACATTAAAAATTAAATTTATCATACGAAAAAAGGAACAGTAAATAGAGTCTGAGGAAATTTTTTTTAAGTAGAGGTGTGGCCGCGTTGTATGTTAATCTTTAAAGATCATAATGGTAATTTGATCTGACATTTATTTTGTGTATTTGGCATCGAATAACCTCAAGATTTTATTTTTTTAAATTCATAACCGCTGATAATCGATTTGGTAAAAACGAAACATTAAATATGTTAATTAAAGTGCAATAATATTGTGATACATTTAATGATCCAAATCATTTCTTTTCATAAATTTAAACGAGTGCCATTTATATTTATTAGGCTGTGGATTATAATACACAAGCTCTGGTGTGGATGAATCATACCACCGAATTCAAATTGTCTGAATTTTAAATAAATGTATGTTTATGTGGTGTATGTTTCAATAGATATTCATCTCAAGACACAGTCCGTAAGTGTAATGAGATAACTTACACGCAATTTTGTTTTTTCGTCTGTTTGTTTCCTAATTTACTCATTTTTACCTCCATGAAAATGATGTTTAATGAACCGCGCAATTTCTTAAGCCAAAGAGCATGGGACCAGTTGGAAAATATTTTGTAACTAGAAACTGTTTGTCTTAGGTGTATACCATATTCCACAGTGAATACAATTACAGTTAGCACAAATCATTTGGCAACCAGTTGGTTTTTAGAAACTCTTATTAGCTTATTTGCTTCGGTCGTCAACCATTTATCCGATTACATGAGCATGAACCATTAGGAAATTGAAACGTTGTATCATGAATGAAACTTTAGAATTGATCTTGCACATATCAAATTACGTAAGAACCTTTTACAGACTCATCTGTTATCAAAAGAAATAGTAATCAATAAACGACAAACACTGGTTAGAAGGGGTCTTGTGTAGCAAATACATGTTGAAACCGTTGAAGTAACAGATTTTGAATTAATCTGTTGAAAGTGCTTTAATCAAATTATTTTGGTGATGAGACCATCTGTGGACAGAGTTGGATCGGTTATCCGAAAAACCGAAAATTTCGGTTCGGATAGAACCGAACCGAGAATTTCGGTTCGGATTGAACCGAACCGAAATTTTCGGTTCGGTTTGAACCGAACCGAATACTTTGGTTTTGTCGTAAAACAATATGAAATGAAGGCAGACTCGTCAAAATTGATTGATTTCATTATGAACTAAACAAAAAGAAGTAAATGGAGCAATTGCATGCGATTTTTGTGAGAAAACGAATTTGACAAGAACTTATGAGATTTTCAATTCTCAATAAAAGTATCATGCAATTGCTCCATTTACTTCTTTTTGGTTAGTTCATAATGAAATTCTCGGTTCGGTTCAATCCGAACCGAAATTCTCGGTTCGGTTTAATCCGAACCGAAATTTTCGGTTTTTCGGATAACCGATCCAACTCTGTCTGTGGAAGGTTAATTAACATCACAAATGAATGATCACATTTGTTATTCTTACTGAGATCCCATCAAATGATTCTTTATGAATCTTTATTGGCATCGAGTTCAAAAGAGGAAATTCATATTCTTCATACAATCCATTGTTACTCGACTGGTGCTATTCAGTACACGCTATTCAGTGAAGAAATCGATTTTAAGAATTTATACGACACATTCGGTATCTTAATATAAATTGTGGGATTGTAATAAATATATTTTATGCATTTAGTTCCTTTAGTATAAATATAACCGCAAATACGTCTAGACAATTCTACACTTAATATTGGAAGATAATAATAGCTGCCATGCACTCAATCAATATTGCGCAATAAAAATGTTTAATGTAATACCATTTTGTTCGACTTGAATGCAATTCTCAGCAAAGAGTTTGTTCTTAAAAGTATAAAAGAAACCAAAAAAAAAGTATTTGTTTACTTATTTCGTACAGTCAGGAAAAGTTTTGTTTATTTCTTGTTTGCATTGTTTTGTTAATGAAGCAATTGGAACAGACTTATGAAATAAGTGGGATGCACTGCCTTGCTAAAATTGTTTCTTGTCCTATTCAGTACGAAATGATTCAAGAATCGAGTTCCTGTATCCTGTGAGTCCTTTCACACCCTACCGGCATTGACGTTACAGAAGGAACCTTTCCGCAATTACTAATGATCTACTGCATGTTATGTGTGTGATAATCGAAAGATGTACTTAGGAGACTGGAAAAATGTTTATTTATGAGTGAAATGAATGTTTCACGTTGTTGAAGAAAGGTCGGATAATCTCTGATTACCAAAGTAAATCAATCTACGATTTCCCATTCAGCATTTAACTAGCAAAGATGATGAACCCAAATGTGAACGAGTTCAGTATTTCGAAATACATTTATTCAAATTGTTTGCCATTTCTGCAATTTCAAATCGAAAAATCCATTCACTTCATAATTTTCCTTGTTCTTATTGTACAGAAAAATGTAATTACAAAACCGAGCCGATACAATTGTTTTTATTGTTCGAATGGTGCAGCATAACGTTTCTTCAAGCTACAACAGAAATATAGTCCAATTTTTATGGAATCTCAAATAAATGGCAATACTAACGAAAAAGCAACGAAAAACCTTATTACTGACGGCGAAGTTATAAAGAAGTTAGTGTTGCCGAGTTATAACTTTCTCGAAATGTACAAAAATTTAATTTTAACTTAAATTACGTTATATGCACACTATTATCGTTGCAACAGCAAAGTACATCGTTAAATTTTATTATCATAAATAAATCTCCAATTGCACGGACAACATACAAACACAATACAAATATATTATATGGAGATGACGTTCCTATGAATGTCGTATATAAAATGAAGAATTGTATTTATATTGAACGGTCATATTGGTGTGAACGTGTGTTTTAAGACTGAATTTAAACATGACATAACCACAAGCAATGTACAGATTTTAATATGGTCAGTTGCTTGCGCTGTCCTGAGAAACATCTAAGAGACTACCACTTTTTATTTCCATCAAAAGATATTTCCATCAGTTTCGTATGTTAAAGCAATTTGTTATATAGCAAGAGACAAGAGAATCTAAAAGCTATATGAATTGTCATTTGGTGTCAGAAACTATACGAGAATGTGGTTACACATTACTGACCGCGATACGCGTATTTTACACTGGTGTCATGTATCAAATGGTTTTACATGATCCGGACAACATATTATATTTGAAAATGAGCAAGCAAATTTGAAATGAAATCGAAAATTTGACATTTTATTTACACTCTTCATGGTGATGCAGCTTTTATGTAGCCCAGATCATCGTCTGTATCGGTTAAGATGGTCAGTTTCGGTTTCTCTTTCGAAACAGCCAACTGTATCCAAAATTGTTATAAAATCTTTAACGTCTTATTTTATGCTCAGCAATGCATAACTGAACGGTTCAGCATTTTTTTTTTGTTCGGTTCGTGATCGCATTTTACAAGACTAGTATTTTGTCACAAAAATTGCTGAAACTTAATCGAGAGTTAAGACAACCATCTCGAATAAAAATGAAAGGATTTTTCGTCTACAACTTGATTCGTGAAATTAAAAAGAAGAAAAAAACAACAACAATAAAGAAACAAAACGATGAAGAAGCTGGTATAAAAGAGCCGTTTTTATGGGTCACTAACTCATGACGGCGCATAGTGTGCCATCAATTAACATTGCATAACATTTATATATGAAAAAAGAGGTCAATTCTCATACATAAAAGTTGCATGCAAAATCGAACTAAAAACCAAACTGGTTTTATCTATCACAATCATCACGAAATACGGGAGGAAAAAAAACCATCAAAATTTGTTAAGCATTTGATTCTGGGGTACCCTGTGCTCCACAGCGAATGTGTATACTATATAAATATATGTGAAGATATAATTGCACAGTCACAGTAAGCATAATAAATAAAAGGCGAAAGTCATCGAAATGAACTGATTGTGACCTTTAGAGCAAGTTTTTATTCGACTTTTTTTATGTTATGCGTGTTTTTTTCGTGTGTGTGAGTATGTATGGTTTGTTGCGCTTGCGACTGGACATCTTCATTTTTTTTGTTTTTTGTTCAAATGTTAAATAAATTGGTAAACCCGAAAAAAAATTGAATATCAATGTGGATAGTCGAAGCACACACATCTTGTCTTTTAATGTTTAACAAATTCAACAGGTAAATAAAAAGTTAATGGAAGTAGTTCGACTGAATATTGTTGCTTTTTGGTTGATTTTCTTTTCAAAAACATTTAATTGGTCCTGACTTTGTTTTTGTTTAGTCAATTGATTTGATTGCGTTTAGCTTTCCAAGACCAATTATGTATACACATATTGTTGGGTTGGTGGTTCGATAAAGTTGTTAACATAATAATCTGCCAGCTTCCATATCCTGTTGTAAGACGTTTGGTTTCGTATTTGGTTTGCTTATTTTTTAAGAGACTGGAGTGGTCTTTTTGCTTCATTGTATTATGTTTAATTGAACCTTTTTTTTACTGAGAACTGTCGGATTTCCCTTGATTTTTTAGTAGTTAGAATGATAATTGATTTGCTATGAAGTTCAAAAACTTGTAGGGAAGTTCTCATTTATCTCAGTTAGAGTTGATACTTCAATCTAACATGAAAGGAATTTTTGAAAGAAATTGTTTCTTTCTCAACAAACAAATCAGTCTGTTCGGACTTTCGATTTAAGTATATTTCGAAGTTTGCGATAGAAAATCTGTTACTTCATTAGTTTTAACATAAATAAAAGTAGAATTAACCGAAAACTTCACTCATTTTTGTCGTCAAGTGATGACTGTAGAAAACAAAAAATCAAAGCCTTATCTTCTCTAAATAATCCATCTGATTAAATCATTACTGATTTTTGGTTGTTTTATCAAAGCTCTGACGTAATGTTTGCATGTTTTCTCAAAGCAATGCATTGTATGCAGGCGGAAATTTCATCTGTTAACGACAGAAGGAACACTAAGCGAGAAACTTTGGTTAATACCGTCTTATATAGCAAAATATAAGTAAAAACTAATGAAGTACAAGATTTTGTATGTGGTACATTGTTAAAAAGAAGCGAGCGACTCGATAGCTATAGCAGTGATCGTCGGTATGGGATTCAATTATGCCATATTCCGTGATGATTAATGTGTAAATGTAACATTGATAGATCAACTTGGATCAGCCAGTTGATGGACACTTTCGATAAAGTTGTGTGCAACGCAGAATTGTTTTCTTATAGCTGGTAGCACTGCTACATACATATTTTTCGCAACAAATTTATTTAAAATTTTAATTTGCTCAACCGCTTCCATTTAGAGCAATAATTAATGGCAAAACATTTTGCCAAAAATTAATTGATTTAAAATTGCTTCTCATTGACTGGCTAACAAGAACGTCTGATAAATAATCATTCTGAACAAGACATTCTGCTAAAAAAAATTGTAATTAAAATTCAAATTAAATATTTTTTTTCCTTTCCACTTCGACTAAAAGATGGACTCTTTCAAATAACAATCATGATTTTACTGAATGAACATGGCAGAATATTTTTTTTTCGCGAATGAATTTATGTTTTTTAAATGTTTTAAAGACACTTTTCAATCCGAAAATAGCCTACGAATCTCAATTGGTGGTCCGGCGACAATGAAGCAGAGACGAAGACGAAAAAAAACTTATTCATTAAACTTGATCCACCAAAATACATATTTATGAATAACAACAACAACTACAACCAGAAAATAACAGTTAAAACGTGAGACTTGCGTCTCCTTTCAAATATAAATATGATATTGACTAGTTCATGTCATATATAAGTGCTTTTATGCAAACAAATTATTTTTTTTTCTTCGTTTTTGCCTAATTTGAATAAATATAATTTGTATTGCTCTTCTGTACAATATTCTGCTACGGCTAATAAAATTCTGCTGTGTATTTTCCGTGGTTAATATTCTAGTCGACGTTATAAATTTTTGTTTCGTATCGGTTCTTGTATCACCAATTTTTTGTTTGTTTGTTTTTAAATGTCAGTACAACTGTTTTTAGCAGCTACACTCACATAACCGGTTTTAATCGCAACAAAACCTTCTTCTCGTCACAGATTTATCATCCCAAAGTACTTCTGTAATCAGTTGGAAATATTCTGCAAATCGCAGAGAGTACAGGTTCAGTTGAATTTCATGAAAGGCTATCGCATGAAATTGTAAAGCACTTTTTCATGCTTCGGGGCCGAAAATGAGGGCAATTTTTCGAATTTTCTCGGGTTTCCGGCCCTCTGCATGAAAACTCACATGTGCACCTGTTTGGGACGGTTGATTTAAGCCACTTTCGCTTGTAGACCTCACTTTGTTCGGCCTACAATCCGCGAAATTGCCTTAAATCAATCGTCCAAAACAGGTACACAAATGACTATTAACCTTCTACAAACGTCAAGTGTGTTCGTGCATAATAATAAATAGTCATTTGTGTACCTGTTTTGGACGATTGATTTTAGGCAATTTCGCGGATTGTAGGCCGAACGAAGTGAGGCTTACAAGCGAAAGTGCCTTAAATCAACCGTCCCAAACAGGTGCACATGTGAGTTTTCATGCAGAGGGCCGGAAACCCGAGAAAATTCGAAAAATTGCCCTCATTTTCGGCCCCGAAGCATGAAAAAGTGCTTTACAATTTCATGCGATAGCCTTTCATGAAATTCAACTGAACCTGTACTCTCTGCGATTTGCAGAATATTTCATGCTTCGGGGCCGAAAATGAGGGCAATTTTTCGAATTTTCTCGGGTTTCCGGCCCTCTGCATGAAAACTTACATGTGCACCTGTTTGGGACGGTTGATTTAAGGCACTTTCGCTTGTAAGCCTCACTTCGTTCGGCCTACAATCCGCGAAATTGCCTAAAATCAATCGTCCAAAACAGGTACACAATAGTCATTTTCATGCTTCGGGGCCGAAAATGAGGGCAATTTTTCGAATTTTCTCGGGTTTCCGACCCTCTGCATGAAAACTTATATGTGCACCTGTTTGGGACGGTTGATTTAAGGCACTTTCGCTTGTAAGCCTCACTTCGTTCGGCCTACAATCCGCGAAATTGCCTAAAATCAATCGTCCAAAACAGGTACACAAATAACCATTGTGTACCTGTTTTGGACGATTGATTTTAGGCAATTTCGCGGATTGTAGGCCGAACGAAGTGAGGCTTACAAGCGAAAGTGCCTTAAATCAACCGCCCCAAACAGGTGCACATGTGAGTTTTCATGCAGAGGGCCGGAAACCCGAGAAAATTCGAAAAATTGCCCTCATTTTCGGCCCCGAAGCATGAAAATAATTTTTTTTTTTTGATACCAACATCGAAAGTTGATACTTTCGCCCTCGAAATCCGGGGCGAAAGTAAAAAAATGCAAGTTATGTGTTTGAGCGGGGAGAAAGAAAGAATACATAAAGCGAAAGTCAATATACATAATGCGAAAGTCGACTACATAATGTAATAGTCGACTCTTGTCAACAAGTGTACTGCGATCAAAATTGAAATAAAGCGTGCGCCAGTGCGCTTATTGAAATTAACATACGAAGTTGATACTTTTTGTTGCTGAATGATTTGTTAGTTAATTGTTAATTTTTGTGTGTGTTGTTGTGATGGCTAAATAATTAAATTTTTGATATATATATGCCTTCGGCGCGGGCATCAACTCTCGCACACGGTTGAATTTTTTTACTTTCGCCCCTTGTCATTCAATGTACTATTATTCGTCTGTTTCAAATATCTTCGAGCATTAGTTACAAAATCTTGTACTTCATTTGTTTCAACATACATTTTGCTGTATAAGAGAACTTTAGTATGAGTCATCATCATGGTCGCCTTGGTCGATAACAGAATATTATAAACTAGACTATGATCTCTGATAAAACATTTTAATTTTTGCTTGTTCTACACAAGATGCCTACCGGATGTTATAGTAAGTTTTATTCATTCCACAATCCATATGCCAATGTTTTTTTTAGACAAACCATGACTAATTACAAAAGTCAAACAGTGTGTTCGACTATTGGACGACCGATTGAGTTCGAGTACTAGGTAAAGTCTGAAATTGAATTCTTGATTTGTTTAAATTTAACACCGCGCGTTTCTCAACATCATCAAGGCATGAACACACGTTTTCACCCTTGGCTTCACTTTATTTGCACTGTTTTTTTTGCAATTTTTAATGCTTTCTGTCTCATTTCAACTTGAATGATTAAACAAAAGTTGGTTTAGAAATTTATTTAACTTTTTCATATCTTAAATAGTACAGCATGTGATTCTTGTTGATTTAATTACTTTGAAAATTGTAGAATGCTGGTACAATTTTCAAGTGGCGTCGACTTTAGATAAGTTTCCAAATGTGTCAGCAATTTTTACATCCGTACGAAGTATTTTTATCTTTTGTATACGACAAGTGTACGCGGTATAGTCATTAAATCTGTTACTTCTTTCATCGCTAATAGTTTGATACGAAATCTTCTACTTCATTAGTTTAAGCAAATATATTGCTACATAAGACCACATTAACAAGAGCTCACCTCTTATTTTTCATGTCACTGTCGATAACAGATGGGAAAGTCTTAAGTTTCGGTTTCCATCTCAATTATTACAACTTTTTATAACTAGATCATTTGCAACGACAATGTTTCTAGCTTTCTTAAGACCTTTCGCCATGCCCTTCCAACTAAGTATCCTACCTTCACAAAACGATGCTCGTTAAATCATTTCATTGTAGTTTTACGATTCCTATAGTTTGTGTGGATGAAGAAATCGTAGAAAATATAAATTCGCGTACACAATGATGTTGATATAATTTAAGTCAAATAAACAAGCATGACCAATATGGCACATTTTGCATAATATATTAAGTTCAACAGTTTGCTATATATGAAGCATTATCACCGCAACACACAATGCATACACTTACTATTAAGTCAAATCGAATATAAACTGAAATTTCTTAATAATTGAGTCGCTCCCACGTTACGACTCTTATGGATATATTTATAATTATAGGTCATGTGTTTGTTACATTATTTATTCGCATTATTGTCACAGCTTGAATGAATGAATTTAAGTCAACTAGTTATGCTGTTTCGTTTCGTTTCGTTTTTTTTTGTCTGTGGCTCTTTTCATTTATATCAAAAAGCTTTTCATTTCGATTATACTGGCTCGTTTTTACTGACTGGTTATATCAAAGAGGAAAATCATAATTTAATTATTGCACCACTTAGCCACTTTGCCCTGCATAATCCATTAAATAAATCTTCTTTTATCAAACAAAATTTTCGTTCACTATAAATGTGACCACTGTTTCGGTAAGGCTATACAAACAACGAAGTGGTATTATGTATAACAACAATAAATTTCGTTGCATAATTGACATAATAAATGTTGTTTTTCGCACATCATAAACAATACGGTGGAACGAAAAGGTGTGTTTTGATTAAATTAAATTAAATTGTTTTTCAACACAAAATTGTTTTTTTTTCTTCTGTTTAATTTCTTTTATTCGTGCACTCAATATGTCGGAATATGACTGGAGCGTAAAATACAAGACAAAACGTAACTCGGCATGTCACAGGTTACAATGAATAGAAATATAAACGAAATTAAAATCTAGTTTTTTTCTCTCGTGGTATTAGCTTTCGTTGGTGTGTCAGTCTTTTTGGATCTTTTAATTTATGAAACAAATTTCGTAACGATTAATAAAATTCCATTTTCTATTTGTCTGTACACCGGATTGAATGGTCGTTGAATTTGTATTCTTTGCGCCTTGCCCATTGTAAAATTTTTCATTCAGTGAGCAAATTTGCGAACTTCTTAAATCATTCAGAATTCACTGACTCACTCAATGTTTCATTAACACCAATCTATTTGGTCTAATTCGATTCCCTGAAGGTTGTCTTCTTTAACATTTAATTCCACTCTATTGTGTGCAGGCTATGAATCTCCTTATCCTCATACATGTCGTCGGCTAAGTACTACCAATCGATTCGTTTAAAATCTTTCACATCATCAGTTTTTAGGTGCTTTATAAGGCCACATAAGCAAAGTTCATTGCTGATTTGTGTCACCACCGTAGTTAACATTATGACATAGCCTCCGTTTCGTTTGTTGATGATGAAATTGGCCAAAATGTTAAAATTTGCCTGTACCATTCACATTAAAATAAGTCCAACTCTGGGCATCCAAAAATCGTACCGAGACCGAGAGGTTCGATGTCTTTCGATCGCCGGTATGCTTGGTAACTTTGTGATGATTGTCTATTGTTTGCGTAAACAATTTGCGGGCACTATGGGATCGGTCGAACGAGGTCAAGTCAGGTGATTTCATAAAGACATATCTGACCTCACACTGTTTTATTTAAAGCTGACAAGCCAGGTTTCAGATCCTAAAACCTGATCTGCCAAGTAAAAATCATGTCATACGATAATTCGAGCCAAGCCAAACCAATATAATTGGTCCTAACGCTCTATTTCAAATTATTTTTTGTTGTCAGAGATGGAGTCAGTCTTAGTTATGGAGTTAGTGATATTTTACCGAAAATTCGCCATTTCCCTATACTGAAGACTACTACTGAAGATGGAGCAAAGGGAATCGCTGCATCCCAATGTTTTTTTTTGTGATTAATGTACACGAACTGAATATGTGTGTATTGCACTGGATCGAGTCAGGTTCGATCTATACGAGATTGAGATCACTGTTATAAAGCGAATCATTTTTCTGATACTCAACGGTTTAAGGTTAAATTTTATTGTTTCATTAGGAAACTAGACCGACCAGACTATAAAAACACGAATAGTGTGAGAAGAAGCATAATTATTGCGACAAAGTGAAGCTGTTCCTGATCCAATGTTAATTTCAGATCGTTAAAAAATCGCACAGTTGTCGGTATCTCATATCATCACTGAAATCAAATTAACACCGCCAATCATAATTTACAGAAATTATTGACTTTTTATAGAATTTCTGTTATTCAAAATGTAAAATAAGGATTAACATAACTTATCAAAATGCCGTCAAAGGAATGGCTAATGTGTCACTGAATAAATTTGAAAATTGCATACAATTCGATTCTTTAAATAAAAAAAAAGAATTCTGGTACATCTCGGAGCACAATGATCGTTAGAAAACATTTTGTAAGAGGCCGCAGTTAAACAGATTTATTGGTAGTAATTGGTTAAAAAATAATTTAATTTAAATATGAATGAACGATTTTTGCCTATTGATTATGATCCACATGCTGCTAACATGTTACAGATATTTTTCTTTGTCATTTCAATCGAACCACCTGACCAATTCATATAATTTAAAGTCTTTTCAGAGCTTTGATTTTATATATAAAATAGTGAATATACGTGACGGAAAATGAATGTGACACTTCTGATGCTTTTGAAAAAATCATAATTCTTTACAAATTAAAAACGAATTTTAAATGAAATCAAAGCTAACTAACTACCACCTATTTAAATATTTAAATTAGATTCTTGTTTGAAGTAGATTATAATTTTTTTTAGATATGGCACATTAAAAAACATTTTTTTTATGCGAAGCGTTAAATGAAATGCGAAAATCACGTGGAAAAATACCAAAATTGTGTGTGTTGTATATCTAGTGCTTGTTATATTTGATAATTAATCAAAGTTTAATATTTATCAATATTTACGTTATTGGCTATAGCTGTAGATCTGAGCAGTCACGATGTTCATATGCTATTTCAAATTTACCGGCACATTATCATAATCAGCATAATAATAAATTTGTTTGTTGTGTGCGAAAGTTGTTCTGATTCTTTGCTGAATCTTAAATCTATTCGTAAAATATGTTTTGATCGCAGCTATAGCCCGGTGTTTTGATATTTAATTTGTGATAAATTGCGCTTATTGTCCGCAATCCATCTTTAGAAAAAAAAATTAAATGTCATGCCTCGGGGGAAAAATGCGTTGGAGGGATTCTTATGAAAATCCACCTATCAAAATCGGACCCATTTCGTCTGGGATGGATATATACATGGTTTGAAAGGTCTGTGCCAGTAGACCTCAAAACATGCCTCAGATAGTCTCGAGCTACACCTGATTGTTGGTGGAAGATCTCCGAAGGTGGGAAAAGAGTGTTTTCCAACCTCATATTTGGGCCGCTAAATGTGAGCGATGCAGATGAGAGTGGGCTCGTTGGAAAGCTGAGGTCAAATACTTTCAGGTCATGTGAGCTTCAGACAGGTATGGGCTGGTACTGATGACGGTTATTGTAAACCTAACATGCTCATTTGCAGTGCTGACGACTGCCCACATAACAGATTTTTATGTTAGTACACCCGATACTCTTAAAATTCACCAGCAGTCACCAACACTGCAAACGATGTATCAATGGAAAGTTTAGATAATGTACGTTAGAACTAGCATGTTAGGTTCACAATACTCGTCATCAGTATCAGCCTCGACCTGTCTGAAGCTCACACGGATTTCTAAAATTTTTGTTGTACATTTTTTCTAACACATATCAATGGGTGTTCTCAAACCTGCTATGACCTGAAAGTATTTGACCTCAGTTTTCCAACGAGCCCACTCTCATCTGAATCGCTCATATTTAACGGCCAAAAAATGAGGTTGAAAACCCGAGTAAAAATAAAAGTCTCAAAATTTCGAAAAGAGACGTCTCACGTCTCACAATACCAAGGATTTGAGACCGTGAGACGTCTCTTTTTGAACCTTTGAGACTTTTATTTTTACTCGGGAAGCACCCTTTTTCCACCTTAGGAGATCTTCCACCAGCAGCCAGGTGTAGCTCGAGACTATCTGAGGAAAAAAAAATCTGAGGCATGTTTTGAGGTCTACTGGCAAATACCTTCCAAACTGTGTGTATATGTATATCCATCATAGACGAAATGTCCGATTTTGATAGGTGATGCATCCTACAAATATTTTTCCAAAGTTGTAACAAGGTCTGGATCGTAATACAAAATAGTTAATAACATGACTCGGATGGCTCGGATCAACAAACTTCACACGAAAACTCGACTTTTCATTTTTATCCTGAGTTTTGTAATAGTTTCTCATACTGTGATTTCCCAAAAAATATTCTCTTGTTTATAATAACGTAATAAGCCATTTTCGACACCAGGGAAATCAAAAAGCATGCAAAATACTATTATTCTAGCTCTATTCTACGCTTCGTCTTTTATAGGCAGACTGCGTAAAATCATTAAATCTGTTGCTTCTTTTGTTTAACTTATCATTTAGTGTGAGATACAAAATCTTTTGAACATAAAATTTGCTATATAAAACCTTTTAAACCAGCGTTCGTCGCGTATTATTATCGTTGATGTCTTTAACAGATGAGTGGCCTAAATATTTGGTTCAAATGCTTGATCTTGTTCACAATATTAGCAATCGGTGGATACAATATATCAAAATGTCGATAGTGTTACAGTTTGTCGAACACACAAAGTGTGACATAAATTGAATCGTCATTAATCACTTGACTGCCATAATTTACGCTAGACGTTGCTAATTGTATTACAAAACAGTAAGAAAAACTTTTCAGAAAAATTTAATTTTGTTATGCTGCATATAAAGCCCCAGCAATGATTATCATTAATAACAATAACAATTTGCAATTGTGTCAACAAATCACCAAACAAAAAACCGAACAACAAAATATATTTGATCAATTTCTATACTATAACTCCAACACATTATAACTCTAAGCCCATTTATTTTAATTAAACCACAAAAACAAACAATTTGGCTTTCTTGCATTTTTTCTCAACTATCTGTCTTATTCGCTGTCGATAAATAGTGGACAAGAAAACACACATAATAGTCTTGCTGCTCTAATTATATTTTAGGTGAATTAATTAACAGATTTTATTATTATTTATATATGTATGCTTAAGCGGTAATGTAACGTAGATACATGTTCAATTTATCGAACATGCAATTGCTCTCAAAGTCTCGCACAAATAGTCAGACGTATATTATAAAATGTGAGCTTTTTTCCGACTTTATTAACAGTAATTATGCAATTTTTTGGTCGAGTAGGTAATATTAGCAGATAGTTTATTGATGTATTATATTTCATAATTTTGCAATTATGGGTTTTTGTTGGTTATTCTATTCAATGTTTCTCTGTTTTTTTCTTTAAAATTTATTAATTTTCTTCAGATTGTACAAAACTGTTCGTCGTATAGATGTAGTTACAGTTTAAGTGGTTCTTATAATCAATCGTACATTGGGTCGATCATTTTATATTAAATACATTGCATGTTTCCTTATGAAATTTTATTCAATTTGTATCATGCATGACCCAAAATGCTAACAACATTATTTCTGAGATAATAACTGAGGCAATAACGATCATCTGCAGCGTAAAAATGTTTTGTCAGTGACATCAAAGAATTGGAACTTATAATATAGCCAAGTATGATCATATGCAATCATATGTTATCGACACCGATGAGAATAATAAGCTAAATACGAGTTAACACTAATTTTGAATCGATTTGTTGAAAATGTTGAGATTCAAGTAAGTTGGTCTTTTGATCATTTTAATTTTCCAATTCCAATCAATGCATGAAGACTCGGTAAAAGTATTTCATCTAAAAGTTATTGTATTGCGTGACAAGATGTCGCAAAAATGTTTGAAGATGTGTACACTTTAGGCAATTTATGTTTTAGAAACGGCATTCTTTTACATAAATGGCATAATGATTGAATCTGTTACTTCTTTTGTTCAAAGCACCACCCAGTGTTTTTTACAAAATCTTTTACTTCATTCCTTTTAACATATTTTTCTCTTGCATTAGATCATATTGACCGGGAATTTTTGTCATTTCTGCCAATGACGGAAACATCGAAAGGTTAAACTATTGACAAATAAAGCTCCCCGAAATATAAGAGGAAGCTTGATAGAGAACCGAGTGTTCGAATTCCTGTCCTCTTTCGGCAAATTAAAAGCGGCTGACTATAGAAGCCTCTTTTTTCCTTTGTCGCAAAATGAAATACGAAAAGAAACGATGAAAACTTTTGGATAGACTACTAGTGGTAATGGTTCGCATGCCATTTGCAATAAATATCTCGATTTAATGTAAAAGAAAAATCACAAAAACGTGTGCCAGTGTACCTATACTATGGAACAATTATTGTACTTTTCGTTTGACAATTTAAACTGCAACGATTTCATTGTTCGTAGCAAGTCAACAGAAAATTTGTATGTCGAAATTGCGAAGAAAAACGGCTATGGTCACAAACCATTTGATAGGGCCTGTTGTAAAGGTAAAGCTAAATTTGATTGGGACACATCGATAGCACGATTGTTCAGTGACACGATTATAATTTGATTTGATATCCGTTTGTTTGTTGGGCACTCTTGTTTTTTCATAACATTTGTAGTTTTTTTAAAAAAGATTTCAAAATCGCAAAAGTTTTTTTTTAATAAAAATGATAATTTAACTAATAACTCACGTCCATTAATGTCAATCAAAATCAAATTAATTTAACCGAAAAGTTGAAAAGTACAATTAAATTGAACAATATTATGGGTGGGATTAGTGTATAAAGGTTATGCAGATATGATTGCTCTGTAATCAAATTTCTGGTAATGCCAAGACCGAAACACAATCCTAAATTTGTTTGTCCATAAATTGATTGATTGAATCAGTCAGTTTCACCAGTTTTGTTTGTTTGTCTTTTTTTTCGTGCTACCCAAGTCAACAGGCATTGTAATTATTAGATACACACCAATTTTCCTCCATGAATTGTGTCTATAAATACAAAAAAACAATTGCTTCACTCGTGCTGTGTGCTGCAATTCGTTGGTTTTTACCTTGTATTTTTCGACAAAACCATGCTTTATACTCAGTTATTAATAAAGTCTTCATTATCTTTATTTCAGAGACAAGATGGTGCAACTGAGTGTATACATTGCAACATGGACACTGTTTTGTACCTGTTCAGCGTATCCAGATGTAAGTACAACAAAAATAAATTTACTCAGACCCAGCAGTCGAGAGTTTTTCTTCGTAGTTTTGAAATTTATTTCGATTAAGGAGGTAATTTTACCCTAATATCGTGTTTGTCAGCCCGACTTGGCCTCTTGGTAAACAGTTGACTATACAAGACACTCTTAAAGTATTCCATTTAAAGATTTACGACCAATCTAGGGTAATGGTCTTTCGGTAGATTAGACACATTCTTCAAATATAATTATTTCTAACGCATTGTTCCACGCTATTCATCTTTCCAAATGGAAAAACCTAACGGTAATAATTACGAAAATTTCTATGCAAATTCTCCGCACCCCTTTTAATTACTTCAAATACGAATTTCACAGAAATTCCAAAATGCATTTTCGTTGTATCAACAATACGACAAGTATAATTTGACTAACTGTTAAAAATCTTCAACCAAAGATTCAACAGCATTTCGATTGCTTGCAATTTGCAACTCTTCGATGAGGAAACACATTTCCAATTTGTGTAAAAGATCAACTTGCATGGAATAATTACTAGCTACTCCAACAAGGAAATTAATGTTAGTTATGCTTCGTGGATTTGTATGCAATTACATCGAAGGCAATTATAAAAGTGTGCTAAATCATATACCATTGTTGCAAATATTTGTGCCCATTGTATATGAACATGATTGCAGCCCAATATACTACAAACACTTTACATGCGTAATGTGTGTTACAGTCGCAGCTCTATACATTTTCGCTTGATTCTTTCCAAGCATCCACTTTGTGTTTTTTTTATGTTCCGACTATAAGTTCCACTTCCATCCTACTCATAATAAACTCCTCTTTCCGATTAAAATTTTTGTTTGGGCTTAAATAAACATTTCTCACAAGCCCTTCACATGTTATGCAATCAAATATTATAAGATCTGTATTACATCGACTTTACACCGAAAACGCACCTTCAATACATGATATACAAAAATTAACACAACTTTGATTGATCGTTTCGATCGAATAATATCGATACTCTAGATCCAGTATTCGGTTGTTATGCATTGCAACTTTACAAACAAACAAACGAAGTAAAAAAAAACAGAAATTTTTTTCGCCTCTCCGGTCGATACAATTGATCGACTTTATTTGCATTGTTACAGTTTTCTTAACGATTTTTTTTAACGTATGTAATTCGAATGTTTAATGATATATGATGTAAGATGTTCAGTGAAGGGCATTTTATTTCTGTGGTAATTTCTCTTCCGATCGCGTAATATGCTGTAAGTTTCGTTGGTATTATATTTCGTTAAGGTTAAGAGGAATGTGATATTCCATTTATGTGTGAACATACTTGTACTGGTAACACATTGTCATGTTAAATGATTTCTCTTTACACTGAAATTCTTTACACCAGAAAATCGTTTAGATTGGTATTTTAGAGAACAATACACACCACAAACCTCGAAGCCCATTTAATAATTGTTACAATTACAAAACGTTCCATAAAATTGATCGCGCAATAAGATTAAAAAAAGTTTCAAGAAATTAAACCGACTTGACATAAAAAGTTCGGTTCTAACAGCCATTTAGCAGGTGTAATGGAACGATATTTTTTTCCGCGGCAAGGTCACAGAATTTACTCCCAATATATCTCGACCATATGTTCTAAACAATAATCTATAGTGACATTTAATCTAATCAGTCGGCGTTTAAGTTATTAGTCAGTGCATTACGGTTTTACAGATTGTACATGTCCATACACAAGTACATAAAATGCATATCACGCTCGCGGTATGTATATGAGTTAACTTTTAATGTAATTGCATTCATAATGACATGATGTTGGTCAATTCGGTTTGTCCTTGATCGACAAAATTACTTTTCGTACATTTGAAGTAAACATTGGTATTCGATGTGTATGCATATTGCACTCGGTTGTACGTGTTCTTGGTGCGACAAGGTTAGCACGTTCCGAGTACACGAAGCAAGTGCAACTTTATGTTCGGCCAAGAACATTGTGTAGAAAAAGAACCTAAGGAGTGCCAAGACATTTACAAGTTTGTTTTGTGATACACTAAACTCATCCATTTTCTTATATCACTGGTCTATATTTTGATGAAACGGTTGGTGTGAGAACAACTAATCTTTTAGCAATAGTAGTCCAATCATTAAATCAGTCTCTTCATTCGTTTCAAGTATTACCTAGAAGATACAAATCATTTGTTTGAACATAAATGTTACTATATAAGACAAGACAGGCCACACCTTTATGACTGTTTTCGTCATCATTGTGGATAACAGATGGACTAGCTGTCTCTGAAAGACTGATTGAGAATGGTGAGTGAGTTAGGCCAATGATTTTTAAGAAAACAGAATGCCTCCTCAAATATTAGTTCATGATAATTTCGGAAAGCTTTTCGTAAGGAAAGACATTATGCTGTATTCCAGAGAAAAATACAATATCAAAGGATTTTTCAAAATCGTCTCGGTCGTCACAAATTAAATTCGTTGCACTGGTTCCTAGTCGAGTCATTTTTTGTTTCGTTTTATGTCTATTAAATTTGCATCTTTCCACATGCCAGAAATAAGTATATTGTCACCTTAACCGTTACTGGTTATAAATCTCCTATTTATCCTAATAAGCATATTGCGATTGATAATATATCCATACAGTTATATGCGTACTACTGTCAAAGTAAATAGCTGGTAAATGAGTTAAACAAACATTAGATAATAATCTTTAATATGGTAATACTCAGCTACCATATACCATCCGCCAGAGTCTCTGTCAAGTCCACACAAGGTCACTTCTTTATAGGTTATGTGAAAATTAATTTATATTACCGTGTGTTGTGTATACACATTACATTATTTTCGTATTATTTATGTTCGGTTGTTTGCAATACAATTTACGGTTTTTCGGTCGAATACTGATTGATTGGTCCAAGTTACGTTATGTTTTTAAAATTATAAACATTTTATTGGAAAATTAATCAAACGACTGTATTATACTGTACCCCATGAACTCAATTACACATTAATTTCATTTCAAGGAAATGTGATACTGCAGCGAAGGTCTTATGATAAAATGTCCTGTGGCTCGGCTTTGATATTAAAAAAAGTTTCAATTATTACATTAAATATATGAATAATATGCTGACAATACGGTGCAAAATGGTTTTGCAGCGCGAATAATTTTTTTGAGGACAAGTTCAGGTCACTGTTGAACTTCCAACGAACGATGTATACCACCCCACGTTTTAATAATTTTGAACTTGAAGAATTGTTTGCATTATTTTCCGATCTATTGAACTGAAAAGGGGTATCTAAGATTTTGGTTTGGTGAGCTGAATCCCGATTGTTTTAATACTTCAAATTCTCAGATTTCATTGTACATGCTTCGAAGCATCCATAGGACCCCATTTGCCCTGAAAGGACATGAAATTACCTTCCTAATGACACCCGACACGACCTTGTACATGTTTTCAGTTTTTTTGTTGTTGAAAACTTCAACTGTTCATATCTCACCGTAGATACGTCTAAACCACTATTAAACCATATTTGCCCCGAAAGTACATGTAATTACCTATCTACTGACATCCTACACGACCTTGTATATTTCGTGTGCCCGGAGAAATTTCCGTTAGGAAAGTGAATGTTATCGGGTTTTGATCACCTCCATTTAGCCACAGAAGCGTCGAGGAACTTTTTTTAAAAGTGGTTTTAGCTTCTAGGATCGAGTACCTTTCTTTGAATTTTCGCGTTTGTAATAGACAACGATGACAGAAATAAGCGATGAACACTGGTCACAGTTCTTTTATATATTATTCAAACAAACGAAGTAAACGATTCAATGACTATGATGATACGGTTTCTGCGACTGTATAAGACTGATTTTCTAGGATAAGACTTTTAACCTTTAAGTAATAAGTAAAGCGTTTATTATAACGTGATGTCATATTTCGGAAATTCTTTCCTTGTACAACAAAGTACTTTCGATTTCTCATTCATTTTCTCACTTTTTTGTGTGGGATCTCTATTACTGGATCTTCATTCAAAAAAATTTAAAACAGAAAAACATCAACTATTGATTAATAAATTTCAAGATGGATAAGGTGATGTTTGAAAATTTAGAGAGTGTCCACAATTTTTGAATGTGGGCATCGTTAATTCTGCTTTAACGTGTTTCCGTGTGAAATAATGAAGACATTACCAATTTGTATTTCTGATTTATAAAATTGAAACGTCAGCACTCTTCCATCAATGCCATCATTAAAATTTGTACAATTTAAATTAACTCAATAAATTAAAAGCAAGCAACTTGTTTTGAGAGAATCACCAATTAAAACCGCAGTTAGCAGAAAAAAAATTGCAAATGTGCGCATAATTAAACACCTACTCGCTAAAAACCCAGAACTAGAGATTTTTCCGAGTAAAACCTAGAGTTAATGATTTAATCATCAATGGTCACTCGTCAAGTTTATATTCAAGAAAAAATTCTAGTTTTGTTGAACCGAAAATGTCTCTTCAACAATAAAGCGAATAAAGCTATCAACAAAGTCGTAACTGGTTTCGTCTACAGCACAAACCATTTTCATAAATAAATTCTTACCTCTTCGGGTAAATAATATGATAATCAGCACACAGCTTTTCATAATAAAATCAGCCGATCGAAAAAGTTCTCGTTAATTGTATGGGCCCGAAATTTGGATCCATGGATTAAAAACGATCGTATTTATGATTTATTTTATTAATCAGATCTGCGCGTGTTTCTTTGTTCAATTGTTTGGAATACACAAAAAAATTATTTATAGAAAATTCAGATTTATGTTTGTGTTTACCAATATATCGGTTTTGTTTTGCTAAAAGGTCAATTTTTTGGAGCATCGGAGTGTGTTCGGGATTAGATTTCATATTTGTTTTCAATTTTATGTTGTAACACACGCCGCGTCTGAGTAAATTGATTGTAATTCTTGGCTTACCCGTGCAAACTTGTTTCGAAATCAAGGTAATCAAAGCTAAAGAGGCCATATAATTTTAACATCAACAAATGGCAGTATTTCCCGATTTTTGTTGATTTAAACTAATCCTAAAACATTATCCGTAGTTGTGACATAACAAAGCCTGTGGGTATATCACTTCATCATAAGGACATGTTTTATTACACTACCTGATACTAAAAAATGGTTCTAGGAGCTTTGTTTTTGTATGCTAGGAAAGCGAAAACCTAATGAGGGTATGCCTAATGCTGGATCTACCCATCTACCAACCGATGTACATCGTCGAAAATTCATTGACATTGTTCAAAAGAAACATTTTTGAATTTTTACATGCTTATGCACGGTAAAGTGCACTTTACATCACTGCTTCTGACAGGGAAAATGCACTTACCGTCCACAAACATGTAAAATGTGTTACGTCACTGCTTGTAAATGCTTGTTTAGGCACGTGTGATTACTACACTCGCCTTCGGCTTGTTCCGCAATTCTTACACTTGCCAAAACAAATATTTACAAACAGTGACGTAACATACTAATAACTGCCTAGAACGATAATTTCGATGTTATCCCTCCCGTACATAACTTCCAAATCGTCAAAATAAAGATTTTAGACAGAAGTTAGATTATGCACCTCTAATAATTCGCCATTTGTCCAATTTGTTCACTTTGACATCAACAATTTTCTACGATGTGTCAAACCTTATAACCTTACATACTTTGTCGCACTAGACCAACCCTCCTTATAATAATCTAAGATATTGTCCATTGTTTGATGAAAAAAATTAATTTAAGGTTGAGCTCTCCAATCATAAAATACGACAATATTTATCAGCATTGCAATAACAAAAACTATTCAACATGGAATACGAAATTAAATCGATATTCACTCCAAAAGCTTCCTCAAAAACTGTGAACACGACTCGAATAAATCATACACACAAAAAAAATGTACGAAGAAATTCATCGATCATATCGCTCTACCTTTCTTCTTTCAAGTTCATGTCAATCTCACTCTCATCAAATATTATACTTCCGTCTATCACTTTTTACACAGCTGAAAGAAACATTTCCATAATATCTCGAATGTATATGACACCTATCGTAATCATATCGTGTACCTATTCGCTGTAGACTTCAACAAAAAAGGCATAACAATCACGATTCGAACAACAAATAAAAATAAAAAGTAAAAGTACACATCAGTCAACACTCTCAATTTTTTTTTAACAAACTTGCCCTTTAGTTGTTAACAAGATTTGAATAAAGTTTTTTTTTCTGTTTCATTTAATTAGTTATTGTACTCGTAAATTGTATATTATAAGCTGCCAACCCATGAGTCTGTCCGTTAGCGATACATTAAAAACGAAAGTCAAAAAATTATAAAATGTATAACTCATCGAAAGTGATCATGTTTAAGCGAAGCAAGAAAAAAAAAATTTGTTTGGTTAAGCAGAAGCGCAGCCAGATTTATTTTCTTCTCACTTCGTCTGAATCAAAACAATAAATAATTAATTATTTTTTCGCGCTCCTCAGAATTGTTATTATGTTGTTTATTTTCACGAGAGACATGTTTAAGATGAACCGTTCGGATCACGCTTACATATATATGTTTGATCCCATCAAGAATACAATACAATCATACGTTATTTATTTATTATGTATTTTCGTTGCTGAATGACGTGATTACCTTGTGAATGGTGGTTTTGTTTTTCTTATTTCAATTTTTTTGCTACGATTTTTTTTCGAACTTACGGTATAAACTTTTATCAATTAAGTATAACGAACCAGTCTTTGCTAAATGTTGTGAAACATAAAACTGTTTCCGGCAAAGTTTGATAAATTTGTATTTCCATGTTGGGTGACTAATGACAAGGTCTAATAATCGGGAACTATTACCCAAAGCATTTTATCTGAAATCCTCACAATTTATGAAGTCTTTATCGAACGAAAGTGCAAGTACAATTGTTTTGCAAGACATCAAGCTGTTTCATTGTTGCTAGTTCGGTGAACCAAAGATGTTAACTAAGTCAAAACTGAGGCGCTTACCACTTAATCTCTACATCTCCTAAATTAGTAAGTTCATCAAATGAGGACATCAAAGACAACTAATAAAGCCATACAATGATATGTATTTCAATAGCTTCGAATTCCAACTTCAACCCTATGATTCTGTCAATCAGGTTTGTCAACAGAAATAACATCCTGTTGTACTAAGTGCTACATTGTCATTCAGTCAGTTAAACGAAAGGCCTGCAGATATTTGACGGTGATATTGACGATGTGTCATTGCAAAAAGAACCATATCTCATCAGACCATAGCGACAGGGATGGCCGACCTCTAGGAAGTTAGGCGTAATGTGTAGCATGTACAGTGTATACGTCATCAAACGATAAATTTATGAGTTCTCCTCCTCAGAGTCCTGTTACTCCATCTTGAGTACCTTTTTATTCTACAGGAGCAGTGGACTGTTGAGAAAGTTGTTGAGAAATTAATAATTTTATACGAATGTCTTCCGATGATTAAAACGTTTTTACTTTTCCTTTCAGATCCACAAACAGATGTCCGAGTCCCAACTACGATCCATTTTCCACGTTGACAGTCACGATTTAGTACCGCACTATGAACTAATCAAATTAACGCATCATGGAACATCACATCATATCAATAAGCGTAGCACCAATACGATTTCAACGTCGGATAAAAAATCAACGTCCAGTGCACAGCATCATGTGAAAAAAGATTTAAGCAAAAGTGCATATTTCAGTGAATTGAAAAACTCAATAGCACAACAACAACAAATTAGTGAAAATATTAGTATTAATAGTAATAGAAATAATGCTAGTAGCGATAGTGATACGACAGTACATGTAGATTTAGGTAATGTGAGCGAACATAATGTGTCGCTTAGTGCTTTCGGTAATGTTTACAATTTAACATTGCGGCCGACCGACGGTTTATTTAAGGACGGACCGCAAGGAATGAGAATGTGGAGTGTGGATACGAATCCAAATGCTACACAGGGATTAGAATATGATGAAATCATTGAGGTAAGTGAATTTCAATTAATCGTTAGCCATTGAAACTAGGTTAGATTGTACGTTCTAAAAAGACGTCGGTATGCTAATTCGATAAACAATTTATCCGCTGCACAATTATCGGTAAAATATTATACTTCCTCTGTGAATAATATCTGTAACAGAAGTCACATAAATCAAAATTATGTTGTAATTAACACCATAAAAGACCTTAATTTTACCTGAGATGCTGATGCATTATATACCTATTTCGGACCATTTTATTAAAATCGCTGTGCCATTAAATCAACTTATTTTGTATCCACAAATTATCACTTCTGAATGGTACAAACTTAAATGCAATTTCTACAAAACTATCACATCAAGATTCACGAATTTTGTTTACCATAAAATTTTCATTTTTATTCTCCATATTACAATCCATTGGACATAATGAGCTGAATATATACTCCAGCGATACGGTACATATACCATGATCATTTGTTATGATGATGATAAATGGTTAAATTAGTCAAGAAAAAAAATTAAATAAAATTGGTAAGTGGTAAGGCACCACGTCGGTCACATAATCTTTTTGGCTTTCACTATTAAAAATGAGCAATTTAATTAAAAATTTAAATAAAAAGTGATTCAAATAGCTCTCAAAAGTATTGTGGACGTTATCATATATGTTGTCTGTTGTCTCTATCAATTTAGTGAAGACCTAAATAAACTTTGATGTGCTTCATACGTTGCCAAGCCAGGCGAGCTATGTCTACAATTTACGTATTTCCTGCACTTTTTTGCTGATGGGACCACAAACTGTGTGTGATACCTCATAGCTTTTACAAACGACTACTCATCTGTTATGAACGAAGGCAAGCGCACAGCTCCGACTAAAGTTCTCTTACATAGCGAAATGTATGTTAAAGCTATCACCGTACTCTTACCGTTTGTTAAGACATTTTGAACTCAATCACAAAATATCATTCTATAATATGCAACCGAGATCGTTCGTATGTTCACAATTTAGCTGTCATTTTCCTCAATACTTCTTTGAATTTTCGAATTAATTCACGAATATATTACTGGTTTCACAGAGACAGCAAACATCATAACATCAGCCGTACTATCGGATCTACTACTTCATTTGGTCTAAGTATTTCCAATAGATTGATCTTTTACTTCATTTCTTTGTACATGTTTTTTGCTACATAAGACCACATCACGGAGAGCTTGTTGAACATTCCTGAGTCGTTATCGATTACAGATGTTAATTTATTCTATTTTTATCTTTAGCTTAAAGTAGAAAAGAAATGTAAAACTCCAGCAGCCAGCAGCTATTGATCTTATCAGCACTATGTGTTCAATAAAAATTAGAATATACTTCCTTACTTATACAGTTTCCCTCTCCGACTATTATACATGTATCTATCATCGTAAATAAAATACAAATTCTATACATTAACAGGCGCAGCATGCTTAAAAACGTGTTCGATAACATTGTTGCAAATTCCAGTTTTCGTTTTTAAAGTGAGAGTTTTTCCTTGCATGTTGCATTTACGCAAGAATTATTTCATTATGTACTATATGTAGTTCACTCGTGATCTGTTGATGTTACGTATTCGTGTTCTATTGTCAGACATTATGTGAATTATGAGACTATTTTCCTAGAGGTAAGCTAATCGATTATTCTTGCTTAGCTTAGCGGCTTAGTTGTCACCACTTCAAAGACTATCTCGATGTAAGGGTTCGTCTAAATGGCCACATATTATCCAGTGAACTGGCCAGCCGAACTGGCTACCACCAAAAGGACTTTCGAAGAAATGGAGAAAATTCCAGTAAAATTTAAAAAAAAATCTCGTAAAAATACAAAAGGCTATTCCACGAAATCCCAGTATGACCTGACCAGTTTGGCACTGATATCATCACAAATTTTAGTTCTGTTAAATTATTGACACAAAACATTATAAGGACATTGTTTGACAGTATGTCGGTCAAATAAAATGAATATTTTGTACAATTAAACAAAGAAACTAGCCCAAAACTCATAGAGTTCAGTTAATGACGGCATTGACCAAGGGAAGAAGAAGAAGAAAACGTTTATTCGAGCATAAAAAAATACAAAAATAAAGGTGCTGCCCTGATATCCAAGGTTGCTATGTCACACAGCGTACCGATCTATCCTAAGACAATCATACTACTAACATCACGTTGTTTTTACTAACTAATTTTATGTCAAAATTTATGACTAGGTCAATTATATATATGATTATTGATGATGAAAATCGTCTTAATTAGCACCATTTCAGAAATGTCTTTAATTTTATCACAGTTGAGTTTAAATTCTTTGAAGAAATTTATCACACTTTTTCCAATTCCACCTCTGCTACCAAACCATAGACCGCGCACTGTCCAATTTCTATCACCAAATGAGTCTCTGTAACGTTCTGCATAGAACGGAATACATTTTTCGTATATCTCGCTTTTCGTTGCTAATTATTTCATCTTGATTGATATCGTTGGTTTCGTAACGTATGGTAGGATCAATGATGAAGGCGTTTTTCGATTTCGAGTCAAAAGCGATGATGTCGCTGAAGCGAGTTTTTCCGTCGGTATCGATAGCGTAAACTTCATCAAAGCATTCGAATCCTTTCTCACGTAACATGTCGGCGATTGTATGCTTAACGCTATGGTGTCTAGCTGTGATTAGCAGGCTACTCGATGGACAACTTCCAGATACGTGTGAAATCGTTTCATTCTCTCTGTCACATTTACGGCAGAGGCTGGAAGTGGTCGAGAATACTCTAATTAAGAGCGCTCACCCCTTGGTAATTTTCTAGCCTACATTTGTGCGCAAAAATATTGGTTTTTTGATGATTTCTCTGAACCAAAATCTTTTTTTGAAAAAGTAAAACCATTAAAGCATGCAAAAATGTGGTACTTTTAAGGGAAAAATTGGTTTGTGGTAGATAGCTTAACCCATTTTGAGAAACCTTTGCAAAACACATAAATTTACACATTTGCAAAGGTTTCTCAAAGTGGAATAAGTTATCGTTCACAAACCAATTTTTCCCTTAAAAGTAACACATTTTTGCATGCTTTAATGGTTTTACTTTTTCAAAAAAAGATTTTGGTTCAGAGAAATCATCAAAAAACCAATATTTTTGCGCACAAATGTAGGCTAGAAAATTGCCAAGGGGTGTGCGCTCTTAACTGCAGGCATCAATTAAATAAAATTTGCGACACATGTAAAGATCCGTCTCCGTTCCTTTGTTTATTAATAAACTTTCAATAATGATTGTTTCAATTCTAATGAAACACACAATGAGGATATTATACTTTGCCGTCTTCTACTATTATTATTTGTACACTGGCACAACATGTATTTGATGTGTATCTAAATATTGCCAACTCTTAATTAAAAACCTTTATTCATAGAATTGTGTATCATTTTATGCTCTAGTTTTGGCTAACAATGCAACGAATTCATGTACAGTGTTGGTATAATAATGTCAGATCGGAAATCTTGACTCAAAACAAACATTCTGCAATCCAGTGAACAAGTCTCTCAAGTCTGTCATATACCTCTCAATATAAACACAATACGCATGAATATATAGTACGAATAGCATTATGTATATACCCCGGTATACAAAAATATTTGTTTGTTTTGTCTTATTCAGACCACCTCACATCTACGGGTTTCTTTTTCTATTTTTTATTTTATTGAAACTTAATTTTTATTCATAAAAGTTTTCCATTTTCTAATGCATAAATGTATATTAACAGGCGATCTATTACGAAATTTTGTCATTTAAATTATAATTCGTAATACTTATCGCTATATAATGTATGTATGTTTGGCTTGTGGATTATTATAATGTGTACACCACAAATATAATGCCCAGTTTCAGAATTAATTTTCATGTCGTTGTGATACACATTTTATAATGTCTCGAAATTGAACACAGCTTAGTATGTTGCTGTTGATGGTATGACAAAAAGTGGTTTACCTTAAATGACTTCCTTGAATTATTGTGTGAACCTACTTTACTTTTTCAGAACATTACTTTAACATGGCGTATTTAACATCCAAAACATTAGTAAGTACATGGGCTATTAATTTCGTTTTATTTACATTTTAATGATTTACAATATCATTATTATGAAATATGACTTACTTTCGGTACAGCAATAAATAAAAATGTGTGTTATGTTGATAACTACAATAAATACGAATGTCCTACGGCGGCGGCACTCCAATGTGAATACATGGAATCCGAGCAAAAAGAAAAAAAAAATTACGCAAAGTGTACTTTCGTCGTTTTTTTAGTTCTAACGTAAACGTTCGACGTTCGAGTACAGAATTTGTTGTAAACATTTTTACCGTGGATCAGCGAGAAGGATTTGAACCAAAATTTTGGTACATCAATTCCTTGCAAATTCTCTGAATTGCTTAACGTTTAATATATTAGGTAACGTCAGATTTTTCGTCCATAAATGCCGAACCATAACGCTAACCCTAAATCCTGACAATAAAGGCAAATGTCAAACGATAAAGGCAAATGCAAAAATAATTAAATTTCGACTAGACAGATTCTGATCAAACAAAATGCCAGTGTGTAGCGCGTGATCTCAGGACTCCGGAAAACTAATTAGTTTTTGAATCGGACTTCTATATGCCGAGCGATAAGACTTTAAAATCATGTCGTGATCAATGTGTAAAATTTTAACTTTTTCAAAGTCTTATCTCTCAGGAGATGTTGGTCCGATTGGAAAACTAATGGCTTTGTCGGAATCCTGAGATCATGCACTACACAGTGGCATTTTGTTTGATCAGAATCCATCGAGTCGAAATTTAATTATTTTTGCATTTGCCTTTATTGTTTGACATTTGCCTTTATGGTCAGGATTTAGGGTTAGCGTTATGGTTCGGCATTTATGGACGAAAAATCTGACGTTACCTAATTCCCTTGACTGAAAGTCAGGGTCTTATGAAAGAAAATACCCTTAAATGTCCGTAACGCTAAGTTCACTTTGATATTTTGAAAATGTTCTACATTGGAAAAAAACGTTAAATACAGAAAACGTCCGTACACTTGTGGACTCGATAACTCGAGTAATTCTTTACCGATTTGCAAAATTTTGGTTTTAATCGACGGAGAATGAAAATCATGAGGTTAAGTTCGTAGATGGGCAATATTCAGGTAATGAGATGGGAGTAATTCTCAAGAGATTTTTATACTTGTTACCGCGATAACTTCCATAATTCTTATCCGATTTTCAAAGATTTTGTTTTAATCGACGAAGATTGAAACTCTTGAGGCTGAGTTTGCAGATGGATAATGTTCGAACAACGAGATGGGAGAAATTCTACATAGACGCTTTCTCTTGTTACTGCGCGATAACTTGAGTACCAGATTTTCAAATTTTTTGTTTTAATTGACAGAGAATGATATTGGAGTAGTGAGTTTGGAGTAATTGTAAACATAACTTGTTATACGACGACATTTTTGCAACGGATTTCCAGAAAAATTTCTTATTTAACGAGTTGTGAAATTCTGGATTTCTGGTCTAAGAATTAAGAAGTACTTCCCAAAAGAGTTTTTGCTTGCTTGCTTGAGAAACCGATAGCTCGAGTAGTTCAAGAGGTATCAAAAATCAATTTCGACCAGTAGCGTAATTCATGTGGTTAAACTCGAACATTGGAATTTAATTGGACTAGTAATCTGGGATATACGACAATTTTTGCGTGAAATCTGTATCCTTAAAAGATTTTTTTTCGTTCGTAAAATGTTTGAACGAGGGTGAACTTTGCGGCCAGAGCGAAGCGAGGGCCGTAATTCACACGAGTTATATTTTTTCAAGAGGTAGGCAGGAAATACGCCACCTTTTCAGTGCTTTTAGTAGACTATATAGGAGACTCATATTAGGTGTTAAACGTACCTCGCTGGATCTTCCACTCATAGCGTATTTTTTGTATGTTTTCTGTTATTTGACACTCATAGCGCTTTTTAGGAGACAATAAAAAAGACTCGTAATAGAGCAAAATAGCAAAACATCGCTCGCTGGGCCAGCAGAAAATTATATTAAATTTGAGTAAAATGAAGCATGTGATGGCTGCTGTTTTCTAAATAAAAGAGACATTGATCTTTCATGTAAATATAATTTTGTGATCGTTGTTACAAGATATGGGAGAAATTATACTCAGACGCTTTTCCTTGTTATCGTGAAAACTTAAGTAATTTTTACCCGATTTTAAGTTCGAAAAAGAGTAATATTGGAGTAGTGAGGTTGGAGTATAATTGTAAACACAACTTGTTACCACGACATTTTTGCAACGGATTTCCAGAAAAAAAAAATTATTCGACGAGTAAGTGAATCTGGATTTCTGGTCGAACAATCTAGAAGTCTAGAACAATCTTGCTTGCTTGATAACTCGATAACTTGAGTAATTCTCGGGGGCTTCAAAAATCGCAGATTTGAAAATATTAATTGTTTTCGACCAGTGTCGTAATTCATGTGGTTAAATTCGAACCTTTGACTTAATTGGACTGGTAATCTGCGATATACGACAATTTTTGCGTGAAATCGTGTTCTTAAAAGAAATTTTTTCGTTCCTAAAGTGTTTGCACGAGTGTGAATTCACATGAGTTTTTTTAAGAGGTAGGCAAGAAATGCGCCACCTGTTCAGCGCTTTTAGTAGACTATATATAGGAGACTCATATTAGGAGTAAGACATCGCTCGCTGGACCTTCAACTCATAGCTCTTTTTGTTTCTTCAGGAAATTAAATAAATATGAGTAAAATGAAGCATGTGATGACTGCTGTTTTCTGAATAAAAGAGACATCACCTTTTCATGTGACTTTAATTTTGTGATCTCATTTAAAAATGGTTAGAAAACTATGACTGGAATTATAGAAAAAAGCCAGTCAAGGGACCTGACCCACCCAAGAGGTGGGGCCTAGTATATTTAACGTTAAACAATTCAGAGAATTTGCAAGGAATTGATGTACCAAAATTTTGGTTCAAATCCTTCTCGCTGATCCACGGTAAAAATGTTTACAGCAAATTCTGTACTCGAACGTCGAACGTCTACGTTAGAACTAAAAAAACGACGAAAGTACACTTTGCGTAAAATTTTTTTTCTTTTTGCTCGGATTCCATGTATTCACATTGGACTTTAAAGTTTTAAAAACGGCAAACGTATCGCAACATAATCATTAATTCGGTTACTTTATTTGTGTAAAGCTCTAAGTGTTTGATACAAAATCTATCACTTCAACATTTGTATTATTTTCATTACATAGAACGTTACTCATGTATAAAATCCTAGGGTTTGATGGAATTACAGGGTACAGATCAAACCATGTACATATGTACATCCAATTAATACAGATAACTTTCGATATATGACACGCATTCCATATACGTCCTGAATATAAATTCACATAGCACCAGCATTATCATACACCTCAAAAATCGAAATGGTCTTGTGATGTTGCGCTTATATCAAAATCTAGATTAAAACAAATGAAGTAAAAGATTTTACTAGAATAACCATAAATTGTTTTACGTCTATTACGCCTAGAATTTAACAACAAATCTTGTACTTCGTTCGTATTAACATTCGTTTTACTATATGAGTAACATGAGTATACCATGCATTATTGCCTATTTCTTTCGTTGCTGTCAATAACAGATGATTCGACGATTTTAAAAGGTAAATGCTCTTTCTGTGACACGTTCTATTCAAAATAGAAATAAAACTCTAACCAGCTTGTGCCTACACTGCAAAAAAAATTGCAACACGTGTCGTCAGTTCTGTGATTTTAAATCGCAATTAATTTCAAAATGCTTCTAAAAAAACTGACAACCAACGTCTCGATTTGCAGTGATCGGTAAACGATAAAATAATTGAGTAAATTGCTTCTTAATTGATTTATTCGTGCCTCCCGGTGTGAGCTATCAATAAACAATTTTTTCGACTTTTTTTTTCGTTTTTCAAAACCAGTAAAGCAAAACCGTATCGAATAACAATAGACTGAGAACTGAGATTTTAATTACATTTTCATTCCAATAAATCATTTAATCAAAACAAAATATCATTTTACAATCAATTTCGAATTATACAAAATCATTTCGATCAACAATATAACCTCGACGTTAAATTAATGTTTTAAGTAAACAATAATTTATAAGAAGCAAAATATTTAAAAGTTTAACCTTTAATCGAGTTCAATTGCGCGCACAGCAAATTACAAACGGCATGTCATTGTTGTTTTGTAAATAATAACAATGTTCTGAATAAACAATATGTTTAGACTCAAACAGTAGAACTTATTGAAATGTGATCCATCGATCGATAAAACAAAATCACGAAAAAAAAAAAAATCATTTCCAAGATTTTACCGCCTATGTAAGGCGATCAAAAAAAAACGCGTTGAAGGTTCTCATTCTCAAGTCATCGACTAATAAATCTCCGCATTTATTTTCTTATTCAAAATTAATTCTGAGGCAGACTACATGCCGACTTTATCTACATGGAAAATCCTATTAGAGGCCACAGTTTGATATATCAATTGATTTATATTAGAAAACAAATAACACAACCGAAAAAAAAACAATGTTACTGATGATGATCATCATATCATCACCAGCGCGGTTAAAGATTCATTTTTCTTTCACTTGATAGAAGGACAATTAAACTTTTTTTTTTTAAATAAATTGATTTGAGGTCAAGTAGGGTATATGTAAGTGACAATAAAACTTTTTTTTTGTCTTGAACTTATTAATACTTACATCTTTGATGAAACACCGTGTGGAGTATGAGTTTTAAAAAAAATTGCAACTTCCGTGAATGGTTTCGTCGAAAGATAATTAATCAAAATCTGCTTATTGATTATCAATTCAATAAATTTTTTCCGTCGACGTAAACACATATGAAAGAACCCGAAATTTTTTTTTTTTTTTCAATAAACTTGAATCAGCTTACGATCAACTTATGATTCATAAGCCTCTGCAATTATGTTTTTTCCTGAGATATGTGTATGCGTCGGTAAAAACGAATTCGTTGATTTTGTCGATTGGAAATATAGTTTTTAATTACAGCATGGCCTTGACCCACATAATTTCCATGCATTAATTAGGTTAGCAAAATTAATATATATCCGAGCCGGTATGATTCGGCAACTTCCTGACAGCTGAAGAAATAAGAGTTAATTTTCTGAATGCAAATCATGGACGAATTTTTATCAACCGGATCAAAGCAATTCGATTAGCATTTATGAACATCACCTCTCTATACTTGAATTGCTATAATAAAACTCGGTTCGATACAGTTACCACACCACTATATGCAAATTTTATTGCAGTTTGTATGAGGTGCTAAGGTCACTCTTCACGACTATTAAATTAGCGCTCTAAAAGGTAGACTATTAATCTGAACAAACTGCTGTGATGTGGAATATCTCTCACTTTCTCTGTGAGCATCTCAATAAATTTTTTAGTGAAAACTTTTCATTTTATTACATTAGCCCATTAAATAGCAACCGATCAACGGCCACCAAATTTGATTTTTATTTTTATTCTAAAGAAAAAAAAATTCATCTTTCTCATTGCAGGACTCCAGCGAACATATAGGTGATATATTTCAGGATCAATCCAATATGGCTGCGATACTAATGAGAAGACAATTGGAAAATGGTGATTTGTTAATGGTGAGTAATGCATTTATTTGTAAACCGCAGGCTGTCGAATTATTCACACAAAAATGTATCCAATTATTCGAAAATGCAGATTTTTTTTTACTCGTGCTACAAGCGTTGTTTTCCAAGCCGGATTAGCAATCAATGTGACTTTTTAACATGTAAAATGATAAATCTCTGTCTGCATTTTGGTTGCATAATTAAGCATTTCAAATGGGCAAAGTCGTGCAACATTTAGACAAAAAATAATTCTGATCTCAAGAAAATATAAAATCCTACAAGCGAAAAAACATCGACTTACATTTGCGCGGTATTCAAATCAAATAGAAATTTTCTAGAGCAACAAACATTTTTCGCTTAAAAACCAAATGTTATGCGAATTCAAGACACGTGTGCAATGCATCATTAAAGTAAATCTTGCTTACAAGTACAACAACATGTATATAGGTATAATGTACCTAATGACTAAATCGTTGTCGGGTATGTTATTAAGCTGTGGCAATAGTAATGGAATCGGCGCGTTTGAGTGTCTGTCCATTTGCATATCATAGAGTGTGCTCCGAAAGTGTGTTTTTTTTATTGGTAAACGGTGCTTTTAGCTCTCCATCTCCGTACACATGAATCAGTTAGTTACAGATATTCAGTGTAACAATCCAAATAAGCTGTGGCATAAGTTTTATGTTATCTAATTCGAATGAAGGTAATAAATTGATCAACCAACATCCAGTCCAGCTTAACTAATATTTAAAATAATTGACAGCATTTTTCTGTTCGTCTGAATCGGTTAAACGACATAGCAGAACGATTCATGTCACACAGATCATTGCATTAGAGATTTTTCCATAAGTCATGCAGCAAACATATTACTTCATGATTTATTCAATTTATATCGTGTATGCCTTACCTTACCTGCACGGTAGGTGCTGCGAAGATGCATCAAATGCCATCGAAACATTTTGCAAGCAAGGTGTAGCATCTTTGCATTTATGACATATTGTGACATTATCCAATATGCAGTTCTTCTTCGCTATATGTATGTGATGTATTATGTTGTATTGTCGATGCACTTTTTATCGCCCGTAGAAAGTTAGGAATAGAAATGCCACAATGATGCAGGTAGCACTCTCTTTTGTGCTAAATGTAATGTATCAAACCCAAAAAATACGTCGAACTACTCGTTCACATGGCTCAGATTTTAATTACCAATACTTGCAGGCTCAGTATCCACTTCTAAGTCAGCTACGCCCCCAATCTATATATAAGGAAATTTTTAATGTTTAATAAAGAATCAGAGGTAAATGCAGAAAAGACGAAGATTCACTAAGTCCATCGAACTGTTACTGATTTTCACAACTCCCCGAGCACTTGTTTCGTCAGCTAATGATAGGCTAAACAAATTATTGGATTATTGAATGCAGACTGCAGAGTGTTCTTCTAAAGTTTATTGGAGACCAATATGCAGCAACATTTCTTTGTTTTTATCGTCACGAAACATCTTAAACTTTACCATGACAAGTGTCTTTTCATTTTCAGTTTCGGACAACAGTCCTCCTACTATCAACTTTTGTTTCCAAAATATCTCTTACAACTTACCAGCGAAAGCTTCTAAATTCCATTACCATGACCATATTCATTCAACAGCAACAAAAGCTTTTTAGCTGTTAAAAGTGTCAGTAATTGATCATTGCAAACCTACAATTTATATTTCCATATTTCTGCATTTATCAAATAATAATAAAAACAGACACAACATGCGTAGCCAGACAAAGATCGTGATCATGAACACTGAAAAAAGTGTATCATATCGCCGGCTGTTTTATAATTCCAACAATTGTAATACAATGCGTAAGTCCTACCTATATAACTGTGCAACTATAATACCTCATTACATTAGTACGGCAACATTGTGTGTGTGTTTACACGAACAGAATTACATGTATGGACTTTCTCTACTCTATCCGCTCATTTCTAGGTAAAAATTTATAAAAAACAAAATCAACGACTCAGCACAACAATATATATAGGTGTACGTACGTGTAATAATCACGAAATAAAGCCAAAACTTTTCCTTTCAATGTTGTGATGAACTTCCATTTCAGTCTCGTAAGGTAACAAACATATATGAAGACTTAGGCACGATTGTTGTATATGGCTTTAGTAGCACACATCATCTCTCTTCGCAATGCAACAAAAAAGTAGATTTTTTTTCTCGTCATGAAAAAAACAACCTTATGTGACGTTGCGAAGAGATAAATGTCTAATGGGAGAACATAGATTGTTGTTGCGGTATAAAGTGTAAAATGGTCTTAATCAGCTGGTTGTGATGTAATAATAATATTATTTCTTCAGAGGTATCGAATGAAAGAGGTCTCTGTAAGAAGTAAGACGCTATAAGACAAAAAAAAAACAATCCAAACATAATACTACGAGTACCGCAGGTAACATGCGAGAGTTTTTGAGTTTATAAATACCTTGCGGCTAGGTTATATGTCAGATGTAGTAATAAATGACTCTTAATGACATGATAATTCCCTTGACTGAAAGTCAGGGTCTTATGAAAGAAAATACCCTTAAATGTCCGTAACGCTAAGTTCACTATGATATTTTGAAAATGTTCTACATTGGCAAAAAACGTTAAATACAGAAAACGTCCGTACACTTGTTCCCTCGATAACTCGAGTAATTCTTTACCGATTTGCAAAATTTTGGTTTTAATCGACGGAGAATGAAAATCATGAGGTTAAGTTCGTAGATGGGCAATATTGGGATAATGAGATGGGAGTAATTCTCAAGAGAATTTTATTCCTTGTTACCGCGATAACTTCCCTAATTCTTATCAGATTTTCAAATTTTTTGTGTTATTCGACGAAGATTGAAATTCTTGAGGTTGAGTTTGCAGATGGAGAATGTTAGAACAACAAGATGGGAGAAATTCTACACAGACGCTTTTCCTTGTGGACTCGATAGCTCGAGTAATTCTTTACCGATTTGCAAAATTTTGGTTTTAATCGACAGAGAATGAAAATCATGAGGTTAAGTTCGTAGATGGGCAATATTGGAGTAATGAGATGGGAGTAATTCTCAAGAGATTTTTTTACTTGTTACCGCGACAACTTCCATAATTCTTATCCGATTTTCAAAGATTTTGTCTTAATCGACAAAGATTGAAAATCTTGAGGCTGAGTTTGCAGATGGATAATGTTCGAACAACGAGATGGGAGAAATTCTACACAGACGCTTTCTCTTGTTACCGCGCGATAACTTGAGTAATTTTTACCCGATTTTCAAATTTTTTGTTTTAATTGACAGATAATGATATTGGAGTAGTGAGTTTGGAGTAATTGTAAACATAACTTGTTTACCACGACATTTTTGCAACGGATTTCCAGAAAAATTTCTTATTTGACGAGTAGTGAATTTCTGGATTTCTGGTCTAACAATTAAGAAGTACTTCCCAAAAGAGTTTTTGCTTGCTTGAGAAACCGATAGCTCGAGTAATTCTCAGAGGCTTCAAAAATCAATTTCGACCAGTAGCGTAATTCATGTGGTTAAACTCGAACATTGGAATTTAATTGGACTAGTAATCTGGGATATACGACAATTTTTGCGTGAAATCCGTATTCTTAAAAGAATTTTTTCGTTCCTAAAATGTTTGAACGAGTGTGAACTTTGTGGCCAGAGCGAAGCGAGGGCCGTAATTCACACGAGTTATATTTTTTCAAGAGGTAGGCAGGAAATACGCCAAATTATACTCAGACGCTTTTCCTTGTTATCGTGATCACTTAAGTAATTTTTACCCGATTTTAAGTTCGTAGATGGATAATATTGGAGTAGTGAGGTTGGAGTATAATTGTAAACACAACTTGTTACCGCGACATTTTTGCAACGGATTTCCAGAAAAAAAAATTGTTCGACGAGTAAGTGAATCTGGATTTCTGGTCGAACAATCTAGAAGTCTAGAACAATCTTGCTTGCTTGATAACACGATAACTCGTGTAATTCTCAGAGGCTTCGAAAATCGCAGATTTGAAAATATTAAGTGTTTTCGACCAGTATCGTAATTCATGTGGTTAAATTCGAACATTGGACTTTATTGGACTATATGCGACAATTTTTGCGTGAAATCGCGTTCTTAAAAGAAATTTTTTCGTTCCTAAAGTGTTTGCACGAGTGTGAATTTTGCCAGAGTGAAGCGAGGGCCGCAATTCACATGAGTTTTTTTTTAAAGAGGTAGGCAAGAAATGCGCCACCTGTTCAGCGCTTTTAGTAGACTATATAGGAGACTCATATTAGGAGTAAGACATCGCTCGCTGGACCTTCAACTCATAGCTCTTTTTGTTTCTTCAGGAAATTAAATAAATATGAGTAAAATGAAGCATGTGATGACTGCTGTTTTCTGAATAAAAGAGACATCACCTTTTCATGTGACTTTAAATTTGTGATCTCAAAAACACCACCTCATTTAAAAATGGTTAGAAAACTAAGGCTGGAATTATAGAAAAAAAAGCCAGTCAAGGGACCTGACCCACCCAAGAGGTGGGGCCTAGTAATTTTCAAGTAATTAATTTCTTGTATTGATTGAATCGTTTGATTTGTTGAAAAGATATTAACAATAAATTGGTTTTTAAGCACTCCATGCGGAAGAGTTTTTCTAGCGTAATTTACACACTCACTCCCCGTATTACATACGGCGCGGCGGTTTTTTTTTTTTTTTGAAAAGAGGGAAGTTGACACACTTATTACAATGTTAGAATGATAAATACAAATTTGTCTAATTATCGACACAATTCAATTGAATTTCGTCATGTTATTGAACCCAGCAAAAATATTGAGAGTCTATTCACTTGCCGCTTCGAATTACAGTAATAATGACTTCAGCATTCAGCATTGACATAAATCTGATATAGTACTACCGTGTTAAGTGTTATATCCATTTTTGTACAGTTGTGTTAACCATTTAACGGCAATAGAATCCAAGAAAGCATATACAACCTTCCTTCAATGTCTATTGAAATGACAAGCTTTCGTTTTCATTTATCTTCTAAAAAAAAATTATACCAAGAAGAGGTGCATAGTTTAACGGGTTACAATTAGTGTACTAACATGTCCAAGGTTCCATGCTTCAATGATAGCAGACAAAGTTCGTGTAAATTGTGGGATGGACGAAACGAATTAAATTGAGACAAAATTAAATCAGAATTTTTTTTAAAGAAATTAGAATGTTGACCTTTGTTAAATCAAAACTGGAAAATTTCTTTAAAAATAAAAGAACAATGCAACATCACCAGAAAAATATTAAATTAATGACACGTATAGATTGTGTTACAAGAACAACAACTCTAAACAAAAAGTATTAAAATATTCTCCGTAATAAGACCACACCACATAATATTCCTGAAGGTTGCGTTTTATCTATGATTTTTCGTGTTTCCATGCAGACAGACCTTCCATTGTTTTTGAAAACGAAGAAAAAAAATTATTTCTTCAATAATACAAAAGAAAATGTTATTTATATTCGGTTTATATATCGTGTGATTGTAATAATATTCAACATGCGAAATGTTATGACAATGCCCACAATGCCTACATTTTATTTACGTTAAGATGTGTGAATATTTTCAACAAGTTTCAAACTGCAATTGTTTAATCGACCAAAATTGTTGTTAAAACATTATTTTTTTCATTCTCTTTATTAGGAAGGAAGTATAGGCCATGATTTAGTTATTCGACCAGTGCCAACAGAACTAACGAAACATTTGGAGGATTCATCGACGCATCACATTGTTTTCAAGCGGAATTCGGATGCAGTGGATCAGAATAGTGATTTTGGTAAGTTTTTGAAAGTTCTAGATGCTTAAGTTGGACTAGACATTCATTCGAATTAATTCTATCTCAATATCAAGAAACAAGTGGGTGATTATGGTTAACTAGTCGCAGTTTCTACTTATACGTCTGACACGTATAAAGTGAGGTAAGGAAGCTATACACCAGACACGTATGTGTACTTGCACACGACAGGTATTTCCATACATAGTCATTGTTGTATAGTATGATGACTAACGTAAGAAACATGTCACTCGAGACGTATTTATAACAATGCGTGCCGTACGTTAGCACGCATACGTGTCTGGTGTATAACTTCCTTACCACACTTTATACGTGTCAGGCGTATAGATCTTTTTTCTCAGTGCAGTACTCAAGATTTTTTTTTATAAATTTAGTTTTTAATGTTGGTATAATACCACTGCGAGCCTCAAAAGACAAGTAGTTCAGTAGCCATGGAAGCCCGTGTCCATGAAAGGTGCACGGGATGTCTTGGGTGATTTAGATAGCTCTTGGTACCCTGAAAAAGAAAAGTTCGGGTGCCAAGCTGAAATCCTGTCAGTTTTCGGGAAAAGGAGGGGGGAAGTCGAGTGCACTTTTTCAGTTTTTGACCATTTTTGAACACTCTGAACAAAATATTCGTATTTGTATGGATGATATCGATAGAGAATTAAATTTCCTAAACCCTAGAAGTTTTTTCACATTTTTTGTACAGCATAGGGTGGTCCAAAAATGTGGTCAAAGTGTAGAAAATTTTTTGAAACATCTAATTTTTCACTGTTTTTATCATATTTCAGATTGAAACAATGATTCTATGTTTAGATAATGTTCTACAATATTGTTGCCCGGAAAATTCTCTATTCATATCCAATATTTCGAATACCTATAGGCACCAAAAGGTTACAAGGTGGTTCTGAACAATTTTTAACTAAATTTGTCGCAGAAATGTTGAAGAATGACGTTGGAATTATAATTTTTTAATGATTTGTTAAGTGTAGCAGGAAGTTCAGCGTATTTAAGAAAGAAGTTTTCACGAGGAAATTTTTTAGAAAAATGCCAGGTTCCTATCAGTCCGGCTATTATTTTGATATATATTGACATTAAGAAGTAAGCAAAATTCCCAGTTAATATTCACTCACTCGTCAAATTATCGAACATCTAACAATTAGAAATATGGCTTCAAGCATTTGGAATGTTTGAAAGACAGAAGAAGATGACGAAATGTGAGCATGTTATTAGAAAAATTGTGATTGCTACTCCTGAGAACTTAGTCCGAGGGTTAGTCTATAACAAAATGAGATTAGTAGTGTCATTCTTGAATCTTTAAGCATTTAACGCAACTAATAGGGTAATCTATCGGTGACTCTGCGTAGCCCGCTATTTCTTGTTTGAAAATGAATGTTTTCTTTTGACAACGTCACAACTATTCAAATAAGCATTATGTTGAGTAGGTTTAGATATGCTCAAGTCGACGAAACAACGATGTTTTAAAAACAATGCTGCCATATTGTTCGTATTCCCAAAAAATTTGTCTCAATCGAAAACATTATTTTGTTTTACAATGACCTGACAAGACCTTCAAATTTCTTCCCGTCGTCATAGCGCACAATGACTTGTTTTTTGTTTTCAGTACACCGTCGGATAATAAACTAGCAATTTTAAGTTGACAAAAATAACATCTATTTCATGCATGAGATGATCTGAAAACAAAATGTTATGAAAAAAACAACAAAAAATTGGTATTCAAATCAGTGAAAAATACAAAATTTCACACTGTCTGAATATACTTCCTTGTAACGATTATTATACATCGATAGCCGCTCCATGTTTAAAATTATCGAGTTTTTTCTTCTTCTTTACATTTTAATCTTAATCTAAATGCATTCCAATCCGATACAAAGTTTTTGTTTTTTAATTTTTTTTTTTCTTGTAACCGCACTGAATGTTAATGTTCTTCCACAGCATACATGGAACCAGACCGTCTACTAAAGAGATATCGTCGAAAGCGATCGACAACTGAATTTAATATTACCACCAGCGACAGTGGACTACGTGCACTACGGAGGTCATCGAGGGCAGTGCCACACATTATTTATCCAGAAATTTTGGTCATTGTTGATTACGACGGTTATCGATTGCACGGAGGTGATAATGTTCAGGTAAAATAAAAATGATGTTGAGTTGATTGCATTTTGGCATATTTCATTCGTAAAATGTCTACGGTTCTGAATTCGTAATGAGTGTGTGTCGGGCATAGTGTGATTGGTTTAAAATTATAATTTCATTTGTGAGATCAAAAATAAATTTAGAAGGTACGGGAAGGTAAATTATCCGTCGTCAGGTACATCCAGTGACTTTCGAGATTTTTTTGATTATTTTTATGACACTAGACCAACTCTAAAGTAATAGTTATCTCTACATTTTAAGCTTTCCGACTCCACTTCGACCAAATTTTATCGATGTCTCGATGGTTCTCCATCTATAAAAGCAAAGTCAAATTTTAATTCGATTTTTCTTTGGTCGAAATTTATTTATTTCATCGAATGTCAACCAACATTATACCAAAAAAAAATGTTTTCTCTGACACGTAAAAAATTTGGAAGACTTTTTAGCCAATACCATCCAGCTGATCTTTGTTGATTCAATTGTCGAGTTCCAGCCTGTTGAAAAATTTTGATGGCGTTAAAAATGGAACCGTAAAACAATTTAGATACATTCTTTTTGCTAATTCTTCTGTGGACTCGCGAAGTGTTTTCCTCTCAAAATCTTCCTAACATCTATAGCAATCAAAGAGGTAACATTTATGCCTCACAATGACTTTAACAGTATCGAAATGGTGCTGTGGATTAGACATTGAAAGAGTGATCGTTGAATCATCGCAGTTCCAATAAATTCAAAACTTGACCACATTTATTAGACATCTCCTACTTTTTCTATTACTAGTTTCCAGTAAAGAGATAGACTGATTATAACCAGACACTGATAGACTGATTATAACCAGACATAGACTGAAAAAAATGAATTCACCTCGCTCTGCTACCAGATATCAACAAAATTCAATGCAAATTGCACGCTTACCGTTCCTTGATCATGTCTACGGCCTTAGTAACTGCGCACGAGTTACCATTGACTGTAACATTTCTGACGGGCTCTCCATTCCGTTCGGAAAATTTTATCGATGCACCAGTAACATTACGTATGTTATTCACTATAGACCCACCACGTCCCATTAAACGTCCAACTAAAGCATTTCGTACGGTAATTGTACACGTTTCTGTAGAATTTAATTGTTCTGATTAACAATTAAAATGTCTGACAATATGTGATTGCGACGCCCACCTGACTTGTCACGGTTGCGGACTCTAGTATAACCAGTGGATGGTGATGGATCCACCTGCAAAGAGTCACTAAGATCAAAGAAAAGATGGTTTCAATTTTCTATTTCTCACATCAGCTTTATCGCAATTCAATTCACATTTCTGCGTTTTGCTGGTTTCCGACCAATCACTCTCTGAACTCTCTCTATTCTTTCGTTTCGTTCCTGTTGCGATTTCATTGTGAAGGTGATGTTTATCCACGGATTTAGCGCTTTCTCTCATCAAATTTGAGGTTCCATTCTTGCGAAGGACTACAGACTCACTCGGTTTGTGGGTATATACCGAAGTTCCGTTATTTAATTCGTCCAATTTCGCCAGCAATTGTTCGTTCGAGTCAGTCAGATGCTCAATTTTGAGTTCCAGTCCGCTTTGGATTCGCTGTTGCTCCGACAGGGCGTGCTCTAATTTTAGATAAGCAAATTCAGCGCTTTTCATTTGCTCTCCAAACCATTTTTTCCTCACTGCAGCAGCTGCCCTTTCTTCCTCGAGATCATGGCGTAGGAGTAAATTTTCCACTTTCAGGTTCGCAATTTGTTTGAGTGGATTATCGAGATGAATTAATTGGCTATAGTTAGCTTCGTTAGCTGACGCTGGAGAGAAGCTAGTAAAATTGAAAATATTAAAAATTGAAACCTTTAATCCGGAATCGGTTTGAAACTACCTTGTTCGGACGTTGTACATTTCATTACGCATTGGCAACGTTCGGATATTTTTGGCTTGGATAATAAATCTTGAAAAAACGATTCGTTAAATCGAACGAGCATATCAAAAGGACGCACTCAATGACTCACCTCAACGTGGAAATAGTCTCCTCGACATCATCTGGTCTTATGCTACAAATAATCGCCGTATTCGATTTGCCAGTCAGCGGTTCACGAAGCAACGCCGTCAAGACGGAGTTGTTGAAATTGATGTTCTTCTCGCCTTTATTCAGTCCTTCGATCACAACGTTAAACCAATACAAACTCTTGTTGCTCACGGATTCCATGGTATCTGATAAGGGAACTTCAGTCATCAGTTCACCACCAGCTACATGAACAAATCTCAAACAGCTGATTTGTACGTTGCCATTCGTTTTGTCTTCGGACTCGATTGTCTAAGGAAGAAGAAAATGTTTTAAAGCCATGACCGTAATGTCCGAACATCCCGCCAAACTTACAATTCGAAAAATTGAATGTGATAGACTCGACAATTTGCTGCCATCATCCTTTGCTGATTTTCGTTTAAAGCTTCCGTTGAACGCAATCTCCGCAGCTTTTTCAAAATTTTCGACAACAATCTCATCGTTCGATAACATAAAGTCAAATTTCTTATTTTGATCGATCCAAACCGGTTTGCGATCGTTCAGCAGGTCGCAGATCTGTTCCTTGTAAATTTCAATGTAGCCAAATCTGGAAGAGATTGTCATTTCAACATTTTTCACCGAACCAAATTGAACGAGAAATTGCACCTGATCGTGTGATGAGGAGATCCGCCAATCTTTATAAATAATTGCTCAATTGTAGCCAGAAGAATACCAGGATCCATATTTGTCCCAAGCATTGTGTAGTTTTTCCCTTGAAAAGGATTTGTAATGGGAAAAAGTCAGCAAATGTACGAACAATGGGACGAGTACGATTAATGAGACACAATATTTGTAGGGTGTGTGAATAGAAATGTCTCTACTCTACAAGCGATTGACTTGCGTAGGATTGTAAAACTTACCTGCTGATGACGAACCGTAGGTGATTATTGCACCATTAAACCCAATCAAACATGACTCGAAGATGGGCTTCACAATCGATAAGTACATTTCATAATTGGGGGATTTCGTGCCAAATACGTGATCTGTTTTCGAATTGAGAAATTGGTCTTGTTTCCGTTAAACAACTCACGCGTCCAATCAAAAAATTGATTTTTTTTTCATACCGAATGTAAATTTACACGGATGCGCGATGTTCATGCATTGCAGCGAGTGTTTATCGGTCACTTTCCATTGCTCTTCTTTTTTCGATTTTGGGTCACGTTGACTCAGTGGATGGATTTTAACATAAACTTTTATGTTCGACATTTTTGTGAAAATTTCAGGAATTGAATGAAGAAAACAACTGCCATTTTAGGCGTCAATTCGATCGCTGTGTGTAGTTGCGTACTTATTTAGGGATCGTGTCGGATATGAATTGGATCGTGTCGTTTTACGGAAGATGGCGCTTTTATGTGTTTCAAAAATTGTTTGTTTTGGACTTGGCAGAGGGAGAGTGAAGAATGACTGAATTTTAGCTGAACGAATGATGTGCACTACGGTATAAACTTGATATTCATAGATAAGTTGTTGTCACGATGGTTTTTAAACATTTTTCTAACGAAAGAAGTTTTCTGCGATTTCGAAATTCAATCGGGGTTCAAATTACGTCCACTTCATGAATACTTTAGCAGGACTATGTGAATACTCAACACTTCAAAGAAATTCTGTAAAAGTTGAATTCAATTTGTTTAATTTTCTACCGGTTCCATTGAGACAAATCATAATCTTGTGTGATTTGAAATACTATTTTCAATATTTGTCTCGTACAAGTGCAACGATGTACAGTGTAAATAATAGCCTGACAACGCCTTTCCCGTTGATTCCATTGCCCTTAAGGAAAAAAGTCTTTCTTCAGAAAATCTGAAGATCGTTCATGCATTATTCTGACTTAGAACTTGAAATTTATTCGCAACATTTATGGCACATCTTGACTCCAACGTAGACTGTTCGTTTTTTCATTGAGACTATGTAAGTACTTATGATAAGAACCAAATTTTGGTTTTAAAATCAAATGAGAATTGAGAATCAACACTTACTCTTCAAAAGTTCAATATACTCTCTCTAGTGCAGTACTTTCAATTGGACACATTTTATGGTCTTACCTATCACAAGTTATGTACTGCACAATGTGTACATTCACTACCGTTAGATCTGGAAATATTCAACATTCAACACTCGCAAAAGATGTTGTGAGTAACTGTCGAAAATGTGTTGCCAATAAGGCCGCTATCGAAATTTACCTTTGGTCCGCAAATCAGTCCAAAATTATTTTTTGACGCAATTTTATTCATTGTTACTAACAAAAAAATATTGAACGAAAAGAAAAAGAAAAAAATTTACACAATGACCCAAGTCCGGTTGATACTCTTCTATTCAGTCGTCGTATTTGAGCCTGTTGGGAAGATGAAATGTTGTGGCTTTAGAAATAGAATTTCTGTCATTAAACTTCCACGCTAAAGCGAATCTCCTATATTAAGGATAAACCAGTTTTCAACTTACATTTGCTGGATCATATCCACGGCCATGCACACTGATCTCGTGTTACCATTAATTGTAACCATTCTGGCTGAATCTCTGCTGTATCGTGAAACAGATATTCTGGCACCAGTTGCACGTATCAACGATTTCATTTTGACACCTCCAACACCAATTACACATCCAATCCGATAATTTGGTACGGCCACTGTACGTGTTTCTACAAAAATAAGATTTTGATTAAGCCTGGCTTAATGTCCAGAAAAAAGTAATTTAATAGCATCACTCACCCGTCTCGTCACTCATGAGTGGTCTAATCAGCTCAGTGTTCGGCTTCGACTGAAAAGATTGATCAAGTAACGCACCGAAAATCTGTTTTCATTTTTCCGTTTCTTACATCAGCCTTTCGGTATGGCCCTTCATATTTACGTGCTCTACCATTGTTTGTCCACTCACTCGCCAAATCATCAATCTGTCGTTTGGGACATGCTTTGGCGACGGTGTCGAGTTGGTGCTTCTCGTGTTTCTCCAAGTTCTCAGCGCAGCTTCTAGTCAACGTTGAGTTTTCATTTTGCGAAGGAGTCAGCGACTCGGATGCATTACGAAACGAATGGGCAGAACTGTCCTGCTGTAGCCCTTCCAGTTTGCCCGTAAGATATTCATTCGAGTCAGTCAACATTTTGATTTTTGTGTTCAGACGGTTTTGGATGCGTTCCAGTGATTTCTTCTCTTCGATTTGTGCAAGCTCCAGCTTTTGTCGAGAAAGTTCAGCACCTTTCATCTGCTCTTCAAACCATGTCGTTTTGGCTGCAAACGCCGCTTTGACATCCTCCAGTTCTTTGCGTAAGAGCAAATTTTCGATTTTTGTATTTGCAATTTCTATCAGTTGATGTTCCACATGAGTCAAATTGGTACTGACGGGTGTGGAGCATCTGCAGAGGCACATTATAATTGAAATAAAACAGACTCGAATACAAAAGCAGTCAGTTTTAAAGTACCTTGCTGGGACATTGCTCATTTCATTGCATATAGGCAATGTTCGGACATTTTTCGCTCGGCTAACAAATCTTGAAACGAGGGTTCGTTAAATCGTGAGATTGATTCAAAAGTAATTTAATGACTCACTTTAGCGTGGAAATTGTCTCCTCGACAACATCTGGTCGTATGTTGCAAATAATTGCCGTATTCGATGTGCCAGTTAGCGATTCACGAAGCAACGTAGTCAAGACTGAATTGTTGAAATTGATGTTCTTCTCGCCTTTGTGCAGTCCATTGACCACAACGTTGAACCAATACAAACTTTTGGTGCTCTCGTCATCCAAAGAATCTGATAGAGGAACTTCAGTCATCGGATCACATCCAGCTACATGAACAAATATCAAATGGCTGATTAGCATTTTGCCTTTTGTTTTGTCTTCCGATTCAATGGTCTGAGGGAAAAAAACGTATTCGTAGATTGAGTTGATAAGATCCTCGCTACACTTACAATCCGCAAAATGGAATGTGATGTACTGGACAATTTACGAACGTTACGCAACATCTCCACGGCTTTTTCGAAATTTTCGACAACAATCTCATCGTTCGATAACATAAAGTCAAAATTGTGTTTATCGATCCAAGCCGGCTTTCGATCGTTTAACAGGTCGTAGATCTTCTCTTTGTAAATCTCAACGTAGCCAAATCTGAAAAAGGTCAATTCATCATTGTTCACGTTGATTAAGACGTTGTATCCCACCGAATTGTTCGACGAAAAAATCCACCCGTTTTGAATAAACGCTCAATTGTAATCAATACGATGCCGGGATCCATGTCAGTACCAAGCATGGTATAGTTTTTGCCTGAAAATCATTTTTTCAAGAATTCGTTAATGAAACTCGCATAAAGATGTTGATCATCACCCTGTGCCGATTTGTTTATTTATGTGCCGAATAAGAGTGTCTAAAACGATATCGAAAACCTAGCATACCTGCGGATGCCTGCCCATACGTTATTATCGTACCATTGAAACCCATCAAACATGACTCGACTACGGGTCTCACAATCAACAAGTACACTTCGTAATTGAGACTCTTCGTACCGAATATGTGATCTATTTTGGAGTGTGCAAGGAACGATTGTTTTGGTTATTTTTTACAGATTTAAAGACATTTCTTTTTGTACCAAATGTGAATTCACAAGGATGAAAGACGTTCACACATTGTAGCGATTTTTTATCGGCCACTTTCCATTGCTCTTCTTTTTTGAGTTTAACATCACGTTCGCTCAGCGGACGTATTTTAACACAAACTTTTATGTTCGACATTTTTATCAGTTTGGAGTTTGAATGAAGAAACAACTGCCATTTCAGACGTCTAGATAATGATGATGATAATAATGATTGTCTTTGACATAGGTCGTGTCGTCTCTCGGGAGATGTCGCTTTTACGCTTCAAAGATTTAATGCTTCAGATCTATTTGAAGGATATTTTACCTTTACCCAACGCACTTCAAGCGCTATTATTGACAGCTGCCAAATAAAGAGTACTATTTTGTATGAAATTTTATCCCCACTCTTTTAACCGTGTAACATTTTGTATGGAGCACTGTCAAGTTTCAGTACCCTATTTAGAGTACCACTTTTGCTTGAAGTGCATTGATTTAACGCGTCCATTGGGATATATGATGAAAATTTCATCTGAGGGGCTCACAAATTTGAAAATCTTCTGTCTATTGAAAAATCACCTTTAAATATTTTTGAAAATTAGAAAATCCTTTCAAGAGAAAATTCGAGGAAAATTCTAAAAAAATCCTTAGAAAACTAAAAAAAATCGTTGGAACACCAAAAAGAAAACTATAATTTGATGGAAATCCAGCGAAAACTATAAGGAAATTCCTCGGAAAATCGTTGAACATCCTTAGAGAATTTTTTTTCTGAAAATCTCTTGTCAAAGACCAATTAATATCCGCCACTCGATTTCATGTTGTTTGATTTGAATCACCATTCCTCTTTTTTGTCCCTTAAATAAATGTGCAATGTTCATAGCGGCTAAACATTTGTGTTTAGTTCAAGCTCATGACTTATTATATTCAGTGCCGCCACCAGGCTTATTGCTAGTGCCATAAGTAGCATTGAACATCACACAACTGTTGTAAACTCGCTCCAGCGAGACTCGTTCATTCTTATAAATTTTAGAGGTACTACTAGAAAATGAGTTGCTAATAAGGAGCTACCGAGACTTTGTCTTAGTTGTCGTCAGATCTCCATGTAACTCCTCATCTGGAGAGGCGAAGTCACAATTCAATTTTTTTTTAAATCAATTTTATTGATTGTTTCGTACAAAATTATTGGACAAAGGAAATTTTTTATTACAGTCCGATCAATGCATTCATCTTAGTGTTGAACCTGTTGAGATGATGAAATTGTCATGGGGTTAAAAGTAAGATTGATGCAACGGTTTTGAGGATCCTTTTGTAATCAGTCATCTTTCTTGAGCCTGAAAATGAAATGTTCATAGCGTTGAAAACAGAATTTGTGAAACAGTTTTGGAAATGTTCAATCTGTTGTTGGCAACGATAAATTGTCCAAAAAAAGCTTTGATAGGCTTGCTACCCGATATTATGGATCGTCAATTAGTCGTTTTCTAAATCAATACACTTACATTTGCTGGATCATGCTCACGGCCTTACCAACCGAACACTTATCACCATTAATTGTGATAATTCTGTCTGAATCTCCGCTCCGTTTTGAAATGGATATTCTGGCACCAGTTGCGATAATCAACGATCTCAAAAGTACACCTTTAGTACCAATTACACGTCCAATGAGACTGTTTGGTACGGTCGTTGTGTGAGATTCTGCAAAAAGAATAAGAAAATTTGATTGAGCCATTTCATTGATGCTTCGCTGGCTAGAGGCTAGCAATAGTCACCCACCCGTTTCGTCAATCAAAAGTGGTCTAAGCCGGTCAGTGGGCGGCTTCACCACCTGAAAAGGTTGATCAAGTATCAATCGTAAGGAAAATCTGTTTTCAATTCGCATTTCTTACATCAGTCTTTTTGCAATGCAATTTCTGCGCTTTAGTATTTTTGGTCCACTCATTCGCCAAACGTTCAATCTTTCGTTTGATTCCCGCTTGGGCACCTGTCTCAATTGGTTGTGAGAATCCAACGTTTCGACTGAACGTTGAGTTTCCATTTTGCGAAAGAGTTGGCGACTCGCTCAGATTACGTAACGAATCTCCGGCAGAGTGATGTAAGGGTTCCGATTTAACCGGACTGTATCCGTTCGAATAAATCAAATTTTGGATTTTTGATTTTAGGCCGCTTTTGATTCGTTCGAAGGACGTTTTCACTTCGATTTGTTCATGCTCCATCTTTTGCTGAGCGAATTCAGCATTTTTCATCTGCTCTTCGAACCATATCGTTCGGGCTGCAAATGTTGCTTTGACCTCCTCCAGTTCTTTGCGTAAGAGCAAATTTTCGACTTTTAACTCAGCAATTTCTTTGAGTTGATTGTCCACATGAGTCATTTTGATATTGGTAGGTGTGGAGCACCTAAGAAGACGAATTGCCAATTTTGAAATGAAACCTGAATCCGATAGCAGCTAATTTTAAAGTATACCTTGGTGGGACATTGTGCATTTCATTGCGCATTGGCAATGTTCGGACATTTCTCGCTCGGCTAACAAATCTTCAAAAAAAATGACCTAAGTAGAACTAATGATTCAAAAGGAATTGCATAGCTTACAACAATGTTGATGCAGTCTCCGTGACCTCATCCGCTCTTATGTTGCAAATAATTGCCGTATTCGATGTGCCAGTCAGCGATTCACGAAGCAACGCCGTCAAGATGGAGTTGTTGAAATTGATGTTCTTCTCGCCTTTGTCCAATTCATTGATCACAACGTTCAACCAATACAAACTTTTAGTGGTCTCGTCTTCCAAAGAATCTGATATGGGAATTTTAGTCATCGGCTCACATCCAGCTACATGAACAAATGTCAAATGGCGGACTAACATTTTGCCTTTCGTTTTGTCTTCCGATTCAATGGTCTGAACGAAAAAAATGTGTTGGAAGATTGAGTTGATGAGAGAGTGCTGAACGAAAAATATCATCGCTACACTTACAATCCGGAAAATGGAATGTGATATGCTGGACAGTTTGCTGTCATCCTCTGTTGCCGATTTTCGTTTGTAGCTGCCATTTAGCAAAATCTCCACTGCTCTTTCAAAACTTTCGACGACAATCTCTTCGTTCGATAACGTAATGTCGTTCTGATCGATCAAAATTTGCTTACGATCATTTAAGAGGTCGTAAATCTTTTCCTTGTAAATTTCAATGTAGCCGAATCTGAAAGCGACAGTCATTTCAACATTGATTTATGAACAGTTTGATTGAGAAGGTAAAATCCCACCGAATTGTGCGATAAAAGAATCCACCCGTTTTGAATAAACGCTCAATTGTAATAAGTATTACGCCGGGATCCATGTCAGTCCCGAGCATGGTAAAGGTTTTACCTGAAAAATGTTTTTTTTTTGTTTAATGAAATTCGGTTAAAGTTGGTCGTCATTGACGGCATGTTGAGCCGAATTAGAGTAAACGTTTCAACAACATTTAAACCTAACTCACCAGCGGATGTCGGTCCATACGTGAGTATCGTACCATTAAAACCCATCAAACACGAATCAACGATGGGTTTCACAAACGACAAGTACACTTCATAATTGAGACACTTCGTACCGAAAATGTGATCTATTTTGGAGTGTGTGCAAGGAACGATTTTTTGGTTATTTTTCAAAGATTCGAGGAATTTTTTTTATACCAAATGTGAATTCACAAGGATGCAAAACGTTCACACATTGTAGCGATTTGTTATCGGCCACTTTCCATTGCTCTTCTTTTTTGAGTTTAACATCACGTTCGCTCAGCGGACGTATTTTAACACAAACTTTTATGTTCGACATTTTTGATTTAAAGTTTGTTTTCACAAAAAATGTGTCAAGTCAAGAATCAACTCGTGCTTGGCTTTTGAGTGTGTGTGGTGTGTATGCGTTTGGGCCGTTTGGGCATATATCAGAGATTATGACATCTCACGGAAGATGGCGCTTCTAATAGGTCTGTTTCATACAAAAGTTCACCTACTGTGATGATTGTATGAAAAATCATCAGACGTGGTGTGTTCCCGCGTATTCAATAAAATGGCGGTCTGCGTGACCTCTCCAAAGTTTACAGCCTTGATCGAAATGTCAATCGTTATCCACACACAACATAACCAAACAAAATGTGGACGAAATGTATGGAAAAGTGTTGCGGCTTGTTCCAAGGCCATATGAATTGTCAAATTTCATCCACAGAACTATAACCTTAGTATTATTTCTGTGTGAATCGCGTAGGCGACGTTGCTCGATTTGTATGAAATATCACGTAAGCGACGTTGCTGTGGATGAAATTGTCGTTGTTCGGGTTGTCAAAGTTCGTGTTTACAGTTACTTGTAACAAACCTATGGCTATGTGGATGACGTTTGAAAGTAAACTACACTTTGCATCTGCTTTTGGCACAGATCTCTATTGATTTATTTCTTCAAGAAATTATCATTTTCTCATAGAGTTATATTTACTCCAGAGGTGTTTCTATGATTTCTGTTTATAAAATGAGCAAATAGTAAAAAATTCTTTGATTTTCTTATCAATAGTCCAAAAATATTTATTTCCTTCTTTTTCAACTCTAGTAGAAACAAAAATTGTTAAAGCTTTAGAAGGGTTAGCACTGTTACTTCTTTTGATCTGATCATTTTTCAAGAAATTTAAGAAATCATGTACTTCATTTATTTAGCATTTAGCTATAAAAGATTTTGTCCACTGAACATCGCTTATTTATGGAAGAACTCAGGCTGTCATTTTGTTCTGGATGGCTGATCTACCACTACTGTGAATTGATTTATCAGCGTAGACTCAACCCTACCTTACTAATAATGTAACCAATTTCTCGTTAGAGTTGTTGTCGTTTTTCAATGTTAAAAATTCCTCCATCTGATCAGAAGTTCTGGTCGTTCCATGTACTGGAAAAGAACACACCACAGCCATCGTCAGGCATGACATAACGAAAGAACCGTTTTATTTTCTTAATTCGAATTCGATTAAAGGCATTGCATGATATTATAACCGCAAAAACAGTAATATCGATGCAAGACGAATAATTTTAAGATTTATTGACAATAAGAGGTGTAGATATGCCTGCAAACATCGCAAATAAATTGGATGCATGAAGTCATTTGTGGCCTGGCTTGATATAAGGAAAAAAGTCTAAATTAAATGTAATTACATTTCACCTTTATCTGATGCATCTGTAATTTTGTTTGAAGGTTGTTCACCTTCGTGTTCGAGAAGCAATATTTTGATTTTGATTTTTTCTTCTTCTTTTTTCAGGTGAAACGATATTTTGTATCATTTTGGAATGGTGTTGATTTGCGATACAGACTTCTGAAAGGACCACGAATTCGCATTAGCATTGCTGGTATTATCATATCTAGAGTGAGTACACAATTATTTCGTTAATTTTAATTGGGTGTGAGTGTGAATGGTTTTGATTTGGTATAAAAATGTTAAATTTATCGTTATCTTGCAAATGAAGTAATTTAGCGAGTCAAGAAAAGTGAATTAAAAACTCAGCCAAAACCGTTGTAAAAATTGGTTTTATCAGAATTGTTCCGCTATTTGATTGGTAATAAATCGTGCATCGAACAGTTCAGTGTTCAGAGTTGAGTGCCAGTTGTTACTTTCAACTACTGGCCGTTTTGCTACTTATTAACCAGTCAAGTTCTTGAAGTACTTATAAGTGAGATTTCTGCTGCGAAATGAAATTCTAATCATGGATTAGATTCAAAGCAGTGGCACAGACGTCGCTAGTTAGATACTAGTCAGGCCCAAAAGAGGCTTAAGTGCTAGGACTCACCCTGCCCACTCTGATCCAATCCAAGATAATATTTTTTGTTAATTTTACAAGCCCTGTCTCCTAAGTAATCCTCTTCATGTTGCGTAAGCCTGAAGCTCGAACTGGGACTGTCTTGACTCACGATTTCTCTTTCTTAAAACACTCAATTTTAAATCTACCCGAATAGAATTAAGAACAATGGAGAATTTCATTGATAAGTGAATGTCAATCGTTTATTCTCTAGCTACGTTCACAAAAAAATTCATTCTGAAATAGATAACAGGTGTACCTCCTCGGTCGTCTGTACTTCATATATACACTAAAATCGCTTAAAGCATTCATTCATATCAAAAATACCGCCGTACAACTCTTTGCGGACGAAGAAAAAAAAAGTTTGTTTGATGAATTTCCTCGGAAATGCCTTATAGACATTTTAATCAATTAATCGATTGATAGAAACCTTGATCAACAACTTTATTAATAATTTGCATAATTTGTTAAAAAATAAATTAAAATTTTCAACTCTCCGTTTCGTATGGAAATCATTTTTTTTCTTCAGAAAATAAATAAATCCCAGCCACAGCATGTAATTATCCAATTGTGAGACAAGAACGCGTTGTGTGAGTAGTTTGGCAAAATAATTATAATAAAAAGAAAATTTACATTCCCATTGAATGTACGTATTATCTATTAAAAGCACTAAATAACACTTTTCTTTCTTGTAATATACGTTTAAAAAGTGGCGTTGAATTGGTTGAATTACAATGAATTAACGTGAAGTCTTTTTTTTTCATCAGAAGCTCGAATTAAAATATAGTTTTTTTAATCGCTGGTTCATTAACATTAATAGAGGAATAAATCTAAATGCCAAGTGTATTCAATGTTACGCCAATGAACATCAACCATCGACCACAGAATCGAGATTTTCTTTCACAAAAATCTTGTTTCTCGGACAAATTATTTTTCTTAGAATTATCACTCGTTGTTTCATTGAACCTCTTAGACACAGCAAGCGTGTCGTGTTCTGAATCAGGACTTATTATTGGACAATTCTGACAGAATTCCGTAAAAATTATGAAATTTCTTTCGGAAATTTTCGGAACTTTTCCCGAATTGTTCGGAATTTTTCAAATTTTTAGAATTTAGATTCCCAAAAAGTCTTGGTTCTGAACACTAAATCTGTTGCCTCTTTTCTTAAAAGTACTTTAAACTTAATCTTTTACTTCATCGGTTGAACGAATACTATTTGATGTTGGACTAACTAATTATGCATATTCATTGTCAAGCTCTATTATGATTAACAGAAATTCGAACTGCATTCAACCATTACCCTCCAGAATTTATTACTTTTTGCAAATTGCAGTTTGCATGACAGTTGTCATTTATCAAATTGTCCGACAGAAATGATTTCCTTATTTTGATCTACACCAAATTTATGAATTAAGTAAATTCGTTACATAATTGACTTTTAAACACCTTTACGATTTTTTAAATGGCTAAATGGCGCTTAATTACTAGATTTTAATTTAGTGAAATACATGACGACTGACGACAGTCTATAAATTCGTACTTAAAAGTACAAGTTTTCCGTTCGACACATTACAGCGAAGTTTTATTGCATGCTAATAAAATCCGTGCCATAAAATAAAATTATTTTACTTTTCAGTTTAAAACATAAATTTATCAATAAAAGGACCACGTGTTTGTGCACACAATTTTTGCTGAATGCGAAGGAAACCAGTTCGATTAAGATGTATATAAATAATCAGTGGAATACGGAAATGTGAGATTTATTTTCGAGATAAGGCAGTCGAAATGTTAATAAAATACGAAAGTTAAGAACAGAAATCAAAACTTATGTTTTGTGTAAGCGTGTCAATACTCCCGAATGATTTGCAAAAAAAGTTGTTCATTCTAACAAGGACTACAATACCTTTCCATGACTTTCACTCATACAACAACACATTCCACTAACGACCAGGAATTAGAATGATTACGAGATTATGTCTGAGATTACCGTCTCTCAAGCCAACAATAATTAACACTTAAAGGAGAACCCTTACAATTGAGAAAGCATTTTTCCAGAATTATTATCAACCTCCAGACGCACAGCACACAGTCAAGAACACCTAAAAGTGACGCCGTGTTACAAACCTCTTATTTATTTGATTCCATACATTCATATCTTGTGCCCTGTGACTTATCCATATGTTAATGTGTGGAACAGAGTGACCAATAAAAATAGGAGGATGAGTAACACGGCGGCATTGTAGGTGTTTCAAATAATGTCATTTATGAACTATTTTCTGGGCATACCTGTTCATATTACCTGCTTTTCTACAGTTCTGCCAATTAGCCGTTTTTACGCCCACGCTTTTTTTTCGATATTTATCGATTCGAGCTAAAACAACTATTTTGTCATAAGCACATAAAGCCAGGTTATGGTCGCATATATCGCACAGATGTAAGCGGATATAACCTGGCCAGGCCATGAGATAAGATATTTTCAGAAAAACTTCCAAATTATTCTTCGACTAATTTTGGTGCTTCCAATCAGCATTTTTCCAATCAGAATCTTTTACTTCTTGTATTCAAAATATCGTGACCAATATACAACGATTGAGATATTTTACAGAATTCTAGTCACTTCCGAAATGAAATAACCTTGAAGACTTCTATTCTGTAAGTCAATAATGCATGTTACCGAACATTTTCTTCTATGAATGATAAATGCTCCCTTTGCTACTGCAGATTAATGAACAGTTATAATAATAAGGCATTCATTAGTGCTGATAAAAAGCGAGTATAAAACGGGTTTGATTCTCTCACACACATTTCACTTTAAACGTTCCAATCAACGATAAAAAAAAAGTTTAACAAAAAATTAAGCGATCGAGAAAATACACTCTGTCATGGCAATCCATAATTTCCATTATATAATTTCACATTGGTGTACAGGTACATCCAAACTCGATAACATTAATCAACAAAATTACTACACTTAATGCTTATTCAGCAGAATAACTACAGAGACCGCATGTCATGCCCACATATGGAAATTGTATGCATGTGTATTTATTGGAGTTTATATTTTCAAAGTGCTCATTCCTACAGCATATACATTGGTATACAATCTATAGATATGTCGGTTACATAACATATTGACGAGAGGAAAAAAAATTATATTGAAAATGAAACTAATCACGTCGCTAGTCACGTAACATATATATACCATTTGTATACATAGTTCTATAAATTTAATGGAGTAAAATGTAAAATTTCATTTCGATTTCATTCAAAACATTAAACCAATTTTATTTAATGGCTCCTAAAACGAAAGACACAGTCAAACCTTCCAGCAACAATGAATGCGAGATATTAATTTAATTTAAATCGAGAAACAATAACAAAACTTGTTAAAAAGATCATAAATATTATTGTGCCTCTTCTACAGTTTGAATGGATACTATAAACATAGACTTGAATGTCGTCATAACTACATTGGCATTATAATCTGGATGTACTATCATCTACCTGCTGTGTGTAACCATCTTAAATATAGTAATGTTTTCAACAAAACACACCGTAGAAATAAAATATCAGAAGTAAGTTTCCTCTGCACTGAACCATGCAATAGTTTCGCGTTTTTTTTTCCTACTTTTACTTTCGAAACCGGAAACAGAACAAGTTACATTTTGTAATGCAAGAAGTTTATGGTTATTTTTCTTAACGTTTTTTCTTCTTCTGTGACTTCTTCTACGATTGTTATGCAATCGTTTCAGATTATTATTATTTGCACACTTATGTGGGTGATCGTATATGACATGGTTGGATTCAATTCAGCGGACTGATTTTTTTTTGCAGGCTCACGTGTCGGTAGAGCAATTTCTTTTTCTTTCTTTAATTTCATCGCATCGTTTCATGTCCCATTACGCATTATCCACGTAGGCCATAAAGGGTGGACAAAATTTGTAATTAGAAAAACGTTTGCAGAAATATCCATCTTTTAATCTATAACGGGAAAACAGATGACTTGCCGCTTCTCAAAGGTTAATAAATGAGATAATATTTAATAGATAGAATAATGAAATTTGTTTCTTCTATGAACTATAGTTATAACCGAATTTGTGTATAAGTTTGTTTAACTTGTTTCACCGGCTGGTTCACTGGCATAATCACACTATTCACAATATAAACACAAATTCGGTTGACATTATCTGTAACATTTTATAAACGGCAAGAGTATCGCAACATAAAGGGTCAATCTACTACTTCGTTTTTAGTATCTCATAATCTTGTACTTCTTTGGTTTTACTTCAAATTTTTATATATCTACGTTTATGTTTCTTGTTGGCGCCGTTGTCAGATGATAACATGATGATTGCGAATTGGATTTTTTTGATTCTAACAGAACTTCCACAGCCTAGTAAAATCTGCAAAATTTACCTAAAATACTCAAACCTATATTGTATGGCGTCAAATTGCAATCGATAAAACCACAAAATAATTTATGACAAAACGTGATACCAATTTCCACATTTTTCGCATTAATTTTAATTTCTGTAATAATGTAATTGAGGGTGTCACACTGGGTAATCAGTTTGAATTTAATGGATTTTCCACATCACAGTGAAAGGACACGAACTATGTTGATGATGAAATGTTGTGCAATGGAATCGATGTGGTTTTTTGAGCACAAGATCTTTAGTTTTGTACACAAATGAGTGATGTGTTTGTGTGATCCAATTTCATGATTATTGCAGAAAATTAAATATTTTTAAATGCAAAGTAAAAAAATAAAAATTATTTTAAGCTGCGTAATGTCGTGATCATAATAAAATATCTGAAATATTGGCTAAAAATTTCATGTTAAACCATTTATCAATATCAAATTTTTTGATGCTTATAAATGGTTGTACGTGAACCGTTAATGGGAAATTGTGATCTTACAATGGCCTCGTCTTGTCTCTGTGCATTTCGAAATTATGTCGTTCTGAGTAACGGCTAAGTCAATCGAAGTCAATCATTTCATCAAAAAAAAATATATTTTGATTTCTAAATGGTTTGAATAATGCAACCGAATCGTCTCTTTATTGAAATCGGTCTGCATTCAACTTTTAATTTTGGGAATTTACCGAAAAAAAATGAATTGTACAACAGCTCGTTCATGGTCATTTGTGGTAATTTGAAGAAGAAAAAAATGTTTTTTATTATAGATTTTGAGCCTATAGCTTGACGGGCTATTTAACTCTTACAACGCAACGTTCCAAATGACTGTGTCTGACATCGCCATCTATTCAATTTGTTCGTAAATATTTCTCCACTATCATTTTGTAGACGAACTGAAATTCCAACGAAATGCAAAACTAATTGCAAATAATTCTCAAACCAATAATTTACACAAATTATTTATTTCACACGGTCTAAACGGATGAACATTTGATATTTACAGTCTCGGTGTGTTGCTTTTTTTATCACTCTCTTGTGCATACACTACACACCATCGGCCATGGATGATCGTGTTAAAACATGATGAGCTTTAATTATTGTAAAAAAACAAAAATTCAATTTTGAAACATTTAAACGAAAACGAGGAGTCTTATAAATCTTTCCATTAAGTAGGTTGATATCATAAATAAAGCTGTGTGTATAAATACGTACATCTCGACTCTACACACTCAATGCAAGTAACGTAACCGTTTTTTAAGTGAAAGGGAATATTGCAATTTTTTATTCCAAAGAAAATAACGTCTAAACACCACAACACTTAGTAGGTTGAAGGTTATGATATGTAGAAGAAGATGGTTTTTACATATTAATTTGATATTAATGAAATCGATAAACGTTGAGACATGAAAACTAATAAGGTTGAACTCGATGCAAATCGACTCAGTCGTTTTTTTTGGTTTGAAAAAATTTATTTGAATAAATGTGATAATGTTAGATCGTTGAAGATAGACAGATCATGATTTTGTGTTTATCGGTCGGGTAACACACGATTATTATTAAGTCTTTCAAGGCATATAAAATACCAAATGGAAGACGAAAATTTATTTTTCGAGATTTAATGACTCAACGAATGTGGCAATTATATTTACTTGAAAAGCTATCGATCTTAGAAGTCACTCCGTGTAAAAGTTCATTCATTTAATTGACTTTCGAGTTGTTTATGTTAAATTCAAAAGGAAGAGTATCAAAGACTAAGTGGAATTGTGTGGAATTGTTGCATTCATTTTGATTTCGGTTAAATGTTGCCATATTGCCATTAGCTAAAGATATTTCAAATCAAGCATCATGTAACCGAAAAGTGTGTTCCAGTAAATTTTGATTTAGAAATATTTTTATATTTCAAATAAAAACGGTTGTATAACACCTTGTCGAGACACCTTATATTCGAGTGTGTCAGACGACAAAACGAAATAAAATAATTGCTCAATATGAATAGACTTACTTCGCAGAAACGCAGAAAAAAAAATCGATTCAATAAAACAGCGCCGTTAATCTAATTTGCAAACATTTAAAATTTATCACTTCGAAAATCAAGTGAGTCGTGTCAATTTGGTGTCATACCCAATTCTTCATATAATCAACCTGTTTTCTTTTCTTCATCTACAAAAGTAAGATTATTGACTCACATATCTAATCGAAAGCTAATCAATATTCAAAACGACCTAAATTCGTTATTATGTCATGTCATTTTCGGTTCATGTCATCTGTGGTGAAGTTGATGTAGCAGAGAAATGTTCTTTTCTCGATTCAGTGAAGGAAAATAAAATTTTCGTTTGCTTTTTGAGAAAAACGTTTTATGCAACTCGGTGATAAATGCTATTTTAGGCACAAGATGCGTACTGTCACACACTTGTCCTACGACTCCGAGTAAAAAGCATTTACGGTAAATTTCATTTTATAGTTGAAATTTGAGAATTTTGTCAATTATTATTTGAAATGATCGGTCTAACGGAAATTCTTTGTTTGATTTTCCATGCCACACTACTTTCGACGTCCTCAACATAAATCCAGATTGAAATGAAAAGTATCGTTTTCGTGTTCTTTTTGATCTCATCTTTGCCTTGGATCAACAAAATTCACACGAAAACTCAAATTTTTATCTTTTTATCCTTAGTTCCTACTCGTCAAAATAAAAATTTTGAACCACTTATGTAATGTGTACTATTACCACTGGGTGACATAAATAACTATTTACTAAGAAGAGGAAACGAAATGTTATTCCGAATGGTTCGGTGGTATATGCTTGTAGCAACCAAATTTACATTCAACATCGATTTTGCTGTTTTGGAATTATTAATCAGACGTGTTCTTTACGTTTGAAGAGGCGGAGTAATAATCTAATCATAAACACATGCCGGTAATCGCAGACATAACTTAGTTCTCATCAAACTAATAATTCCAAAATGATGATGGCTGTATAACACTGTATTAGCTTGGTCTGCATAAGTAAATCGAATTGACATATAAATCAATGAATTGTATACTGACTGTAGCTGCTATATACCAAGTTATCTAAACCATCATTCTTCGCGATTGTTGATTCGATTAGACGTTTCGTGTGTGATGCAAAAGATCAAATCACATTTTACCAACGTTGCTTACTTACATGATTTTAAATACAGAAAAAAAGTAGTAAACTTTGTGTCAATAAATCGATTTTTATGATAATTTATTCAGAAACCTTGAAATCTACTTGCAACAGACATAAAGTCACACTCATTGATATTTCAGTTTTTCACATTTTGTTATCAAATCTTCTTGATAATGTATTGGTATTAATTGCGTGTGTGTATAGGTCCGTGATTTATGGATGAACTTAATGGTCAATTTGGTTAATTAGTCACTGACTATAGGTGTCTTGTCTGAAAAAGTTTCCTACCAAGTAAATTTATTGCTAAAGCGTCACTATGTCTAATCGAATTGCTTACTAACTTACGTTACTTGGGAAGTCAATTTAGTGACTAATGATCAATACTTTTATGATTACCATTTTATTCGCTGTCATAAATGTGTCTGAGAATTCTGTCATAAAAATATTGTTCTTCCGTTTTCAGACTTTTGTTTGCTTCATTTGGTCGAATAATTTCTTTATGTTAACAAAATTGTGCTGTATCCGAACCATTGGACCCTACGACCTTAAGTCTTCACCTTTACCAATGCTTTTCAGTCACATATTTCGCTTTTAAACTAATTCCACTGATACAGTAAAATCCATCTTTGAGCCAAATGATTTTTTTTGGGTCGTATCTTAGTGTCTTAAGGAGTCAATTCGCAAAAACTTCGAACAAGCCGACGGCGATCCCAACGAGCTATAGCTCAAACGAAAAAATTTTGTTAGGCTGACATGTCCACTTAGCAAAATTTTCTCCGGAGTTGTCGTAAAAATCGTGAATAAAGTCAAATTGTGTACGTTTATGAAGGTCGTTGAGGGGAATATTGTTGACCAAAAACGCCGATGTCCGACCCGCCCAGTCCCGCAACAAGTGAAAAACCTCTAAAAAACTGAAATTTTTGAAGCGCTCTGAGTGGCTGGGGGCCATATCCATTATCAACCCACACGACCATACCCACCGTAACAGATAGAAATGGAGTTGATTTTTCACACCCATCAAATCTGGAAAATGGGTGAACTTTGACGTTCTCCAAATAATGTTTTTTCTAGCGACTTCATCAAAATTGTATTCTTCATAGTTTTACTAGATGATAAATAGTAAAACTAACATGATAGAGCCAGAAGGCGTGTCCTAGATTTTTTTGTAGAGAACAAACTGAAGAAACAAACCAAAATTCTTCGCCTTCACTTCATAATTTTTTTGAAAATAGTAAATTGTCTGGAAAAACTGATGAAGTAATGGATTTGGTATCAAATGCTTTACGAATAATAGTTCAGCATGGGATAGATCTGCATGTTTAACTAATTGAGAGGGTTGTTCATTAGGGCAGTAGCTTTATTTGATCAAATAATCGTTTTCTTCAGCTTCCATTTGTTATAAAAGTACGTTCGTTAAATAATGCAAGATATTTTCCCCAATTAAAGTTTTTCTGATCATACTCATAAATAATAAGGTGTTGCTATTAAGTACTTGTCCTTGAGTTCCTCCCTCTACCCAAACTTATCCCACTAAAAAACATCATAAAAGATCTCTCCTCAGTCAAATCCAATAATTAAAAAAAAAATTTAAATAAAATTAAATGTCTAAGCTCTGAAACGTTTATAGCGTATCCATCTCACTTTGACGTTTCCATGGATTATACACGGTTTCACATCATTGATTTAAAATAAAAACTAAAAAAAAATTTCTATCAGTCAATAAAAATTAATAGAAAAACAAATAGCCGAACGAGAAAAATCACAAAAGAAATAATAATTTGTATGTAAATTAAGACTAATTTTTATTACATAAGAATTTAAAAATATAATTTCCAGTGTGTGTGTATGTCTGTCTCGGTTCGTATCGCGGCGTAGAATGTAAATCAAATTCTAAATTGGTTATAAAAAAGTCTAACAACACCATCATTAAATTCAAAAATAAATATTTATTTAAGAAGCAAACGAAGTAAAAAAAAATTAAAAATTAAAATCAAATAAAAATAATTAAATAATTTGTATGCAAGTCTCTTTTGTTGATTGATTAAAATTTATATTTAGTCTGTGATCATTTTCAAATTGATTGGCTAAGTCAGTAAACGTAAAGAGCGGCGGCTTAGACGTTGTTATCAAATATTTAGATGAAAGTTTGTAGTCTCAGCTTCCATTAATTGTTTTTTTAATCAAACAAATTTTCTTCTCTGCATTTCTCAAGTCAAACCCCTTCAAAGGTTAGTGACCATGATGACGATCATCTGTTTTTATAAGTCACCTGCGTCATATTAATTGTTATTTAATTGTCCTCGTAATTATCGTCTTCTTCCTTAAAAAAAACCGTTAATTGCCTGAATCAATACGACGAAATCGTCCACACTTAAACTGATTTACACTGTAGTTAAATCTCCGATTTTAATGGATGCTTTAAGGGAAGCATTGATTTACTTACAGGCGGTGACTTGTGAATATTAAATGATCATAAACGAAACAAAGAGCCGAATAAAGATTTTATGTTCAGTTCAATGCACAGATATTAACTTTACAAAATTACATATTTGCCAATGAAATCAACATAATTTTATTGCAAACTCATTTTACAGAATCGTAACATTGTTGACGCAAATACACAGTCCATCGTGCTTTCCTAATTAAACAAGCCACAGAGTCTCCATTCAAATTTAAGTTTACGTCATTCGCCTAAAATATAAATAAAAAAAAAAATTGGTCATAAGAAAAGAAAACCAGAGACATTTGGATGACGTTGACGTTCCAGATATTCGGTTCATTTAAATAATATCCATGCAATATAATAGTTTAGCAATGTCTTTGTCTTTATTTTTGTTCGAAATAAAAAATGTTTCAAAAGATTGTTTTTAAACCACAAAAAAAATTGAAACCGGTTCACCACATGATTCCTCCAATTCGAATCGGTTTTTATTATATTAGTCGATGAGACACAAAATATTAGTATACAATTTGCAAAATGCTCAATTTCCTTATATAAAATATTTATTATTTGAATGGATAATGAAGAAGCTATTTGCCTGTCATTGTTTTATGCGGGCCATTCAATCATCACGTTTTGCTAATTTTATGCTCATTTTAATTCAATAGGATATGTAAATCCAATTGTAATACTAATCTAGCGGAAACATGAAGAACGCCAAAAAGTTTGCGATAAAAACATTTTGATCTTCAAAAACCGTTTAAAATCGTAAAAGATTTATTTACGGTTGTGAGTAAGTTAATGATTATATCATGAGAAGGGAACATAAACTTAATATTTATTGATAACTCGAAAGTATTCTAAAAGGGACCTGTGAGCCTAACGACAAGCCATCAGCAAAAATATCTGCTAGAACGTACCAAGAAGGCAAAAGAAATATACCTATTTCTCTGGGACGATAGTGAGAGAATTTTGGAAGCTCTATCGTCGTGATTTCTCGTTCCTTTACATGTCAAAAAAGATACGAAAATAACTATTGCAAAAACGATATGCAAATGGGAGATTAGTAAGGAATCCCATGCAATACGAAATTTCAATATTATATTGATTAGAAGACTGGTATTAGATATCATCAAATAATCTGTTATCATCTGTTATCGATACGAACTACAAAAATAAGCGACGAGCTCCAGCTGATGCTCTTTTAAATAGCAAAGCATATTTTAAACCTAACGAAGTAAATGATTTTACCAAGTCAAGTACAAGAAAATATATTAAACAAAATAAGTAATAGATTTAGGTATTGTACTATGATACTCTTGCCGTTCATAAAATTTTGGGCAATTTCTACAAACGATACTAAATTACTCTAAAATCCACTGTAAATGATATGCGTAAAGTCTACTATTGACCTGTGGATGGTCGATGGTGTGTCTATATAGACAATATATTTTCTTTTGGCCATAAACACATAGGGAACAAGAACACTTATTCGAGAGTTAGAAACTTGATTTCCCCACGCGTGGTTCAGCTTCGTTCCAGATTCACGTACGTGCCGTTGAATTTCTACAAGATGCCACCAAAATTTGACAGAATTTGTTCTGTCCTTATACAGGATTTTGTTGACACTACTTTCAAACGTAACCTCACTTAAGTTTCGTTTCACTTTCAATAGTCAGCAGTGCCTATATATTCGCGAAAATGTTTTCATAAATTTTCTCAAAATTTCGTCATTTTCTCAAATTTCCACAAAAAACTTTTTGCGAAAATTCACGAAAATTTGAGAAAATCACGAAAATTTGAGAAAATTCGTAAAAATATTTTCGCGAATATAGGCACTTGGCACTGAGAGTCAGTCGTTATAAACTCGTTTTTATTACAATAAAAAATATTCTGGGAGTGACCGAAGTCTATATTGTCCATCAATGAATTCCTCATCTCTAAATAACACTAGAAAATTCATTAATTGAACAAATATTTGCGTCTACCTCACTGTGAAGTTGCATAACTAACGCATTTGCTACTTCAAACAAAACTCGCATTATGGCATTCCCAAATGAAATTCTTTTAGCACATCGTAAACTGATGCGATATGTGAATCTGCTGCAACATATAATAACTCAATTCGATAAATGATCGGCTGCAACACGTATGTATACCAAATTTTAGCGGATTGAAACTAAAATAGTTATCGTGTGCTCGGATTGGTCGATAATTGATTTGTCCCTTCGTGTCGTGTTTCTTTATTGTGTATATATTTCCTATCGAAAATTTATATTAAAATTCTTCGGACATGAACCTCATTGAATTTCATTTTTCTTTGCGAGTTTACGTAGGAATGTTTGAATTGCATTGATAATTTACTTGTTTATGAACAGAAGATTTTTTTTAGTTGAACCGCTTCGACAAGGAAATATCTTTCGGTTGGCCATTTATCATGGTATACCTGCCGGTTGATTGTCTAATTTAATTAACAATCCTTTTAACAGCAAGTAACGACCTTTTATACCTAATTTTCATGAATAAATACATTTTATCATTTAGCGTATTACGTACCATGCCAAATTGATTTCTTATACTCAATGTCATTTGTTTAACTCTTTGTTGTTTCTTTTTCTTCAATGTTTTTAAATGTGACTGTCGGTAAATGAATTTTGTCAGTCTCATTCAAAAGACTTACCTTACAATTTCAGCGAGACATAATTCCAACAGAAAGCATTGGAACATTTCTGCATTCGAATGTATATATTTCTTCTCCTCACATCATGTCGTTTAGACGGTACAAAAACAAAATTAATATGAAAAACATAAAATGAACCACAGAAACGTGATTCAAATATTTCAGTTAAAATAACAGCAATGACTGCTTCCGTGTTTTTATTTATTTTTTTTAATGTTGCAAAGTAAATTGAACTGCCACGGCTAATTAATGCAAACAAATTTTTGTTTTTGCACAACTCAAAAGTTTAACATTTCAACAAAATGTTAGAATTTCTTTTCGGCTTATGATAGTGCCTTTTCCATGGATTAAATAATCTAATCTAACCAGACACCATTAATAAATTTAATACATCGGGTTGTGTGTGCCTCTCCATTTTCTTTGCACAATTTCACTCAAAATGTGATAGAGAACACTAGAGATATTACACACATTTTAATGTTTCGAAAAAAAAAAAAATCAGGCAACTGATAAATTATTTCGATGTCTACATCGTCATGCCTCAGATGAGATAGTTTGATTAAAAATTAAATATTGGATTTTAAAAGTGCCTTTAACGAAATTATTTTAAAATTTTTCACTTTCAAATTTGCATTTTATTCTCTTTTTTCTCTCTGGTAATAAATATATTTAGTGAAGCAAAATTCATACTTTTATAAAATTCCACGAGTTTCTGTGGTTATATAATCACATTTCTGTTTAAACTTATTATTGTGTTAATGCATTTTTGACGGAGCTTTTATTTCTTTTTATCTTTGTAAATTTATTTTAGATGTTAGATTTAGACTGCTGGTGAGATTAGGTTTCGTAAGTCATATTGTAGCGCAAGAAATTAATTAAATCAAAAGTAATGTAACAGACCAATTTCGTTTTACGTTGAAATTATTGAACGGAATTTTTTCTCTTAAATTTTAGCTGCAATAAAAAAAAACAATCAACTCAATCATAACACTTAACAATAATGTGCGACTGTAATGAAAGTAATAATAAAACTGTTGCAACAAACTTCAGTGCTCTATAAACATTAAACTAAAATTATAACCCACAATTAAATTTAACATTCAAACGACGAACAGTGTCGCTATATAATCATCAAGTCTGCTACTTCATTCGTTTAATGCATATGTGTTTGATCTTTTACTTAATTAGTTGAATATTGATTTAGTTATATAAGGGAACATTAGCTGGTACTCATACTCATTGCTTATCTTTCTTGTTGTTGTCGATAGCAGATGACACACTGATGTGACAAATTTGCAATTAAATTTAGTGATTACCTATGAGCGTTTTCCGCTTGCTCTACTATTGCCCCTTCGTGAGCGATAAAACTATGATCTACATGTTGACTAACGAAATACGTGGTCGAACTAGAACTGAGAGTATTCTAGCGGGGAATTAAGGATATTGTTAACAAGGGTATTTGGTTAAAGTACGACTTCAGTATTTATGAAAAGGCTTAAGGCCTAATGACTTGTCAGCTTGTTGTAATATTCGGAATTAAAATCATTGATGTTCTAATTCGAAATAGTTACTGTTGGGATAAATCACAGGGTAACTTATGTGATGTGGTGGTGATAGCAGCACGCTCTAAGAAAAACTTCCAACTAAGTTAGATCCTCACAACTGCCTTCCAGCTGCCAGTGTCATATTTTGTTCTGGTTGATGGTGGCCTTAAGACGGTAACTATGATATTGTCATCGAAATGAGTTTGTTTATTTCGAGTTTGTTTAGCAGTTAAGAAATACAATGCAGAGATGACCTTACAAAACGTATATATATCTTTATTGTATAATTAGCCAATTACCATTACAAAACCCTTCATATGAAAAGGTTTTACGTTTCTATCTCTGAATAAATTAATAATGTTTCTTAAAACAATAAGCAAATTTTATGATATCAACGTCGGAAACTAAAAAAAAACAAACAAAATAAATTAATCAGTTCCTACCGAGGCACTTCCTAGTTTATAGCTGAAGTACTTAACTCTCAACCGATTTGCAAAATTTTTGTTTTGTTTATGATTGGCTTGTGAATGTAGCGAAATGTCTGTGAGTAAAAAAATAGAAATTTTATCGGGCCTAATCAAATGCACGGTTTTGTTTCAGGGCCGAGACGCTACACCATACTTGGAAAGAAATCGTGTCGGTAGAGATGCGATCGATTCAGCAGCTGCACTCACTGACATGGGTAAATATTTATTTCGCGAACGAAGACTTCCTGTTTACGATATAGCTGTTGCTATTACTAAGTGAGTTAAGTATAATGAATTTTTGCGTGAGATTTTGTTGTTGGTATTTTTATTATAATGAAAGATTCATTCGTAAGTAAGCGACTGTAATTGATAGGTTTATGCCTATGAAATATCGCGAAAAATTTTCGGTAATGAATTGGTTAAAGAAACAAATATAATGCCGAAAAAGTGATCGTGCTTTTTGACCAATCAGATGTGTAAATTGAGATGGATCGTTTCAACTAATCAACATGACTTTTGTTAATTATAATTCTATTATTTTTTGGATAAATGAATACAAATCAAATGAATTTAATCGAATAGAGTCATTCCAATCAAATGTCGAACATCTGAAAGATTTTATATTCAGCATATCTCCCTACAGTCAAGTATGCAAGTACATTTAACGTGTCTTGAAACCTCCAGCTTGAATTTATCCTTTTCGACTGTCATGTATCATTAGATTCCAGGTAATCTTTTATCGAATTGATGACATCTGCTAACTGACAAAGAAATTGATTAATCTTTTGAAAAACGACAATTATGACGATAACGATTAAATTTGTTACTTCTTTTGTTGAAAGTTTAGACACAAAATTCATGTAATCATATCGTTTCAAGGCACTTTTGACTCGGGAGTTAAGTTGATATTAAATTACGGATTGGGACTGTTGCGTTGGGTGATTCATTTCTACAACAATTTATATTAAATTTGTTTCCTTTATCTCTTTGTATTCTTCTTGTTTTCATTTTCTTTTAAGACTTTTTTCTCATTTGCCAAATTAATTTTTTTCTTGTCTGATTCATACTTTGTGTTCTCTTTCTATTAACACTTTTTCCACAGATATGATATGTGCCGAAGAAGAAAAGGAGGTCGATGCACCAAAGGCACAGCGGGTAACCTTCTTAAACAATCATACTTTTTTTTCGCAAATATTTAGTTATCTTTTATTATTTATTGTTTTATATATATGCCTTTCGAGAAGAAAATAATTTATTAATGCTACCACAGAGAACCTAATTTAGTGTTTAAAAAAAGATGGCAAATTGGCGTATTTTTTTACCAAAAATATATTTAGTTTCAGCTAACCATAATATTTATTAGTGATTTATTGACATGGATGACATTGATGTAATAATCAATTTAGAGAAGAAGAAAGATGTTCGTATTCAAATTTTTATCGGAATATTGTGGAGTGGGAAGAAAAAAGTGAATGCTAATTCGAGATTAATTTGCATCGTGAAGAGGATGTATCATTCTCGTCGACGTCATTATCATGCGAAAAACATAGAATTTTTTCCTGTCCTAATAGCCTCCACCTTCAACAATATTGATTATTACAACAATAGATCCTATTGGTATTAAACGAAACTAATTTCGATTTGAAATCGATATTTTTTATCGTAGAAATTTGATAATTTATGAAGTATACTAACACTAACCCCCGTAGCTGTATGGAGACTATCATCACAATTTCGCCGGAAAAATCAGAAACAGATTCAAATTGTCTATTATCAACGACCATTCCAAACCGACCGACACACACACAAATTAATTATTACCAAAAAGTAAAATTATATCAAAACAAATTCAATTTGCAGACTTGATATGTGCCGACGAAATTATCCGACAGACGTATGCAACCGTGGTACAGCAGGTAAATGTTATACAGAAACCGACAAAAAAATGACTTAAGAAAATGTGTTGTAAATTTTCCCCGAAAAAATTGTTTCTCTCTCTATGAAATGTTAAGTCGGAAATGCACACACTCACAATATACTCTTTCCGATTTCTCATTTGCAATTAATTTGACTTCCTTGGAAAAAATAATAATTTAAAAAAAACCTTTGCTCACAACTATCCTCTTCTTACATGTGTTACATTTAAATGTTTACACCTTAAAATGTATTTCTATCAATACATACACTACGCACGCCAATTATACCTATTGTCTGTTATATATACGTGTATACAAATGTACAAATGTGTGTTTTATAAGTTTTTTTGTTTTACACTTCTGTTTCTGTTAATTGCATTTTTTACTTTATTTTTAATTCCATTTTCACACCATTCTTTCTCACTTCCAACAAAATGATTAATTAATTAGGTAGACTGTTTATAAATATACTTTTTTTCATAATGTAACAAATCTTACAGTTTCTTAAATTGGAATTTTTATTTTTCTTTAATTCAATTTTCTGCACGTTTCCTATAGCAATGCAAAAAAAAAAATATTTCAAATTCCTCACAATTCATCACTTGCATTTTTTTTACCTCTCCTCTAGTTACGTAAATATTACAATTTTTTCTGGTCTATTTAATGTACATTTATTTTTACCATGAGCTTCTTACATTTACATAAATTATTTCTTGTGCCGTAATTGTTTTACTCTATAAACTACTGCACTATTTGTTTTATTTGTAAATCGCCGTTAAATGTTAATTGCAAATTTCTCTTTTTTGTAAATATTTTCGCTATCGAAAGGATCACAAAAGTGTTAGCATGACATACCAGGAAGAATTACAGTGGACGAAGACATTTAGATTACAAAGTATTTGACGTAATCCTACGCATAAAATTTTTAAAAGAAATTATTCAGCAGACAGGCACTCATTCTAAACTTCGGAATTTTACTGAAATTTGGAGACTGGAGTGAGATCCACAATTTACTTGATTTATTTTCGAGAATATTCAGCAAAATACTGGAATCAAGATAATTTCACCTCTGATCCTAGTTCTACTAAGGCATCTTTAATGGCTTTGTAGTGCCATATTTTACCAATGGCAACAATGTTTCCCTTCATATAAACATTAAATCTGTTACTTCACAGTGTTTGTTGCGAAATCTTTTACTTCATTAGTTTTAACAGATGATTATCGTTTCATCTTTTTTTATGGTAACTTAGAGTTTACTGTAGGAAAGATACAATGGAATCTTGTCTACTAACTTTCTATTTAAGCAAATCAAACCCATGGCTCGTAATTGAAGATTCGAAAAATATTATCAAACTGTTTCTTATGGTGTAACTTAAAGAGAGGCGCCGAAAATAGTCATTACCATTCTTTGACAATCTGATTCCATCGTGTGTTTTCTGCAGTTACATCATGTTGCAACACCATCTTCACATCAGACACAATTTTAAAAAAAAATATAACTCCTCTAGATCGTTGAGCTAAATGTGTCTTTTGAGATATTTACTCTACATCAAATGATTCCAAGAGCCAACATTATCTACGAAATTGCATTTACATAATCAATTTACCCACAGTAATATCTGCATTTAAATTATTAAAATTACAATGTGAAACATTAAAAATAACATGTCTCTCCACTTCAGTCAACCGTATAGTGCGGCGGCTGCACATATAAATGTCTACAATTCTGTTACTTTATGAACTGAATTAAAATAATTGTCGGTATTATATTCAATTTCATTTTGCTTGTTGAATGTGAAATGCTTGAAATTTTATTTCAATTTTATTTTTATTGTTATGAATCTGTGAATTATACTATGTGTGTTTTATGGGATGTTCTTTAAAGATCAACTTGCTGTGTAATTTTCTTTTCTATATGCCAGGCACGTTAATAAATTGAAATCTCTACGTACTAACTGACTAAAGACGCTATGACTAACAATCATATGACTTTAAACTGTGACTGTACTTTACTCTTATACGCTACGCTACTATTTACTTTCTTACACTTAAATGCCAAATTTTAATAAATGTTCATCTCCTGAATGATGGGCGGAATATTAAACGTTCAGTTTGTTTCTTGAATAGGCGGAAGTTATATGTTCGGTTCATCTCTACAATAAAGAAACTGAAAAGTATTGATTCCATGCAGAATTGTTTTTTAAATTAACATTTTAGATAATGGCGTAACACTTTGCCTCCAGAATAGGAAGACAACAGTGGCCTTGAAGGCATATCGTATTTTGAATCGTAGTTATAGCAGTCCTAAGAAAAATGTTTTTAAAATTCTAAAATCTTTGGATGGAAAATCCTGATAGATTCTTGAAATTCCATTTAAATTTTAAAAATAGGGGAAAGTCCATTAGAAGTAGTAACACAAATTACGTAAATTTAAGCTCTTTCTGTATGCTTTTAGATTTGACCAAGTGTCAAGTGCTTGCCTGAATTGATTAAATTTTCAATTATCATATTCTCAATGTTTGGTTTTCGAATTACCATCATGTCAACATTTAATGTATTTTTCACAATATTCTGTATTAAGTACGTAAAGAAGGTAATTCGGATTCGATGACTCTTTAATTCGAAGATTTCTCAATTTATGTTTATAGTTTTTGGTATATACAATTGGAGAAATCGAAGAAAACAGAGAAAATCTCTGTAATCTGATTGACATTTATGTGGATGACGAATGTTTTGCTTAACAAATAAGGAGCAAGATATTTGTTGAATTCTCTAACTGTTAGACAATATTTCACAGACGAAAAATGTATCTTTATGCGATAATAAAATCTTTCCTTCTGTTCTTAAAAATAATTTCAGTGTCTGAGGCAAAATCTTTTAGATCCTTAGTTTAACTTTCAGTTTTCCTGCCCAAATCAACACCCGCCAAGACTAGTCGTTGTTGTTGTCGATGACAGATGAATTGACATTTTTAAAAGCCGTTTTTACTGCAGGTTCTATTAGAGCAATGAAACCGAACTATAATTTTCCCGATTAATTAAAACTACATTCCAACACGTCATACTTTTCACTGAGTATTATAATTGTCATGTAAAATCTTGTTAAAAATTTAAGAAAATATATCGCTACATCAGTGTAGTGTTATTTAATCAAATTTGCTAACACTAAATGTTTTACTTAAGCAATTAAGTAAGATATTTTTTGTGGTTTTCCGTTAATCATTCTTTTTAATTCCAAAATTACATTTCTCTCAAATGCCTTATCCACTGTTATCTCTTTTTCCAAAACCTTGCATAACTATCTGCAATTACAATATTTACGATCTTAATAAATAAACTTTTGCCGAACAGAGAGCCAGCCTTCCACAACCTATCTATATCTACCATGTTGTACTACATACATATAGATACTCATTACGTATGTTTCTTAATTTCTCGACATTATCTGTACCTTTAAATCGTGTGTCTATGTCTATTCATTTTAAATTTATTTTCAATCTCATAATATCTCAATCTAAAATTTATTTATAAAATTTTATAATAATTTCACTTGCACTTTACTTTGATTTTAATTTTTTTTTTTTTTTTCATTTTTTTAAAACTCTGTAATTTCACATATACCTCCAATATACGTATGTATCTACTGTAACTTATGTGTTTTTACCTCTTATAATATTCCATTTTATTAAAGGTATTAACGTTACCATTTTGCCAATTAAAAATCTGTTCTCTCGTAATCAAATACTCTGTGTTTCATTAAAAATTTCGTTTTTTTTTGTTTTGTTTTTGTTTCTCACTCATTTCTGTTTTTCATTTTCAAGCAACCTTTTTATTAAATTAATAAATTGATAAAAAAAAGGAGTGTGATGAAATTGGAGGAGGTAAGTTTCAGTATACAATTGTATAATGGATGCTAATCCTGTACATATAATAAATTTCTAGTTTCGGTTATGGATATATCTAACTAAATTAAACAACTTTGGTTTTGGTTTTATATTTTTCGTTTATTAAATTTGAATTCGACAAAAAAAATTGGATTTTAGTGGCTGTCAATCAACCGTTTTAGTTATTATGAAAAATAATTGTGCATGTTCCACAATCATCAAAAATTCATTAGAAAATGATTTTCGATGGTAAACGTTGTCTGTGTTAACGTAACGTAAATATCTACGGTTTAATAAAGTGCTCATTTTGTAAGAGTTTCTTATGAAATAATGAAAATCCGTCTCTTGAAATCTTGTTAAATCAATAAATGAACGACCGTTTTCATAACTTACGACGATTTCAAGCTCTGGTTACTCATAAAACCTTCGAAGGTACTTTCTTTTTTACCTTAAAAATTCTGTTAAAAAGACCCTCAAAAATTAAATCGTTCAAATTTTCTTGACCTTTACAACCCCATTTGTGAGTATAATGAAACTTTGTCGTTAAATTTTCAAATGATTTGAAACATTTTCCTTGCACCAACTGTGAAAGACAAAATAACAAAGGTCCTACAGTAAAATTAGATTACGTCCTTGTTCGGAAATTTATATTTTGTCAAGTGTAAGGGCTGCAGCCAGAGCCGAAGACAAGAGCTGCAATCACATAAGGCAAATTTTGCCTGGCAAAATACAAAAATTCAAACAATTACGTTTACGTAACTTATTTTACTCACAAAGCCCTCTGTGAATGAGTTTTAAAGCTTATGTCAATGAAGGAATGACTGAGTTCCCGTTTCCCGGGGGTGCAGTAAGTAAACCATTTCTCACACCGTAGGCGATAAAATAGTCAGCTGAAACTTTGGGAGCTTTTTTGTTGTGAAAAACATTAAGTTGACATCGGAAAAAAAGAATGAAATTTCATTTTATTAGGTGGCCAAAGCGTAGCGAGCACACTCGAAATGAAATTTCACTCGGTGAAAAAATTACTAATCTCGTCCCAAGTTGATAAAGAGGACAATTACAAAAAATGTCTGATGATAAGCATTCGTTACCTTCTGTGGATCTAAACATTTTCGTTTTCTTTGTACACGTACATGGTATACGTATACAATAATTGTTATGCAAAAATTATCATTGAATTAGATTTTTGTGAGCGATTAAAGTTCATGGTTCGTACAATGAAAGTAAAACTCACCGAAAATCCCATTCATTACGGCCAATGATTAATAAGTTTTTTTTTTCTTCATTTAACTGAATCGCAATTGTTTAATCTTTTTTTGATGCGATTTTAATGGTTAGACGAGCATTTTTATTGTTAGATTCATGAAATATAAATCTGTACTTACTTCGACAAAAGTAAGGCATTGAATTCAAATTTAATAAATTGTTTCAGTTTAATTCCTTGTTATGCAATTTATGCTTTTATGGTTTTGGTTTTCGCTTTCGTTGAATTATTTTGGAATGGTTGGTAGATGAAGTTTTTCGGCATTTTCGTTTTACAGCGGACTGTCTACTTTCAGTGATGCAACGATACGCTAAATCACTTTTCTCAAGAAATAATTGAACGACATTGACATGATCGGAATCGAAATGGTTTGCATCTAAGTGGAAGAATACGGCAGCCTCTTTCGTAAAACATGGACGTACATGTTGTATGGTGTACGCAAATTGCTATGTGTACACAATAAGACAGCATAAAGCGACACATGTCCGATTTCTTTCAATCAAATTAGAATCACAATTCCTTGCCATTTTATCGATAGATGTACCACCGTTCATTACTTTTCAAAGTAAACTTTTTTCGCACGACATTGTAAACGGTCGTAAATTCACATTTTGCTAATGCAAACGACATCTTTTTCAAATGATTTGGATAGATCACTATAGGTGATAAAATTAGCGTATTGATTGTACCACTGTTAATACACAGTCTCTGGTCGCTGATGTTTGTAGCACACCAATTTCTTAAAAACACAAACATCGTTCCTAGGATTCGCTTACGTCGGAGGTGCATGCGTCGTCAACAAGCGTCTCGAAAAGGTTAACAGTGTTGCAATTATCGAGGATACCGGTGGTTTCAGTGGAATTATCGTAGCTGCTCATGAAGTTGGTCATTTGTAAGTGGAACCATTAAAAGAGCTGTGATTGTCTCACTAACAAAATTATTTGAATTCACATTAGACTCGGTGCCGTTCATGATGGTTCGCCGCCGCCCAGTTATCTTGGTGGACCCGGTGCTGAAAAATGTCGTTGGGAAGACGGTTTCATCATGTCCGATCTCCGTCATACAGAAAGAGGTTTTCGATGGTCTCCTTGTACTGTCCAAAGTTTCCACCATTTCCTAAAGTAATTCCACCCTTCACCATCACACTAGTGACACCAAAGTAATACAATTCTTCTTTCGATACAGTGGCGACACAGCTAGTTGTTTACACAATGCACCACACGAAGACGAAGCATTGGGTCGAGCTCTGCCTGGCACTCTATTGTCTCTAGATGCACAGTGTCGTCGAGATCGTGGAACGTCGGCTTGTTTTAAGGATGAACGAGTTTGCGCGCAACTATTTTGCTTTGATGCGGCTAGTGGTTATTGCGTTGCCTATCGTCCTGCTGCAGAAGGTTCGACGTGCGGTGATGGATCGGTAAGTTTGAAGTCGCATATTAATGGAAACGAATCCGTGTAACAATTGCAAACTTTTACCAAAGCATTGTCTCGATGGAAGGTGTGTTGCTGAACACGAGAACATTATTCCTGACTACTCACAACATACTCCTAGTTATGCAAGTCCGAATGCCTTCAATCCACAAATCAAGTAAGTTGTCCGACAGACTTTGATGTCTCTCTAGAAGTTTAGTGAAATCATTTTGAATCTATTTATGTCGGCAATCCATTTGTGTACGAAGCTAACTCAAGTGATGTCGCAGTTGTGATTAATAATTTTCATTCAATTAGATGGTAGCTTTTTTGTTCACTTATCAATTTTGTTTAACAGTACGGAAGCGTATAATTATTACGAAGTGCCAGAAACCACTTCCACAACAACTACAACCACTACAACACCCACACCAACCACAACAAAACCAACATACGCGCCACAATCAACCAAAAATTATTTTAGCGATCCATTTTTCTATCGATATTACACAAGCAAGTCGACAACGGAAGACCCGTATAAATATTATACCCAATCTTCGACCCCATTCGATTACTATAAGTTCTATGATCTCTCGTCACCAACAACGACCACAACGACAACCACTCAGCCACCAACGAAACGCACAATAAGTCCGTATTATTTCGGCTTAAATTACCAAAAAGATCAAAAAACTTCTACCAAATTTTATTACAATTCATATCCCACCACATCAACAACACCGACAACCAAAAAAACCCCGTATGTTTATAGCAATTATTTTTCAACGTCTCCATCCACTCGATGGACAACAACAACAGCAGCACCAACAACAACAACAACCACCACAGTTAGTCCCACTGCCAAAAAGAGCCAATCGTCGTACACTCGAAATCCCGTTTTCGATGTGTACTTGAAACGGTTAGCCTCGACGACAAAAAGTCCGTACAATTTCGAGAATTTTGCGCAGTACTTTAAAACGTCGACAACGAATCCGAAATTTTCGTACAATTTATTTGGGGCGAACAGCAATAATTCACCACTAAATTCAACAGCGACGGTGGTTTCGACGGGATAACTATAAAGACTCTCTTCTATTTAGATAGATTAAAATAATGGTAAGAATTGAATGCCGAGACTTCATAATAATCAACTGAAAGTGTACCTACAACTTCAGTCATCTATTCTCAATCATGTTCTGCAATTCGTGGAATCAATCGGACTTATAATTTCGCTGATCTTGCCGGTTCTTTTTCGCCTAACTTTTTAGAAAATCAAATTATTTTCTATCAAAAACTTTGATAATAACAACTTTACCTACTCGTAATGTTCAACGAACTTCTTCTGCATATCGAAGTCTACTCTCGCTGTCTTTCTATATCAATCAATTCTTCTAATCTATTTACCGCATAATATCGTTTGATTATTCATGAAAACTATTGGGCTAAGGATGAGTAATCAATGTTGTCTTGTACATATTGTTGATACATTTAACGTTATTTACACACCGGTCGGACCTTGAATAAATTTGGTTCGTAACATTAAACGGTAACGGAGAAGACTTTCTCAGTTCAATCATCTGTACACATTCCATCTCTAATTGAAACCAGTCAGTGATAAAACTAAAAGCATTTACAGATAAATTTCGTTTAGAATTGAATTTATTGTTCGGAAGGTCAGAATGTAAATTATGTAAAAAGTGTACTGATTAAACCCAGTTCTAAGCTTCTACAAAGAGAAAGTATTGAAAAAAAAACTTTTAGATAGTTCTCGGTTCTCCACATAAAGTTGTTAGAACCAAGTTGAACGATTATCATTACAGAAAAAAGACAGGGTCTCGTGCTCAAATTTCAAATTTATATGGTATTGGTATACACAACTCATATGACCTGTGTATCATGTACTGTAATAGTGTTATATTGTTCAAGTTACACCTCACTGTATAACAATTTCCATAGAACAAATCAAGATATGCTGGCACAGGACTTATAAATTTCAGCTGGATAGTCGACTTAAATTAGGAATGTTGCACAAAATCATGAAGTCTGACTACTTGAATGCCATTGCCATCGAGAATCTTATCTAGGTTCTGAACTTTCGAATTTTCAAACATTGTCTCTATAATTATGTTGTCCAAAGCTTAGATGGTGTGAAGCTTCGGGTACACTTTACTCGACCGTGAAATGTAAAATTATGATTTTTCCTCGATTTATCGAACTTGTCGAGGAAAAATTAATTAATTTTTTCTATAGTGAGGGGAACTTCGAGAAAGTTGATTTTCTTTGGGATTATTAGAGAATCTACCTACACAAACCTGCGACCCTTTAGATTTTCCTATCAGCAATTTGCCAGTCTGGATATCCTTGAACTGGAGACAAAACTTGATTTATCTAGAGCTGTTACTTCGGAAAGTCAAGGATATCGATAGATTCTAACCAAACAAGTTGAAGAAGTACAGCCAAAATGAATGAGAAATTTTATAAGCGGTACGGCACATCTGTGAGCTCTGTACGAGCTGTAACAGACGGAAAGCATATCACCAATATTAATTGTCAAATTTGTTCCTTCATTGGATCAAAGCATTGTTAACAACTGTGTCCGAAAATCTTGTACATTGTTAGGTCAAATAAGTATTCGTTTTGGTATATAAGACGACATTAGCCAGTGTTCATCGCTTAGTTCTGTCGTTACCGTCGATGAGAGATGATTTGAATTTTGTTAAGGAGTCCAAAAAAGTTGTTCCTCTAAACATCGTCTATCGTTTACCCTGCATCTTTCTTTTTTCCTTTTTTTCTTTTTTATACTCTGAAACATACAATCTACATATTTTTCAGCGAAGTCTTCAAATTATTACATTTGGTTATAAAGTTCTTCCAGCCATTTTTTATGTCTACTCTAAAACATTATTAAAACTTGTGTATAATGCTCCTCTTTCAAATTACATTTCAGCGCTTTACAAAAAAAAAATTGTACATTTAACGGAGACGGAGTTTCCGTTTCAGAGCTTCAAACTATTTTTATTTTCATTGTAAAAATTACTTTCCAATAACCCTATGCCATATTCAAAATGAAAACTAATTTTTTGTTCTTTTCCAAACCATTTTCAGTGGACGAAAATAATCCGCCAGTACCAACGATTTAAAACGCACAGCAAATTAATAAGCCATCATTGTAATGACCGACAAAGCACAAGCTTGGTATATAACGATATGGACGAACAAATTTGTTGAATTTTTTTTTGTTAGAAAAAGAAAAGATTTTTGTTTTAAAAACATCCAAACACTCGGAACAATAAAATGATAAGTGAATTTTCGTATGACTGCAAGAAATGACAAAAGTATTAAGATTATATCGAGAAAAAAACAGACGAAGAAAAAAAACTGAAACAAAAAAGAAATCTTTAAACAAAAGTATAAAATCAAACGAAGGAATCAAATGAACTAGGATTTTTAATGTGATAAGTACAATAATAATTTATCCAAACACAGCGATCGATATTATTAATTAGATGAATGGATTTTTGAACTAAATTTATTTGTAATTAAAAATAAAATTAAAAAAAAATATATTATAAAAGAGAGAACCACACCACAATTCGGAATGGATAATATGCTGCCAATTAATTATTTTTTACTTTTAATTGTTTTCGTTTTTAAAAACACAGACACACCCAACAACTATTTTTATATTAATGTTTGAAAAATCTAAAACCAGAAAAATTTTAGTTTTTAAAATAATGTGAGAAGTGCCCGGATTATTTACCCACTGATGAAACGGAATTCAGCAGCCTCCGGAACCAGCAAACAGACACAAACCACACACACTATATCAAATTGTATTATTGAAATATTTATGTAAAATTTCTTTCTCTTTTAATTAATAAAAGACTTTGTATATTTAAACGGTCGATTGTGGTTTGAAATTTGGGGCCGTTCATAAATTACGTAACGCAAAAATCAGACCCCCCCCGGGTCTGTAACGCTAAAAGGGTCAAGTTTGACCCAATTTTGTTAGAACCGTAACGCTTGCCTCATACCCCCCCCCCCCCCCCCTCTAGCGTTACGTAATTTATGAACGTAATTTATGAATTTCCCTTTCCGAGAAATTGTAGCGCATTTTACTTTACTACATTCAAAGTAAAGGATCAGCTATAAGGAAAATGGTTTGGGGTAAGTTTTCTTCTTAGCAAATCTTAGTGGAGCTATTATTATGACGTTAGTTGGTGTAGCAATAAATAGTAGGGTGTAGCGGTTTTTACAAAATGTCTTCGTTCTTTTAAGGCTCAGCCGGTCCATAGCTGGTCCATCTGATCATTTTATGGAAGAAGAAAAAAAATCAAACTTTAATTTTGTGCTGGCGCCAGATCGATTTTTGAAAATTTCGTCGTTTTCGGTCCACGTCACATATATCGATTTTTTACAGTGAGCTCAGTGTACATAAAAGTTGGGTCCACATGGTAATCTAATCTCCAGGCTTCACAGATTATTTTACAAAAAAGATCAAGATTTTTTGAGCTCGTGACTAATTGGCAAAGTTCTTCGATAGTGAGACTTTAATCAAGAGACATAATTTGATGAAGCTGTGCAAAAATGTGAATTAAACTTTAAATATGCGAAATGGACCGTGGTGAGTCAACGCAACATAACATATGATTTGAATCGCCATATCTAAATTTAATATTTATCTGACAAAAAGTTTTGATTTTGGTACACGCCGGCGAAAGTCAGATTACCTCAAATCTGACAATGCGAAACCTTTAATTGGAAACGTTTTCTAAGCTAACTTCCGTACTGTTGACAAGTTCAAGAGCCAGTGGCTATATCTCGTTACGTTTTCAAATTTTAATGTATTTAATGTTGTACACTGAGCCCACTCCAAAAATACAATATATGTGACGTAGACCTAAAACGACGAAATTTTCAAAAATCGATCTGGAGGCAGCACAAAATTAAAGCTTGATTTTTTTTGTCTTCCACAAAACGATCAGATGGACAGCTAAGTGGATTTTCGGCTGAGCCTTAAAAAAACTAAGACATTTTGTAAAAACCGCTACACCCTAATAATTAGCATTAAAATTTGACTTTTTGAAAACTTTTCATAGACAAGCTCTTGAAATTCTTGATCTCTTGATCTAACTAATTATATTTTTGCTACTAGCATTAAACACGGGCCCTATCAATAGAACAAACTGACAAATTAAAATGAAAAATCATATATTTAAATGTATATGTGACAACTCCGTGTACAGACAGAAAAGGCACTCTTAATGTCAAAAGTGACGGACTCATAACGTCAAAAGCAAAGCAAAGTTGACGTTTCGTGTTAGTGGTGTGTGTGATATAATTTTTCAATGAATTTCGGGTCATAATTCCTCTAGGTAGTCTACCTCTATGGCATCAACACTCATATGCCAGAAATCAAAGTCTCCTAATTTTGACAGATGTATGCGTGTACGTTTTAACAAAAGACATGCAAAGCCTATTCTGACACAATACATCGCTTATTTTGCACTCGCGCTGTCGTAACACTTAAAATTTGTAAGCAGTAACATTGAAATCGGGAAGGACTAAATTATTATAATGCAAGGGTAAAAGAGCCAGAATTTTTTTCGCCAGTGTCTTCAACTGACATAGTTGTTATAAGGCACAAAAGACAACATTTTATTGAACCGTTCAACAGTCCAATTGTACGTGGGTGTGATTCATATTTATTCAAAAAGCGAAGGAATTTGGAAAAAGTGCTCTTGCCAAAAGTCACCGGAGAAAACGCAACTTTCCAATTTTCTTCCATTAGTGAATTGTGAACACGTGATTCTTCACAACAAAGGCACCCGAAGTTCAATCTGAGTTGATAAAATGGCAGATACTAAACAACTTAGAAATGAAATATAACCTCCACTTCTTTCAGTGTTCTATTTCCTAAGATCACATATCGTCTTGAAATCAATTTGCTTCAGCAATATTTTCGGTTTAGGCAAATGTGGAAACAAATTTCCCAGCTTATCGTTGGCGTTTCCTTCCGAATGAATACATTGATATCGTAGAGGAAGTTCGGTCAGACGTCCTTTACCTGCCCTTGCACGAACAACATTGACCTTCGTCAGAGTAGTAGTCGATGTTGATTTTTGTGCCGTGTTTCTATTCGCTAAAAATGTAGCCTTGCCTCCATCGCCCTCGAAACGCGGACATGAGCTCATGAATGCAACAGCTTTGTTCACTCGAATCTTTTGTCGAGGCCGTATCGTCGCAGTTGTATTGAATGCAACGTCCGCTTCGTCTTTCGGTTTTAAATGTTTCCGGATCGATAGTGCTTCGCGTCTCGGTTGTGATACTAAATGAACGTACTGCGCATCGAAAATCATGGGAAATTTATCTTCGGTTCTGGACTCTTTTTTCTTTAAGTTTTTATGGTCAATTTTCGCCGTTGATAATAGACGTTTTGTGGCCGATTTAAATACGGATGTAAAACCTTTGCCGGGTATGTTTCTTATGTTCGGTGCCTCACAGGTACAATGCTTCAAGTTCTGTGCTTTCGCATACAGAGGCGAATATTTCCATTTCTCAATCTCAGATCGCCTAAGACTATTTTCCAAATACTCTGTGCCGCGTTTACAGGGACAGGCAATTGTGTATGGATTGTAACGTCCAGGTCCTGGCAACCGTGACACATTGTAATAAAATCGATCACTCTCTGGTATGTATTGTCCAGGGTGAAATATGTACGATTTCGGATGGTTTGTTGGATTCGAGGCCTTCTCACTACATAAAGCAGGAAGCATAAAACTTTGGCGTCTCTGCTGAAACAATTTGTTTGCGTTACTCTTACCGTATAAGAAAATTCTGGGGATAGTATTTCTCTGGACCAGGAAATTTTGGATCCTTCGGACACAGGGTCAAATCATTCAGCATGGATCTCATGTAAGTTCTTTGTTTGTCTCGTGATCCTTTAAGAAATAAATTTTCGGCACTTAAGTGTCGTTACGGTAAGTCCTAAAGTTGGTTAAATGTCCTACGGCTTTAGCAGTTAGTAGTAGTTCCTACCGTTTTTACTGGAACTCGCAACTAACTCAGACGAGTGATTCATACCTTTTCTAAATTTCATTACAAATTCATTCTTTGGTTGATTCAGTCGATTCATTTCACTTGGCAAGTCATAGTAAAAACCTTTTGAAATTGGTGTATATCCAACCCATTCGACCATATGTCCAAAGTATGATGTCTTGTCTCTTTCACCTTTTCAAAATATCAAAAGTCATTTCAATCAAGTGAAATTAGTGTTTCACGCTAAACAACCAGTAAAGCAGGAATATGGTCCCTTCTTTCCACTTTGCTTAACAGCAATATCTGCCAAATTTATCCCTTTAATCTCATATCGATTAGCTGCCGGTATATGGAACTCTTTCCCTTTATTTGAAAGCATTCTCTTTCGGTGGATATTCGTTAAATGTTTTGTTTCTGCAATGCATTCCGAATATTTCGCTTTATGAATTAGCGCTGAAAGAACGATAGATTGGTTATACAACGACACAGAGATCTACCAATTTTCGTTACAAATGTACCGCTTCGGTTGTAGATTTTTTTGTAACGCTGCAACTGCTTCTTGAGAAATGATTTATTGCGCTGATTGTAATTCTTCGGACGACCGAATTCTACAGTATTCAAATCGGTTAAGTGTGATTGTCGGCTCGTGAGTAAAAAACTTACTTGAATAAATGAATAGCGGTACATTGTAATGACTAGGCACGAAGGATCTGTGCCGAAGAAACTGTGTATCAGAGAAAAAGAACGATCCGGGAAACGATGACATTTTCGTTGAAAGGAATGGCACCACAAAGTTAAGAAATGTATAAAGAATTTTCGATCCTAAGCCGCGGCCTACTGAAAACCAAACTGATGAAATCCTGATGAAACAGGTAGTCCTATGACTTGTGACTTAATATCGATATTTCGGTTCTTGAACGCCTGAAAGTTGAAACAACTAAAAATAAAGAATATTTTTGCATTCATTAGTCATTGGCAAAAAATTGAGCGAGGAAGAATAAGAAGAATCTCTATATTTTGGTTCTGCACCCAGCTTCGATTTTTAAAGTTTTGGTAGTTTTGATTCAATCTAATCTACAAGCTAATGTTGACGAGAATCCAAATTTTGAGACATCCAGCCAGCTACGAAATAGTATATTGTGTACGGTGCAAGGCGATTTTTGTAGCACAAAAGTAAAGTTTTCCATGCGGGCAGAAGGAGTATTATAATTAAGGCTTCTACAAGAATCTACTTGTGCAACGAAGTGCACATTATCATTTTTACAATTGCCAACGACATTAGACGAACGACCAATGATATAATACTAGTTATTATGTCATTGAGAACGACGTATTAATTAAAAACAGATTATTCACCTCTGGCCACTGGCCACATGTTTATTTAGACACTTGGGGAGTTGTTGCATGAGCCGAAGGCGAATGTTATAACCCCAAGTGTCTAAATAAACATTTGGACAGAGGTAAATACGCTATTTTATCTACCGACGGCGAAATAATAGCACTTTTTCACTGCTATTATTTCAAATAAAAATAATATTGAGACGCAATCAACGTAGATGCATTCATTTCGATAAATATGGAAAAGTATGTCTCAAAATTTGAAATTCACATTTTAACAACAGCAACTGAATGGAAACACCCAAAATTTTTGATGCACCCTAATGCGTAATCATTTGATACACTTCCATCTTAGGAGTCAAAATATTGATGAAATATGTAAACTGCTAATTATAGCACAAAGCACAAGAGATTAAATAAGGTTCGTTTATCACTAAATTCTCTTTAATTAAAATTTATTTTCATCATTCAAAAACATTTTAATTTTGCTCTGTGCATGGTATAAATAGGGAACACTGAATTGTATTTCTTTCAAATAGTGTAGTAAAAAGGCAGGGTGTAAAAAATACGGGAATAAAAAGCAATCAGTTTTTGTAACTATAAAAGCATCCATCAAAACGGTGAGTTCACAGTGACGAAAGCTGGAAATGAAGGAGAAAGTGAGACATTATAAAATGACAAAGTTAATGCGAAAACCAGTAATAATGTCAGTGGGATGTATGTGTATACAGTGTTTCTTCTACAGTGCATGTAAACATAATAAAACCTGGATTCCTTTACACTTGATCTCCAGTTTCTGATCACAATATTAAGCATCGAAGAATCCAATCGACTCGATAACAATTTTTTATATCCAGTGAACTATCGACTTTACACGTTTTCATTTGATATCAAATCCACGGCAGTTCTTCACAGCTTCATCTAATGAGAACACGTAGTTCGTTAAAGCTTTCCTTGAATAATATTAGGATGATGCAATGATTTAACTAGTCACTGACTCAATAATCTATTAAAACTTGTTTTATTAAGAATGGAACGAAGTGAATGCTTTACGAATACACTTGAATGCACCAAACGGCTTAAGAGCCAATGTAATATTTTCGTTGAAAAGCAATAACGAATATATCATCGCTGATAGAATTTTCCTCATTTTAACAAGTTTTCTTTTAAATTACAGTGACGTCAACCGGCCGTAAAAACCATGAAAGTGGCGATTGTTTGTATATCGCTGGTTGTGTTTGCTTATAGTACCGATGGGATTGAACTTTTTGGTCGCAATAAATGTGTGGGCAAGCACGCCGAATTCGAGCAACTGACGATTACACCTTCATTCGTTTCAATCTTTGGAAATATTCCAATCACAATACAGGGCCCATCTCTTCAGGATGCTGTCAGCGTTCAAATCCGTTTCAACGATAAAACCGAGCAAATAGTAGATGGGTCGATAACAGGTGGTAACGTAGTCACATGCATTCTACCATTCCTCTATAAAAATGGTAGAATACGAGTGGACATGATAGTAAAACTAACAGACAACACCATTCAGACATTCTATGGATTTATTTACACTCAAAAGCATCGTAGTGATCTCGAATTTGAGCTTGTCGGAACAACAGTCAAAGTGTCTTGGGAAAAGACTCATTTCGATGTAGACGCACTTCTAGATTTGGAATTGTGGGAAGTTGTTAGCGGAATTTTGACCTCCAGAGGAGTGATCATGCCAAACATACCGAACATAGGATTTTTCACGGGGGAAGTCAACAGTTTAGTAGTGACTCTGATTCAAAATCTGATAAATATTTACATAGTTGAACTGAAAATCAACATCAACTCAGGATCGTCCCAAAATTCTACCAAGCCACAACATCCGTTAATAACCAATTGGCTGAATCAACTCAAGGGAAAATCTGAGCGAGAACTGAATCAGCTATGCTACAGTTGGTACATTCAAGACAAAGGAGCACCCAGCGACGCTGAGTGCTGTCCTCGAACCCTAAAAGAAGCACGAGTTGATGAACGATTCGAGCCTGTTGACGACTTGAAGTTGTATAACCCTGAAGCAGATTATGGTTTTATGCAAAAGGTTCCATCCCTCAGTGGTGCAGCACAGCGATGTGTTTACAAAAACGGAACACTCTTAGTTGGGCCACCAAGCGGTGGTAACGTAAGATCGGTCAGCCCCAATGGCGAAAACGGTGAGATGGCGCATATAATTGCAGACATATTGCCGTGGTATACGTGCTGTAAACTATCGGTGACCAAGTCATATTGTAACCTCTATTACGAAAAGAGACCATCGAATGATGGTAAGTGTTACCGACCACCTCATTGTGGACACGTCATAGGTGATCCACATTTCACAACGTTCGACGGTCTGTATTATACATTCCTTGGTCTCGGTGAATTTTGGGTTATCCGAAGTGAAGACTTCGCGATGCAAGGCAGATTTACCCAATTCAAAGACACAAAAGCGACCGTTTGCACTGTGTATGTCATGTATCAACGAAGCTTTGATGGGGAAGCAACTGTTCAATTATCGTTGAAGGAAAAATATATTGAAATAATGATTGATGGCCAGGTAGTCGCAATGGATCCGAACGTGAAACAGCCTCAACGTACCATAATGTACAACGGCGTATCAATTGTAATAACTTCCCCTGAGGACATCACAATTACGTTTTCGACCGGATACTCGTTCAAATTTACCTACGATCCATTTGTTATCAACATGGCTGGTTTGGTTGCTGAGGAATTGAAGGGTTCGTTCAGAGGATTGTTTGGTGTATTCGATGATAACCAGGAAAATGAGCTCACATATCCAAATGGAAGAGTCATTCCTACTAATTCAGACTCAAGGGCGATTCACGATTTTGGTATGAGTTGGAAACTAACTTGTGAGGAAAGTCATTTTACATATCCACTCGGCAAGGGTTATGACAACTTCTATGACGATAATTTCGTTCCACTCTTCGAAGTTCCAGACTTAGACAAATTGTCACCAGAAGATGTGGAAGCTTGCAAAGGATCTTATGAATGTCTGTTCGATTTGTCAGTAACTGGGAATAGAGAGATGGCGCTAGGTACACAGAAAGCCGTAGAGAACTTCTCTGCCATTGCTAAGGCAACGAGTGTTGGGTGTGAAAGAATATCTGTACCTAGAAATGGATACTTGGTGGTTATTAATTACTCTGAAGGAAGTACAGTACGACTCGTTTGTAATACAAATTTCCAGGTTCAAGGAATTGATTCCGTAAAATGTGTTAGAGATTTAGTTGGTATGCTATCTTGGGATGGAAAATTGGGAATGTGTGTCAAGATAAATAAATGCGCTAATGAAAATGCATGGTTACAGTGGCTATGCGAAAATGGCCTTTCTGCATAAAGATGTAATGAAAAATTTTACACATTCCAATTCAGTATCCGGTCGTGAATTAATGGAAATCCTAATAATGAAAAATAATTTTAGAAAATAAATGATTTGCATCACATTGATTGCATTTTGTTTGTAGCAGTTAGGGTAATTTGGTAGGTTTTAGCCATGGTCTATATTTTCAGTCTAATTCAGTCTGTTTTCCTGCTCCTTTATTGAATGAAAAACATGCCAACCCTCTGTACACATCAAAATCAATTTAACAAGTTTATTTCCTTGCGTGGTTCACATAATAAAAATATCAAAGAGCCCAAGAAAAACACAGCGACAATTAGAAAACGGTTTTGGTGGTGGCTTTCACAGTCCATTGCCAATCTAATCTTTTCCAGGACGATTACCTGCTGTGGGTAATGGTTATACATTATTATGATTAAACACTTCGAAATAAGCGAACTTTGTTGTAGGCAATTAAGATAACAAGAACGCGGTTACGAGCCCCATCTTGTTAAGAGTCGTCTAGAACAAAAGATGACGTTAATAACATAACAAATAATGTTTCAGTTACGAGACCCCAAACCAAATCTTTGGACGGCTCGGAACCTGTGTCGTTAGTCGTTACCTTACTATTCAAAAGATCTCATCTCTATGTAAAGAATGAGAAATTAAAATTAAACTTACCTGAATGTACGTCGTCCACTAGACACTGCATTAAATCGTCATTTTGGATTAGGCCTCTAACTAAAATGTTTCTTTCCTTCAGATCTTTCTTGATTTTATCAGCAAATGATCTAACCAAACCAACCAAACTCAAAAACTTTGAATTCACACAATTACTAGTGAGACAACTACTTCGTTACTCGTTAAAGTGAAACATTCAATCAGAAGTGTCAACACAAACGATTATGGTGGGGAAGAGGGCACAAGCGTGATGTTCTCCACACTGACGTTGAGTGGAATAGTACATTACTATGCAAGGGAAGTAAAGTGATATCTCGTATCCAGATGATTAAAAGTAACCGAGGGCTTTAGCCCGAGGTACATTTACTCATCGTGATACGAGATATCAATTTATTTTCCGTGTGTAGTACGACGTTTTACTATGCGAGTGATGTAAAGGCTATTGCCTATACATGTAATAGTCTTATTACATGCACCAGCATAGTAAAAATATTAACACGGGTAACGCACTTCAAGCATAAGTATTTTCGACTATTTTGATTTAACATATATATTTGCAAGTTATTATCTGAAATGTTGAGCTTTGACTTATTAATTTATTGAATTTATACGGGCTATTAGAGCCGTCATATTAGCATCTCTCTGATCGGGTCAGACATCCCCATGGTCATATTATGACACCAGAAGATGTAGAAGCTTGCAAGGGATCCTATGAATGTCTGTTCGATTTATCATTAACTGGAAATAGAGAGATGGCGCTTGGTACACAGAAAGTCGTTGTGGACTTCTCTGCCATTGCTAAGTCAACGTGCGTTGGGTGTGAAAGAATATCTGTACCTAGAAATGGATACTTGCTGGTTATTAATTATTCTGAAGGAAGGACAGTCCGATTCGTTTGTAATAAGAATTTTCAGATTCAAGGACCTAGTTCGGCAAAATGTGTTAGAAATATACTTGGTATTCTCTTGCGAAAAACGCAGTGACTATTTTAGGCAAAAAAATTGAGAAAAATGGGAAAATTTTCCCGATTTTCCCTAAAATTACAAATTTATTTCGATGGGTTTTTCTGCTATTTTTCAAAAATAGATCGAAAGCAATACTTCGAGATCTTTTTCATAAAATACAATTATGGCAGAGAATTTTTGAGTATTTTTGAGTAAGATTCAGAAGGGAAATTTCCAGTAAAATCATTGTGCAATGTTTACCAATTAATTTCAGAATTTTGAATACTCTTTGGGGTCGCTGTCATCTGTTTTGAACAGAAATTCTCTTGATATGTGGTCGGAACAGGCTGGACAGTCGGTACAAAGAGAATTTCTAAAGTACTGGTGTAAATATCAGATCAACGTTTTAGAAGCAGAGAATTATTACGATCAATTGAAGAGAGATGTCGTGGAATTTTCATCCCGTCACCTATAAATATCGATTTTCATTTAAATTACTTGACCCAAACAGAATATATTTTTGTTCACAAATAAAACAGTGTAAAGCCAACCGTTGAAGTCAAAAAAATTGTATTTTTTACAAATACCTGTTAATTATGTCATATTGAGATAAATTATAACCTAAATTACACTCGCGGAATTTTGAAAACCGACACATTTTCTATTTCGTCGTTTAGTGGTTTTTTGTGAATTTTGCATGCATTTTTATATGGAGAAATGAGAAACTCAAGTAAAACACGTCATTTTATCACAACGAGGAGTCCATCAAGGAGATCCACTTGGACCAGCTTTGTTTTGTCTTGTCATTCAAGATATAATTTCGTCCCTGCAAGACCTGGATTTAAATTTATGGTACTTAGATGATGGAACAATTGCTGGCTCACCCAATAATGTTTTGAAAGCCTTCAAAACAATCATACACAAGTCAAAAGAAATTGGATTGGAATTGAATTATGCAAAATGTGAATTTTCAATTTTAGAATCAGAAACGGAAGAATCAAAGATTGAAATAGAACATCAATTCAAGTCAATTGCAGAGGGCATTCAAACAATGAAACCTGAAAATGAATTCTTATTGGGAAGTCCATTAACTGATGCCGCTTCAACATTATGTCTGAACAAAAAAATTCTGGACTTACAGAAGTTGACAAAGAGACTCAAGAACATAAGCATGCACAGCGCCTATTATTTGTTAAGAATGTCCATTACGACTCCACGTTTAATTTTCTTTCTACGAGGATCACCCATGTGGCGTAATGAATCGGGCTTTTTACAGTACGACGAAGTCTTAAAAAATGCTATTGAAAGTATCTTCAATATTGAACTAAGTGATAAAGCTTGGATCGAATCCTCATTACCGATAAAGAAAGGTGGAATTGGAATACGTCATGCGTCCGACATTGCTCTACCATGTTTTCTATCGTCATTGTATAATGTTTCCGCTCTGTTGGATCAACTGTTACCTGAAAACTACCGACTAGTTGATATGACAAAAGTGGAATCAGAAGATCATTGGTGTGGAAAATTTGGAGAACTTCCAGAGGAATCGCTACGTATTTATCAAGGCGTGTGGGAATCTTACGAAATTAATCAGAAAATCGAAAATCTTAGGCAACAGTTGAACGTTGCTGTGGACAAAGCTCGATTTTTGTCCAATTCGTCGAAAGAATCCGGCGCTTGTTTACACAGTTTACCGTCACCGCAATTAGGAACTCATTTGAATAATTATGAGTTTCGCATATCAATCGTTTTACGTCTTGGCGTTGCAATTGTTCAGCCCCATAAATGTGTGTGTGGTACGAAAGTTAACAAGTACGGCAGACATGGATTATCATGCAGCAAAGCATCCGGCACACTTCCACGACATGGATCAGGAAATGATTTAATTCAACGAGCATTCCGATCAGCTGAAATTCCTTGCAAACGTGAACCTACTGGTTGCTCCCGACCAGATGGTAAGAAACCCGACGGGTTGACTCTCGTACCTTGGGAGAAGGGTAAATCACTCCTATGGGATTATACTTGTGTAGACACTTTTGCGAAATCGTATGTGAACAGAACGGCACGTGAATTAGGTTGGGCAGCGAAAAAAGCAGAAGCTGATAAATTTGATCATTACACCGATTTGATGAGCCAATTCATATTCGTTCCGATTGCAACGGAAACCTCTGGCGTGATTGGCAAATGCGGTTTAGATTTAATTAAAAAAATTGGCAGCAGAATTACGGAAAAAACACATGAAAAACGAGCGACGAACTACCTAATTCAAAGATTAGGGTTGGTTATTCAACGTGGCAATGTTGCGTCCATTTTAGGAACATTACCACATTCAAAGGATTTAAATGAAATACATTATTTGTAAACTAATTTTGTTAAAGAACGTATAAATAAAAAACCTCTCAAATAAAAAAAACACAGAAACATAAAATGTGTCGGTTTTCAAAATTCCGTGTGTGTACGATAAACTTTTGGTTCTAAATTATGACTCAAGTCAAAAATGGAAAAAATTTGTATGGGGAAGGATCGGACCCACGGCAGCGGACACCTGTTTTTTACTCACTGGGGGTCCCTCTATCTAGATCAGCAATCATTTTTTGGGTACATTTTTATAAAACTTTATCTTGATTGAGGACAGCCGTGTCTATCGAATGGAATTGCATTGATTGTACATTGTATGAACATTGAACATCGACATGGATCGCAACATTTATGTTTACCTCTTTATCTTATTGATTGATATAGTACTTGCCAGATAGCAATTCTTTGTAACTGCCTCTTATCAAATTAAGATAATCCAAGGTCTCGTCAATGCACTCGAAACACTTTCAAGTATTTTAGAATATTTTAAATTTGTGTTTTATTTCACCAAACTTACAGGTTTAACAAATATTGTATGACTTTAGTGTTAATTTCACAGCTGAAACGTTAAAACTAACGAAAATTATGCACATTATTCTTTCCTAGCAAAAGCAAGAGAGTTATAACCAAATACAAAATACAATTTTCCATTAGAGTTATGATCGTCTGTTGTAACGACCAGTGTTGCCATATCCTCTACCGTTTCGATACTCTATCGACCTAATAGGATGCCCGTCTCTGAACCCCACTGCCGGATTCGCAAATTGTTGACCGTAAGCGGGTGTTGGATCTTTACGGCCAATTAAATCTCTCCATATCATAGCCAACAATAAATAAAAGCCGCCAATCACTTTCGACAATAAATCTAAGGCTTTCAACAGAAACGGCATGGATACATTAACCAACTTTCGGAATTCTGCCATGAATTTCAACGTAAATGCACCGAGATACATTAGGCCATGGATTGATGCCGTTCCGGCAGCCAGCATGATCAAGCAAATGAACTTCAAAACGCTGGCAATATTTTGGGCGGTTATTTGTTGCGAGAATAGCCATAGAAAGTATTCGGCACAGGATTTTCGCCACATTACTAACAGTTCCTGGAAGTCTTTTGCCAGTTGTCCGGAATCGTAGGCGTCTTGATTTTCTCTAATTTTATGCTCCTGTCGGATGGACTCTTCCACATCATGCATTGGCTTAAGCATTTTCAATTTGATTATAGCCTCACTGTTCCGGAACCGCACCGTTTTGACTTGAAACCAATATTCACCAAACGGTACACCTTCGAGCTCTGTCCATATACACGAGCCATGCGGTGCACCGATCATGTCTGAATCGGTGTAGCCCATCCAGTAGTCGGGATTGTGTGAATAGAAAGTTTTGATGCGTTGCCGAACTGTGTGAATATCTTTGGCTAATGACTCGTCGGTTTTGCTGATAACGACAAGCGCACGGTAAGCATGTAGACTTTGTACTAACCGATTCTCTTGGTAATGACCAAGAAATGTTCGAGTTTTCAACATTTGCTTACAAAATGTTTGCAGTCTATCATAGGCGGGATTCGGTTCGCCTCCACTTGCGTCACGGCTGGTTGTCGAATAATCGCTGGTCTATAAAATGGGGGATTCATTGTTAATTTCTGAAGTATTAGGAGAATTGATTTCAAGTGGTTACATCAGTCATGGTTGATGTGTCAACTATTTTACGTGCTAGTCGGTAGTAGGTTTACCAAATTAATTTCTTTCTTTTTTAAGATAATACTTTCATGGGACGTGCAATTTGTTTATTTTGGTTATTTTAAAATTATATCTGACATATTTATTCAAAAGTGACAGGCCGTGAAATCAGTGATGTAGACCTTTACAGTCGATTCAGTACTAGTCTATGAAAAAGTACCAAAATGCAGTATCAACCAAGGTAAATAAACATACTGAAGGTAACGCAAACCCTCAGGGACTAGCAAGAAATACGTACCCCACATTTCAGGTGAATATATAAGATTTGTTATGTTGCAACCGTGACGTTTGACATTATAATGTTGTTAGAACTGCGTTGTTTAGTATTGAGTTTTGCATGTGCTACAACATAACAAAGCGAAATACACTTCAACATTATAAAAATTATACTCACCCTCAAGTAGGGGTCCGTGTGTTCTTGCGGATTTGCGTTACCTTCAGTATGTTTATTTTCCTTGGTATCAACGCTCTCAATGGCATTGCGGGTAGAAAAACGGATAATCCTTGAATCTTGCGTGAATATGTTTTGGTGAAGTGCCGAAAGGACACCGTAAAATTATCCTATAAAAATTGTCTGACGATACGAGCCGTTCAGCTATTATTTCTGATTTTTGGAAGTTTAACGTCCAATTCAATTGCGTTGCTATATCAGTCGATGTGTATAGATTTGTTCCAAAGTCGTTGAAGATGTCAATAGTCATCGTCGTCATCCACATAAAAGACAACGCAACGTCACTGTGAATGACGGTCGGTTGTTTTTGGCCTCTCAAAATTCGTTTTTACTGTACGAGGAAACAATGAAAGTAAACTCTATAGGAATGGTCTAAGGTCATTTCGAAATGTCGAATTTCATCCACAGAAGGCAACTTAACCTCAACGAGGTTCAGGTTGACGATAATTGTGACGAAAAGTTTACAAAGAAATTTGTTGACGTTTAGGTTATGTTCATATCTGTGGATGAAGTTGTCGTCGTTAGTGTTGTCAAAGTTCGGGTTTACAGTTATTTGGAACAAACCTCATATGTTTGTTCCAAGGTGAGATGAAATGTCAAACCGTCATCCATAGAGCCATAACCTCAACATTATTAACAATGCAATTGTCAAAATAGTAAGGAAAAATAAGTTGAGGTTCTACTGATGACATCGGTTTGTGTTCGGTTCATTTTGTTCGGCTTAACCGTTACTTGGAAGAAACCTATATTGTTATCTGACTGTTCGAGAGACAGAATATTCAACTTATTGGTTTAAGAGATGAAAAAATATTCTAAGTGTTTATTGTACTCAATCTATTACAAAGTTTCCAGAACCCCCATCACCCCAACGCCTTTTCCTCATTCAGAGCCTTTTGTATTGGTGACAAAGCTATGGTAGATAAAGCGTTTGGCATTGTAACAGTAAAAACGAAATTGCATAAACGATTTTTTGCAGAGTATAATGAGTAAATTCGTACAATATTTTCAATGATTTTAACTAAAAATATGTTCTCGATTAAAGGTGTATCCATCGATAAAACAAACAAGCCGCGTGCTAGACGCACTAGTGCTACAACGGAGTCAGACAACACCGACAAAACGGAATCGGATTTGATCCAGACGAAATATGAAGGTAATGTATACCGTAAGAAGAGCCTTTGTGTAAATAGACCGAACAGGTGTGACACGTCTAGGGCATAGGACATATTTAGGACCTTAGTGATCGATAACGTGATAACTTGAACCCATTCGAAAGCAAAAAACCATTAAAGCGAGTTAAATAGTTACCAAAAACATTTATACCGAAAAAGTGAGGGAAAACAACGAAAATAGTTACCAAAAATATTTGCATTCTTCAATGGAAAAGTTGATAGCAAGTGAGTTTTTAGGAACTTTCCTACTCAGATTTTTCATGGGAAACTCTTGAATAGTGCAAATAGTGAATAGCAATAGTGAATAGTGCAAAATTTTTGTGGCACGCAAACAAGGTTACCCTTATAGTTTTCACGATGAAAAATGAAGCATAGAGTCCTGTTAGTGCTCTTTTAATACTTTTTCATGTGCCGAAAATGAGCGAGTATTGAGATTTTTCTCGGGTTTTCGACCCCTAACATGAAACATTTTTTGTGTATCTATTTTGGACGATTGATTTTAGGCACTTTCGCATGTAGCCCTCACTTCGTTCGGACTACAACTCGCGAAGTTGCCTAAAAACAATCGTCCAAAACAGATACACAAACAACTATTTTTTCGGTTGCAGTCAGAACAGTGAATATTCAGCATTTATTTGCTTCAGCCAACGCACTTCATTCACGTTCGAATTTTCACATTTGTCAATGTATTGTCACTTTTGTGGTACATAGAAGTGGACGATACATTCCGACAAAAAATGACTTACAGAACAACAAAAGAGCACGTGAAAAGCAAACATCATTTACTGACAAAATGTATCAGCTCTAATTAAATCGTTGCCTAGTAAGCTACTATATCCCGTGTTATTTTGTGTGTAATTACAGTGCAAATGATTAATCATTTATTTCGTTTGTCATCAAAATAATTGAATAAACTAGATAAACCAAAATCCTCCAAACATTTTGACAGAAAGTGATCTTTGCGTTGCATACAATTTAGTGTCAACAAAGCGACCTCTACAGTGCATCTCAAGTGCCAATATAGTGTTTGAATTTGGTGTATATGATGGGTGTATATGCCGGGGTGCTGCACTAACCAATTGAACTACCGTGCACACTTTCCATTTCAACAAACTTCAAGCATGAATGGTACAGTTTTGATTGGATGTGTGGATCAGCTGAAAAACAGCTGAGGCAAATTAATGCTGAAATTTCACTGCCTCTGACTGTATTGATACAATATAATTTTTCCAATAATTTATACCCCAAGAGTTAGTGTGGTAATGACTAGTTATTCGACTTTATAAAATACCTACAATTTTTAAAAGATTTGTATGCCCAGAATAAGCACCAGCTGATCTACTTACACACACTTCTTGTATGACATACAATCAAAATACACATACGTGTTAACACGTTTGCGACACTCTAAAACGTACGGCGGCGGATATTGATTTCGTTTTCCCATTCAATCCAAATTATAAGTTCATCAACCGACTGCGTTTAAATTAAATTAAATTTCGTATCTGGTTGACTAATTGACTGTCACTTTCTGCACAGAAGGGCAATGTGACTCCACCCACGAAGACAAAGGACCATCGGGTGCTGTGGCTGTACAATCAAGTCATGTTGATCCGTCGCATCCAGGCTACATAGCGTACATAAATCGCATCTTCAAGAAATCGTAAGGTTCTTCGTAACCAAATTGTTCAATTGAAGGTCTAAATGTAAATATATTTTGTTGACAAATCATTTTCTGTACAAAACACAATAAACACAATCCACGAAAAACCTCGCTAAATACATGACGGAAATTTAATCCAAGAAATTTAATTTGTAAATAATTTGCCTACATTACTTTGGATCAGAACGCTGATGGGCCCCACTATCACCTTTCGATTCGATACCTGAAGACCACAATACATTCATTTCTGTATCAGGCGGCTGAACCGTAATGGTTGGAGTCTGTGGAAGTGTTTGAGAAGGAGTGCTTGGAGGGGAATGCGTCGATGCGGCCAACGGGCTCGGACGTAATGAGAACGTCCGTCGTAATATCTGTGACTGACGAGCATTATCTGCGGACATAATATTTCTTCTCCTTAAATTCGGTGTGGTCGCGTCTGGACTGCCTCGGCTGCGTGTAGATGATCTTGTCGTATCTCGAGCCAGATGCGACGATGCGGTGTTTTGTGATATATTTTGACTTGTGAAAACTGTTGTGTAAGCTGGAACAGGTCGTAGAGAGTCACGCCTGGGGTTATGTGATGGTAACTGCAGATTTGGGTTTACGATCGAAGATCTTCTCGTATGAGCATGTGATGACACATTTGATTGTGCTTGAACTTCTTCTACAGCACGAATCAGATCGGCAATGGTAGTTTTCTCCAACAGTTCCATATTTTCCATAGTTGTTTGCGACAAACTAAATCGAGATTCTCTTCCTCTTGCGGTGTTATTCAAATAGGTCTGTGGATCCGGAATTGACACAGAATGCCTCTTTTCATCGCGTTCCCTTGCTTTGAAGGGATTTATTTTACTGATAAAAGATCGATTACGACACTCTGTTGGCACATGTAGCGTCGTTTCTGGTTTATTCGCGAATATTGAGGCAATAGAGAATTTTTTCGGCCTATTTTTTAAGTACTCTTCAATCTCTCGGTCACTGTTTGCGTTCCATGCTGATTCATTCGAGTTATCTAAACTCTCGTGCTGTAAAATATGGAAGGCTGAAAAAGCCCGTTGCCTCGGCGGTCGATTTGTACAGCTATCTTCAGAATAGGCCGAGGATTGTTGCGACTTTCTTTTCTCTTCTGTGAAAATTTGCGAATTGGATAACTCGTCACCAATGCTGTCCAAAGCGGTTATAATGTTGGACAGTATGTCCTGAGTTTGAAACAAACTGGAGCCGTCGAAAGTTTGGAACGTTCTCTTTTTGTCGATGCGACTAAGATCTCCGTCAGACTGAACTCTGTGTAGTGTCATTGTCGAGGTCTTTGTAGATGAGTCTCTGTGATGCCCATAACTATCAGAGTATGTCCGCTTTCGAGAGTGCTGCGGTTGTACTTCTTGATATATTGTTAACTCGGGACAGGACAACGATCGCGGAAATGAATTGAACAAATCCTTTTCAGTTGAATCAGTGTATACAGGCTGCGTATTACAAATAGTATTGAGTACAGTATATGAAGTGCAGACTGAACAGAAAAATTACCGTAAACTTCATCAGATTAACCTCGTTTAGAATGCTTCTCAGAAAGCTCAAATCTTTTGTGACTCCACTCCAGATTCGATTCTGCGTTTCTTTTATATTCATCGATAACTGATGCTCTAATCGTGCAATACGTTTACTTTGCAGTCCTCTGCAAAAGAAATTCAGTTGTCATAACGTCGTTTTATGATTGATAGAACGGGCACACATACTTAGCAATAAAGCCGATGATCATAATGAAGTAACCCGTTCCAATCACATCCCATAAAACGATAAAAATTTGGTAGAATGTGAAGTAGATACCGAATTTGCGGGCCTAGGGAAAGGTTAGGAGTTTTAAAGACCAATTTTAGGAAACGTTTTCAACAAACAAGAGGTTTTCTTCCTTTGTATTTTCCAGGGAGATTGATCTCTCGTGTGTTGAGAAACGGCTCCATATTACTAAAACCAACACACTTCAAGCAAAAGTGACCATAGTCGACAGCTGCCAAATATTGAGTTGATTTTGTATAAAAAATGTTTCAAGATTTTTTTACAGTGCAAAAATTTGTTTGATACACTGTTGCTTTTTGAGTACTCTGTTAAGAGTACCGCTCATGCTTGAAGTGCGGTGCTAAAGCTTGCAATTTAATTTGCATCGAAAAGATCAGGAAATTTAGTAAATTGAAGTCTTCCGCTACCGGGTAGTTCATTAAATTACCTGTCCATTTTGGAATGTTGGAACATAATCCCCGAATCCAATTGTTGTTAGGGTTATAAATGCATAATATACCGACGTCACATATGGCCAATCCTCGAAGTAAGTGAAAATGCAAGCCGGTAGAAAAATGAAGAACGCAATTCCTGGTATGAGTAACATCATTATTCTGCTAACCAGTCCGAATTTTTTGATCACATCGTAATGTTGTGTTGCAGCATATTCTTGACCTTTGTACCGCTTATACATTCCTATAAACTAAGTTGAACGCATGAGTAGCATGTACGATGAAAAGTAAATTTTGAATTTACAGCTTTGCTGAAGAAGTCTCCTAAGTATGTTAACACGAAACCGTTAAGCGGTAAGCCGATGAGTCCATAAAATATAAGAAATGCTTGAGCATGTAGATCGTGCGGTGAACTACTTCCGTAACCTATAAAATGTAATGTAAGTTCTGTCTGCATAAAACAAAGTGTTTCTTTAAACAATAAAATACTCACCAAGAGTAGAGCATACGATGAATGCAAACCAGAAGGCGTGGTAAAATGTCCTACGGTAATCCTCTGGATATTCGTCTAAAGTATAATTTGTCACCGGTCGACCACAATAATCCGATACGTGAGCAAGAACTTTATTTTGAATTTCTTCATCGTCTGGCGATGCAAATTTTACCAGGAGTTCTGGACGGGAGAAATGGAAGATTTTAAATGTTAAGGTCAACTACAATCAGAATAATATACTATTGTTGAAAAGGCTGCATTGAGGAGTTTTTTAAGTACTGTCGCTGATATCTTTTTATAAAAATCCCTTTTAAAAAATGTAAGTCAGCAATAACCACCACAATTGGTTTAGCTTTCCATAAAAAATAGATTTGCTTGTGGCAGTTTGACCATCTCTGAGAAAAGCTACCATTTTGCGCACATTTAGGCAAACTGTAAACTTTTCTCAGACTTAGTTAAACTGCCACAAGCAAATCTATTCTTTATTAAAAACTAAGACATTAGTGGTGGTTACTATCGTCCTTCATTTTTCAAAATGGTTTTCTGTAAAAAGATATCAGCGAAAATGCAATACGAAACGCCCAAACGTAGACTTTAGTTTCAGCTAAGTATTCATGTCTCTTAAACGAAAAAAAAAATCCCTAAACCCCAGACATTTTTCCTAACGAACTTAAATAAAAAAAGAAAATTGTCGTCCCATTAATAGAAGATTACATTGGATGCTGCGGAGGTAGTTCATAACACGAGGGATCAATTTTGTGATACGAGCCGAACTCACAAGTGTGGTTTTAAGCAACAAGCTTTGGAAACGGGTGAATAGGCAATAAAACAGCATACATTGGATGCTGCTTTATTGCCTATTCACCCGGAATATTGTTGTTACGAGTACATTTTTCCACCCAAGGACCTGACAGTTTAATACCAAAAGTGTTCAAGAAGACACTAGCAGATTCTTGAATACCAAAAGATTATTCTAAATTAATGTATAATTTCACAACATATATGTCGCGCTTTTTGATTCACTGCTAGACTAATAATAAACATAAAAAATACCGATACTACAAAACCAACAAAACAATCAGTTGTTGCATTGAAACGTTTATAAACGAATCTAGTCTGCTCACACTTCTTCATAACATTAATCCCGAAAACATCACTGGCCAGACACGCCAACTTTCGTTTAGCCCGTTGGGTGCTGAACCATAACTTTAACAAGTAATTGTAGCTGTGTCGTAGTCGCGAGCGGAGCGAGCAAATGTTTTTTTAAATTGTTTGTCGCTTATGAAGTGGAAAGTATTTTGAAGTTGTGAGAGTGTCGAAAGACTGAAAAGTTGTATCGAAAATCTACTGTAATCAAGAAATGAATAACTGTGAGCCAAAAAATTTGTGTCTCGTTTTCTTACCTACTTCAGCGACTGAAGTGGTTAGACAAAAGTTTAATAGACTAATATAATGAAGATGAACACAGTTAAACATAAGATAGGAAGAGGACCAACGATTGTTTTTCTCTCATACAGAATTTGGTGTTTTTGCCAAAAAAGAAAAGAAAATTCTCACCTGCAGTCGAATTCTCAATGCTCACGTGCTTATGAGCTAAGATTGTATTTGGTAATGGAAATTGTAAAATTGCGACGCAGTTGAAATTTCGGGGTAGGGTAATCTCGCACACCACACAAATTCATGGTGTGCGAGATTCACCTCTAAGTGGTGAATCTCGCACAGTCATGACTTTTCGTTACATGTCGTAAAAGGACGCATACTATGATCGCGTGTGCGAGATTCCCCGACACCGAAATTTCTTAATGTGATAATAGTTATTCTATCAAACTTTCCTTAAAAATGTCAGCTAAGTCAATGTTACTGTGATAAAGCTTTTTGTTGGATGCTGCGCACCCAACGTATTTCCTCGTTGGGTGCTCGGGCACCGGCTAACCCTGGAAGTCGGCGTGTATGTCACTGGCAACACTACTGTTTTGGTGACAAACTACTTCGACTGTTTTGTTTTTGTGAAGTGCAAGATTCATATTTGGCGTAATATTTGTCGATTTTGGTGGTGTTGCAATAAATTTTGCTGTGAAGTTAAATGAATACATGATAATAAAGACAAAAGTGTTGATTGTTTTTAAAACAAGTGGAAAATACAAAAATTAAAATTGTTTGGCCATAGGTGTTCGTCGAAGTTGAAATAATTGAAATTATGGCTATAAACAAAATGGCCGTCACTTTTATTTTTGTGTTTTTTATTTTATTTTTTTCGAAAGTTTTTAATGAATTTGCTTAGATTGGTCACGGTGCGGTTGAATTAATTTTAACTGAGCATTTCGATGCACTTTTGATATTTTTCGATATTATTAGTCAGCTCGGAGCCCTGAACAAGGTTCCACAAAAATTTTTGATTTTCATCCGTATTTTCGGTGACAGTGGTGCATCGCCCATCCTGTCTACAGAGAGAGTGGAGTTGGTCTCCAAAAATAATTTTTTGGTCATTGGTAGAGGAAATGTTGCTCTACTGCTAGAACTATTTATTAGCTTCATCCCTCATGTATCCACGCCTCTATGACTGTTTGAAAATCACGTTTTTTCAACTTTAGCATGTCTCTGTCGGCTTCACTTGCACTTAGGGTACCACATTTTTGTACAATTGTTATTAGAATTTCAGGCACTATCGATTGAAACCACAACCAGTTTTCCTCCACTCTCTCTGTAGACAGGATGGACGATGCACCACTGTCACCGAAAATACGGATGAAAATCAAAAATTTTTGTGGTATACAACATTTCAAACCGGATGAATTGTCGAAGATTGCGGAAGATGTTAAGATGGTTGAAGGAGAAGCAAAGAAAATTACTGTGGACCGGAAAAATCAACTTTTGAACCAGTTACTTGGTACTCTACCAGCCGGTTCTAATCAAGAATTATTTCTCGAAGGATTAATAACTGAGGCAATCCGAATAAAAACGGCAGAAGAAAAAGAAAAAGAAAATCAAACTGAAAAGAAGAAAGAGAAAAACACAAAAAATGAAGCAAAAAGAACTCGATGGAATAAACAGGACGGAGAAGATGAATCATTGATGAAAGTACCACGGAAAGAATGATTGGGTTTACTTTGCTCTAAAGATGAATTGTTTTAGTTCTGGATTTTTGATTTCTTTAAATTTCTTGATTTGTTTACTGTGTAGAATAAAGCGCTTTGGTTTCAGTATAATCCTGATGAATTTTTTAAAATTTATTTTATTTTGTTATGTTCCAGATAGCCAACGAGTTAGATTAAGATTTGCTCTGCTTCTAAAAATTGTTTTGTTTCAGTTTACCTTTCAGTAGTAGATTAATAGAAAAGTCTAAGATTTTAGTATCTGTGCTGAAATTTAGTTTATTTTTAGTTTATTATGAGTGTTAAGCTTTGAATTTTAAATTTTCCAGCTATTGCTCTGCTGAGTGTAGTACTTTAATTTCAGAATTTTAAGGTGCTTGGCCGTTCCAGACGATTGCTTGATAACTGATGAAAAGTTTTTTAAAGATTTTGGTTTTAAAGATTTTGGTTTTAAGTTTGAAATTGCAGGTAAAAAAGAATTTTAGCTTTGAATTGAAGTTATTTTAGCTAATCCTGATTTCATTGTTGGCTAGAAAACATTTCCGTTTTGCTTAATTTGTCTTGGTTAAAAAGGAAAGGTTTTTTGAGTCTTAAGGTGCAGCTTAAAATTTGGACGCTGGAACGATTTTGTGACGAATGTCGATTTTCTTCTCGTGCTCTTTTAGAGTGAACTGTGCTAAAATTAATTTTCATAGTAAACGAGCCGGGTTTAGTCTTTTCTGTCAGAACTTGAAAAAAGGGTTTATTGTGTTTCATTTTTACTGAACTGAATTTGTGTTGTTTAATCGTTAAACGGAGGCTGACTTGAGTGTTAATTACCAACGGAGAAAAATGGAGGTAAGCTGAACTGTGTGTCGATTAAAATGTTGGGTTCATTCGTTTATAGAATGAGCGTTTGGCTGTGTGGAACGAGACCTGTGTCACTGTATGAAGTTTTATGTTTTGGTGGTTAGAGCGAACGGGTTTGCTAACTTGTGTTGCGTTAATGCTGCGCTTCTGGGATTTCAAAGCATTTCTAATACTTCCGTGTTTTCCATTAAAAAATGGCAAATTTTCGTAAACACCTCATCACTCGTTCAATAGAGAAGTTTACTGCTGTCTTGTGAACGAATACGATGGAAGCAACTGATGATGGGCAGTTCTATACTGTCCTGTGACCACCATCGTATTCGGAGGTCGAAACAGCTTCTCTTTCGTTGATTCAATCACTTAACGTGAACCGTGGGTAAGGGAAGAGCAAAAAAAGCTCTGTTCGTTCTTGCAATCAAACTTTGACGATTCGTTGACTGAAATCCCGTACGAATTTCAGTTGTTTAGTTAAACTTATGAGGCATTTCAGTTATTTAGCTAAATTTGTAGGCATTTCAGCGTTTAGTTATTTGAATTTGCAGGCTTTTCAGCTTTAAGCTGCTTCAATTTGTAGGCATTTCAGCTTTATAGTCAAAGTAGTTTAGCTTCTCGTTTTAGTTGGTCTTCATTGTTGTCTGTATAGTTCGTTGCCAAATCGCAACGTTAAAAAGACCAGAAAGATGCTTTGTAGCAATCTGTTGTTTTTCGGGAAACTGTCCTGTCATTTCCCAATGACGGGCCTTTTAAGTGCGGCGAAAGTGAATTTTTCTGAATTTACCAATCTTTTTCAAAATAGGTTTTCCTATGAATATGTAGGTATCATATGCAGGATATGAAACAAATAAAAACAACAGAAAAATACGAATCGGTTTGAAGTTTGATAACGAAATCCCAAAAAAAGTATTTACCATTGACGTGAATTCGCTTTTGCAGACGTTGAGCCCGTTCTTCCAGTTCTTTGTTATGTTCGTAGTAGTAAAATACACTAGCGCCAAACAATAAATACAGAATGTAAAAGCACAATAACGCCAACCACTGTTCGTGAAAATAATTTTTTTATTAATGCGAGAGACGTAAATGCACTTTTACCTGTTTGGGTGTCATTATCAACTAAAGAAATTCTTCACAAAATTAGATACCTATGGAGGGACTTTAAATTTGAACAAAAATAGTTTCTTTGATAAAGTGTTTTACATTTTATTGATTTTAATCTAACGGTAATTAAATTGATTGTTAAGCTGGATCAATATTCGAATTATCCACCAGCAACGCCTCTTAATCCAACACTAAAGTTCTATCATAAAATTATCAAAATGTAGTGAAAGACTCAATTTTGCTACAATTTATTTTTAGGTCTCCTACCTACAGGATGCTTCAGAAAAATTCACGTTACTTTTAACTTACGCTTTCCAGAGTTCAACATTAATAACAGATGACACAGCCCTTAAATAGATACGTCCGTGAACGAGCGAAAAAGTTGAAAAGTTGAGTTTTCGCGTGAAGTTTGTTAATCCGAGGCGAAGCTGATGTCAAAAACCACGCGAAAACTTGACCTTTAATTTTTCATCCGAGTTACGTACAATATTTTACATGCTGAGAGCACCGAAAAAATGGTTCACTGATGAAATGAACGGTTTTCGGTGCAGAAGAATATAAAGATTATTTGGATTGTATTTAGTCAATTGCCTTGGAACAAGGCCCTTGTTGATACACCCTACTTCGTTTAAAGAAAAAAATGCTCGACTCATTTAGCAATGCATACATTTCTGATAATCATTTCATTTTTCAGGTGACAAATTTACAATAAAATTTGCACCTCTACACATTGTTCCAAACAATTTTGAGACCAATCGATCTTTGGATCGGTAATTTTCAAACGAATTTGTTGTATGCCTAAAGCGTTAGTATGATTGCTATTAATTATGTGTACTTATTTGACCGTCATCATGTGATTGTACATACGATCACTTTAACATTACGTGATTTAGTTCGAAAAACGTCTTTCATTTCATTGAATGCAGCGCAGCAACTAATATTCGTCGTGCTGCATTGTCATAGTTTTGGTGTGATATCGCGAAAACTTGAACCGATTCGAAAGAGATTTTCGATAGAGGAACGACAGTTGTTCTTTCACAATAGTTTGACTGTTACAGAACCATGGTGAGTTAATGAACAAAATGATGTGAATTTGAAGTCTCGGAAAAGGAGTCTAGCAGTTTCTATTGTGTCCAGATTTCTTAGATAGTTCGAAGCTTTGTGTCGAGACGAATATTCCGTATATAAGTGTAACTCCGATTCGAAAAATTCGCTCACTAAACTCTTCACAGACAGCAATCATATCACAAGTTATTAGCGAGTCTGTTATTTGCATTTTCGTGAAGTGAGAAACCTTTATGGGAACATAAATTTTGCTGTGAGAAATGTTATGTATTAGAGAAGTACAAGATTTGCTATCAAAAATTAATCGATTATTGCAACAAAAGAAGGAACAGGTGGAATCGAATCGGCTCAAAAGTTTACGCGATATTATTTGTAACAATTTGTGTCTCGGGTCAAACCAACAGTTAACGGAACTTTACGTAGGACTCTTAAATACAACATTTACAAGAACCAAACCGATGATGTCAACTACGTAGATTAAGTGAACGAAAAAAATAAATAAATTCCTGCTGTGGAATGCTCGAATAATGAAGGCGATTTACTTGGAGTCTGCTCGTTTTCTTCGTAATTCATTTTGCAATGACACTTTGTCTTGGTACTCCGGGTGCCACAGTAAATCTCTCCTAGAAACATTCGGTGGTTGCAGGGTTATCATGGGCATTTCTTGTATAGCTCCAATCGATCCCACGTTTCTTTGCTTAAGTGCAGTAGGGCGTAATGACATTGTTCTGTGCAACGTAGACATTGATTGATTCAATGCATAATGTTCTTGAACAGTTGGAATGGACGAACTTGTAGAGCGTATCCTTCTTGTCGTGCGTTTCGGTGTTATTATGCTTGTTGAATTATTAGGTCCTCTGCTAGGATTTGGTGGCTTCATATTTTGGCTACTCACAAAAATGGTTGTGTAGTCATGAGTTGGGCGAAGCGAACCTCTTCTCAAGCCTGGGGTCGATCCAATTGTTCCAGTTTTTAATGTCGATTTCTCTTTGTATTCTGCAAGTAACGGAGTTTCTGGTGATACGTTCATTTTGGGTTGGGTTCCCTCGACAGCACGAATTAGATCGGCAATACTTGTTGTTTGTAGCAATTCCATATTTTCACATGTGAACTGAGACATACTGACTAGAGATTCTCGTCCTCTCGATGTATTGTCCAAATATTTTTGAGGGTTGCTGTCTTGGCTGGCCACAGAACACCTTCGCGATTCCTGGCTCAATACTCTATCTTTGAACGGATTGAATTTGTTCATGAATGATCTGTTCTGCGTATCCAGATGCATTTCTGACTCAGATTGGTTACGAAATATTGAACCGATGGAATTTTTCTTCGTCTTATTCTTCATATAGTCTTCGATTTGATCAGAATTGCTTCCATCCCACGTCCATTCGTATGAGCCGTCAGTCTGTACCGGTTCTCCACTGTACATTTCCAAACAGCTATGCACATCTTCATTCACTGATGGTCGAATGCTGCCCAACGCATTCAGTACGTTTGATATTAAATCGTTAGTTTGAAACAACGATCCCGAGTCTCTGAACGTTTTCTCCTTATCGATGCGACTTAGTTCTCCATCAGATTGAGACCGATTCAGAGTAAGTGTGGACGAATTACTGAAACGTTCGCAGTTCTCGGAGTATGCACGCTTTCGTGAAGTGGAAACCCGTGCGTATTCATCTCGATAAATTGATATTTCTGGACAAGAAGCTGATCGCGGAATTGAATGTAATGATGCTCTTTCAGTTGGATTAGTGTACATGGGCTAAATGAATAATTCAGTGAGAAAATTGTTTCAAGAAGCATTCCGTTAATGGGAAAATTACTCGAAATTTCATCAAATGAGCTTCGTTCAGAATGCGTCGCAGAAAGTTCACATCTTTAGTGAATTCGGTCCATATTCGATGTTGAGTTCCTTTAATGTTCATTGATAGTTGATGTTCTAACTGGGCAACTCGTTTACTCTGCATTCCCCTGGAATGGAATCGTAGTGAATGCTTATGAAACTCAGCTGTCACTCAACCTACTTTGCAATAAAGCCAATGATCATTATGAAATATCCGACACCTATGAAATTCCAAATAGGAATAAAAATCTGGTAGAATACGAAGGACAATCCGAATTTTCGAGCCTAGAAAGATTCACAAGCACATTAAGCATATAAGAATGTAACGTTATTCTTCTTCCGACAACCATTTCCAACAACAACACCATTAAAGCATTAGCTTCTTTACCTGACCGTCTTGAAACGTTGGCACAAAATCTCCAAATCCAATCGTTGTGAGTGTTACAAACGAATAATAAACCGATCTCACATACGGCCAATCCTCAAAATATGTGAAGAGACACGCTGGTAGGAAGATGAAGAACGCAATTCCCGGAACTAAGTACATGGCCAACGTTCCAATCAATCCGAATTTTTTGATTGCATCATGCTGGTGATTGTGCGAATTTGCATGGCCTTTGTACCAATTGTAAATACGAGTGACCTACACGATCATGGTTGTATATCAAAAATGATCCAATGAAACGTTCTTTAGCTTACAGTTTTGCTGAAATACTGTCCTAAGTATGCTAACACAAAGCCGTTGAGAGGTAGCCCGATGATTGCGAAAAGTATGCAAAAAGCTTGCCCCGGTTGATCGTGTGGAGAGCTGTTACCATAGCCTTCAGACATTATTTATAGAAAGACAAAAAATTTCCATTGACTAATTCATTCATGATGGAACAGCCTTACCTACGGTCGAACAAACGATGAATGAAAACCAGAATGAATGAAAAAATGTCCATTCAAAGTCAACCGGATACTCATCCAAAGTGTAATTTGTTACCGGTCGGTCGCAATAGTTCGATAAAGTTTGGAGCACTTTGTTCTGATTTTGTTTGTCGTCCGGTGATGCATATTTTACGAGAAGTTCTGAACAATTGAAATCGAAAATCTGAATCAATTGATCCATAAAAGCAAAAGGTATATCCGCATTGCTTTACCATTAATAGAAATTCGTTCTTCTAGCTGGGCGGCCCTCTTTCTGAGCTCAGTTGCATGTTCGATGTAATAAAATATGCTTGCTCCGAAAAATAAATATGAAATATAAACACACAGCAATGCCAGCCACTGCTTCGGAGACATATTACTTCCAAAATTGTTGTCAGTGTTCGAGCTGATTAGGTAAAAAAATGAATCAAAGTATCAGAGCCCCTGCAAACAAAGTCTTTTTTTGTGGACAAATTCCACTAAATTTGTTTTTCCTAGAATATAGTTCAAGCACGAGAAATTATTCAAAATTATACAAATTAGGAGAATTTTTCATAGCCTCTGATTTCATAGAACAATGCACCGACCCCCACACTTACACTAATTTGTTAATTAAGATTTTAATGAGTTAAACAATGCTGGAATTACTGTAATTTGCTTCGAAAATCTACTTCTAAACTTTGTACGAACGTTATTGAACTGAAAATGCTGGGTGAACGTTAATAATCGTCTTTGTAATGTTTAAAGAAAAAATTATCGCCTCGCTAAACGCTATTTATGAAAATAAAATAGTTTCGAGTCTATGGATTGCATGTGTACTTAGGCAGAACGAAAATCGTACATCGGAACCTAATCGAAGAGACTACACTGCCATAATAGATAACATCACGAGCCTAACGAGCGAGATGTAAAAAGTGCTAATATGAGACGATGTCGAGTTTGGTAACAATTCGTGTGCGGAAAACACTAAATTTCTCAAACAGAATGAATAATTACTAGGCTCAAGGTATTCAAACAAGACGTTGCTGGACTAAGACTATACAAAAACCTAGTAAATAAAGAATTGTTGAAAGTATCCACAAGTTAGTGTTTTGTCAGGACCAACGATATAAAATGGGTCATCGAAACTCTTCTGCTGTTACAGTTATTTTCAATTATAGAAGTCCAGTCAAGTATGGTAATGTCCAAGTTCTTGAACATATGCTCCAATGGCAGCCACAACTACATACATTGATAAAAATGTACTCCGATCAAGAATTGAACAAAAAATCATACGAAACTACCATACACCGTTCTTATGATTTGGTGTAAAAATGCTCTACAAGTACATTTTTCAGTGGAGTACGTAATTTACACCTTCATTGTTATCATAAGCCACAAGTCACGAGCATTAAAGAAATCCGAGTTTTAGTTAATTTTGTAAATGATGAATCATTCTGTTAGGGTGTAGGTAATGTATAGGAGGCAGGTAATTTCAGCTACTTTATTGTTAAAAAGTTGAAAAGTTAATTCGGTTGATCCGAGGTGACTTTCAGAGACTGATTTCAGAAATCTTTTACTTCATTTGTTTTGAACATGCTTTTTGCTATATAAGACCTCATTAGTCAGAGATTCGTTTATTATTGCTGTCGTTGTCGTTAACAGATGACAGCCGTCTGTAACAGGTTAGTATGTTTCATCACTAGGATCAAAAAGGTGTGTTTTCGACCCAGGTGGTGAAAGCGTCCAAAGATGGAGCGACGCGCAGCGGACGTTTTCACCACCGTGGTCGAAAAGAAAACACATCTTTTTGATCTGAGCAACGCACTTCAAGCATGAGTGGTGCTCTAAATAGGGTACTGAAACTGGACAGTGTATCGAATAAATGTAAAAACTGTAAAAAAATCTGGAAACTTTTTTCATGCAAAGTAGTACTATATTTGGCAGCTGTCATTAATATCACTTTTGCTTGAAGTGCGTAGATCTGAGTGATGAATACTATTTTTCATCCAGTAGTACCAAAGTCACATTCCGAACAAAACATAACAACAAACTTGAATTTAATATTTTGTTTACTGGGTACAGTGATCGCCACTCATATTTCTTGCACATTTTTATATAAATTTTACGTGTTACGGCATGTTTCATTTTCATTTACAAGTGGGGAATACAGCCCTCCCCTTCGGGTCGGGCTGTAACACCCCACTTATCAAATAAACAACTTGAAACCTCGGAAGTAATATACTATTACATGCTTATGCACAGTAAAGTGCACTTTACATCACTGTTTATGACATGGAAAATGCACTTACCGTCCACAAACATGTAAATTGTGTTACATCACTGCTTGTAAATGCTTGTTTATTTACGTGTGATTACTCCACTCGCCTTCGGCTCGTTCCGCAAACCTCACACTTGCCTGAACAAATATTTACAAGCAGTGACGTAACATACTATGACAAATTTGACATTAAACTACCAATATCAGTCAAGTGAAGAAAATAACGTATACATCCCCCTGGCGCTGAATTTCAAACGAACCTAAGTAGAAAAAAGTTTTTTAAAAAATCAACAGCACTGAAGCATTGAAATCTACTACAAAAAAGTAACTTGACGTTTTGTTCCATCTCTTTTTTTCAGATTGGCTATCTTGTCTACGAGATTTTGTTATGTCAACGTATCTGACAAATCTTTTTTGGGCGTAGTTTTGTGCGTTTTGTTTATATTTATGTCTTAAGTTTAACGATAATGTATCCGTCTACCATGAATTTAGTTTGTGTCTTCGTGTTCCTCACGATCGCCTTAAAAGAGTGTAAGAACTTACTCGATTCACCGTTCGGCCGTAGTTGATTAAATTTCCCAATTAAATCATTAGGTACTGCCATTTGGTGCTATCGATGCACATCAGCAACGCCCGGTTGTGCTGACAAATTTAATTGGAGGGGTATCGGTTTCCTGGGAGATCCTTGCCCGGAAAACGACGACATATGTGTTAAAGTAACTGAGAAGAAAGGAGGTAAATAAACAAAAAATGCATCACTGACGACGGTCCATTTCCCACCATTTTTTGATTTTGTTCTGCAAATTCCGTCAGACTTGAGTGTAATTAGTGAGCTTTGTAGATTATTTTGATGTGACCAATTCCCTTCTACTTCCATTCCATAAATCCGACCTACTATTTAATTCTCGTCTGCTAACAAACGTTCGTCTATATTCTCGTTTCAGCATCTGTCACAATAACTCGCGATTGCCTTAGTACGTTGAGAGCCTTCCGTACCGATATACCTGCCGATCATTACGAGGGATGCCGTAACGCTGCAAAAGATGTCCGTCTAGCTCACTACGTCTTCAACAACACCATAAAAGAGTTGGACATTCGACGAGATTATTTCGATTCAACGGAATTTTGCTTCTGCTTTTTGGATCATCGATGTAATTCATCGAATTCGTTAGTGCAGCCACTGAAGCTAGTTTTGGCATTAATTCTGGGTAGTTCAGCTCTACGATTGCTTTTTTAAAGCAAATCGAGTACATTCCGCATTGATGATTCAGATCGTCAATTCTTTCCATTTTGTTTAAAACAAAATTTCGATTTAAGTGAACGAACGAATTGCATGAATTTTTAATGAATCTAAACGTGTCTTCACCGAGAAGACAAGGAAACTTTTCCGTCCAATTTTTCCATTTTTTATTTTGTAGAATTTGTTTGTAAATTAAAGCTAAAATATTTTGTAGAAAAAAGTCGCTTTTTTCACTTAACTTGTAACGGATCCTAGTCAAAGTCTAAAACATACACTGAAGTGAAAGTGAAGTGACACAGGTATCACAACAAAAGCAAATCGGAGATTTATGTGGAGCGCACTGTTCCATACCCACTCGCGTAACCTGAACACGGGAATCATAGAAACTAATTGTGATCAAAAATAGTTGATTTTTCAATGACATTTGGGAACCTTTTGTCTAATAGATTTACAACAAGTCTGAGTTATTCAAATGTAAAATAAGACTCGCAACCGATCAAATTCAGGTCGTACACAATTAACCCAATCGCCCCTCATTAATAAGGAACCGTTAGACATATCGGTGCTTCAGTAGTTAACGCATTCAATGTTTAATCTCAAAATTGGTCACCTTCATGTTGATTGATTGAACATGAAGTTGACCTGTTTAAAGATTTAAATTTCAATTCCTATGTTCACTACTGTGTCAACGATATGTTCAACGGAACATAACAGTTGACTATAAATCATACTAAATTTCACCTAAAGTTCACTTGTCCGAAGCCTTTCATCAACATTCACCGTGAAGCAACACTAATTCCATAAACCCTCTGACTACAACTTGAAAGGGAGTGAAAGGAGTCGATTTTGAGCTCCATCAGCTAACAGTTTCATATTCTGTCTGTCTATCCGAACTGTGAAGACTAGTTTAAAGTTACTCAACTCGGCAAGCAACACTTTTCTGATTCCAACTTAGATCCGAAAAAAGCTCAATGTTAATTTGTCAATGCTATTACAATACCTGATTATGAACCAGTCGGTTAACCTAAACCGATTGTAGGTTTCGCTATGGTTGTAGCCCGATGTTTAATTTTGCAACATTCAATAAAAGCTAATGGAAAACCCATAAGAACATCCAACTTGGCAACATCACTTATAGAGTCTATACAGGTTGTACAAGCAGTCGACAAACTTGACCCTTCTTCCTCCTTCTTCTTCCTCCCAGAGACGGCAAGTGTTTCGCCAATACAATACAATTACTGAATCAGAACGTGACTCGTTTGTAAAGGTCAAAAACAACTCTATCGCGTACACAATCAACTTCTATTCCATGAAAGAGACTAGAGAAAATTTCTGTTCAAAATCTGGGTTCATTTTATGCTAACGATATGAGCCATGTAAACTGTAAGAATGCGAACACGTTTCCTCTGACGAATTGATAACTTTAACCTTACCTTACGTTCGAAGAGAGCCATACCACGCGATTTCATAAATGTTCGTGATGTTTCACTTTTTTTTATTTTCTTTGCAATTAGCAAAGGAGGACTGTCAATTGGACAAATTAGGAGGACTGGTCCTCTTCACCCGAGAGTCAGATTTTTTCTTCCATCTGAGAATCGAGAGATTTTGTTCATCAAGACAAAGGCCACTTCAGAAAATTCAAAGTCCAACAAAATCGATTTCCAGAATTCTTTATTCTTCACGTCATACTGAAATTAGTACAATCGTTGTGGTGGTCCCATGCTAGATTTGATGTGTAGGGAACGTACGTTCTGCCAGTGCTTCTTCAACAAAGAAACCAAGAAGTTGATGGACAAATGGATGTTTTGTACCAATTCATCTTGAGACATTGTTACGTGACCAACGGCAACTGACAAGCACAAGACCTGAAAACAAATGCAGACAGAACGTTAGTCTCAGCACCGACCAAAAACGAATTCATTTCCCATCAACTTACTTTCTTCATTTGGAACTTGATGGTGGCCTTGCACTCGTCGATTTTGGCGGTCATCGATTCCGAATGGGCTAGTAGACCGGGGAACTTGCCGGCCTTGTTCAAACCAGGACCCAATAGACGTGGAATTTGTTTGATGAGCGATTCGGAAGCAAGGAAGGCATCGTATTTCTTAGCCAACTTCTTGACCAATTTCTTGTTCTTGTTCAATTTCTTCAAAGCTTCAGCATCCATATGCGGGTAACCGAGAGCGGCAGCTTCATCACAATGAGCCTGATCGCCGAGGATGCACACTTGCATTTTTGGTCGTGGAATGTTCTTCAATCTAAAATTGAGAAGGCACAATGTTGTAGAACACATCAAAATGGCGATCAACGGGGCAAATGCTTTGACTATTAATTTCTACATCCGAATTCAAACTCACCACGCAAGTGGATCTTAGTGCAAATTGACGGATTGTTTCATTGTTCTTTTCTTAGCTAAGACCTATATATGAGTGTTTCGGTAATTGCAATGCGAAGCGCGGACACTTAACAAATGCAAAGACCTACTCAATTATTTTAAGACCCTGAGTACAGGTCCGCCTTGTTATCGGCTTCCTGAGTATGAGCAATATCAAAATGTAATGACGAACATTAGCATGATACGAGCGCTCATTCAGGTGAAACGTACTTAACAGTTCCGGAGAAACGCTTGTCCTTCTGGGGATCGTAGTTCTTCAATCCAATTTGCAATTCAACCGATTCGAGGAAACGGCGTTTGTTCTTCGTCGATGCATCGAGTACGGCTGCCACCGACTCGTACAGGGTATCTCTTGAGACTTTCGAACTGAAAATGGTAAACAGAACATTTTAAAATTGGATAATTTTGACTCATAAAATTGGATAATTTTGACTCATGAGTTCTTGGCACGTTTATTCTAGCAAATGTGTGGGCTCCGAGTGAATGAAAATACAATTTATTTCACATTCCGTCTAAACATCATAACCCAACTTTTTTGTTGCAATTTTATCCGAACTATAAAAACGATGTCCAGTCATTTACAGTTGGTTTAAAATTGCCATTTTACCAAAGAACTCATGATGGATGGTAAAATTTGATTGAAATTTATCGAAAATATGGAAGGATGAACACAATTATTACAGATTAAAATTCTATGGCACTCACGTCATATTTCAGCGATGTATACGGCACCACGATTGGAATATGAAAGACCGAAATTACGAACAGAGGAAATGTAGTGACACTGACGTATCGATATCGATAACAAGTGAAACAAAAGATTTATATTTTGTAGTGACTGGGATTGTGTGGTCCCAGCAAAATTATTGAAGCCTAATTGAACTGCTAGTACTGCTGTCACTGATGCTGATTTTGTTTTTGTCAAATAGGTTTGTTCCAAAGTCATTTCGAAATGTCAAATTTTATCCACAGAAGACGATCTAACCTCACCTTTGACAAAAATTTAATCGAAAAATTTATAAAGTATTTGTTTGACGTTTAGGTTATGTTCACCTTTGTGGATGGAATCGTCGTTGTTCGAGCTGTCAAAGTTCGTGTTTACAGTTATTTGGAACATACTTATTGAACACGAAATTTTTGTTCTGCCTCGTCGTGTGAATCTTTCCCCACTACTATACAGCCGAAGCGGAAAGTAGAGAATAACCATTCAAGTGTATATCACACACTAAGAGCGAACGAAATGAGCGAGTATGCGTGATATACACTCACGGGTATAGAGTGTTATGATGAAAGAAAAAGAAATATTTTGACAAGTGCCATAGAGTGTTATGATAAAAGATAAAGAAATATTTTGACAATTACCCCAAGTCAACTTATAATAGATTGGTCTTCGGTCCTCTCGCTCTCAACGTAACATGTTGAAAGAGAAAGCAATATTTTGACAAGTACCCCACGCCAATTAACTAGTCTTCGGTTCTCTAGCTCTGATCATAACAGTCTCTAAAGCCAGTTAAAATAAACTGATCTTCAGTCCTCTCGCTCGCATCGTAACATGTTAAAAGAGAAGTAAATACTTTGACAAGTAAACCGAGGCGAATAATCAACCAGTCTTCGGTTCTATCGCTCTGATCATAATAGTCTATGGTTATTCAAGACCCCGCTGACAATATATTATTTTATTGTAATAGTGATGATATGTCGAACTTCACGTACGCACGCGTATATACTGTAACAACAATAGTAACATCAGTGTTGTAACATGTGACATACAATGCTAAATGCGATATATCCATCTAGACGCTGGAATTTATCGCTCTAGAAGGATAAAATACTGTCAATAAAGTCACATTTACCATCTCAAAAATTATTAAGCTGGAGGAGTGATGTTGAGGCCCCCAGTTGTTGTGGTGCTTACTCATCTCGAAAAGTTGCTTGTAATAGTTATTTATACAACTGAGGAATGCTGTTTTACGGGGCCGTAGGCCGAATGTGACAATATACGTCATGTGCCTAAAAAAGCATTTATCATCAGGTTGTATACAACATTTTTCGCAATAGAGTGTTATGATGAAAGAGAAGAAGATATTTTGACGAGTACCCCAAGGCAAGTTAAAATAAGCTCTTCTTCTGTCATCCCGCTCTCAACGTACCACGTTGAAAGAGAAGAAGATATTTTGACTAGTCTTCGGTTTTCTCGCTCTGATCATAACAGTCTATAAAATCAACGGAAAGTCCTACTTTTCGTCACTTGTTGCGAAATAGTTTTTTATGCAATCGAGGTGCAAAGAACTTTACTAGGCTCTAGATGTGTAATTATGACAAAGGACGCAGGCCGTGTGTCATAATACACATCGTGAGCAGAATAAAGACTTTGCATCGATTGCATACAACGTTTTATGCCACAGAGGCATCTAAAGTTTGCAAATGTTACGTATTATGGTGCTGAGTGGCGTAAAGTATGTTTGTACGACTTATCATCACGTAAACAATAAAAGTATTATCCATTTCAACAATTTGCGCCATTCATAGTAAGAGTTTGATATCGAAATATCGATTGGGAAAACTTCAATCATCGCCAATTTTGTATATGACAGCCAAACTTGACAGTCAGTTTTCTACACCATGGCTATCTCGCTACAAAAAAAACTTAAGGACGAAGGATGGTAAATAATAAAATAGGGCCACATTCCCCCGCACCAAAAATGTGACCGTAACATCAAGTTCAATATGCCTCACCGATAAACATTTAATTTGAACAGGTACTTTACCGACGAAGGATTGAAAAAGGTTTCCGACGATGGCAAAATTTCGGATATTCAAGGTCTAGTACGCAAGGCGTTAGATGTAATAAATTTTTCTGTTGTTTACTTAGTGCTTCTTGATGCGAAGGCTTCTTTTTGCAGATGGATTTGAAAGAAACCAGCAGCGGTGGATTGCCGACAGACTTTGCGAAATCGTCCAAACTTGAAGTGCCGTCAACTGGATACATTGTGCAAATTCAACGCATTCACAATCTATCCGCGCCCAAATGTAATCAAGAATCAAAAACGTCACCGCGAATGTTGCTATTAGACCTCACTGATGGTACAACAGCGTGTAGTGCTATCGAACTCGATCACTTACCAACACTCAGCGTTAATACTCCGCCCGGGACAAAAGTTTTGTTGAAAGGAACGATAAAAATTGTTCAGGGTATGTTGGTGCTAACACCGTCAACAATGAAGAACTGTAACGGTGTTGTCACGGCTATGGTCGAGAAATGGGAACACGAGAAAGCGATGTCCAAATATGCAAAAGGTAAGCAGATAGAATGAATGAGCGACATTAACGAGCTGAAATTAAAATTTGTTTCTTTGCAGGTGTAAAGCCGAATACGGGTAGTGTTCCTCCTCCTTGGACACCTTTCGGACAAAAGAACCAACAGACTCTAGTCAACGAATTTAAGAGTCTCGCCATTGAGAAGAAAAACGAGGAACCTAAAGAGAAAGACATCGAGTTCGTGACCAATCGCAACGATGCCATTGCAGAGATACTGAAAACGAAGCAGAAAAAGATCTTTGGTGGCGGCAATCGACAACTGGTGGACCATAATGTGAAAAAGATTATGGAAAAGGGATATACTGAGGAACAGGCCAAGACATCGCTGAAATTCGCTCGGAATAATTTGGAAAAGGCGATGGGAAATTTGAAGCGGCGAGAGGAACGAAGTTCTGGCGAAACGACGTCGACTCGGGGACCGTTCAACAAAACTCAAAAAGAGGACCGATTCGGTCGGAAAGGAAGGATTGAAGAGACTGAGAGTGCCAAACCGTCAAACAAAGTTTCTCTGTTCGACTTTTTGGAGGATAAAATTAAAATTCCGAAAGTAAGTAGTTTCCAGTCGACGCTGAATGCGTAGCCGACAAGGATGTGTATGCTCAACACGAAATTTTCAATTTTAGGGTACCGAAACAACACCAGCGTACGGTCAATCAACTAGTAATAACAAAACAGGTGCTAAATCGTCAGACGAATCATATCCTAAGCAGCATTACAGATCTGATGATTATCAACCGTCGAATCGGACATCAACTAATAGAAATACTCAGTCAATTAATAACGGATCCAATCCGCAATCTCAGGCGCAGATCGACAATCGATCGAAATTTGAGAATAATATTTCCGCGAGTTTTGCTAGTCGCCAGAAAAAGGATGACGACCAGTACCCGCCGTCGAGAAATTACAACGATTCAAGAGCAAACAAATGGAGCGGTAAACCCAACATGACGAATCCGAGACAAAGCGCACACGAAACGAGTTCTGGTTCCTACAATAAAGGTGCAAATGCTCGGCCACAAAGCTCAAACTATCCGCAAAATTCATATCAAAACAATGCCCCCTCTAATTCTGCCTATGGCCAGAGATTTACGAAAAATTTCAATGAAACGGTTAGTCTCACTGTCATAGTTTATTGGCTCCATTAAAACCAAATCAATTTACAGGGCAAACCATCTCGTTACGATGAAAAACACCAACATCCCCGAAGTGAACAGAATGATCGGCGGAACAATGCACCGTACAATGTGAATCAATTAACGGAAGCCACTACATCAATGAAATTGTCGAACAACAAGCGTCCCCCATATAATAACCAGCCGAACTACGCTGGTAAACATCAACAGACCCCATCTCAACCGTCATCTCGGCCACAATCTCAAAATCATCCGGCAAAGAATGCGCCAACACCGAACGGATACGATTATAATCCGTACAAAATAATGGGATTCCAGAACAAGGAAACGAACGAGTATGCGTTGAATGTCTTGAAAAATCAAAATTTCGATGCAGTGCCACCAACGGTATTAGCCAAACAGCCCAGTCAGCCGATACCAGCCGAAAGTTTCGTACAGATACCAGCTAATCGAAATTTCGTTGTTCCACCTCCGCCAACTGCGACGGCAGTGATGGCACAGCCATTTATTCCAGCTGTTATCAATACCCAGCCATTCAATTGGACGTGGAAGGAACACGATATTTGTTTTGCGAAATACTGGGAAGATCAGCGGGTATGTGATGAGTTTTTCATTTTCATTAATGTACAGTACGGAGTTAATTATTTGGGTGGAGGTTGTAGTGTATCGTTGTTGTTTTCGCTTTGTGACGCAGAAAAGATCCCCCTTTAAAACATAAGCAATTTCGAAATCGGTTCCTCCTAAATGGGAAGTTTTTGCTACGATTCTACGGCATTCGATTTCGTTGTTGAGGGATTCTTTTTAAAAACAGCTAACCGAAATCGGACGCATTTTCTATTGGAATTTTTTATATATACCTAGAAAGGACTTCGACCCTACAAGCCAAAACCACTTTCAAAAAAATTCTTCGAAGCTTGTGCGGCTGGTAAAAGGTGAGCAAAAACGGAAAAATTGCTATTTTCTTACAAAAATTTCTCCAGTTACACGAGCCGTACAGGGTCGTGTGGGGTGTCATTAGAAAGGTGATTATGTGATTTGAATGCATATGCGATGAAATAGAAGTTGAAATGTTTAAGTGCCTATATTTCATGGTATATGCATCCAAACCCCATAATCCCTATTTGGCCTAAGAGCACATAAAATTACCTTTCAAATGATACCCCACACGACGTTTTGTGTACCTCGAGAACAGTGTAAGTCTTTGGTTGAAAACTTCAACTGCACATATTTCAGTTAAACAGCCTCGATGAAGCGGGTAACAGTGGCAGAGTCGTTTTCTCGTTGCGTCATATTGCGGCAAAGTGGTTCAACGAAAAAGTGACAGTTGTGAAAATTCTAAATTAGATTTTTTTGTTTTGATGTGGTTGATTGTGATGATTTTTCGTTTTGTGTGTGAAAAAGTGTGCAAAATTATGATTTTATTATATTAATAATTGATTAATAATGAGCCATCCGTGACAGTGTCCTCATAAATAATAAAATCGGTGTTCAATGTTTTCAAAAACGAAAAATTCCATGGCCAATGTTCTCGTTCTCATAAACATTAAAATTGGTTTTATGTGAATAGATCCAAAGAAATTGTTACGTTGAGATATGAACCTAGGAAAGCACTCCAACGACCTGATTCATTTCATATGATCCCGTCGGTCTAGATTCTAGATCTGAGATTTTTTCTGATTCAGTTTATGTGAAGAGTTTTTCTCTGATTAAATTCCTGTGATCAATCAATTAAAAGCCTCAACCCAACATGATTTTAATTAGACTTTCTTGTTTCAGGCCAGGTTTGACCCGAGCATTAATTATGAAAATATTTATTATTTCTTGTGTTCAATCAATTCAAATCGAATTCTTGAAAATTAACATTCAAAAATGTTGCGCTAAAAAAATCCAAATTTTACGACAGATCCACTTTGTCGCATTTTCTCATGTCGCATATTTCTGTCTCTGCCACTGTTACCCGCTTCATCGAGGCTGTTTAATTTCAGTGTGGATGAATTTTAAAACCATCAAGTCCCTATTCGGCTCAATAGTACATGTCATTACCTTTCTAATGACGCCACACACGACCCTGTACGGCTCGTGTAACTGGAGAAATTTTTGTAAGAAAATTGCAATTTTTCGGTTTTTGCTCACCTTTTATCAGCCACACAAGCTTCGAAGAATTTTTTTTACGACGCACAACGCGTCACCCTCAGCGATATCAGTTATTTTGTAAGTAAGATAAAGGACTTGCGTCAAATTTACCCTTTAAGGGTTTTTTGACTGATATCAACACTTTTGTAAGTATGTCATTTCGACAACATCAAGAAATCTTATGAAAATTAAAAAATGCTAGAAAAATCAGTCTGAATCCCAAAATCTAGAAACCAATCTTGGTGCAACTCACTTATATTGAAAATAACCCAAATCCATCGAAAAATCCGATGGAAGTTAGGAAGCGCCAGAGGAATCATTTGTCATCTTAAAATTTATAGAACCAACCTTGAAACACTTCACTAATGTCGAATATAACTCAAATCCATAAAAAAATCCGATGGAAGTTAGGAAGCGCCAGAGGATCATCTGTCATCCCAAAATATAGGAACCAACTTTGGAACACCTTACTCATGTCGAAAATAACCAAAATCCATCGAAAAATCCGATGGAAGTTAGGAAGTGCCAGAGGAATCATCTGTCATCCTAAAATCTACAAACCAATCTTGGTACACCTCACTTATAATGAAAATAACCAAAAACCATCGAAAAATTGGAAGTTAGGAAGTGCCAGAGGAAACATCTCTCATCCCAAAATCTACAAACCAATCTTGGTACACCTCACTTATATTGAAAATAACCAAAATCCATCGAAAAATCCGATGGAAGTTAGGAAGTGCCAGAGGAAACATCTCTCATCCCAAAATTTAGGAACCAACCTTGGAACATCTCACTCATGTTGAAAAAAGCCCAAATCCATCAAAAAATCCGATAGAAGTTTGGTAGTTCCAGAGGAATCATCTGTCATCCCAAAATTTAGGAACCAACCTTGGAACACCTTACTCATGTCAAAAATAACCCAAATCCATCGAAAAATTCGATGAAAGTTAGGAAGTGCCAGAGGAATCACCTGTCATCCCAAAATTTAGGAACCGACCTAGTGGAAGTTAATACTTAATGATCACAACAATTCCCAACAAGAAATACATTCCAAAATAACATACACCATTCACCACAGCACCATTCATATCATGCAACAAAATATACAACTCACACACACACATACAAATTGGCTTTTATATGGCATTTGTATGGAGACTTTGGAGAGCTCCAGCTCCCAAGATATGAGTTTTTTCCAACTTTTGAACATTCCATTCTTATTTTTGGGCCAACATTAGCCTATAACCAAAATTTCAGGAAAATCTATAGAAACGTTTAGGAGTTGCTGGATCCACTTTTCCATAGGAACTAACTAACTAACAAACGTAGGCGATTTCAGTTATGTGAAAAAACGAAATTTTGCTTATTTTCATACAACATCAATATTTCGAAGTTCAATATATCGGCCAATTTTGAAGCTGCAGTAACGTGTGATATCTCGTTGAACTCGTATGGATTCCTAGATTCCAGATATTCTAGTTTGGGGGTCGTTGAAGTTAAGAGGGAGAAGTCAAAAAAATGCTGTAAATATGCTCCGCCGTCCTCAATTTTTTTTTTTAAACATTTTTGGTAGTGGACTTGCGTTACGCCCGCTTACTAACGTGCGGGCATGATTCCAATAGAAAATGCGTCCGATTTCGGTAGGCTGTTTTTCAAAAGAATCCCTCGTTACATTTTCATAAGGGGCCTCGCCCCATCACGTATTCGATTTATTTGTTTAACGTGCTTTTCTTACTGAATTTCCAGTACTATAACGCGGAGATTACTGCTGTGACAAATAAGACGTGCGTCGTTCAATTCATGGAGTATGGAAACTATGAAGAAGTGTTGCTCAGCGATTGCTTGCCGATCAATGACGCCAACATACAAAGTATTAATCAGTACAACAACAATTTGATCCACGATCAAAATGTTCAGTACTATCAGCAGCAACAACAACATCGGCCCATTTATGTTACGCCAGCGCAGCGAGGTGCAAAATGAAGGTACGTGTACGGTGTGCTGATCAGGCAGGATGACGCATATTACTAGATACTAGAGTCGACCTCGGTTCGCATCATATTGTTGTTCAAACTATATTATCTCCTCTCTTACTATGTTTCCTTTTTGTTAACCCGAAATCATTATTTTTTTTCCCAACCAGCGTGATTGAGCATGGCTGGTGTTTATAAAACCATTTATTTTATGAGTCTTGAAGTTTTACTAATTAATCATAATAACGACGACGAAAATAATTTATTCAGAAATGATGAAATAAAGTGAAGAATAAAGTGAAATGTAAACGCAGTGTTTAGATTAGCGAAGCGAGGTGTTAGCTGAAGGCTGAGGGATGATCAACAATAACTGAATGTTTTCTCTTTCCAAACTCCATCAGGCAAAATAAAATTGTTTTTCTTTATTTTCCAAAAAAACATCTTACAGTCATACTGAGCAGTTGAACACGAACAAGTACAATTTGTAAACAATCGCAACTTTATTTATGTTGAGGAACTTCCTGTTGGTTATTTCTTTCACTGGTAGCCAAAAACTTTATTATCACACAATCTTTATTATCAAAGCAATGGGGTCGACGCTGTCGGACAAGATGTTGGCGAATCGGAAAAATTGCCAAAATGTTCAATGCACGGACACGACGAGGTAATGTCTTCGCACCGGATCGATCCATTTGATTTCCGTGGGCTTGTATCACTAAGTACTTCCATCAGCGCGTCGTCACTGTATCTTAATAGTGTCAATACGATTGAGCTATGATCGAAGCGCCGGAGTAGCTTTCAAATATTTACCTGTGGTAACGGTGATGCTCTAACAGTAGATTTCCGCTAGCGAATCGCAATTTCTTTGGTGACTCGAGACTGGACGATCGAGGTATCAGGGATTTGGGAAAATTACGATTCTTCAACGAACTCTTGGGGCCCGTATCGTTCGGATGTGGTTTTGATTCGAGTTGAGCCTTCATCAGTGCACGTGATCCTCTGCGGTTGTTTCGTTCTTTAGTGCGATACTGTCTGGCTATTTCATCTTCACCCTGTAACCAATACGTTTTTTGATCGCCTTTTCCCTTCATCGGTATGAAACCGCGCTCCTGAAACATTGTCATCTTTGTCATACAATCCAAACTCAATGACAAACTCACCTGTAAATCATATCCACCCATTCGTTCAAGCAATTCTTTACAAGGTCCACTACAATGGATTTTCAATGGCATTCCAGTAGACTCCATTCTTGACGCTGTATTTACTGTATCGCCGAACAGACAATACCGTGGCATTTTCAAACCAACCACACCGGCAACAACAGGACCACTATGTATTCCTATTCGAAGTAGCAATTGTTCGTGCGGTCGATGCCTTATTTTAAATTCAGACACTGCGTTCAACAGATGTAAGGACATGGATGCTATTTCAGCCACCTGCAATTTTATAAATTCGTTAAGTCGAGAAATTGCACTACCGGGAGACTTATATGCCTCACATGCAATATTCCATTTCTAATCGGTAGTCCGGAAACCTGAGAAAAATTGTCTGAATAAAATGGGTTCGGTCATAGTTCAGTAGATCACTTACGACCATGTACGCATCACCAATAGTTTCCACTTTATACACGTCGTAGTTTCCGATGATTGAATCGAAACATGTGTAGAGATCATTGAGAAAATCCACCACTTGTAGAGGCGTACTTTCGGCAGACATAGCTGTAAAGCCGACAATATCACTGAAGTATATTGTCACCTGCAATGCCAATGTTCACAATGAAAAAAATCTTTTCAAATTTGTATTAACGTTCTGCTAACCATGTCATATGTCTCAGCCTCCACTTTATTCCCTTTCTTTAATTGTTCCGCTACTGGCCTGGGCAACATTTCCAACAACAGTGCGTCGGTCTTCTTTTTCTCCTCTTGCAATTGATCGGTTCGCTCGTCCACCAGCGCTTCCAAATTATTCGCATACTTTTCCATCATTGCCATCATATTGTCGAATATATTGGCACGCATCCCTTTGCGTAAGGGTCGTAGTTTAGTTCGAATTGCCTTCAAATCTGGACGATCGTCAGCTTTCTCTGACCAACATTCTTTGAGACATTCTCTGACACAGTCAAAAGACGATTCAAGTGGTTGAAGCGACGGCCTAAATTCGAATTTATTTAATTTACTGTCGCAATGCAAACGCCAAACCATATACTCACCGAAAAGGTGGTGTCATGTCGTTGGGCTGAAGAACTTTCTTTAAACATTCAATAGGTGAGAGACCAGTTTCACCGAATGGGCCATGTCTCGTATGTATCTCATACAGAACTATACCGAACGAATAAATGTCACCTTTTGCAGTTCCAGGTATTTCGTGGGCTGGTCCCAATCGAAGAAGTTCCGGAGCTCTGTATAGCAATTCTAAACAAAACACAAAAAATTCAATAGAAAGAACACCAACCATTCGAACATCGCTAATACTTAGACATTTCGCATTCATGGTTTGAATGTCGTTTGTTTCTTCACTTCCTTTCTTGAAAGCCTGAAGACCGAAATCACTTAACTTGACCACCCATCGTGAATCAATTAGACAATTCGAGGTGCTCAGCGCACCATGGTATCGTAATGGAGAATCGTGTAAGTACAACATACCCTGCCAAAGAAATCGTTTGTACAATTCAATTAACTGAATTCATTTGCAATGGTTTACCCTGATTATATCCGCCACCATCGAAGCGGTGAACATATTGTCTAATTTAACGTCTTCATTCTCCAAAACATCCTAAATAAACAAATGGATTTGTAGAATTTCCGGGTTGTAACTCAAAGAAGGAAACTATTCAAACCTTAAGACTACCTCTTGTACAATACTCGGTTACGATACAAATATTCGGAGGATCGGTACATGCTCCAATGAACGCACATATATTGTCATGTCGTAGATCTCGAAGCTTTGTAATATAGATCGGAGATTCTTCATTTGATCGTCAAGGCAAACTCGTAATATCACTCACCATTTTCAGTTCCATTTTCATTTCCCTGGTAATGTCGATGCACTTTTTTCGCACTTTTTTGATCGCATACAGTTGCCCCTTATAAATGCCAATCGGCGTGAAAATGGTTGAATAACGGAAGTCAGCATCAGGATTTGAGCTCAAGCTAACTTGACTTGTTCTGATCAACGGATGTGTTGCCTATAATATTGATCATAGAAGTCATGGAGTGGCGACTAATTTATTTTTCTAACAACATTACCCTAGTTTGCTTCTGTTGACTGTTATTGTCCTTTTCATTTTCGTGCATTTCGATTTCTTTGAAATCCACCTTCCATAAAAGACTGTCCAGTTCTTGTTCATATCGCCAATTACGATAAAGTACCAATGAGACTAATATTAGTACAACTACAGCACCACCAGCAATACCAGCTGAGATTTCTCCAGTGTAACCTACGATTTCAAGTAATGAACAGTCTATTTTATTTACGAGTACATTTGTGAATCGACAGTTTCAAATATATTGTTCCGGTTAGGGACTGTTCACAAATAAGGGCACGACTTTAGTGGGATGGAAATGTTCGAGAAAACGTGACGATTCTTACAAATTTAGGATTAACCTAAATACAGACGGCAAGCATATGACCAGTATTATTATCGGGTCTTTTACTTCAATCGATCAAAGTATTTTTAGTCGGTAGATTTCAAATCTTGTACTTCAATTTTTTTAACATGCATTTTACTGTATAAAAACCACATTACCCAGGGCTTGTCATTATTTTTGTCGTCGTTATCGATAGCAGATGAATAGCCGAATGTGACAGGTTAATAACTTTGATCCCTTTGCGTGGAGGGAGGAGAGGTGGTGTTGAAAAATCCGAAAATTGTTGAAATTGTAAACGGCCCCTAAGTGTAATTAGAGCAGTATGTGTTGGTCAGTAAAATGGATTATTGCCGCTGGTTTATAGTGGTCTTAGGGTTATTTGTACGAAAACCATTTTCCGGAAATTCAAAATTTGTGTTTGCTATGTGAATAAAATTTAAGGCATGAAATAGCTGAGCTTTTCCAGTAAAGTTATTCATGATGGGTGGGTATAGATAAAACTCATACCATCCAATCTCAACATAGAATGAAATAAATCGTATTTGTCACGACAACAATCGATTCGGCAATCAATTCCTTATTTCGTTGAATTATCCATTGTACGTCTTATATGTCGATACTCGATACACCAATTTGTTTACTTATCTTCTTCCGTCTATTAAGTATACGTAATGCGTACATGAAATCAGTCAATAGAAATATGCTTCAATTTAATTGACTTCCCTTAGCATTGTTGTTGCGCTATGTTGACAAATAACAAGATTTATTTTTGTTAGAAAATAACCATTTTAAAATAAGGAAAAATGCGGGACGACTTGTAAGTATCATATTGATTGTTTGTAAGCTATTACGATTAGTTTTTGATTTGGAAATTAAAATTAAAGTTAAACTCATAGGTCGAATGTAATTTCCATAAAAAGCACGCTTTGTCACAACAGTGTCCCTAATTTGACGTTTCAAAAATGAACCGCTTCTGCCTGGTTTATTTTACTCTGCAGTGGCTGTGCTGATTTGGTTGATTCTTTCGTTGGTTGGACTGATAAATATTTTTCAAATAAAAAAGTCAATAATTGGTTGAAAAGTAGAGTTTTCGTGTGAATTTTGTTGATCCGAGGCGAAGCAGAGCTCAATAAACACAAGAATGCGGCACTTCATTTTTGTCCCGAGCTATGTAATGGATTACACATTCCTTAACCAATCTTCTGGATTTCCACTACCGTCCACAATAGATACATACGTATGCAACGTTTCATGACGAGAGCCGAAACTAACGAGAATAAGTAAATCTGAAAATTATGCCCAAGGCATGAAATTTCAATTTGCAATTGGTACGTAATTGGTATGAAATTCTCAGCTAATATGTCGTAATTCAATACTGATAACATCACTTCATCATAACATTAAAAGAAAGAATACAACAGCGACAAAGGCTTATTACATCAAAAATATTTCTTCCGACACAAACCTTTATTTGGTCTTCCTATCCTAATTGTGAACTTACAGAAATGAATTTACTTAACTGGTATAGGGACATCTGCATAACTCATGCCTGTGCGTCATTTGAAAAACTTTCAGATTATTATTTTCACCTGCAAAACGATCTTATTCTCCGTTAACTACATCGCTATTTCGCTGCTCTTATTTTTCACCACCCTCCTCTCTATACACACAAGCACAAGTCTTTAAAAGATGCACGAAAGATATGGAAACAAGTGTAGTAGAAAATTGTCTTGTCAAATGAAAAATGATTGTAAATTCATGGTATTCAAACAAATTGGGCTGGTAGAGACTATGGCATACTTTCCAATATCGACTGTGACAAATTATGAGCAACATTTGTCAGAGACACGCTATACAATTTATTGAGTGTGGAAAGCGAAAAGAAAATTTGTATTTAAAAACAACCATGGAAAATGTACGTGTAATCTAATCCATTCTAAGTGAAAGATTTTGAACTTTTCGATCGGGAATATTATATGCTTGAAAAGCCAGCATTTTATTTCAATTTGGTATTTATGGCGAACAATCTTGTGAACAATTCAATGTTTATTTTTCCGGTTCACATTTTCTTTTTATTTGATTAACGTTAAAACGTTGCATCGTAAAATATGAGTGTTATTAATATATAACGGAGAAAGGCACAGGCAAAGAGGAAATAATATAAGGGACACAGAGATTTATAAAAAAAATTTCAAAATTAACTATAAAATACAAATCCGTCTTTATATTTTATGGTGAGCAATTTGAAATTTGTACTTATGTGTATATATATGGGACATTCCATGGTTGGTTGCGTTTCATTTTTAAAATTTTTCGACAGCCGTCACAATCGTGAAAATCACTTTAAACGTAAATAGGGAACAATTATCTTGATTCATCTTAACATACAAGCCAAAAATGATTTGGCATGATGGTGTTATTCTGTCGAAATTGTTTTTTCAATATTTTTCTAGATCAATAATGGCGGTTGGGTTATTAACATTTTTGTGACATTTTGGCGAAATTCAGCCTGCAGCAGCAGGAAGACTTTTTGAAGTTGACTCTAACTGTGCTAGTGGGCCGAGATTAATCACATTACTTAATGGTCAATTTTCTAATTTTATTAATAAGAATTATTTGTAAGTATGTCACACTTAACGTAGAAAAATACTTCTCTAGTGATTTTAAATTTAAACCTAGCGTTGTGAAGATTTTGTCCTCCAAGGAAAAAGTCTGTATGAGTTAACCACTCGAACACATATCTCTCACTAAGTGAACAATTTTTACCTTCCAAAGCAATTTTGTGAAAAGATTGAATATTGTCGGACATCTGAGATATTGAAGAAAGTCACATATATCGTGGAATGTCCCATATACGATCTGTGTGTCATTCTTTAAAACCCACTATGAACAGCATAAAAGTCAACGCAAAATGAAAAATAAAAAAACGTTTAAATGGAAAATAAATCCTTCGCAGCGAAGTTCTCGTTGAATACATGTAATATTTATACATAGCCACAACATGTTATTCGTTCTGTTATTTTACGATTCTTTTTCGGAGAAATAGGAAAGTTTACTTACTTATACATTTTTCACCACGAAAACCACATCTCGGTTCAGCTATCGGTGGACCACTTCCTACCCATTTAATTTCATCGAACAGTTGCAATTCCTGAATATGGGAAACAATTTATATTATCATTGAGCTTTGATCTAAAAGATTTAGTTGACAGCAGAGAATGGCTTTAGCAAAATGTAAACGTCGGAAGGACATTACATGGCATTACGAATGTGTCTAAAATTCAAATTAAAATCGCTAACAAAATGAAGAAAATATTCAGCACCACAGTGCCAAGATAATGAATATCTAGCTTTTTCGAACCAATTTTCTAGCGGACATATTTTGTGATACTAGGCTAAGGCCATAGCACCGCTCCTAGCATTAACACTCGTATTTCAGACGTCAAAAAGTCTCTAAATTTTGACACATTTTTGCATGTACACTTACATGTGTTTTAACTCACACGAAGAAAGTCTGACATCTGACTGTATGAACGAAATGGAAAGCCTATTCTGTACCATCATCGTCCAAATGTTAATGGTAGGAGCAGTGCTATGTTAAGACCAAAAAAATTGTTCTATTTAGCGGTCGAAATTTCGCGATAAAATGAATGTGAAATAAGAAAGCATCACATCTACCAGCTAAGAGAGACAAGCACAACCTTTGCTCACTTGTATGCACCCACATCAAATGAACAAAATTTCTAACATTGTTTCTCATGGTTGAGCTCATCAAAAAGTTTAATTTTTTCCATATCGCTCGATAGTCGGTAAATCCGTCGTTACTTAAAAAATCCCTCAACAATAATCCTATCAGTCTGAAAATTTCTTACGTAGCTATGTTCTGCAGTTCGACGAAGTTGAGAAATATCTCTCAAGTGGTGAACTGCAGCTAAAGTAAGAAAGTTTTTTTCATTTTCAACAAATATCACAGTTTTCAACCACATTCCTCCGACTTTAAAGCACTTCATTTATGATTTACTAAGAACAACCTGTACGGACGACGCTCGACATTCACCCCAATCTAGGACTTCGAGGTTTGTGAATTAAAGAAAAAATCGAATCTTCTTCGAATTAGAAATTGCCTTAGGTTGGCTATGAAGACTCGACGTTTATATAATGTTCGAATTACGATTATATATCTTGCAAATCTGATAAAATTTTACCCAAGTCATCAACAAACAAAATGTACAAAAAAAATCTCCCCTTTTCTGCGATACGAGTTCACAATACCACAAACAGAATAATAATATTCCATAAACCTAATAGCCCACTGTAACTTCATACACGAGTCTAAAAATCCTTTTATGCACCAAATAAAATTCCACATATAAATTTACGATAAAATCAAAATGAACTTACTTGCACGTCATGCTTTTATGGGCGCATTAAGAAAAAAGAAGGAATTTTGCATTTAAACACATGAACAATAGAAAAGAATGTAAATGTGTTGTTTATGAGAGAAAATTATAGCAATTTTGTGTCATTTTTTTCCATTCTTTCTCGCTCTACCAAAGATTTTATTTCCATAAATTTATTTTCATGTCCGCAATATTCCATGCACAAAATATTAATTTAAAAAAAATTCAAACTTACTGGTACTTCGATCAACTGAGGTGCATTAAACGTTCCAATGGGATATAGTCCATACTCGTTGGAATTATTTTGACTAGACTTCATGGACAATATGGTATAGTTACCGGCTGCATCACCATTATCGTCAATATATACCAGATACCTGCAAAGCCGTACAGAACACATTTATTTATCCCATGACGAGCTATGATAATACGAATGAAATGATCATAAAAATGAAATTTTGTATTAGACTCACCCCATGGCGCTTGAGTACGAAGTTCCTTTGATGTAATCGACAATGGCTGTTCCATTTTTCGGATTTTCATCTGATTCAAGAATTTTAATCAACGCTCGGGCATACAAATGCACAGCATCATATAAATAAGCCGCTTCGGCTGGAATCTATTGATGGTGAAATATTATTTTGATATTGCTGTTGCAGGATTTCAATTAGGCTTTTTTTTTCAAAATACCTGTTTAACCCCACCGATGTGCCCTAATGGATTGGGATAATTAAATGGTTCCATTTCCATATAGCGATTTACCTATGCAGGAAATGAAATTACATTTATTATTTGATGTAACAGCATCATTACAACGATATGTATATCTAAGGGGTTAACGGATTTAAATTTTCGGAAGTTTTTAAAAGTTCTCGACCCGACAAAATCAATCCGCCAGATAACAAAAACAAAATACTGAAAACAAATCATACCTACCAGTCGAGCGAATTCGCTGAACAAAACTGGCGCTGACGGAACGACAGCCAAATAAGATTGAAAAGCTATGACGGATGCGGGATCCGTTTTCACTTGGAGCACTCCCCTTAAGTACTTGTCTGGTGAACTCGAATCATATTGTTCGATGTCAACACCAACCACAAAATATTCGCCTGGAGGATACACACAATTACGCAAAGATAAATCTATTTCGAATCCACAACATATGCTCTAAATCAAATTCTGCTAACCTTTATCCAGTAAACCTTTTTTGTATAAACTTGTCATCAATCCAATATGTTCATATTGATGGCTTAGTATAACGTAGACTGTGAACAAATTTTTAGAGCACAATAAATTTGGGGATCATCCACTAAAGAACGTCAGCTTTTCCAAGGGGGAGTGGATGTTGGAAATGCGGATACAATTCATGTTAAAGATTTATTAGGAAAAAGAGGAGTGATAAGTGGGTGGGTGGTTGTTAAAAATGTCTACTAAAAGCATGTGTGCGTCTTTTATGGACGACTCCTCAAGATTTTTATGAAAAAAGGTTGAGGTAAAATGAATAGGAAATGGAAAGCAAAATGATTATTCTGTCACATACTTCTTGTGTCGAGAAAGGTTGATTCGACCAATTCATCAAAAGGATTATGCGCGTAACCATGATAATAGATGGTGTTCCATGTTAGAGCTTTATGAACTTCGATGCCGTGAAATTTGAATGTTGATAGAACGGTTTCAGCCACATCGCCGAATTCATTGTCCACGGAATCCAAGTACAAAAATGTTACCTTAATTGAAAAGACATAACCATTGCAATGATGGCTGCAAATTTGTTATTTCGTTCGTTATTTACCTTGTTCCAATTATATGCCAAAAGTAACGAAACTACCGACTTTGATATCTGTGTATCCGGTGGTCTGATTTGATCGGATTTTATCAGGATCATCTTTTATTTAAAATTAAATTTATAAAAGCAAAGTACCTAGTTCGTGCAAATGTTGGAAAATCTTTTTTGTTTGATGTTTCCGCATGAGTGCAAAACTAGAACAGATTCAAATAAACTTCTGGTGAACGTTCTTGAGCAAATCTTTTTTTTACAAACTTACTTACATATGAGATCATTGGTAAATTAAACGCGGCTGCCATTCGTCCCTCATGAACGCATGTTTCCTAAAGTTCAGACGTATAGAAATATTTTAATTTTAAATTTCTAATTCATTCTAAGTTCAAATTACCTGCGGTCCAATGTATCCTGCAACGTGACTTTTCCACAGACTGGCAGTTTGTCGGATACTTGAAACTTCTTCTCCATATGTTTCACCGACGATAAATGCTAGCGAATGTCCAAGGGTTTTCAGTTTGCCTGAGTTGATCTCAGTTACTGCTAATGAGATGGCGCCAGATATGGTCAAACCTTTAATGAGGGAAATATTTCTTGTGATAACTCGGTGTTCGACAATTTGTTTCAGATTTATATTCTTGAACTGGTACTCCAAATTAAATAGACGGAAAGCACGTCAGAAGTTTGACAATCAGATCTATTACTTCAGTTGATTATTTTTATTTTAAGATAAGCGAAAAAAAGACTACTCAAATTGCACACCCAGTAAAAAATCGATCTTTTCAAAAAACAGAAATTACAATAAATAAAAATCGTCCACTCTATTCCTTCCCAACGTTCCAAGAATACATGCTGCATTTCCTCTTTGAATAGCAATTGAAATTCTTTGCAATAAATAATCTGTTGAACGCTTTTCCCCTGATGCTTTTTTCATCAAATTTCTTTGTTTCTGGGCCCATGCAACCTAAAGATTCAAAAGCAAGCGGGGTGAATAAATAATTTTCTTTAAGTTTTCTATAATGATTATGCTTTAATCTCTCCGCTTTCTCTGCAACTGAGCGTGCTTTTTTAGAAGTTTCACCAATGTATGAAGGAGCCAACGTATCACGCACTGTCACATCCCATAAAAGAGATCTACCATGACTCCACGGAATTAGAGTCATACCATCAGGTCTTTTACCGTCATCAGTTGATTTAAATATTTTCAGGAAATTCTTTTACTTCATTTTTTGAACGAGTTTTTCTTGCTATATAAGACCGCATTAGTCTTATATTTCTTAAGTCCGATAACAGGTGATAGCCGTCCTCAACAGGTTAATTAAAAATATTTCCTTCATCTTCTGCTGATGGCAAGCATATCAACATTATTGTCGAATCTATAACTTCTTTCGTCAGAGGAATTTTCAACATAATTTTCGACATCATCAGTTTTGAGATACATTTCGCTGTATAAGATCATCTTAGTCAAGCTAAATGATAATCTTTGTTGCCATTGTCGACAAAGCTGATACTGCATATTACCTGGAGAGAGTTACCCACTACAGAGATTTTCCACTCTTGTCAGTGTAATGTTGGACCAAAAAAAACAACCAGATTGGTAACATTTCAGTTTATCAAATCGAGTGGGGAGAGAACAATGATTGGAGTTTGAAGAGAACAATGATTGGAGGGAGGAGAGAACAAAGATTGTAGTGGGGAGATAACAATGATTGTTTGTTTACCAAGGGGAGAAAATAGGAAATTCCAACAAGAACGAAAGGTTGCAGCCAGAGCAAAGCGAGTCCCGCAATTCGCTCGAGTAGGAATTTTCTAATTCTCCCCGAGGTGAATACATCCGTGCGTGGCGTGAATAACCGTTTTCATCTACGAAGCAAACCAAAGTCTCTCTACCCTCGCATTGCCCCGGAAAGGTGAAGATTGTGCGTTCTTCTCCCACCCTGGCACCAATTTTTCATTTCAAATTGCACCTTCAAAATCACTCTACATTCCAAATTTACATCTTAACACTGAGAATTTCGCACATTTGAAGACTTTCCTCATGTCTACTGCAATAGTCCGTTGCTAAAGCGTAACGATAAAAATACCGAAAATTCTAATAGAATAGATCTAGGCCGTTGCTAATCGCCCGCGCGGGCGAATAGCATCTTATGGACTATTCGCCCGCGCGGGTGAATAGCATTTTATAGACTAATCGCCCGCGCGAGCGAATAGCATATTATAGACTTTTGATTTTTTATTAATCGGAATACGTGGTTTAGATTTTTGTAAAGTTTTTATTTTCCGAGCTTTCGCTCACAATCAGTGAGCTTCATCAGGGATGAAAACTAAATGAGACGGGCCTACTTATGAAATGGTTACATTGAATTTTGATATGTTTACTTAGCGAAATCATAAACGTTCGGGATTATTGGAGTCCATGCATTGCTCAAAACCAAACCTTTGTCAGTGTTCATTAATGGTGTTTGGCTTTGTTGTATAGCGAGACCTTCTTTGACCTTTCTTAAGTTAAAATCTTTTTCTTTGATTAATATTTTTCCTTCGTTCCAATTGATCTTGTGTTGCTTATTTCTTATAACATGTCTTGCAATGGCTGATTTTTTATATTCTCGTCTTCTTAAGTTGCCTTCGTGATCGTCTTTTCTCTCTTCAAATCTCATGCTTTCACCTAAATATACTTGGTCGCAGGTACCACATGGAATCGAGTAAATTCCTGCTTGATTTTCATTTTCTTTATCTTTCAGACTTCGGAGCATATTTAAGATATTTTTTGCCTGGGGTAAAAGTTATCTTCCACTTCAGTTTACGGCGCAAATAACTTCCGACTTTGTTTGATATGTTACCGATATATGGTAATGGAACCCAGTATTGGTCATTTTCTTTGTCTTCTTGTTGATCTTGGGATAACGTTATTGTGTTGTTCTCATTTGGTGGATTTTGTAATAAATTATTGTTGAGTGGATTTACGATTTCGGTTATGACATTTGATGTTCTGTTCAAGGCTTCATTCGGGTTTCCGAATTTTAGTCTCATTCTTTCAATTCTTCTATTAATGAATTCAATTGGAAATGCGTTTTCTTGTAGGGTTCGCTTAATATGGTCTAATTCGTTTTGAAGGTAATTTTGACTGCAGATTTTGAAAGCACGGTAAACCAATGCGTCTATGACCGAAATCTTTTGTGATTTATGGTGGAAGGAATTAAAATTTAAATATCTGTCCGTGTGTGTGCTTTTTCTATAGACTTTCGTTTCAATTTGTCCTTCTTCCGTTCGTTTTATTAGGATGTCTAGGAAAGCGATTTCGTTATTTTGTTCCGTTTCCATTGTAAATTGAATTTGTGGGTGGTATAAGTTCGCCCGCGCGGGAGAATAGCATTTTATAGACTAATCGCCCGCGCGTGCGAATAGCATTTTATAGATTAATCTCCCGCGCGGGCGAATAGCATCTTATAGACTATTTGCCCGCAAATGACAGTTATTGCGCGATGAACATATAATATACAGTTAGTGAAGATGCTAATTAAGTGTGAAAATAGCGTAGAAATATACAGATCAGATGAAAGAGTTACAAATGAAATGTGAACGAATCAAGAAAAAAGTGGTGTTTGAAAAACTTTTGATTCTAAACTCCAAGGTTAGCATAGTATTGTCAAATTTTGTGGCTCTTTTAAAAGTCAAAAACTTTAGTCTTTCTTTTCGGCCAATGGTTCCGCCTGTTACATTACTTCACACTTTCAGTTTATTGTATTACAATTTCTAAAAGACATCCTTCTATTCGTAAGTTACTTAATGTAAAAGGGAGTAATTTTGTAAACCATGGCATAAGCAACATGTGTCATATTATGTAAAGGGGAGCATAAGCTCCTTCTGCCACATTATGTAAAAGGGAGCATAAGCTCCTTGCGCCTAGGGAATGCAATCCCGTACCGATTTTTGAATCCCGGGATTCGGGATTGAGAAACTCAGTACTGGTACCAGTACCGGGATTTCCGGTACTGAAAAGATATGGATTAATTATCAGTAAAAGAAATTATTTTCATTTTATTCTCATTTTTTTAAGTTTTTTAATGGTACAGTTAAGTGTGCTTACTCACACTGAAACACGTATCGATTTAATTTTGTTCTAAATATCAAATTTGACACTACGACAAAAGAAATTCGATACTTACGTCGCTGTGTGAAGGCCGGGTAACTTTAACTTATGTTTGCAACAGCGTAGATGTCACATTGTAATAGTCATTTGTGTACCTGTTTTGGACGATTGATTTAAGGCAATTTCGCGGATTGTAGGCCGAACGAAGTGAGGTCTACAAGCGAAAGTGCCTTAAATCAACCGTCCCAAACAGGTGCACATGTGAGTTTTCATGCAGAGGGCCGGAAACCCGAGAAAATTCGAAAAATTGCCCTCATTTTCGGCCCCGAAGCATGAAAATTCAATTTTCTCTTTGGAAAAATGCTCACAATGCACTTAACGTATCATCGTTCAATCTTGAACGTATAAGTTGTGGGACTTGTTGTCGTCACAATCGCAAATTTTTGTGCTTTGTGATTTAAAAATTAATTGATTTGTTAGGTAATGTAAATTTTCAAGCACGCTGCCTTTGAAAATATAAATCGTGTGAAGTGACAGAAGAAGTGACAGACTTTCCGACAGCGTCAATTAGTGGCAGTTTTGTGAAATATCGCCTAAATCCACAATATATTTTACTACGCAAGTAACAGCAAGCCGGAAATGCACGTTCAGATTCAACGCTAGTTGGTTTGATGAGCAGCAGACACTCACCAGAAAGATTTTAAACACTTCAAGCATGGATGATACTCTAAATAGAGTACTGAAACTGGACAGTGTATTATACAAACGTAGAACACTATAAAAATATTTCCATGTAAAATAGAGTACTTTCTGCAGCCGACCACTATGATCATGCATGCGTGAAGTGCGTTGCTAGCCATCGTAGTTTTAAAAACGTCTTTTTCTGTGTTTGCAAATAATACGACATAAGAGAAAAACGTTAATTAATCCTATGTTTCAATGTTTATCTTATATTGCCATTATAGTAGTTTGAATCATACAAGTTGATCGATTTCAAAATTTTATAAAAAAACACTGACAAAAAAGATTCGAACTCACCCGTTGCAGGTAACTTTGTCTCCAGGTAATATACAATAGCTGCCACAACTGTAGCGCCCCATGCAAAAAATACAGCTGCGGCAGATAATGTAGATCACCTGTAGACAAAGTTACCTCCAACAGGTCAGTTTTTCGAAACTTTTTTGTCAGTGAAAACTGGATTTTAAATTTCGGTACTAATCTCGGGATTTTTTGATCAATACCGGGATTCGGGACTGGGATTTTCCGGTACTGGTACCGGGATTGGTACCGGGATTTCATTCCCTACTTGCGCCACATTATGTAAAAGGAAGCATAGTCTCCTTGCGTCACATTATGTAAAATGGAGCATAGTCTCCTTGCGTCACATTACGTAAAAGGAGGCATAAGCTCCTTGCGTCGCATTTTGTAAAAGGAGCATAGCACGTAGAGAAATCTTGTGTTTATCACAAAGGTATTTTAGGGATAACAGAGAAAGTATTTTGTGAAAAACGATTTACCTTTGTACGAAACGACCGATGTACGAAGCGAAAGAAAATATAATTATTTTTTCTGCACTTCTTTCTACATTTTTTTTTCTTCAATTTATCGGACTGTGTTGTATGCAGTGGAATATTTGGTTTATTTCAAAGATTTTTTTTTCATTTAAAAATGTTTTACCTTGTAATGGTTTTGAGCCCCCGACCTCATGATCTTCAGTCCACGATCTTACTAATGTTGCTGTTTAGTCATACAAATAGTGACAGCTTATTTCGAACAATTGGTACAGAAGTATTTCTTTTGTTACAAACGTTAATCTTTTGTGACAATCGTCAAACTGAAACTAATTGTTTTCGTAAAGATTTTCGATATTCGATCCGAAATTAATTTTCGAAACTTGGAAATTCAACTCATCTCGAAAGTTACAGCGATCTTCACCTAAAATAACCGTTGTGTTATTGATTTCATCGTTTCTCTTACTTCCCTCATTTCTCCATAACGAAAGTGTGAAGATATGATAGAAATATGAGAAACAATGAAATCATAGCACGGCGGCGCGGCTGAGCCGAGTAAATGAAGACGCCGCCGCTGATACAAAATATTCAGCCAGCCGCCGACCGCCGCCGATGTTTTTCGTCGGCTTGAAAAATTTGAATTTTAAATTTCATTAAATGTTAGAATTATCAGCTGCACAATCGATTACCAGATTTTAATTATTTAAATAGCTATCACTCCCAAGACATTTCTGATTTTCTTAATAAGAGACTGTTTTTTACGTATACCTATCGGAGGTTTCATACTATGAAATTCATAGAGTACGCTTTGTTCCGAAAGGGCTCTCACTTGTTGATCTACTGTTCCTAAAAACAATTCTTGACTACGGAAGGCAGAGGGATTCTTTTGAAAAACAGGCTACCGAAATCGGACGCATTTTCTAGTGGAAGTTTTTATACCTAGAAAGGACTTCGACCCTAGAAACCAAAACCACTTTCAAAAAAATTCTTCGAAGCTTGTGTGGCTAGCGGGAGGTCGAAAAAAACAAAAACTTGGACTTTTCTCATAAAAATTTCTCCAGTTACACTAGCCGTAAAGAGTCATGCGGGGTGTCATTAGAAACCTCGAGAAACTTCTGTAAGAACAGTGTAAGTTCTCAGTCTCAACTGCACATATTTCAGTTTTTTCAGTAATTTTAAACCCAATAGGTCTCTATTCGGCTCAATAGTACATGTGATTACCTTTCTAATGACACCCCACACGACACTGTACGCTCGTGTAACTGGATAAATTTTTGTAAGAAAAGTGCAACTAGGGAACAAGATCTATCGATCCATATAAATGCGTTAAAAATACTTCCGATTTCGGCACACAGACCTTTAGGAAAATCACTCTCAATGCGTTTTTGAGAATGCGAGTGTAAGTCTTTATAAGTAACTGATGGGAGGATATTCAGGTTCGACAAAAAAACAGAAAATGCAAAATTACATAATTCACTCGTAATCAGTAATCACTAAAAAAAAGAAAATTTAAATTTCCTATAAAATGGATCGGCGCGCTGCGGCTGAGCCGAGCCGCCGATAAAAACTTGTTATGGCTGGCCGCCGCCGGAACCACTACACTCGACTAGCCGCCGCCGAGAATTTTCGCTCGGCGCACACCTCTAAGCACGACGGCCATTTTAGATGCAGATCACTGTAAAATATCTCGAAATTGTTTGCACAATTAGTCGCACATAAAAATAAAGCGAGAAAGAAGAAGAGAATTCAACTTTTGCTTAAGAAAGTATTGAACCCAAGAAAAATTCCTTCAACATTTTTTTAAAACGCAATCGTTTGGGAAAAACGTTAATTCGCGGTTATCACAAAAGAAAATGGCCAACAGAACTAGTCCAAAAGAGAAAATTTTTGTGAGAACAGATTTACCTTTGCTACAAAAGATATTTCTTTGAGGTAAACGAGAATCGTTTTACACAAAAGAAAAACGTTTCTCACAAAACAAAAACGTTTTTCACAAAAGTAATCGGTTTCGGCTTTTTTCTCCGTGAAGCTCCATGTGTCACATTTTGTAAAAGAGATCGTAAGCACTTTGCATCATATTTTGTAAAAGGAAGAAAACAAAGAAGTTGTTTTTTTTACTACGAAAACAACTGTCACCGATAATTTTCTCTAGGCTTTTTTTTGCGAATTCGATTCCACGTGTCTAAGCTAAGAAAGCCTTAAAGCATGCGTTAGTAAAATACCTATTTTAAAATAAAAAAAGGAATTTGCGGGCGATTAGTCTATAATATGCTATTCGCCCGCGCGGGCGATTAGTCTATAATATGCTATTCGCCCGCGCGGGCGATTAGTCTATAATATGCTATTCGCCCGCGCGGGCGAATAGTCACTTCGATAGATCTACGAGGTAGAGAGCCTTTGAGCAAACACATCGATTTGTTTGACCATTTTAAAAACCAGATCAAAGTGACACTTAAAAAGAGAAAAAAGTCTGGTTCACCCCATGAGGTGAGAAATGAGAAAATAAAAAAGTTATCCTGAACTTTCATCAGAGAGTGTCAAAACGGCATCTTCTCACCGCATTTGAGTGGCGACATAATTTTCAAAAACTTTAAATAAAATTTCGTATACCATTAATAGTCCAGTCCCTTATGTCAATCCCGTCGAGCTTTTCCGGATATGATTGGTAATGATAAGTTGTGGAACAAATTTTCATTTTCGAAAATCGACTTTCTCAGTACATTTTTGGTGAACGGAGCGTTTTTTCTGACAAAGGCTTGGACTAAAACTCATATCACGTTCCGAAATTGATAATTGTATGCTCGGCTCATTTTGATTAAATAACAAAATACTTTCAGTCATTCACCCTCCAGCAAAATCGTTAGACAAGTACAGTACATACACTGTAACTGTTAACAGAAAACCGAAGTAAAATACCAACAGAATACCAATCTTTCAAGTGTTGCTGTAACATAGTTGCAATCTCTATTGACCCAATTATTGTTGCAAATTTTCCTTCATTTACTTCAAATAACAAACATTGGAATGGAAAATTTTATGATTTAAGTTCCCGATGGATTTTTCTTATCTTTACAATTACAAGTTTGTACGATGTTCAATGTGAAAACACGGTCGGTTGTCGATGCTTTTGAAGTAAATATTTTGATGGTATGTGCAGAATACCGTCGCCCGCAAGGAACTTATTAACTTGATGTGGATCCCAGGCGATAACATTCAGAACAACAAAACTCCAGGTTCTTTTTTTTTCAATAAAAACTTTTTATTTCAATTATCCTCTTCCATTTTCCCGCCCATACACAGCATCCTTAGTTCCTTAGCATTTTTAATTTCAATTTTATGGCATCGTTTGTAATGTGACTTTAAAGGTCCCGATAAGGCAGTACTCTTTCCACAAATATGACATTTGTAGGGTCGTTCAATCGAATGTATGCTCAAGTGTTGTTTGTACACAGATCCATCCGCAAAAGCTTTCGCTATAAAAATATGGAAAAGGAAATTCATCAGAAATAAAATTCTCCGAGTTAATCTGACGATGTATAGTCCTACTTACCACAGAATTGGCATTTGTACGGCTTCTCACCTAAACGAGATGCAACATCGATTCGAATTTTTAATGAATTATCGTATATCATAAATGAATGTCGTCACCCACCTGTATGAGATCTCTGATGACTGTCACGGTTAGTGCTGCCGCTAAAGCATTTATCGCAGTACATGCATTTGAAGATTTTCTCGTTGAAATGAGACCGAAGATGCACCTTCAAACTGTAATTCGTTTTTGTACGGAATACACACAGATGACAAGCAAATGGGCGGTCGTTTGAATGTCTGAGCCGCACGTGCCTTCGAAGATTCGATGTATTATGGAATTTATTGCCACACTATGGAATTAAAGGGGGAAAATGTTCAGAAAACGACGACTTTTTATAGAAAGACTGTCATCGTCGCTGGTCTAGGATATTACTCCATTGGAATATTAAAAATGGACATGTCCGAAGATAGTCCAAGTCCAAAATTTAGAACCCGCCTCCTGTAGAAGAAAAGACCCGCCTCTTTTCAATTTAAGTTCATAATGTTAACGTTAAAGGTGTGTCTAATTTAAGTGAAATAGGCGTGTCTTTAAAACGGGCACTCCATTTTAATAAAATAAAATATTTTATACCGATTCTGGACTGTCCAACTTTTTTCGCGAGTCTTATTTCTGGACAGTCCAATTTTCTTCTTACGAATCAATTCTGGACTGTCCAACTTTTTTCGAGAGTCTTATTTCTGGACTGTCCAACCTTTTCTTCGACTCTTATTTCTGGACAGTCCAATTTTCTACTTACGAATCAATTCTGGACTGTCCAACTTTTTTTTCGACTCTTATTTCTGGACAGTCCAATTTCCTTCTTACGAATCAATTCTGGACTGTCCAACTTTTTTCGCGAGTCTTATTTCTGGACTGTCCAACTTTTTCTTCGACTCTTATTTCTGGACGGTCCAATTTTCTACTTACGAATCAATTCTGGACTGTCCAACTTTTTTCGCGAGTCTTATTTCTGGACTGTCCAACTTTTTCTTCGACTCTTATTTCTGGACGGTACGATTTTCTACTTACGAATCAATTCTGAACTGTCCAACTTTTTCTTCGACTCTTATTTCTGGACGGTACGATTTTCTACTTACGAATCAATTCTGAACTGTCCAACTTTTTTCGCTAGTCTTATTTCTGGACAGTCCAATTTTTTTCTTACGAATCAATTCTGGACTGTCCAACTTTTTTCGCGAGTCTTATACTTATTCGCGAAAAAGGTTGGACAGTCCAGAATTGATTCGTAAGTAGAAAATTGGACTGTCCAGAAATAAGACTCGCGAAAAAATATGGACAGTCCAGAATTGATTTGTAAACAAAAATTGGACTGTCCAGAAATAAGACTCGCGAAAAAAGTTGGACAGTCCAGAATCGGTAAGAAATATTTTATTTTATTAAAATGGACTGCCTGTTTTAAAGACACGGCTATTTCACTTAAATTAGACACACCTTTAACGTTAACATTATGAACTTAAATTGAAAAGAGGCGGGTCCTTTCTTCTACAGGAGGCGGGTTCTAAGTTTTGGACTTGGACTAAGTTCGGAGATATAAAAATGACAGCCTTGCTGAGGGTTAAACTGAATTAATTACCTGCTCACAAATGAAGTTCTTCTCACTGTGGGTGATGATGTGTCCCTTTAAGTGATCCTTTTTCTTGTATGACTTACTGCAAATATCACAAATGTACAGCTCGCCTTCACGCTTCTGACGATTTCTCTTCGGTTTGCTTTTGACCGGTTTTACTTTTTGAGATTTTTCTTCTGTTGTAGACGAATTGTGCTCTAAGTCGGCATCCGGATCGATACAGTTCTGTGTGGAGAGTGTATCGACATTAACGTCACCGCTACATGGAACATTTTCTTCATCAAAATAAAGGCTCGGCTTAACGTCGACTATCATTTCGGTAAAATCGTCACCAGGTGTCGGTGAAATTGGATCGTTGAACGACGAATCATCAGCAAAGCCTTCGATTTCACCAGTTTCCGCTTTGATGAAGACCGACCCAATTGTTTGATCACTTCTTGAGGACGATTTCTCTTCGATGCACGATCTCGTTGCAGGTTGTTCATGTTCATCGAAATTTTTTGAATTAACAAATGGTTCCCTTCCAGCGATAACCTTTGTTTGTCCATTTTCATTGCCTAACGTAGAATCTGTACACTGCGAACTTGGCTCGACGAGCGAACTCGTCAAATTGCTATTCGTATTGCTGTTTGCCTTTGGTCCCCTGCTGAACACCAGATTGTCTTCCACACGATTCTCCTGCTTCAAAACATTAGCCATAGCTTCTCTGCTTAATATCTCCAGCAGACCGATCGATTTCAATTCCTCTGCCGTATATTTGGCGAAAATTTTCGAATTATTTTGAATCGTCGGTCCGGTTATGTCTTTGATTTTGTGCACGTAGGAGTAGTGCGACTTAAGATTACCGATAGTTTTGGTAGCTTTTCCACATAAATGGCACAAGAATGGGCTCTCGTTTGTGTGCGTGCGTTTATGTAGCTTAACGCCCGTCAAATCGGAAAAACCTTTGCCGCATATGTCGCAATGGTAGGGCTTTTGTCCGTTGTGTATCATAATATGATGCTGTAAACTGACGAATTGACTGTACGATTTTTCGCACATGGTACATTTGTAGGGCTTCTCCTGCAAGGAGAATTGATTTAATATTCGTTTTTAGTTGATTTCAATCATTCCATACCTTTGTATGTGTTCGAAGGTGGGTGGTCAGGGTGTGTGGATATTTGAACTCCTTGCCTAGAAGAAAAACGACAACAGAAACGGACTAAGGTCATGACATCTCACATCGATTTCGTTCACATTACAAGAACAACATTGTAATCACGTACCACAGAATTCGCACTGATATAAATGAACATTTTGATTGGTGTGACTACGCAGGTGATACTCCAACGATGATTTGAAACTAAATCCCCTCGGACAGTAAGAACACTTGAAACGTTGACCAGCTACATGAACATCCATGTGTGGTATCAGTTTGTACTTCCAAACGAACTGAAAAGGAACATTTTCTTAGGACACTTCCTTGAGAGGAGAATGATTGAAATTGTGCTTCTGTGTACCTTACGATGGCAGTAGTCACATTCGAATTTCCGTTCTCTTTTATGGTCTTTAAGATGGGCTGCCATATTTTTGTAGTATTTGTGACATAGTGTGCATTTGGTTGGTGTGGTTCCAGTTGATACAACAGGAGTAACGACGGGATCGGAAATATTATTGGATGAATCGCACATTGTGAAAGGTAAATGACGACTCCGATTCGAACAATACGACAAGTGTTTTGATGTTCTTTCTGTTATCCGGGCCGAATATCGACGCGGTGATGCATTTAACCAACCTTTAACTAACGAATTTTAAAAACTAATTTTAAACTAAACTTGCACACACATCGATTGAACATAATAAAAACTTTCAACTTTCAGAAGACGACACAAATAAAATGTCAAAACGAAAAGTTTTCCTCTTCTTTACATCATGATTTTCAGGCGATGAAATCACTCCGACCATATTACGAGTCGTGTTGTATAACGAATTAATTTTTATGTGGTTTCATGCGTACATTTCACTTTTTACAAATGACAAGCGGTTTAGTTCTCTTGCTAGTTCTATGAAGTCCGTTCGTGACAAAATGAATAATATGAAAATCCATTTCATCCCTAGTGACACAAGAGTTATTTACGTATCTGTTGTGGACAGTATATTTTAGGTAATTTCGCGACAAGCGAAAGTGCCTAAAATAAACCGTCCACACCAGATACGTATACAACGTTTCATGCTGAGGGCCTATTTTACGAGAAAAATTCCGTAATTTATGCCCAAGGCATGAAAAGCAAAGTATAGTAAAACAGCGAAAAAAACTACTCGAATGTCACTTAAATGACGGATGAAAAACTTCACTTTTCGCAGCTCCGTTGAAGAAATTACTATTATGCAATCGAGTGATAGACGTATTTTGAGGCACTCCACAACTTTGAGCTTAAAAGTTTTAATAGAACGTGGATCGCGGCGTGGATTTAAGCAATATTTCTCAGAACTTTAACCGGTTGACGCCGAGGAGGAACTCACTGGCCAAAATTAATTCAATTACGAATTCCTCCAATTCCTTCAATTTTCTAAAAACATTCTTTAATTTTCTTTGTTTCGATAATTTTCTAAGATTTCCTTCATATGTAAGAAAATGAACAAAAACCGTCGAATTTTCTGCAGTTTGGTAGTTGCTAGAGCATCTGGTAAATAATAGTAATTGATGGAAATACTAGAAATTGATGGAATTGCAAGGAATTGACTGAAATAAGAGAAATTGATAGAAATTGAAAAATTTAAGGAAAGATGGATAAGTATGGTGAACGAAAGAACGAGAAACTGAACTGTGTTTTCTTTTGGTTTTAATTTTAAATACCAAAAAGCGATGCTCAGACTCCGTTTTAGAGTTGCAAAAATGCTCAACGAGCCAAAACGACAAAATTGCAATTCGCGAAACGTGCAGCGAGTGAGAAGAACAAGTTTTTTGATTTCATAAGACTAACTCGCTCATATTTGCGGTAGTCGGTAGTCAAGAAAAAAATTCTCAAAATCTGATTAATATCTACAAAAAATCCTAGAGATTCGTCTACTAGTATACATTTAAAGTGGTATTACTCATTAATCAGGAAAATTTTAATTCAGAATACCAAAAATCTGGAAAAAATTTTAGGAAACGTAAATTAGGAAAAATATTTACGAAACCAAATATTGGGAAAATTTGAAATTGGGAAAACATAAAACAAGTAACACGAAAAATATGAAAAGTTGGAAGAAAAATTAGTTTTTTTTCCATGAGAGTTGCATAGACTCTCACCAATAACTCGCCATTCGATGATGTCGACTATATTCGAGGATGTCGACTACATTCGAGTACATCGCCTTTATTAGAAGACATCGACTATATTCGAGTACATCGACAATATTAGATGACATCTACAAATATATTGACTATATTTGAGGACATCGACTATCTTCGAGAACATCTTCTATATTCGAGGACATCGACTATATTCGAGGACATCGACTATATTCGAGAACATCGACTATATTCGAGAACATCGACTATAGTAGAGGACATCGACTATATTCGAGGACATCGACTACGTTCGAGGATGTCGACTATATAACGTGACATCGACTATATTCGAGGATATCGACTATATTAGATGACATCTACTATATTCAAAGAAGTTGACTATATTAGAGGACTTCTACTACATTCGAGGATGTCGACTATATTACGTGACATCGACTATATTCGAGGACATCGACAATATTCGAGAACATCTTCTATATTCAATGAAGTCGACTATATTCGAGGATGTCGACTAAATCCGAGGACACCGATTATATTTGAGGATATCGACTATATTAGAGGACATCGACTACATTCGAGGATGTCGACTATATTACGTGACATCGACTATATTCGAGAACATCGACTATATTTGAGGACATCGACTATATTAGAGGACGTCGTCTGCTTTATTCGAGTACATCGACTATATCCGGGAATAGTCGAGCATATGACCAATGCTCATTGAGCATATGAGAATATATCGAGTAAGTTCAGTTCGATTGTAATTGGAAGACAAATAAATTATGACTCGATTGTACTGGAATTCACTTCATATACATAAGTACAATATTGCGCACGCCAGTAATATCATGTTTTTTACAGATGATGTAGCGCCGCAGGCCGTGAATAATTTAAAAAAATAAAAAAACGGGGTCGAGGGGCGGCAGCCCCCGCAAAGGGGGGTCAAGGGGGAAGTATCCCCCCTTGCACGTCCTTATAAACTTTGATGTGGATATTTGGTCCGAAATTTATTTTGTCCCGAAACTCATTACAATTTCTGATTCATGGTTCATGCTTAATGCTTCCTAATAAGTGCAGTTCCTGATTAATTTTTCCTGATTTGTGTTTCCTGCATAATGTTTCCTGATTTTTGTCTACTGATTATTGGATTCCTGATTTTTGTCTTCCTAATTAATTCATACATCCATTTAAAGTTTCTCTTGTCATATAGTACAATCACAAACCCCTTAGACGCACCCTCTATAAATTGAGCTTTTTTCTTTTGCCTTTTCAGATAGCTTGTTTTGAATCGTTTGATTCGTTGCAATCTTTTAAGATAACCTTGACGATGATATATTTTGGAATATAACACTGCATGTTACAAGTTTCCTTGTTGTAGCAAGGCATTATAGGAAATTGAAATTTTCACGATGATACGATACGATGTGTTATGAAATACGTTAACTCAAACGAATTGCTTGTATGATAGAAGAAGGTGTATTACAAATCATCATTCATCATCAACTCATTGTTAACTGTAAGCTATATGATGTAGAAATTGAATTTTTCTTTATGCAATTTATTATCAGAAAACATATCAAGGCGTTCATAGAAGTAAATCAAATCGTAGGCGTAAATACTTTAAACACTACTACTCCTCTCAATAATATAGATTTTGTTCCTGCGGGCTAAATTTTCCATATTTCGAGCAACATTTCCTACCTAATACCATTTTCCATTATACCGGGGAAAAAATGCTCTCGTGTAATGCGATTATAAGAGAAGATAATTAATGCAATATGCTACAAGTGTTATAAATAGGGAAATTATGAAACGAACATTTGCCAGAGAGGAAATTCTGCTAACGGATGCTATCATTATCTATTTCCGAAGCTTTTGTAAATTGTGATTAGCATACACCATCCGTGAAAATCCGTGAATTTTGCCGCCAGCCAGTGATACGGTGTTGAAGAAAGTTATGCTTGTCGGGCAAAAAAAAAAATATTTGATATGAGCCGTACTGTGCCACACAAATGTGCAGGTCGTTGTAAAATTTATATTGTCAAAAGCATTGACACCCCTGACTGACACCACATGGTACATTGTACAGTGTCTCATTGGTCTTACTTCTGTATAAATAGCTAGCTATTCAATTAAGAACAGAGAACAGACATTTCGTTGCTTTGTTAGTAAATTTATTATTTGCGCTTAAGGACCGACGCTGATTTCGTTTAAAATGTCCACTGCACAAAATATAAGTGATCTTTCAAAAATTGTGCTGCAAAATTTACACAAAAATTTATGGGATGAAAAAGATGATCTACGATCTAGGATGAAGTGACACATGAAGGCCTCAATAGAAGCTTTCTTGAAAATGCATCAATGAGTCAGAGGCGATTTCCCGATATGAATGAACATAAAGGAATTTTCAGGTCTCATATACCAGAATCATCCATTTACAGCCCTTGGTGTGGCTCGGAAAACAGGTTAGGTTCCTGACCTAACCTGAAACTTCAACTTGAAAGCCTGAATATTTCTAGATTCTGGTTAGTCGACCTAAAAGATAAACGAGCCGTCAGAACAGTCGGAGCGTTTGCTGCGACTGAGCCCCGTACAAACCCGTACATCTATTGCGTACGTGACCCTAGTTCGTCCGTCGCCCTACTCTTACCGTAAGCCTACTGCGCCCGTAAACGTCGGTAAAGTAAAATTCTTATGAAATGTGTACGTCTTAAAAATTGCGCATAGCGCAATTACGAAGCCCCGTACGATGTTCCTTTCAAATGTAACACAAATTTCGAATTGACCTAAAATTAAGTAAGTATCATTTTCACCGAATTATATTGATTTTACAAAAATCCAAAATGGCGGCCGACGGCCATTTTGTTAGGATGTGGAAAGTAGTACGGCTGCTTTACATTCGTAGGTACCTTTCAAACAAAAAAAAATTTGAAATTCGGTCAAAGTTTACTCGAGATATTAACAAAAAACACCACCTTCACTGTACGGCCGAGTAGCCACATAAAAGCTCACTCCATAAACTTTTTTTTTGTCGATCGGTATTGTAAATACCTTTCATTTGACGTATCACTTACAAGTGTAGTGCTTAAATGTCTGGAGATATCGTCGAAAAACAGTTAGGCACTTATTGGGCCCCAGCTCCGGAAGGGTCGACCCAAAATCGCCCATCTTCGAACTTAGCCTCACTATTTTGACTATCTTTCATAATAATTTAATAATAATTTTTGAAATCGGATTTGATTTACTCAAGATATCGACGTGACAGACGTACGGACGGACAGACGGACAGACGGACAGACGGACGGACGGACAAAATTTTTATTGCGGATTCGTTATCTATGAACATAGGCAAACACTTTGCCCTTACCGTCTGCTTCGAATTCCATCAATTACACACGGCAGGTGTAATCCTATAAGCCCCTTCGTGCTTCGTACGGGTCTAAAAACTGCAGGCTCGGGTGCTCTGAGAGAGAATTGAGCTGGGCTGAGCTTAAATGCACTGAAAAAAGAGAATTGAAAGTCTCACCTGTAGCGGATAACTATAGAATAGACGTCACAGATGTAGCGCCTCATAGAAAAAATAAAGCTGTAGCAGACAATTTAGATTGTCTGGATAGAGGCTTTTTTGTTAGTGCAGGTCGACTTGAACCTGACCCTGATATCTCTTCGTATATCCATATACGTATTCGTATAATTTTGTGAGAGTGGATTTCAAAGAGTTTAATTGATTGCATCCGATTTAAATCAAATATTTACCTGGCTTGTGATAATCCAAATTTCCCGATCGCCTCTGTGACCCCGTCAGATAGCCCAATGTGAAAATTTCTCCAATCGCCGCTTTACTTTTAAAACAAATCAACAGCACAATGATATATTTGGCGAATGTTTTTTTGAACATCGAATTCATTACGCTTCGACTCATCCAATCGAAACTGCACTGCACAAAATAAAATTACACTAATTTGCGGTTGAGCTAATTGAAATTATACCAATTTTATAGCCATTCATTGTGTTCTATATTCATGTGCTTTTTTAAGTGCTTTTGTAAGTCCATTTTTCAGCTTTATAATCAGTTTTACATTTGCACATTTCTTCAATTTGTTGGACTATATTTGGTAAATGTATATATAATGGCGAGTTATGTATGTGTCACTTATAATGTTATGCCGTTATCTCGACTATCGCAAAAAAATATTAATCCTAAAAGTTTAACGAGAACTATAAATGCCAAACACACAAAGCACAACATAAATTATAACCGTTTTAACCTATCTGGAATTTATTTTATTATCTGCCGAACGTATAATAGCCGTATAAGTGCCTTAGGTGTTGATTACAATTTATAACAAATTATACTTTTGATTAGCGTTTTTTTGTTGTTGTTACTTTTTGTGTATAATGTACTACACACCTTTGCGTTTATTTTAAGAGAAGTGAAAGAAAGTGACTAATTCATAAACCGAGAACCAAAAACTATATGTATATATTGTACAATCGTTCAGCTACACACAGTTCAAACGTTCAAACACCTGAGAAAATTTTTGTTTTTTTTTTTATTTTTCTTCTTCAATAATTTTATATTTGGAAAGCCTATTTTAAATATTTACTTCCAATGTATCTATTTGCGAATATCAGGAAGACATCCGTCGGTATACTTTTTCAAATATTTATTCAATCAAAATTTGTAATTTTTTTTTGTTATTCAATGAAAAATATTAGAAAAAAAAAGGAATTTGCAGTAGAATTGATTCTCGTTCTGCTGTTTATTCAATGGTATTGCCAATTTATGTATTGTAATTCGCAAATTAAAACGAATAAAGGATTTTGCTCGGTATTATCAGATTCATTTATGAACATTGTACCGATTACTCAACAAAGATTAAATGGAACTTCCATAATAACAAATCACTGGATTTTTTTTTGCAGTTTCGTGACTTAAGTGATTTATGAGGGTATTTTGTGGCTGAGATTATTTTAATGTCTATTATGTAGTAACATGAGGTGCTTTTTATTTTGGTTGATCATTTTAGTCTAGGTCATAGTGTAAATCCGCTCGTTTTAAGTTTTTTGAGTTTTTTCTTTATCTCATGTGATTGAGCATGAAAAACTACGAAACAATTTTTTTCTGGAAAAGTGAATTATTATAAGTTATAAGTTATATGAAAAAGTAAAATATCTACCGAACGTGAAAACTTTATTAAAAATTCTTTTTTTCCTTGAAATCCTGATTCAATACCAACATTTCGTGGAACAACTTTTTTTCCTGTGAAGGACCCATAAAAGGAATGATCAGATATTAGTAACTGACCTCTAATTGTATCAAAAATGACAAAAATCCAGAAAAATATGAAAAAAAATCTGATAAAAATACGATTAGTTAATTGGTTCTAGAGCTAGGAAGACAATGAAACATCAGGAAGGTACTTAACATGAATGGAATGCATATTGTGCAGGTAGTTATCACCATTTAAAACACTTCTGGCTTGAGTTGCATGAGATAAAGAAAAAAATCGAAATACTTAAAGTGAGCGAGCCGGCTTTATCTGACACAAGGGGCTGGACTATTTACTCTTATTGCTATTTCTGACTTGCTAATTTTGTCTTAGAGCCTTTGGTTTTTATCGTAGATAATGTAGAAGATAGAGATTTGGCTCTAAAGGCATTGAAACTTTTAAAAATTCACATTTTAGTGTGATGGGATTAATGGTCATTTATGAAACTCAGCATCATAATGTTAATGTGCAAAATTTGCAAACTTCAGATGTCTCTGAAGCCTTTACCTTAAAGCCTACTTTATTAGGCTCACGATGTGCATTATGACACACGGTCTGTGGAGCGGCCTTTATAAGTTACATAAAGTTTGGACCGGTAATAAATACTCGGGGCTTATACGTTTATCGTTATACTTTTTTCCCATTTGGTAATAACCAAACGAAGTCTAAAAGCAACAAAAAAGCTGTGTTACCTGACAAAATGGTCGACAGCCGCATTTTCTCCAAAAAGAAAACTTTCTCGCTGGGTAATAAGGAAGTTGCCATAAAAGGGAAGTGATTGGTGATGTGTTGGGTGTGTATCAGGCGTTCATTAGTATACATGCATATTTATATCGTTTCCAAAGAGTACCAAGGCCATCACACTACCATTATCACATTATCCGTATGTGAGAGCGAAAAAGACATGGATGTAATTGTAATTCGAATGATTCTCTTAAAGACTACATACGCATACGCATAGTAATAGTATATTTCGTACCTAGGACTAAAAGTCTTTTTTAGCGTGTGAGAAGTTTCCAGACAGAGCCGAAGGCGAGGTCTGGAATCGAATATGCTAAAAAAGACTTTTAGTCCGTGGTACGAATAGTATTTTTTATATTGGACGGAGAAAAAGTGCGACGAAGTCAAACGAAGTAACAGATTGGTAATTAATTTGCAATCTGCTAATTCCCAATGTATTATGCACAGATGAGACTTCAAAAAAAAAGTTTCATTGCAGCTTGTTTATATCGGAAAGCGAGACGAATTGTCAACCGTTAAAAGTCTCGTCATCATCTCCGGCTTTTTATCTTCTTTTTCATTAATGGCACAAGTAAATTTAAAAACATGAGAACACATTAATCGTCTTGTACAACCACTTAGTGAAATTTGGCATGGAATGCTTATCGATTCTTTCTTGTCGTACTTTTCGAGATTAGAACACGCCGTTTGTATGACAATAAAGTCTATTGAGTTCCTGGAAATTTACTCGATTTATCGTCATTATCTGGAGTGAATAAAAAAAAACAACCTTATTCACTCCCACTACCCATTAGAAAGTGTTATTGTGTGTATTCTCAGGGGCTTAATTTGGCTTTGGGCGAATTTGTTAAAGAAATTGTAATTAAGTGTCTAAATTACCAAAATAGAAATGGCACAGATTATAGGAGTGCTATAATTAAAAAAAAATAACTAAATAAATTAACCATTACCCACATGCTTCAGTTCATTTATATTGCAGATTGTGTAGTCATATAACAATGTCTTGTCTGTATATATACGTACATATATCAACACCAAACTGCAGATAATTGTTATTCGTTGGAGTGTTGCTACAGAATAATGCAAGTCGTTTCTTGTGTGAAAATAGTGTCTATAGTTTGGTGCTACGTATATACCAAAAATTTTATTTCGTACCCGTAGGTTTATTTATAAACTCTTTTTTTTATAGAATAAATAAACTTAAAACCCGCACGCTGTTTGGCATATCATATAAATGGGTACATCCAATAATTTACGTGTGGCATATTCCACCCATATAAAATTTGGTTTTCATGAACATATTTGAAAAAAAATTGTTTGACATATCTTAAGGGTAATCCTTCTGTTATAAATTTTCCTTTGAATTTAGGAACATTAGCCGTCGGCCCATTCAGTTTAATTTTCAAATTTAATAATTTAGAACTTGAGTGACGTTTTTCTTTAAGTCGACATGTAGAAAATAGATGTTACTCAAAAGTCATTGTCCGTTTCACTCTTAGCTTTTAAATATTCTTTGAAATGAACGTAAAATTAATGAAGTAAAAGATTTCGTTACGAGCATTATACTTTGAACAAAAGAAGTAGCAGATCAGATTCAATATTTTCATCACTATAACTCTGCAGTTTCTGAATGCTTAGCAGTGAATATAGTTACACACTTGTAATATGAATACCGAAATACTGAAAAATTAACGTCTCGCATTAGTGAATTATAAGAAAAATGAAATTTAAATATATTTGGTCCTTTCTTCGAAATGAAATAATGATGTACTTGTGCTCACATCGATAAAAAACGCAACTTTCATTTTTCTTACAGTTCGCTAATGCGACAAGTCCCGTTTCTGCAGTTATTATTCTCATATATGTTCAACAGATTTAGACAGAAATATATTTAAAGATGTGTACGAGCGTGGTCAAACTTATGCCCTTCGATGCATCAGTCCAAATCTAAAGTCAAACTATTAAAAAAATGAAGTTTACTGTTAATGGTTTTTCAGGGAAACATATTATAAACACGTCCTCGTTCTTCAAGTTGATCGAATTGTTCTTCCCTTCGCTCCTAATTGTTTAATTTCTGAAAACTGTTTCTCGAAACCTCGACGATATCATATTTAAAGCTAGTGAAATTGCATCTGAATTTAAACCACCTCAGAGCAACGTGTTGCTACGCGAACGTAAACTATTTTCAGAATCGTTTGAGAAAATATTATGTGGCTTCTTCAGTCAACATTTTAAAGAAGAGTTAAAGCAAAAACGTTTTTCGCGTTAAGTAAGAACAAGTGGCATTTAGTAGTGTCTGAGGTTGTTAGTCTCTACACTTTACTCAAACTAATACGACAAACTTATACGAGCATTTGTAAAATTGCATTACACGAAAAACTTTGAACACATGAAAGAAAATCTAACCGAATAACATTACAAATGAAAAATATATCTCACAATCACACACAGTATACACATTTGGATAAATATACAAAGTGAATTGCGATGCGAATCCAAATCCAAAGTATCTACCATACATACCACAAATAAATGAATTCGATTGTTTCATAAATTTTTTCTTCTTCTTCAAATGTATATAAATTCACCACTCGCAACAACACCCCATAAACACTGTAATATAGTTTTCAAATTGATTTGTTATCAACTTGAACTGCTATTTATCCCTATATATCCATTTGTGAGTTGGATACTTCAAGTAAATTCTCTTTAAATATAAGATTCTTATGGTTTGTCATAAAGTACGGGAAAAGGAAGAAAACAATTTGTAACGACAGAAAAAAAAATAGAAGGAAGAGACATGTTATTGAATCCGACGTCGTCGTCGTCGTGTTCGTGTTTTACGTGTATTAATTTAATGTTCAGCGTACGCTCATTGACAAATCATATCGTGGGATGCATCATGAATAAATGTTATAAAATTACCTTTCCGAAACTGACGTAGTTTATGAATAGCATTTTTATTTTTCTTTTGTTTCAAAGTTGAAATGTTTGCTAATTGGTTGTGCAGTACATGTGTTTATGCATTCACGTTTGAATTTTTGAGTCATTCACATAAAATCGGTTTTATTGAAATTGTTCAAGTGGAACGTATTATTAACAGATGCGAAAAGAGCTAATGCCCTGTAGGAACCTACAACCTATCCGGAAACTTTATTGTTATTTTTTTGGTTTAAATTTTAAGCATTTCCCGCTTTTATGAGTAACGTTTTTATTGGGCTTGACTAGCTTTTACTGCATCAAAGAAATCAAGAAACGGTTTTATAACAATGGGAAATTCATTCTGGCGGAAGTTATACCGAAGCCTGCGGATTCTGATAGCTTCTATTATGTGAGTTAATCATCGTTGATCTTGCGGTTTTTATAGCTTTGTACCTGTAACAATATGCTTTATTCAAATTGTCTTTGAATGCCAGGGTAGATTTTTATTTTATTTTTTAATTTTACAAGTTTTAAAGAGTCAACGAGCAGACTAATAGTACAAAGCGTACAGCCACAATTTTGTATAAATAAATTTGAAAAAAATTGGAACTATTGGAATTTTTAGAATTATTTGTGCAAATAATTAGCTATCGGTTGAACCGATTGTCTGAACCAAGAGGGTTAACTTTTCCTTCTTCATAATTCACCGACTTAATTTAAGTCTAGAAGCAACAAAAGAGCAATTAACTCTTCCTTGAATCACTCGTGTTCTCTTATATAAGAACGTTAAAACAAATGAAGTAAAAGATTTCGACCTGAATATTGACCATAAACAAAAGGTGTATCAAATGCAGGGACTGTTTTCCTCAAAAATGTTATTGGGGAAATGTAGGAAAAATCTGAGAAAATATGCAAAAATGTTTTTACCGAAAATAGTCCCTGACTCAGATGTAATGATTGCGATTCTCTTTTCGTTTGTAAAATGATATCAAAAAATGACAACAAAAAGAACTTGGAAAAATTAAAAGTAAAACTTCGAAACAGGCCCCATGCTGTGCTTGAAACAGCTTTTTATCTAGTTCAAAATCTCTCTTTGGCAGAGGATTATTTCAACACAAATATAGTAACCATCTAAAATGTGGCAATTAATTCCTTTCCACAAATCCATAAACTTTAACCTACCAATTTATGGATATACGGGCAATAAAATTTCGGGTAAGCTTTTCTAATAGAAGAATTTGTAGGGTTGGCTCCACCTTACCGTGAAAAGAGAGATAGAGAAATTGTTACAATTTATCTGAAATTTTCACGATTTTTATTAGTAGGTCGATAATGAAGAAAAGTTTTTGTTATTTACTTAGAACTTAAGTTTACCGTCTGGTTAGGCCTTTTCTTTGCAATCAATCGAAAGAGACACATCAGCAAACAAGAGCACACTAAAAAATCTCGTTATTTTCATAAACAACAGAAAATATTTCTAGATCATCAAATTTATGAATTTTTTTGCAATAAATAATCGATTAAACGTTCAAGGCTGCGGGTAACTACTGCAATTTATAAGTGAATATCGGTTCTGTTTCATCAAACAAACATACATTCAATTTCAGTTGTTATGAATATTATTATCACATTTTTCGTATATCGTTTTCGTGTAACGTTTATTGTTTAGATGTTGTATTTGCGCTGGCTGTGTGGCTGCTGTTTTACACTGTATGTACGTAAAAATAGTGTCAGAAGTGCTCTATTTTCAAAACGAGAGATATATCGTGTACATGAACAATGTGCTTGCATTTAAATGGGCAGCAAACAATTACATTTGCATCAACAACATCTCTTTATACGTTATTGCTTACTCAAGTCTGTTATATTCTGTCTCGCAAATATTTGGCTTAGATAAAAAAAATTCAGCGACTAAGATAAATAAATCAATAAATTTCGCTTACAACTTTTTACAAATTCAGTTATGTGTTCCGGTCGGTGCAAAAAAGAAAAGATTCTCTCAGATGTGCGTTACAACTAATTATTTTGACTATCCAATTAATTATTTTTCTTAATTAAAGCATTACTTATGATATAATCGAGACGCGCTCCACTATTAGGAGAATACTTTCATCCAAACCCATTATCTAATAAAACAACGACTGGTGTTTATTTTTGTCATTTCGCCAAAAATTAAAAATAAAAGTTCAATACACTAAGACTCGATCGTAAACGTAGCAATATTTTGGAAACGTATCAATGGTTTTAGAAAATTGTTTTGATTTTAAACAAATTTGAATAATAAATTTCATATTTTATTAGCATATTTCATCCTATAGATTCAGGTTGGCATTGTCGGCCACAAAAAATAAAATGAATGCGGACACGACTCTCCCAGAAAAGCTATCGAATCATTTTTTGCCAGTTATTCGTTTCGAGCTATTGACTCGCGTTTTTTAATGAATGAATCACCTTTTTTCTCGGTTAAAAAAGCAACGTAGATCTCATACGCAGGTACAATAACGCTGTGCTTGTTGAAAAGCAACTAAGGTTGTTCACATTTTTAAAGTGTGCTTTTTCCTGGCTCAAATATTGATTAACCTACTATAATTAAGGATTCTCGTTTAAGGACTGAATATTTTCTTATTAAAGTTGAAACTGTTGGTCAGCGGCCTCGAAAAAGTAGGTTCAGAGAAAACGGGTTAACATTTGTTTTCGAAAACCGTCAGATCAGAATCACTCGCTGGTGTTTAATATAGCGAAATATACGTTAAAACTGATGAAGTAAAAGATTTTGGTACGGCTTTGAAAACGAGGAGGAAACTACGCGAGCCTTCTTTTGGAGCACTATTTCTTTCTGTTAGTCCCCAATAGCAAATAGAACCTGTCACAGTATTTGCTCGCGAAGTTTTTGAAAATTAATCAATTGAAGTAATAGATTTTAATGTTGTACGTTAGTCACGTAACTGAGAGTATCTTTCGAAGCAAAATGTTAATCTTTGGAAGGATACTTGAAGAAATTGTAGTAAAAATTCTAGATATCCACTCAATCTTCCGTTCTAAGCACCGTCATCGCCTCAAGTCAAATACTACATCAAAGCAATAAATTCGTTGATCTTATTATGTTGCAGTAATAACTTCAAACTTAATGCTTGAATACAATGTGCTAAATTCAAGATGACAATGAATTACTACTATTACTTACTATTGTGGTCACATTTCAATATAACTGTCGGTTTATACGGTATAAGCTTCCGAGCTTGTGATTGAAAATTTTCTTGTGTATTTCTGATCTGGTCAGAATATGATAATGATTTAGGTTAACAAAAATCTTTTCTTGTTTTTACTTGATAGTAGCAACATAAAACACAATTTTTATGTGTTTGTTTAAGTAATATTTGTTACGTCAGTTGTTGAGGCGAGCATAAGTTGGGAAACTATTACTAAACGGACCATAAAAGCGTATTAACATCGTTATCTGTACCAAGGGCGACATCGAGTTCTTGAAAAATTATTATACTGCAAGAGCAATGACGAATGATTTTATTTAACGTTTATTGCTCTGTATACGTTTACGACCGCGGTGGTTTCAACAACAAAAAGTTGTTTCGAATAGAAATTGAATTAAGTAAAGTAAATTTTTAATCTAGGAATAAAGCTGTTCAGAAACTATAAAGGATTACACGTTGTCGTGGATACATAAGTATACTTAAATCGTCGACGAAAGACTTAATTTTTTTTAGGCAAAATTGATTACAGAAACGTTACTCAATCGACACTAAAGTTTCAAAAGTTTTGATAAAAACTTTGTTGGTGTAAAAGTTTCGAGAGCTTTTATTGTCAATTAAGCATTCCGATTGCACAATATATTCATTAAGTTATACATTATCTTTTGCACCCACAACGTCTTATCAACATAAATGTGATTAAGAAAACCGCAACGTTGCTTGGAAACGTTGATGAAATATTAATATTATTCGAGGAGATATTCGCATAACTCTAATTGATTAAAGATTTCTCAAATGGCATAGACATGCATACGGAGTTGAAGTTGTTGAACAACACTTTGGTTAGACGCATTGAGAGATGTGAATCACAATTACAATTTCACTTCTAGTCAGATTCAATATAAGGAAACAATGGGAAAACGTTCAATTACGATCGTTAAATCATTGTGATAAATGATAAGGAGATAAGATTTTTGTGTTAATTTAGATAATTTCACAAAAGTTGACCCGGTGCTACACTTTAAAAATATTTCTTTTATTTCGCACTATCAGTACTTTATTTGTATATTCGGAATGATTATGTGTTTTCACACAAACTGGAATTGTAGAACTTGATAACAATGTCAATTAATAATAACCTACATTACATTACAATAACATTTCCCACTCATGTTGTCACGTTAAGTATAATGCAATAAAATAATTCGAGTTAAGAACTTCGTTGTAATCGTTATGCGGCGGGCTTTAAGGGACGAAATTTCTATTTTCATGTTTGTTATGAAAAAATAAGCGAATATATGTCGGATAACTCACCTAAGACAATTAGACATAATTCAAAGTCAATATTTTGTAATATTTGTAAATTTCCTTTTCCATTGCCCTAAATTTGCTAGTAGTTCGACCTCGATGCAAAATCTTTATCATAATAAATAGTTCTTGCTGAGAATCATACATATTAGGTATCATTGGAAAGCTTAGACTTCAAGTTAACTTTTACAAGGTGTGTAGAGTTGAAATATGTCAACCGGCAAGGTATGGAAGTAGCCAAAGTTCACCGAGGGTAGCAAAAAAGTGACTTTTCTGAAAATGTACCACAAGAGACCACATTCAAAATTTTGTTATTGTCATTCGGAAGGGTACTTAACCCTAGTCTAGAATCGTTATTACTGTGCTGGCTTGGGCACTTCGTCGTGGAGACATCACTCCTTGAAGAAGGTAAAATTGCTACTTTCCGCTTCTATTGCTCTGCTACCAAGTCATCAAGAGACATAATTTTTACATGGTTGATCTCACTGATTCAGCAATTTCCGCGGGGCCAGGCGACGATATTCCTAGTTCTCAGAAACGGCTCAGCTCGTTGCGCCTGTAATATGTGCCGTTGAATAGTACATGCCTCCACTAATTCAGCTATGAAAAGAACCGAGATGGAAGTGGGCATATTTATTGAAAATTCGTTCAGCCCCCACCGTGGAAAGCTTTTCAAAATTTTAAATTTAAGGCTCGGAACAGGGTCAACTCAGGTTAGGTAAAATTAACTCAATCGCTTTATAGAGAACAAATGGTTCTGAACAATAGATCGAATTTAGTATTAGTTGTAATCAACCGCATAGCCCTCCGTTACACATGTCGTCCATACAGAACGAATTCAATGGTAAATCTCCAAAGCAGGTCAATTTCATGTTCAACCCGAAGTTGATCTGTTTAGATATTCAACGTAAACTATGTAGCAACGATATTTGTGTGAGATTAGAACCCACATCCCAAATGATACAATTTCAAATCCCATTGGTGCATTGACCGCAAACAAAGTTTCACGTTCTATGTTATAAATTGACATACTGGCAGGATCTAGAGTGTCAGTAACTTTACAGGGATTTACATCCGGCGTCGTGAAAAACCACCAATTATGCTTTGGAAATCTATTGCAAAAAGCGAAGATATTTGGGTAAGACTCCGTATAAACGAATTGATAAATATTTATCCAACGCCCTCGATTGCTGTTAAGGAGTAAGCACATGCCTCTAAAAAAATTCTAAAAATCTAACATTTTATCTTTTAAATATTTTTAATTTTTTTTTAATGTGTTTACTTCCTCCTTAACAAAAATCCGACTAGCTGCAAATGTCGACACTGTGTTGCTTAGTTCACTTTTGTACCATAATTTCAAGTAGATATTAGCTTGAGTCGACAATATTTTTTATTGAATTGGCTAAATTAGCTGTTGATTACGTTCGTTACAAGTGTTAAAAATAGTTTGGTACTTTATCTTCTCGAATATTATAGTTGAATTCCATTCTCATCTCCTTCTGAATTGTAGCGGACCTGACATAGAGTGTAGCATTGTTCTCACTGCTTGCAAATATACTGAACTTTCGGTACGTGTGTAGCCCCTAAATTTTTTTACTGTTCATCAAGATGATGATGATGGTTTTTTAATTGAATTAATTCCAGTAAATCCATTTTTTTATATCAAATATCTCGAACTTTTAATTAGAATGCCAAACTTTCGGAACAAATACGTTTTTCGCTAAGCTTTCTCTAACTAGACTTTCAGTTATTTAATTCAGAGTTCCTTTTTATCCACATTGCACATCAATTTAACGATGGAATGGGAATTAATTATTGTTTCCATAAAATGCTCTAATTTCTCCAGCCAAATGTTTTTATTATTGTAATGAAGGAATTGCAAAGATTTGGAATTTTCAATTAAATTCTCATTTTGAAATATTTTATGTCATTTCAACTTTTCGAATTCAATTTTCTTCAACATTTCCAACGAACGAAGTGTGTGGTGACAATCCATAAAACATTTAAAACACTTCGACTGTGTTGCCGAGAAAGTTACACTTTATGCTGGTGAGAATGAGAATAAAAAGCTTTTAAGTGTGTAATACTGTCGTGAAGAAGTCGTGACATCATTGAATTTATTAGTTTTCGGTTTTTGCCGAGAAAAAAAAGGATGTCTCATGCCAGGATCTATCGTCATTCGAAACACATTGGGGTAGCTGTTCTCTGCGCTCTATGACATTAAAAGAAAATATTTCAAATTTTAATGGAATTATACCGGTAGCGTGAAAACGGGGTTGTGAATGGAGGAAGTATTTTGCATGATGTAAGATTTTAGTTATTGTGCATACCTCCGTATTCGATGGAATAAATATCGGCTCACACATGAGTGCAAAAAAATTAACCGATGATTCCATTGCTTCACTGGGTCATAGGACTTGGAAGAATTTCACTAAATCATTGAGTGCAATTAACAAATTTGATTGATTGGTTTCCATGTAAATTACATTTCTCAATGTAAATTTTGGTACAGAGGTACAGAGCTAAAGTACTCGATTTTCAATCGTTTTATCAACTTGGCAGCAATTATACTTGTAGATATTGGTGACGACGCTCGAATTGTACAGATAGCTGCGGCTATTTTTCTACTTTTTTTTTGATAAAAACCCGCTTAGATAATACATGGGATTAATGAACGATAATGAAAATTGTTTGGGTGATTTAATATGAAGAAATGTGTTGTCAATGACGGACATTGAAAATATGAACAAAATGTTTTGCTGTCGACGAGACAGCATGACATCATAGTTCAACCGATATTGAATAAAACGTCTTTTTAACTGAAAAGTTGATTGGCTATTTCGGTAAGATGTTTATGCATCACAATATAACCTTATTGAACGATCGTGCAAAGTATTATATCGCAACAGACTGACAATATCACTGTTACAACAAGCGTATTTTACACACACAAAACATTTATTAATAAAGAGTCAACCTGTCTCTCTGTGCAACTTCTAATATACAACACAGAAATATTCGCAAACGTTTTCACTTTAAGTGTGAAGAATAGAATAATTCTCACAACGTGCCAACTCTACTATACCAAACACAAACACCCAACGTTGGGATGACAGTCGGATTTTTCTTTTAAACGAATTTTCTAAATGCTTTTCTGGAACTTTTCGGGAAAGTTTAAAATTGGAAAAGAAAACGAAAGTTTGTCGAAAAAGTCAACAAATCATTCGGCGAGTACATTCGAATTTCATTTAACGCCAGTCAATATCCGTTGTGCCTATATATTATATTGGAGCTGAGAGATAGAAATTCGACACATCTAACAGTGAATGGCAACGAGGAAAATGGTGTGTAATCGGTTCTGTAATATTCAAATTCAATCCGAAACTTTTTTTACTGTTTCCTCTTATCAAAAGCATTGGTCTTTGCTCATATTGTCATTTCCATAAAACCCACTTCAAACCCCATTACAAATACTATTTAGATCATTACGCCCGATACCGTGTTGAACTATAATTTATCTTCGAGGGGTTGATAGGAGAACGAGAGTGAACTTTATTTACAATGATGCGCTAAATTATATTCTTTTTTGAATGGAAAAACACGATACAAGACATCAGCTTGGTACACGAGGTATACTCATCAGATATATCTGTGTGTTGTGTCCCTATGTGTATAAATGTACACTTTTGTGTGTAAAATATTTGCTATACATGCGACAAGTATTACTTATCTAAGTGTCTTCCTTTTTTTATTATAAATGGAACAAAGAAATAAAATGAAAAAGTTAAATGCTTAAATCGAAACTTTCATTAAAACAACAATATAATGCGCTTGTCTCTTAAAACTGTTTCTCGTCTATGACTCAGTAGATATACATTACATCTCTTAATGATTCCATCTATCGAAATTGAACAGATAGAAGAAAAAAAATGAAAGACGAGGAAAAAAAAACATTTTGGCAAAATGTTTCTCTTCTCTGTATACTCAAAACTTTAATGACGTTTCAGAAAAATTGCCGGCATACCTTCAACTTATTACGAAGACAGGTCAATGGAATCAATTTGCGAGGAGAATTACATAATCTAGCATAACATAAATTACGAACAAGAATTAATGTGAAGATATGTCTGATGTAGAATCGTATTTCATGTTTGACTAATGTTATTCCATTACGTTACGAATAGATGAATCGTACATCGCGAGATACACACAGCTTTTTTCTTCATAATTTTTTTTTTGTTATTTCATCTTTTGGATGATTTAATTTTGACGAAAGTCGACTGATGCTGTATTTAAATTCGTTTAAAATAAGGTAGACAATGTGTTAGAAATAAATTTTTGTTTCGGCTGGTTGGTCTACAAAATTTTATTCGAAATATTGACAAGTCGTTAATCTATAACCATAAAGTTGATTGTTGTCTGAATGTTTGTTTAGATGGTTTCTATCATCACAGGTTTTTCTCCTCTGTTTGTAAATTGAATTAATAAACTAATTGGCCGACATAAAATGTATACCAGAAGTTAGGCTCATCAGAAATTTTCAGAAAATATTTTTTAATGGAAAAACGATTTCCGAGAATCGGATTTGAGCAATATTTACTGTTCATCTGTTAACGACTGCAACGACAAATATAAGCGATGAGCTTCCAGTAAGAGTTTTCTTATATACATCAGACTGTTTGTTAAAACTAATGAAGTAAAAGATTTTGTGTAACGACACTTTCGTAACAACCAAAAGTAACAGATTGTGAACCAATACAGTTGGCGTTTTTCTAGTTTCTTTTTTGAATCGCTCAACCGAAATTAAATCCCTTTTTAAGGTTAAATACTCTTTTTTTATAGTACCGTGGATCGAGTGCCGTGGAAGTAGTAGAACCAATGTTTTTGGCGTCTTTGAGTGAAATACTTCGTCCTTTATTATTAATCTTTGCGAATGTTAACGCAGAAAAATGATTCACGACATTTGTGCTGATTCGTCCATAATATGAGAACAACTATAAAAATAAATTATTAAAGAAGTTATTCGTAATTTCACTTAAACGTCACGAGTAAGTGTGTACCGGTCTCTTATGGGACATAAAAATTCAAACAAAAAGTATTTGAAATTATTTCCTTAACCTTAGACGAACTATATATTCCGTCTTAGTCCTTAACACCGAGCCGTAGATACAGGTGACTTTTGTTGATTTATTTATGGAATATATATTCAAATTCAAATTATGAATACGTTTATATCTATACAAAAATCATGTAATGCCGGGTGTTTTTCATAAATTTATATTAAAAAAAAAACAAACACATGACATGGTGATTTATACACCTGAAATACCATACATATACATATTCATTCAACTCTTATGTTCCAATATTTCTCTACTAGATTTACAAGGTTCAAATTATTGAACAAAATATTTTAATTGAAATAACAACCGGATCGAGCCTCTAATAAACCCTCAAATTAATATTTCCTAGACATTTTACGAAACCTACGTCAACATCAGTTTTCACTTTTGTGAGATAACATGACAACTACTTTTCAGATTTTATTTGATATTATTGATGAAAGTTTTCGATATCGGAAAATTGGAGCAATACAAGTACAGACAGTAAATCCTAAACCGAGAGTAGTTTTGGGCATCTAGAATTTCGTCGCTTTAAAATGTGAATTAGCACAAGGTGAGTAAGTTTATTCTGTGTAATACGTAAAAGCTTTCATTCAATAGGAATACTGGTGTTAATTGAGAGCATTGACCTCATTTGTTATGCTAAATGTGAGAAGTAATTGAGATAATTTTGAAGCCCTACTATCCACGTTTCAACTATCTATACAGTTTGTTAGCTGAGAACGGAATTTCATTTCACCATTTTTCGGTTGTCATTAGACATGTTCTGATAGAGTCGATAGAGTATTTTGTGTAAACCAACACATCATCTATTCGAATTGCTTTGTTGAAAGGAAAATGCAATAAGAGCTTTTTCCCACAAGTTTTTTCTTTTGCTTTATTTTTTTTTCTGCAATCACAACGATTGCATTTCCAATATTTTTTTTATTTTTCAAACGACTTGTAGTTTTTGAGTGTTTGGAAAGAGTTTGTTAAAAGTTTGTAATTGATTAAGTCAATCGTTTACAACACTGGAAACACTGTGAGAGAAGAATTTTTGTGTTCATTTATTATGGAGAGGGACATTTTTCTATGGAAAAGAAAATTAAGTTGAAATATGGTTTCATTGCCAAAGTGGGAGATTATAGTTTAAAAGTGCAGCAAACGTAAAATCAGCGCAAATTTACTTATGTTAACAGTATAGAGCTCTTAAACACGACTTTATGTCACAAGAATTATGTTAGCTCCGAAGTATTTCTCACTCTTTAACATTTTAAATATGAAATCGAATCTTTTACTTCGTTTGAACATGGATTTTGCTATTTAAGAGAACATTAGTCAGCTCGACATTTATTTTCGTCCTTTTCTTTTCTTTCATAACTTCGTTGCTTCGGATTGCTCTAAAAATTAGTTGTTTCATAGCAAACTATCAATCTATGGTTAATGAACATCCATTAATAGTTTGCTTTGCTGTGATACTTATATTTGTGGGAATATCCAAAAAAGGTTTCCACGTTTTCATCGAGATTTTCATACGTTTTCTTGACCGATTGTTTCTCATTTTTATTATTGTTCACCGAAGTAGCTTCGCTCGTAACTCACATCTAGCGAGCAAAACCACCCCTATTTCTAACTAGTTAGCAAAAAAGCTATTTCAGTAACGTCCGAAAAGGCCTTATTATATTTTTGTATTGATACAGTCGAAGACAGTGAAATTTCAGCATGAATTTGCTTCAGCTGTTTTTCAGCTGATCCACACACATACAATCAAAACTGTCATACGTATTTATACGATTGAAGCTGCTACATTGCATGTAGTACATGCACGCGCATGGTAGTGGTAAGCCCGTATAAAGACGTACAAACAGTTTTCATTGTTTGCGTGAAAAACAGCTGAAACCTGAAACAGATACATGCTGTAATATCACTGCCTCTGACTGTACCTCACTTCAATTTTTATTTTTTTATTCGAGCTTTCATATTCCATCAATGCTATATTGAAATAATGGATGCAATTTTGAAGGAAATATGAATCTTCTTTCCCCGTACAACTGCTGGCCCAATCTGTTTGATTTTTTTTCCATATCCTTGTCCAATTCAAAGGCCGGAAGTTCTTTTTCAATGTCCCCTACGTCTTCTTTTCAGCTTTATTCATTTTATGATTTAAAAAATGCCTTGGTGGGCACTTGGTTGATCTGGTACTGTATTGTGTCTACTATAAATTCTCTGCAAATTTGATTTATATTCGGATTTAAAAAAGGCAAACTAAAATCTCCTTTTTTTGTATAATGGTATACGCCGCAATAACCCACAACTAAAATAGCTATCTCAGACGAATGGTATATAGAATGCAGAAAAATGCTAATGAGGAAGAGCCTTCGTCCAAAAAATTTAATAATAAAAATAAATTGGCCATGGCATGGAAATGGCTTCCCTTTCTTCAACGCATGTACAAAAGAAAATGTTAATTTCTCCGAAGATTGTGTGTCAGTATTATAAGGATTGACTCACCAATCAACATTCCAATTTGTTAACATATGGAATTCGATGTTGATTTTTCTATTTTTGTGATCATTTTTTTTTTGCTTTATAAATTCCGTTCGGAACAGGTTAACAAACTCTTAGTGTTCAATCGACTGGCATTGGCGCATTGGTATCTGAAATTAATTTAATGTATCCGCAATAAACAAATCTCCTGAAAAATTAATATTTACCCAAATGCATAAATTTATCTTATAAAAATATATATTTAAACTCTCGCATAAACGAGAAAAAGAATGCGGTAACGCACGTTGCAAATATAAACCAAATATGCAATCAAATAAACTACACGAGTTTAATGTGTATGTTCTTCTTGATATGTTGAGATTTAACCAGAATGATGGACCGTAATAATTTAAAAAAAAACTTTTTTCTTTATGAATTGATATGCTTCCTGACAACTACCTGTGACCGGCAAATTATTTTTACGCAAGAAACTGCATCATAAAACAGAATCAACGAAATGTTGCATTTTATACACGTAAAGAAATGATATGCACAGGTCTCGTTAATTATATATGTTGGCCCTGACATCCAAAAAATTAAATAAACGGCGGATTTTTTTTTTACTTATAAACTTAAGCGCACAGCTGTTGAATATCTATGCACTTCGTTCATTTATATATGTATGAGTTATGCAAAAATACATTTTATGCGTAAAGCAGGTATCGATATAATATGCGATGAGGTAATTGCATGTGTACACGTTTCAAATGCACTGGTTGTTTATTTTATATATAAATATTCTGTTCTAATTCCATCAACTTAATTTCGATAGTAAAACCGAAAAACAAAAATAATCACACCAACAACAACAGCTACTTTAAATACAACCAACTAAATGTAGCGCGAAAACATTAATTAAAAAGACGTTTCATTGGGTACGACTTTTCGCAAACAATTATTATTATCAATTTCAAAGTAACGCACCACAGTGTTTCAGTTACATTTTAAATTCAAATGCAATCAAATAAGACACCTGCAATTTTTTTTCTTTTTAATTTTTAAACTCAATTATTTCAATTGCATATATTTTGTAATTCACTTTTATTTCGACCGACCGACCGACCGTATTTAATTTTCAATGGAAATTGAAATTTACTTTTAAACTCTTTTTTTAAATACAATTCGTTCGAACCAATTTTCACGTCAACGACACTTTACGCAGAGAAAAAGTTAACCATTCCCGGCAAGCAACTTTTTACGACTGAAGCTGAAAGTTGAACTGAATCATTGAACAACCTGACTGATGAATGGCAAAAAACATTCTACAAACAGTGTGTATGAATGGCAAAAAAAAAGTAATGTTGGATCACTATACTGCTATATATACCGTCGGTATTTCTAAGAGATGTCGTTCATACATCGAAGTTCGAAAAAGCTTATTCGCACTGTAAATGAATTAGGCTTGGTTGAATGAAGAAGTGACTTCAATTTCTTCATAATTGTCTACTATATCTCTATGTGCCTTCATAGTAAAGACACAACAGAAATCGAAAAAGCTTGTTGGTTTGATGAAACTTTCGAGGAAACTTCACGTATAAAGATTGATAGTGTTGTGTGGTTGTGTCTTTACCAATTTAGGAAGTTTAGAATGGCATTACAATACAAACTGTTCGTTTTTATTGACGATCTTTAGTCAGTCCAAACAAATTTCACGGACGGCTGTGTTATCTGTTATTGACAGCGATGAAAAAATATGCGATGAGGTCTGGCTTCGGCTGTCACTTATATACTAGAATGTATGTTAAAGGCAATCTAGTAAAAGGTTTGGTATATATCTGTCGCAAAAGGCTTTAAATGAAGTAGAAGATTCGATAATCAAGATGCATAAAGAAGGTTAGTTTCATCTGTTGGTTTGTCATCTCGAATTATATAAACAAGTTCATCGATAGTTTCTCTTGTTTCTTACGCATATTTTTTGTTTTCAATAGGCTGACCTAAACAGCCCCGCTTCATCGAGGCTTTTTAGGCTGACCTAATGTGATTTTTCTCTACACAAATCTGCCGGGCCACTATTGTTTCAACAAATACAGGTTTGCGATTATTTTTTATTTACGGTATGCCCGATATCTAGATAGACGACTTGACGACATACGATAAACCTGGGATTTCCACAGCGTCAATAAATGAACTTTGTCTTTTAATTCGTCTAAATTCTACAACATTCAATTCAATTTCGGTCAACAATTTCATTATATCAACCGTATAACAGAAACTTCTGTGCCAATAGGTCCTCGGTTCATTTAAATCAAATTGTTTATTTTTTTTTTCAGGGAATTACCAAAACCAACATTTTAATGTCGAGCACTCAAAGGAACATGAGAAACTATTTTATGTTGCGTGGTTTTAAGAACATTTTTCTGTTTCGCTGCATGTGGTCAGCGATATAAAATTATATGTTTTCATTTGTGCGTAATTGATAAAACTTTATCGATGTAACCGTTACAGCATTGTTCTGATATATTTTTAAGAGCTTGGCCTTGTATGTAACAATGGGATGCTAGATGTTCGTAACAAAGTGAAAGTTATGTTTACTCAATATAATTACGATTTAAAGTAATGGTCAATTTCATCTTAATGGTTCAAGTTACATGGATGTGTGCTTCTGCCATGCTAATATAATCAGATGAACTGTATTTAGCGTTTTACAGACAGCTATATGCTATATCATTTGCTTATCAGAACGACGATTATAATGCTAACGTCTGGCAATATGCAATCGTTGTCTTTTATAGTAAAATGTATATTAAAACGAATTAAGTGAAATATTCTATTTCAGCCAGTTGAAGGTATTAATGATGGCAATTAGGACACGTCACATATATTCAAGAATTTTATTTCCGACACTTCTCACAGCATTTTCCAAAATTTCTTTAAGAAAATGTAAAGATGTGGAAGAAGGATACGGTCATTTCAACATGAAATTTGCATTTTGCAGCTATTTCATCTGCTATAGACGAAGACGAAAAAAATAAGCAAGGAGCCCCTTACACCTTACAAAATTCACGTTAAAGTTAATGAAGTAAAAGATTTTCAAAATTTGTGTGTCGACCTGTTGAAAATAGTTAGCAATAGAAGTAATAGACTCGATTTTTGTTCTGATGACATATTTGCAGCTGTAGTCTGTGGTGTAAAGAAAGAAAAAGTTCGAAACATTGGAAGAGACGTTTGTGTAAGTGTGGGTTTTGCGCATTGAACGAGTGAATATTGGTAAATTTTCATAGTCCTAATTTATTCTGACTCTTAATCTCTGAGTATCGGCTTTCGGATATAGTTCGGAAAATAAGGAAGAAGAAAATTAGTCCAAAATTGATAGCTATTGTTACATCACCAACATTTTCTTCAACCAAAGGTTTTTTGTTCGATTTTAGTATCCATCATAGAGAGGCTTGGATTTCACTGTTGTGTATTTATCATCATCTGGATACGAGATATCAAATTACTTCACTACTGGTACAATGATGTCGAAATGGCAAATAGGTTCTCGGCTTCGCCTCGACCCAGTTCCCATTTCTCGAACATAAAATACCCTTTACAGTTCTTGTAGCATAAATAACTACTACTCGTCAAAAATTAAACAATTTTGACCTGTCAAAAATCAATTTTCCTAATAGACATTTAATACGACAAAAAATATCAAGGCTTTAAAACAAGAATAGACCGGGTATAAGCCTGGTGAGGTCTTTTTTCTTTCTCTCAATTTTTTCTGGAGCTACCAACGACCATACACGTGAGTTAAAAGCAAGCAGGAAGAATAGTTTCATCAGTATATATCCAGCTGTTGAACAGTGAACACCTCTACCACCTTTCTATTAGTTTGGTAGTTAACTTCCAAGCTGGTATTCAACTACCTGTTTGATAGTTAACTACCAAATTATCGGATTATAAATAAGCAAGTGGCCTGAATAATTTCATCAGTCGGAGTGCAGCTCTCAAACAGTAAACATCTCCACCAATTATCTGTCAACTTGGTAGTCAACTACCAATTTGGTATACTATTTGGTATATAAATTACGTTTGGTAGTCAATAATAATCTTGGTATTCAGCTGACAACTACCAAATTTTCGAATTGCAATGTTAACTGTGAGCTATCGGTTATCAGATAACAGATAATTATTATTTGCCTGGTGTTGATTTGCTCATAGTGGCTTTGCAATTTTGAATATCAATCCAACTACCAGCTACCAGCTACCAAAACTACCAACTTCCAAAACGACCAACTACCAAATTTTCTATTTATAAATAGTCGAGCAAGTAGAATCATTTCGTCAATCGGTGCTTAGTTCTTGAACAGTAAACATCTCTGTCGAAAATTACGTTTGGTAGTCAATAATAATCTTGGTAGTCAGCTACCAACTACCAAATTTTAGAATTGCAATGTCAACTGTGAGCTATCGGTTATCAGATAATTTTTATTTGCCTGGGGTTGATTTGCTCATAGCGGCTTTGCAATTTGAAATATCAATCCAACTTAACTACAGACTTTCTTAAATATCGAATACCAAAACTACCAACTACCAAAACTACCGACTTCCAAGTTTGTGGAACAGACACATGGGCAGATGAAGTGTCCACAATAGGGTTTTTTCTAAAAGAAAAAAGACCTAAAAATCGCGCGTTCTGCCTAAATCTCCCTTTGCCAAATAAAAAGTCTCGAGGACCTATATTATAGATGAACTTTAGCCAATGTCGTCTGAAGAGAATGATTTTACAAGTAATTTCGATAAGCATCCAAATTGGAAGCTTGCACTTTGTGAAAAGCTGAAAGTTGCATAAGTGACAAATTTTCTTGGCAAACTAATAACTGCACAAATTAAATAGAACAAGGCTCTAACCACTTTAACTCCTACTTAAATGCAGCACCACATGCATTCATTTCAATAAATATGTTTCTCCGATGGTTTATTTCACTTGGAGATTTTGTTCCTGTATTTCAAAGTTCAACTGAAATTCTCCGATTAACGTCATAAATGCTGTACGCTCTCGTTTTACAAAAGCAAATAGACAACAAAATAAACAGATATCACACTGGTATGATTTTATCGGACTGAAAATGTGTGTAAAAAAAAACATCATCCACATACTGTCGTCGTTCTGAAAATAATACATTTCGTTATTTTGAAGTATCCGCAATAAAGATAGAAAGCCATCAAAATGTGTGCGCCTATAATACCAATTTTAGTTTATCTAAAAGCATCAAGATAATCTATCTAATACACCCTTTTTATTACACCCCTCCATTCTTTGTGCCAATACTGCATTGTTATATGTCTCATTTTGTGAATTAATTTGTTGGCAACTGGGTCATTCTTGTAGTCAATACAGATAAATTTAAAGTTATTCCCAATTACTTTTTACAGCGCGAGATCTTATTCAGTAAAAAATAATCAAAATTCAATCCACTTTTCACGATTGTTTCGGTTCAAGCTTTACCTACAATCGAAACGGTAATACGATTTTAATGTCTTCTGATCTTCTGAACACCAAACAATATAGAGTAGAACGGAGAACTGGCCTGTCCTAATTTGCATCGCATGATCGTGACTGTTTCGAAGATTTCGTTAAATTATAAATCTATTCATCGCATGTTCCACCTAAAATCCAACCCTTGTTTGAAAGTTTTTCCACAGATACACTTATCAATATGTGCAAATTATTCATTCACAAATTTTCAGAAATGAAAACATTCGTTCAATGTTAACCTTTTTTACACACATATACCACATTATCTATACACGACAATATTTTTGAATTTTATACTCATTTTTTCCTCCGCCTCTCCAAAAGTGAAATTACTTTTGCATTGACTAAGGTATGGACGGTTGACACTTAAAAGTATAAAAGTGAATAATATTCACTCGCTGCATGAATTTATACCAACGTTGCCGAAAAGAATCGCAGCAGAAGCCGTTGTAGCGTTGTTGCCCGTTGTTGCCGAAACCTATAACATTCAGGAAATTCAAAAACGATTCCAATCAACGCACTTCAAGCAAAAGTGCTTCGAGTGATAATAGCTGCCAAACAGAGTACTATTTTGTATGAAAACAATTTCCAGATTTTTTTACAGTACCACGATTTGTTTGATACACTGTCACGTTTCAGTATCTATTTACAGTTTGTACCGCTCATGATTGAAGTGCGTTGTTCCTATTACAATTTCTGACAGTTTCAAAAAATCGTCAAAAAAAAAAAATTCGTAGACAGTACAAGATTTATTTGATAGGAAGTTGGATCAATGTCAATTCCAAAAAATTGTCCAAATTCGTATGCTTCTTGGCAAAAATTTGGTTGCAAAATATTTTACCAAAAGAAAGGTTATTAAAGGACCGATACATTAGACGAAGCGACTATTACTTTAGCTCTAATAAAAATTTATGAAGAGACAAAAAAAACGAGTTCTATATTATACCAATCAAACTGAGTTGTATGTTGTTATATACCGACTTGTTGCTTAATGCTTAATCACTCTGATGGCACTAGTATAATATACTCGAGTTATTTGTTCTTTTACCATTCTCTGTAGTTGACATTCCGCATTATATTTATACATACGAAAACACGATTACAAAAATAATACGATTCAGTTAGTTGTTTTTCGGACCCGTACCCGTTAAAACGTGTTTTTGTGGGTGCGTTTCGTGAGTTGAAAATTATAAGAGAAGAAGAAGAAAAAAATAAGAAAAAAAAATTGAAAGAAAAAACATTGTTGATAATAGCAATAATGAAGAGTATAGTTCAATCCCAATACACATAATATTCTAATGGACAGATATATCTGATGTGAGATGAGTTTTTTTTTACTTTAAAGAAAGAAAAAATTTGTATTTTTCGAACAATTATATTTTTAAGTCAAAGTGTTCGGAACGTGTGTTTTTTGTTATTTGATTTCTATTGAGCTGAGTATGGTGATTCGATTGAATAATATAAAATATATCGGAAATGTAGGGCTATTAAGTAGAAATATCAACAACAAAATGTATGATGGTTACACTTAAATGTGTATGAAAAACGTTAACAGAAAATGAAATAAGAAATTATTGGCAATTTTGAAGCGCAATAATGGTGGTTCTCGGTTGAAGATAATAGAGCGACCTCATCTTTTTCTTATTCTGTTTAAATCAGTGCACATCCGAATGATCCAACTGAGTTGTTGGGACATTTAAAAACTTATTAAAAGTCGTCTTTAAATTATGTAAAGAAAATGATTTTTTTTTTCTCGTTCAATTCCATTTCGCTGTGTTGGTAGACTTAATTTTAACATTTTGAATTTTATAGAGAATATAGAGAAAAATATCTGAAAGATAAAATGTATACAAACCAATACGCATATATATGTACATATATATGAACACTTATCATGAATGTATGAATAAAATATGAACATGACTTTAAAAGACTTATCAGTGTGTGGAGGCACAAGACACTCTGAAGTTAGTACAAAATTGGTTCTGTCAAAAAAGCCAAGAAAATTTCGTTCATTGTATTAAAAGAACAAAAAATTATTTTGACGATTAATTGTTGTTCATAAAATTGTGTGGATTTGTTTGGAGATTATAAAATTCACATCATTCATAATGTTTGTCGCATCGAAATAAATATTTAAAAAAAATTGTAACATCGCGAACCGCTTGACATTTTTTTTATTGTAATTTTCTAACCGAGAAGGTTCAGAGTTATATCGATGAGCAAATAGATCATTTCAATCTTCGCGTTAAGTAGGTATAATCTACCGAGCGTTTATTAACCACTAAAATGAAAATTTTTCTTCCATTTTTTTCTTCTTCTTTTTAATTTAAAGAATTCTTTATGACTCTACCCAAAGCTAATTTGTTTGCACATATAATATTGCAGTAGTGTTAATTACGAGTTTTATTTATTTGATGATTATATATGCGTATTGGAGAGTAAATTTCATTTAATTGTATTTTCAAATACGAAAATAATACCAGAATATATATAATACTACCCATGCACACGAAAAATTTGTTTTAGATAATCGTAACATTTATATATTATTTTTAACGCTCACACAAACAAGCTCTTCTCTTTTTCTGTGGACGGAGTCTCTTCAATAACAGAGTTTTTGAATTGAAGAAGAAGAAGAAGAATAAGAAAAACATCTTCATGTGAATGTGTACGATCACCTTTTTTTCTTCCACACATAAAAATTTTGTTTGACATCTGTTTTACTATCAGTGATTTAGAAACTATATGAAAACTGTTGAATGTTTGGGGTATATACATTGTAAGCTCGTGACATAATGAATTACTTTCCAGGTTTTACTTGTTGTAGGTACGTGTTTCACCTTAAAAATACAATTTCAAAACAATTATAATATACCAAAAAAAAAATGAGAAGTGAAATAAAACAAAAAATTTTATTTATAGATTATTGTCACCGAAATATTATATATAGCTAAATGTTTGATAAATACACAAATAATATTAACTCGGTTGAAGAGCGGAAGTATAACAAGAAATACTTGAAAATTCCTTGAAAAATAACGAACGCTCAAATGATCGCTAAATAAAAATAATCGACAGCTTTTAGTGTGTTGACTATTCGCAGTTCGATTATGAGTTTGTTTTTTTTGTTGTTAAAATACTTCTTTTTTTTTTATTGCATATTTCAGGTTTCATCCACAATGTTTTCTTGTTATGTTCGATTGTGAGGGGGTAACAACTATGTATGTTTTCTTCTTGATTTTGTTAATAATTTTAAAAAAATCGAGGAAAACACAAATAATTGTTATCCCCGTTGTTCGATTGAAGTTAAGACTTAGAAGTAAATCCCTTTTTCTTGTTTAATTATCGAATTCGAAAACCATTTGACTTTGAGTCACAGGCCTCCAACATATGCTCTTCAAACATAAATACGTGAATCTTCGGTAAATAAAATAACTAGAGTGAAGATTCAGGACACGTTAATAAACTAGGTCCCACCTGTTGGGTGGGGCAGATCCCTTGACTGTTTGTCTGAGCTTCTCAATCTTATTTTTATTGACAATGATTTTTTGATTTATAAAAGGCCCCGGTAAAAAATGGTGTATGTAGTCGTGTGAATTGCGGCCCTCGCTTCGCCCATTAATTTTGGTTCTGTTTATTCGGTTTTGATTACAAGGCAAAATCAAATAACAAGACTCCAGATCGTTTTAACAAATAGTAGAAAACGCTTCTTTTGAGAACTACTCCCACATTGTTAGAACCTAACCTCAGGAATTAATTCCATTTTCCACCAAACATTTTTTTTTAAATCGGTTAAGAATTACTCCAGTTGTCGTGTTAACAAAAATCCCAAAAATCGGAGAAGGCTTCTTTCGAGAACTACTCCCAAATGGTTGAACCGATGTCACCCATTTTCGAACTTGACCTGGTGATTTCAATACTCCGTCAAATAAAAGAAAGTTTTTGAAAATCGATTGAACTTTGCTCCAGTTATCGTGTTAACATAGATCAGAAAAGGCTTCTTTCGAGAACTACTAACAGATGGTTGAACCGATACCGCCCATTTTCGAACTTGACCTGAGGATTTCAATACTTCATCGAATAAAAAAAGGTTACTCAAGTTATCGTGTTAACAAGGAGCAGAAAATTGTTACATTTAACGTTTTTTAATCACATTTCCATACATTTTTAATCGAAATCGATCAATGTTCAAATACTTCTCCAATATATTTCGGCTATCATATTCGATGAAATTGTATACGTGCAATACTGTATAAAAGTTGTCGCTTCCATCACTTGCATTCGAAAGGGTTGCTGACTTCGTTTTTTGCGTTGAAGGAAAAATTGAACTTAGTCGAGATGTCCGCTTTTTGCGTTGAAGGAAAAATTGAACTTAGTACCAATGAAATATCAAATGTTAAACGGTAGAACTCAGAATTCGATACATTATCATTGCATTTCGCATTGAACAATACTTTTTGCCCATTTCTTTTACATACTGTTTCGACTACGTTTAGAACTTATTATGATTTGAATAAGTTACACTAACCTGGACAAATATATACCCAATATACCATTGATCTTTTGCCATACTCTCAGCCCCTGAAAATGGTCAAATTTCGACATTCAGCTGACGTTACGCTATCCTTAGAGGCCTGAAGAAATTAATTTTTGTGTGGTTGGTCTTATACGATTCCTATATAATCGTTGATCCCTAAACGTATCCCAATGGCTGACACTATTTCAAAAGCACCTGCAAAAAACGTGACTGCTCTAGGAAAGCAAAAATAAAAACTCAACAGATTGTATTCATATTGAAACCTGGACCAGGTTACCTGGTATATACAGAGGCCAAAGAGAAGCAATTTGTTCAGTCATTTTGAAATTACTCAAAATCTATCACCTTCAACGTGCCATTTTTTGATCATATGAAAACGCGGCCGTTTTGAATCTTTCGTCACATTAGCCTAAATATGCCTCAACTTGCGACAATATCTTCTTAAATTTTCATATTTTTATGGAAACGTTTCTGGTAAAAATTTTAAATTGCCCTTCGACGTGGGATACCTGTACTCACTCATTTTCATCAATAAAACGACAATGTTTGATAATCGAAATTAGCGACCTCTTCAACAATCAAGTTTTTTTTTCTCGATCGCCTGAGGCATTTTTAAATTTATGTTCACACGTGTCGTTAACTATTCAAACATTTTAAGAAAATCCTTGAGCATATAAACATTCCAAAAATAGAAATTTCCCTTGCGGCAATGGTTTATGAAGATGTCATAATGTTTGTATGTAATCTCATAATTTTTTTTTTTTAGATTAAAACTGACTAAACGACAAAATGCACGGTTGATTAAACGAAATAGATAAAATGTTCAGTCGTTCTTATTTAATGATACCGACGTGCACGTAATCGATTTCTAATCTGAACTTGCAACTTGTTGCCATTCAACTTTGCTAAATTCTTCACTAAGAGTTAGGTGCAGCGAAAGTTTACGATCCACTTAGAAGATTACCTATACAGTCCCGAGAGTGTTAGTTTTCCATTTGTACTCGAACATCATGTATTTACTCAACTATTTCAATCCCTCATTGAATGTTTTGGTATTATATCGGTAATCGTTAAAAAATTTATATTCTACGACTGCTGTGAATCGTCATATTATTTATCAGCTGCATTTAACGTTAATTCACCTCAATCTTCTTTTATCAGTTAAGCCTCTCGTTCCGTCATCTATATAATTTTCAAAGCTTTGCTGAATGAGTAGAACTTTGTAACTTCGTTCAAGTAAAAACGATTCTAGACTTTTGTATAATGTGACTCGGCTCTGTTGTGGAAAATTGAAACCAGGTGGTTTTGTACTGTTTTCCAGGTGGCTTGTATCTATCTTTAACGCTAACATTGTTCCCATCAATTTTTTCAATTCAAATCATTATTTAACTTCATTCTTCACGCAACCTCAACAGTCTACTTAAAAGCGAATAAGTGTCATATTTATTTAACTTGCTCTTCATTTAACTCAACCTCAACATTCGACGTAAAAATGCGATATTACTCAGATTCTTTTAATAAAAAGCTCAAACCGCGAATTCAATTTTGTGGTATTGTGGCTTGCTACCCATTCGGTAAATTGTATGCCATTACATAATTCATATATAGGTACGAATAAATTCTAAAAAAAAACTTATTTGGTTACTGTGTCTTTGATTTGTGTTGGTAACGAATTACACATGAAATCATCTGAATTTAAATTTATGAGATGTTTGATGTTTACATCTTTTTAGCGATGAAAATTTCATTTATATTTACAATAGATCCGGTAGATTTTAAAATAAAATTCAGAGCAGCATATTGAATCCATCACAAAAAATCACTTAAAATTAGATGGATCGATGCTATAATTTCATTCATGAAAGCTTTGATTACATGAAAACGAAGAGATTTTGTTTGAACCAATGAGTTCGCAAGCAAATAAATTTTCTGAATTTATAGAAAATCAGTGCAAAATTCTGTTAAATCTTACACATGATATGAAATATCTGGTCTGCGTAGTGCGTATGGCTTGAAATTTAGAAATTGTTTTTACGTTTTGTTTGTCGCCTGATTTTCCTCTAATTCCAAATGGATTTTGAAAATTCTACTATTTTGACACTAAATGCTATCGTTTTGGAAGTTTATGACTTTATCTCTACTCGAAATGTTTGGCTGGAGTTCGAAAAAGGTTAAATGGTTTGGAATAGGCGGAATGGCGGTGTGGATACCAAATTCAGATGAGATTTACTCGATTTTTGTGCAAAAAACACTTAGGGCCGAGTAACGACCTTTGAGCCCTCCCAACAAGCCCACGTTGCAACTTACCCAAAAACAATGTTCAACAACTTTGTTCTACTCGTCAATACCTTTCATTTGATATATCACAAACAGCTATTGCGTGCGTATTTCGGTAGATACCGTCGAAAGACGGAAAAACACCTATAGGGCCCTAGCTCTAAAAGGGCCGGCCCTACTATGCCCATTTTCGAAATTGACCTTACTTTTGTCCATACCAATCGGAAAAAAAAGAATTTTGAAAAAAGGTTGTGATTTACTCAAGCTAGAGGGGTCACGGACGGACGGACATTTTTTTATTGAGGATTCGTCATCTATGAACATAACCAAATGCTTTGCCCTTACTGTCTGCTTCCAATTCGACGTGTTACAAACGGCATATTAATCTTATAAGCCCCCAGTACTTCGTACGGGGCTAAAAATAATCAATTTACAATTGATGTCAACCAAATTTGTGTCTAAGTTTACTTCAGCTGTTTTACCCGAAGGCGAATATTTGTAAATTTCGTTGACATAGGATTTAAAAAAAAAATCCTTTGAGGATTTTCAATGGTTTTCTGAGGATTTTATTAACCGCGATAAACGTAACTCGTTTATCGTGCTTGTATTTTCAAGTATTTCCATAATTTTTGTTGATTTTCTTTTCAAATTTTGAGGATTTTCTTTTGTTTTCCGAGAATTTTCGTCGAATTTGAGGAATTTTCAAAAATTTTCAAAGGTTTATTATATCAGTTGACAGTAGGTTCTATAGTTTACCCCACTCAGCATCATAATATGCAAACATTTGCAAACCTTAGATGCCTCTGTGGCATAAAACGTTGTATGCAACTCGATGCAAAGTCAGTACCGGACTGGATCGAAAAAGCCCATCGGGGGCTTCATGCAACTCAATTTTAAAAGGCCCACAATTTAAAAATTCTCATACAAAAATCCAAAAGGCCCATCGGGAATCCCCCGAATTCACCGTATGGCCAGTCCGGGCCTGTGCAAAGTACTTTATTAGGCTCACGACATCATGTTAGGGGCTATTCAAATAGTGCGCACGCTGTTTAGTTGCGATATTTGAGTACCCCTGCCCCCTTTGCACGCCTTTGCACGTTTTTCAAAACCCCTCCACTAAAAGTGTGCACGAATTTCGTGTTTTCTGAAAAACGTTCGAAAGTCGACCAGAAAGGCGGAAAAAAACGAGTCTTTTCAATTTTCAATTCCAGCGTTTCTGTGACAGTAAATTCCACGAAGCGGCGTAAAATACACCGATGTCTGAAAATATATGTATGCAGTTGAAAATGTGGCATACGTACTCACATGAAATGGAAACACTTGTAGTTCGTCAGAATCGCCGTCTACCGATGTCGATTTTCCAACTGACCGATTTTTTTTAACGAAATTTTCAGAATTGAACAATGAGTCAATAATTAATCTGAAAAATACAGAGAGCGTGCAATAATTATTTTTCGTTCATTTAATCGTTTGGTGAGAGCTGTCAAATTTCACTGAGATTTAACTTTTCCAAGGCTTTCCAACCTTGAACGTACAGTAATTCTTCGATAACTGGTGCATTTTTGATAGTTTTAACAAAGCTACTCATATTGCCGACATAGGTAGAGGAGAGAGATACATAGATAGTGAACTTTGACAGTTTTAACTGAACCAAAAACAATTACTGTACGCTCTCTAAATGTAATAACATTTGAGAACGAAAGTAAATTGCTGAACGGCTTAATGAAACTTGTCATTATCCTCTTGACGATTCACCAGTGAACCTTATCGAATAATTGCGGTACGCGCTCACAGTTTGGTCATATCAATGAAACGTAAACTCTCTTCATCTCGTAGCTCCGCATTACCACTTCAGACTAGGTCTAATTTTCGCGTTTACTGAGGTATAATGAACTTTGCAAAATTTCTACAGCTAAAAGAAGGCCTAGTTTGAAGCGGAAAAGCGGAGCTACGAGATAGAGAGAGTTTCTGTTAAAGAATAACTCAAAATTGAAAAGTGACACTAAAATAATTTTTCGTAAAAAGAGTGCGCGCTCCCCCCTTCAGGTGCGTGCGCACTATTTGAATGGCCCCTTATAATTACACATCTATAGTCTAATAACGTACTTTGCACCTCCATTGTATAAATAACTATTATCTTCCTGTCGATTTACCAGCTGGTCCACTCACACAAATACGTAGACACAATACATAGATTCTACGAGTTTCATAGTCACACGCATGTGCGTTGTGCTCCCTTAGACAGTAATTTGGTCGTCTTTAACTGTAGTTTTTAATTCTACTTTGAATCAGAGAATTTTTCACGTATAAACAGAATTTTCGTTGACTGTAGAGTTCGAATAGGAAAGTATTTTTTGTTTGGGATATGAAACGTTTATGCCGAATCATAATTGTTCGACATTTAGAGATCTATGGAAGAAAATTATTGGATTAGGACCGTTCTAAGCTATATATATTGTTTTCAAAATTTCACTTCTGTCTGCTAAAAATGTTTTCAAATATTTTCTTTTCATTTTTGTCATTCATCATGGTCATACATTCGAAATTCGTATACAAAACAATAGATTCACTGTAAAGTCAAGTGCACATGAACATTACGAACATCTATTTTCGTTTTGTTTTTGATAGAATGGGTCTGGCATTTTTTCTTATTTAAGTGGTTTTATACCACCGCACTGCTAAACAAATTCAAATGAATATTCCTTTGTACTTATGCCTTCTAATTCTACATTCAACGCGCATTAATACCAATAATTTTATCGACGAATAATGTCATTGTCAAAACTCAAAAGAATCGACCGTTTCTAGCGTCATATTATTTACGCTGATTTACGATCACTTAAAGTACCAATAATTTCCCATTCATTGAGACAGCAAAATAATAACAGCCGTGCCCCTTTTATTAAAACATCATTAGCTCGTTCATTGTAACAAAAAACGTAAAAAAAAGGAAAAAAAACTCTTTTCGTCGTTGGAAGAAAAATACAATTTCGAATCCTTGCAATAATTGTACTTAACCTACACACAGTAAATACAAATTGTGCGGTGTTAGTTCAAGAACGAAATGTTGTTTAGAGGCGATTTTGTCGAAAGAATTATTCAAATGTGTTTAACCGAAATCCATTAATGTCCGGTCATATAGTAAATTAAATTTGTACCGTTTAGTCCACCACAAGTGAACGCGGTAAATTTATTCAAATTCGATTTTATTTATAAATTTTCTTTTTAATGGTACAACGTTCAAACGCCAAGCATCCGACGATGTGAATGAATTATGACACCTATAAAAAGGTGTAAAGCTTTCTGTTCTATGCAAATTTATGCAAATTTTGTATCTCACATTTTATTTTTAGATGCGTGTACAAAATAATCCTGTTAACCGCTGATTTAATTTAAATTACAGTTCGAGGAAATTAACCGAATAAGTCAAGGCTGATAACGTTTTGAATTGAAGTTGTAGTGATTCTTCCTCCGATTCGGTGGTACCTAAGGTTTTTTTCCTTCTTACATTCTGTCAATATTAACGTCCGTAATACAAAATCTCTTTTCATGTAAATCTAGTACTTCTCTTACATAAATAATATTAATTTGTGGTTTAAAGCATAGCACTGCTATAGGAGAATTATGTTTAGAAACTAAGAAGAAATGTAATAGAGTTTTCCCATATTTTACTACATTCTGTCATAAAATTACTGCTGTCACTGCGCTTATTTTACGATGTGAACTAACTTCATATGGTGACATTTGTTCTGCAATGACAAATGTGAAGTTGGTTCACATGAAAATAAGCCGCAGAGAATAAAGTACTATGAAAAAAATGTGGCGCCTCTACAGGCCAACCCACTTGTCCCATAGATCATTGTCAATGTCGTTTGAGATATCAAATGAGCTGTCATTTTCACAAAGCTAACCACAATGTTACACAAATTTTTATGGCGCTGTCATTGTTTAGATTTGTGAAATTGACAACTCATTCGACACTATTTTGAGAGAAGAAACCGTTATTTGACACTGATCTATTAAGATTAACATAGATAATATTCGGAGGCTAATGAAATCATATTAGGCTCTATGTTTATTTTGTAAACAATCTCAAGGGGTAGCTCTGATCGCTAAAGCCTCCCCATGTGACACTTGTTATCAATGGCATAATCAATTAGTAATAAGGATTCTGAGACTTCCGAGGCTTTGGAAAATCAAAGACAGAAGAATTTTCGTACATTTTGAAATATAACTTGAGTTTTCTGTGAAGTATAAACTAGTTTGAGCATAGCATTGCCTCTAGCACGAACAATTCATTGACAAGGGGCAAATTTGGAGGCTCCAGTCATAGGCTTAGGATTCTTTGTATTGTATGTTTTAACTCATATAACGAAAACAAGTCATCTATCTCTACAGAGCATATGGCGATTGCATCAGCCTCCAAATATTTTCTGGGTTTATGTTGTCTGGGTTCTCATGCTAGGAGCAGTGCTGTGGTTTGAGTTTATAAATTTTCATAATATTCGGAGCACTCTAACTCTAAATTTTCTCTATGTTAGGGCTTATAAGTTTGACTGCTATGGTATGTTCCGCATTAAAATCCGTATTAGGTTAACAGATTCATGGACTTATTTACACACGTATTTTAGTTTGAGCCACTTTAGTTTGAGGAACCACGTCGAAAACATATAACTTTTGCTTTTGTCTTCTACTCGGTCGTGTTTGCAGCATAAGTTACTAATAAAGTTCTATGTTAACTTGCTACGGACGAATCAATGTTTATAGATTATGATATAAAGCTGAATGTTTGTTTGTGTAGGACACAAGACCAAACGGTTTAGAGATTTATTAGGATGCGGCATACTGGCTACCAAGCAAAAGTGGAGAAAAATTAGGAATTTTTAAACCGATGGACAAAAAAAAATTTGACGAGAAAAAGTTATGGAAACGAATTGATTGTAAATGAATCAACTTCAGAACCTATCCTAAGATCCAATGAAATTTTGGCATAAGTTTGTTTGGCCCTGAGCAAACCGGGATTACTCCAATAGTTTTATATAAAAGAGTCTAAACCAATTCAAGGAAAACTGTTCTGATTGCCTTCTTCTTAGAAATATTGTAAATGTCGATGAGTTCATATTTTCAACATACGATTTCCCTTACGCATATATATACGTTTCTGTGTTGGATACACGTAATATTCAGTTCATCCATTCATCTGAACTTCGATTAAATTTTTATCTTTGAAATAATATTCCCGGAATTATATCCCCTGTCAGTTTCAGCGAAAACAAGTTACTTTTATGTAATAGTGAATGAAACGTTCCTCTGTATAGAATAAGATTAATTGGTACAAGTCTTACGTAAAGGTACAACTAATTATCCGATGTGTAATGCATTTTATGTTAAATAAACGATCCGTTGAACGGAACGATTATGAAATAAATCCGAGTGACGTAGATTTGTACTGTACAATGTACATAGACCGTGGGTTTTATTATCTTCTTTTATCTACTTTATTAACATCGATGCAAGTTTGGTATAAAAGCAAGAAAGAAAAACTTTTCGCGATTTCAAGATGAAATTGATTCCATACATTCCATATCACTCACTGAAGAAGTCATAGAAATTTACCAAAAATATAACTAATTAGATGGGGACATTTGATGTATACTCACTTTTTGGCAGTTCAGTCTATTTGCTTGAACGCAAATAGGTCGGTTGTATTTGAGTGAACCAATAAATTGGATAAAATTTCCAATGACAGACGATTGTCCTTGAACAGAATAATTCCAATACGTTGTGTAAGGTTCTGAAGTAATATGTGCAACGAAGCTTCCTCAAAGAACGCATGCGAATAAACGTTTCTAAAACAAAACGTTTTTCTTTTGACTGTTCCAATATATGTCTCCATTTCTCATTCCAGATAAATTCATTTGAAGGAGTCTCGCCGCACGGTCCCGTTTCCAGGGGCCATGAGGCGTTGGCCTTCACAGATGTTTCTACTGCTCTCTGTGGTGGCAGCTTTAACATTTTATCGGATTGTTTCGGCCAATTTACACAACAGAACGACATTGACCATTGGATACTTGACTGCGATAAAGGGCGATCTGAAAGACAAACAGGGACTGGCCATTTCCGGAGCATTAACACTAGCTCTGGACGAAGTAAATAGATTAATGTAAAAATGGTTATTTGAACGACCAAAGTTGTTGAATTTTCAAATTCCGATTACAGATCAACAATGATCCAAATGTATTGCCAGACGTACAATTAGCCTTGAGATGGAATGATACGCGTGGGGATACGGTCATAGCGACACGGGCTATGACTGAGATGATTTGTGATGGTGTGTCGTCGTTTTTCGGCCCGGAAGGTCCATGCTATGTTGAAGCTATTGTATCGCAAAGTCGAAATATTCCAATGTTGTCCTATGTAAGCTGAACACCCCATTACCTAACGGTTCTTTTAGTCGTTCTGATCATTTTGTTATGTTTTTATGTTAGAAATGTTCCGATTACAAAGCTTCGGTTATACCAACATTTGCCAGAACTGAACCGCCAGATACGCAAGTAATTTTCTCTTGAAATTGACGATCGTAGTGCATGTCACGAGCACAAACCTTTCTGAAATTTCAGGTTACCAAATCAGTTATCTCGTTACTAACCTACTACGGCTGGAAGAAATTTTCCATTGTACATGAAGAGGTGTGGACCACTGTCGCAAATTCATTGAAGCACCAGGCTGAATTGAAAAACATTTCCGTCAATCACTGTGAAAAGGTTCAGGACACCCATACATGTTGTGAGAACAATTTAGACTGCTGTGGAAGTGCATACTTGTATGGGGTATGAAATTAGTTTGAAAATGTTGTAAGACGACCACTCACAACGTTTTTTTTTGATCTTTTTCTTAAGATTATCCAACGCACCATGAACCGAACCAGAATCTATGTCTTTCTTGGATCATCAAATGTTCTCGTTGACATGATGACACTGATGGATTCGCTGCAACTGTTTTCGAATGGTGAATACATGGTCATATTTGTGGATATGGCCACATATTCGACGAGGTAATATTTGACCGGTCATATATAGCCCATTCTTCCGGTGTTAAATAATGATTTTCATTTTACAGAGAAGCGTCGCGATATTTATTTAAAGTTCAGACGGTGAATGAGATGAAGTCATGTGTGGCCGATATGGAGAAGATAAAGAAAAGAGCTCGCAGCTTGCTTGTTGTTGTATCAACGCCTCCCACTGAAAACTACGGAAGCTTTACAGCCAAAGTGAACGAGTACAATGACAAAGAACCGTTCAACTTTCACACACCGACCATCTTTCGTGACTACGAAAAGGTATGGATGAGTACTTGTAGCCATTTGACCTTGAAAAGTAGCGTGTTGTTAAGGAGGATAAAAAATCATTTTCAGTTTGTGTCCATCAATGCGGCATATTTGTACGATTCCGTGAAATTATACGCTTGGGCTCTCGATAAGTTACTGAGAAGTGATACACGACCACTTACATCCGATGTGGTTTACGATATTGCTAGCAATGGAACCAGGATTATCGAGACTATAATCAACAATCGAACGTACAAGAGTAAGTGCATGAGTGACAAATTGAATCGAAACATTCGAAGCATGTTAAAGAAGACCCGCCTGAAATCTAATAATCTTAAACAGTTCAGGTAAGTCTCGCCTATCAGGTGCGACCTGATTTACCTGAACTGTTTACCATTTTCACATTTAAGAAGGTCAAGGCTAGGTGCAGGGTAAGACCAACGGATACCTAAGTTGTTCCGAAATTTATTCTAATTTTCACACAAATTGCAAAGTGCTTCTGAGTGTCTTGAAACTATAGATACTTCGATGAGCCGCGATAGAAATTTAGATTTTTGAAAGACTTCTTTTGCTTAAGTCAACGAAAGTTCTTTCACGTCTACACTTATTACATTTACAATTTCCATAAAAAAAAACATGAAAATCCAACCAGCGATAAAGCGAACAACGAGAGAGTGTGACGGTAGTATTTTCGCGTTTATTTCGGAATAAACTACTTTGGAATCCTAGCCACTAACCCTAAAAGTTAAGCCATCGCTTGCTGAATCTCAGACAATTTGTTTATACGTGAGGTTAGCCCAGGTATACTATATACTATACAGTCGATTAGAATTATGTCATGGAAAATCGTATCCACTCTTAGTATATGTATTGACGACTTTCAGACCTGCATCAATCCTAGATAGATTCTTGAACGATTTTTAAGGTCTCTCTTGCCCCTTGCTGCAAAATTTTGAAATTTATTTGTTACAAAAAAAAAAAATTGTTTCGTTTTTCCATAGGTGTTACCGGATCGATGATTAAAATAGATTCCTACGGTGATTCAGAAGGCAATTTCTCCGTGTTAGCGCTGAAGCAACATCCTAGTACGCTCCGAGAAAATATTACATGTGAATATACAATGTTACCAGTTGCTTACTTTCAACAAGGAGAGACATTGCCAGTGAGTGAGTCGTGGTTTAGTTTTTGCATTGATACATTTCCCATAACGTAAAAGAAAACAGCCAGTTGGAGTCTTTTGAAAAAGAGCCGGTTAAGTTGTGGCTCCTATATTTTTGAGAAAATTGTCTCCTTCAATTATCCCACAATGATTTCCATAATCCTAAAAAAAAAAACTGCGTCCAACTTCTAAATAGTCTGCTCTTTCACCAATTTCTTCGAAAACACATCAATGGTCCGACTAACATCTATCCATTCCACAGGAATATAAAATCATAAATGCATCGGTACGAATTGACTGGCCCGGTTCTGAAAAGCCGTCCGATCAGCCGGTTTGTGGTTTCCTAAACGAAGCCTGTCCGAAGGATAGTGCACACTTAACATCGATAGTTGTGGCCGGTGTGTTAGGTTTGGTTCTGTTTTGTGCTTGTGTGATAGCGATGAGCATTTACCGGAAATGGAAAATTGAACAGGAAATCGAAGGTTTGTTGTGGAAAATCAATCCACACGAAATCAAAGGATATTTCGGCAATGACATCATTTCGTCGCCGAGTAAGGTAAATCCATTGGATTGAGTGTAGAACTGTAGCGACGTTTGCTGTAACCAAATTCATTTTATTCAATCTCAGCTCAGCCTCATCAGCGCTGCATCATTCGGATCGAATCGTTCCAATCAAGTGTTTACAACAACTGGCAAATTTAGAGGTGTGGTCGTCCGTATAAAAGAATTGAAATTTACCCGCAAGAAAGACATTTCACGTGATATTATGAAAGAAATGCGATTATTAAGAGAACTGCGACAAGATAATATAAATAGTTTTATTGGCGCATGCATTGAGCCATTCAGAACATTACTAGTCACTGATTACTGTGCGAAAGGGAGCCTGTATGATATAATTGAGAATGAAGACATAAAATTGGACGATTTGTTTATTGCCTCACTAATTCATGATTTGATTAAGGTAAGTGCATTGAATGCATGCATACCACATGCATTACAGCTACTCAGGATCTTAATGATCGTTTGTTTTCTGGGTCCTTTTAACAGGGAATGATCTACATTCATGATTCAGCGTTGTATTTTCATGGGAATTTAAAATCCTCAAATTGTGTTGTGACGTCACGATGGATGCTTCAAGTGACTGATTTCGGTTTAAATGATTTGCGCCATTGTGCTGAAAACGAGTCCATTGGCGAACATCAATATTATAGAAGTGAGTGGCACCGACTAGCTCCCAGGGCATGAACGTGAGTCTAACATTTTAATTTCTTTTCGATTGTTTAGGTCAATTTTGGAAAGCACCAGAACTACTAAGAAATCCAAATATTTACGGTTCGCCGAAGGCAGACGTGTACGCTTTTGCTATAATTTTGTTCGAAGTTATCGGCAGAAAGGGTCCATTCGGCCAGATCGGCTACGAGCCGAAAGAAATTATCGAACTTGTGAAACAGATTCCAGAAGGCGATGAGGAACCTTTTCGGCCCGATATCGAATACATTTTGGAGTCGGGAAATTGTGCCGACTACATTGTAAATTGTATGAAAGAGTGTTGGGATGAGAATCCAGAAGTGCGTCCAGACTTTACAACGATCAGGTGATATTGAGAATGAAGATGATTGATTTTGGCTTTGTAACAAAATGATTCGTTTCACCAGAGGGCGCTTGAAGAAAATGCGAGGCGGCAAATCAAAGAACATCATGGATCAAATGATGGAAATGATGGAGAAATACGCCAATAACTTAGAAGACGTTGTAAACGACAGAACGAGACTATTGTGCGAAGAGAAGAAGAAAACGGAAGACTTATTGCACCGAATGTTGCCGCAGAGTGTGGCTGAAAGCTTAACTAGAGGCCATGGGGTTGAACCTGTCTCATATAATTCGGTAAGTAATTCGACACAGCCTCACCTGGCTGAAAGTATAATATGAAGGTCTAATGTACGTATGGTTTCGTGCGGTTTCGTTAACGGCCAGACACAATTACTGAAAAAATACCTTCATAAGGTCTGTAACAATGCTCAGAATAGAATCGCCTAAGAAATGGAAGTGTATAATACCGGCTGATCCGATGGAGGACGTGATTCTCATGTCAATTTCTTACCGCTCTATCATCTTTCAGGTTACTATTTACTTCAGCGATATCGTTGGTTTTACAGCAATGTCTGCTGAGAGCACACCGCTGCAAGTGGTTAACTTTCTCAACGATCTGTACACAGTGTTCGATCGGATTATCAAAGGTTATGACGTTTACAAGGTCGAAACGATTGGCGATGCGTACATGGTCGTAAGTGCTAAATTGAATTGGAGTTCATTTTACGGATTTACTTTAATGCATCCGAATGTCTGTTGCAGGTATCTGGTCTACCCATTCAGAATGGGGATCGTCATGTGGGTGAAATAGCATCCATGTCGTTAGACCTATTATTAGCTGTTAGGAAACATAAAATATCACATCGGCCAAATGAGACGCTTAAACTGCGAATAGGTAACATCGCCGGTTGAATATGAATATTTCGGCCATTCGAAATTAACCGATATTTGTGTATAGGAATGCATACTGGTCCAGTCGTGGCTGGAGTAGTTGGTTTGACGATGCCGCGATTCTGTTTGTTCGGCGATACTGTGAATACGGCGTCAAGAATGGAAAGCAACGGTGAAGCATTGAAAATTCATATATCGGAGCAATGTAAAGCAGCTCTGGATCGCATTGGCGGCTATGTTACCGAAAGTAGAGGACGTATCCAGTTGAAGGGGAAGGGAGAAGTAGTAACGTACTGGCTAACTGGGGCTACTGAGAAGGCTGTGCAAAGAAGAGAAGTTGATGTACGCGATCTACCTCCACCCCTATTTTGTAGGCCCAGACGAAGTCCAAAGCTAAATTGTGATTCAAGACAACCAAGTTTTATTGGCGCACCATACTTTGGTAAATTCGATTTGATTTCGGTAAACGAGAACTTTTGCCAATGATTTCTCATTAGGTGGTGGAGTCGGTGGTGGAACTGGCAGTCGTAGACAGTCCAGTGTACCACGACCAGAAGCAGAAAGTACGTACAGTCTTCAGGGATCACTGCATGCACAAAAAAATTCACCTCGACCTAGTCATAGAAAGCTCGACCGTTCGCCATTGTATTTAAATAACGGATCGAACAATGTCCTCTGTCAATCCGATCTGGATCATTTCGAACTGAACAGAAAACCGTTAGCAATGGTACGACCACGTCAAATCCTTAGTTCGCTTAAATCGAACGAAGAATTGCCATCACTCCGCGATCCGAATAGTAATTTACGCGAAAGTAAATCATTGGATCGATTCCCGAGCCAGCTGCGAAAGCGACACGACGCAAAAGTGCCAACCAAAATGCAGAAATTAAGTTCCCGGTCGTTGGATTGCGGTGTGGCGATGATTGTGAGCGAAAATGCAAATTTCGAGCCCAAACTCAGTAGAAAAATTTCGTCCAAACACCTCAACAACAACTGTAACGGTTCGATAGCGATGGAAGATCCAAAGTGTCCGTTACTGTTGCGCCAGGGATCGTTGAATAGTCCGCACGACGACAGTATGTTACAGCAAACGAAGCGATGGCGTTCGTTGGAAACGGTTGGCGGTGATGAGGATGTGGAGAATAAAAAATCGTTCACCAGAAATTCGATCAAATCGTGGCTGGTGGGATTTTTTCAAAGCAACGGGTTAAGATCTAGCAATTCGTCGTTACGGAAAGTGGGTGTTGTACAAAATACAGTCAAAGAATTAGCTGGATTCAGTGAGCTACCTTCCTCACCTGAAAATGAAAGCATTGTCTAAATCGATCAATTTTTATCCTTAATGACAAAAAACAAATCACAAAAGAAAGAAAAAAACAAACAAAATAGAATCGAATGAATCTGTCACTGTAGCTTTTACAATTTAAATGTACGTGTAGGTAGTTATTAAAAGAAAAAAGAGAAAAGAACAAGAAAACAAAAATCTTCATTTTATTAGACACTAAAAGAAAAGAAAAGAAAAATGATTTATCTTACCTGCAATTTGTATATTGTAAACTATAAACTATAATTGTTGTCGAAGAGAGTCATATTGAATTACAAATGAAAAATGTTTAATAATATTTTATGAACAAATTTTAAGGAAATGTTGTTTCATTTGGGGTTTTAAGTGCGATCCACGAATCTTTACAAACCGCATGCACATCAGTCCCTTAAAGGCCACACAGTGCGGTTGAATGAATTTTAACTGAGCATTTCGATGCACTTTTGATGTTTTTGGATATTATTAGTCAGCTCGGAGCCCTGAACAAGGTTCCACAAATATTTTTGATTTTCATCCGTACCGTCGGTGACATTGGTGCATAGCCCATCCTGTCTACAGAGAGAGTGGTGGATAACTGGTTTCGGTTTCAATCGATAGTGACTAAAATTCTAATAACAATTGTACAAAAATTTGGTACCGGCAGAAGCCGGCAGAGACCCTCTAAAGTTGAAAAAACATGATTTTCAATCAGTCATAGAGACGTGGATACTTGAGGGATGAAGCTAATAAATAGTTTTAGCAGTAGAGCAACATTTCCTCTACCAATGACTAAAGAATTTTTTCTCATCATATTTGGTAAAATTTGCAGGTTTCAGAGGCAGAGACGCACTTATTAAAAATTTTTGTAATTGAAATGGTTAATTCTGAAATGCTGGAAGTCTCAGCTGTCCATCGACTTCACACATGCAATGACTCATGTCAACAGTGCCGATATGTTGGATGAATAAGTGAAATGTGTTCTTCTACAGCGAAATTTTGTGCATGATTGTCAGTTCAAAAAAATGTCCACACTTTCTGTTGCCCACGAAAATTTTAAAATTTCCATTCCCGTGGACAACCTATTTTTATGGGCAGCCGACAGTTCTCTCCTCCTGTATTTTTATATTATTTGAAGAGTTTCACACAATTTCAAGTGGCAAAATGTGACAGATAAATGCAAGATTTAAAATGGTCCAAGACGCTTCAGTAACTTGGTAAGGCTCTTTTTCACTTCTTTTGTTGTATTATACGTTTTCCTATATAAGAGTCATGGTCAGATCTATTTTGTTGGTAACAATAATTAGGTCATCCTACTTTCAAATCTACGGAATCTATTACTTCTTTTAATACTTTTTTTTCTGCACATTGAGACACAATATTTTACTTCTCTGTGAATCACATGTCTCTGGGAAACTTTAACTCGATTAACCGGATATTATTTGAAGACTTAAAATAAATTGATTATGAAAACTTCAAGCAAAAGTCATCATAGTCGACAGCTGCTAAATAGAGTACTATTTCGTATGAAATGGTGTTTTATAGTTGTGTGACACACTTTCAACTTTCAGTGCCCTATTTAATGTACCACTCATGCTTGAAGTGCATTGGAACTTGATGAAAACATTAACCTTATCTACGGGACCATTCATTTTTGAGAGTGCTACTTGAAAATCGTTATCCAGCTTACACTTTACAAAATTAGGAAAGGTTTATACTCAACCATAATACTAATGCTGCTACAACTTCTACAGATACACTCAATTGTTATGCGGTTCAAATTCCCATTGTTAATAAATTTACGGAAGACACATCAACCTATTGTTGGGTTCGTATTCAAAAACACTCGAGGACCAAATAAAGCAATTCGATTAGCAAAACTGGAACCGGATAGCTTTTAAACATATCAACAAAATTCTATTCGTTGTTCGATTAACTTCTAAATAAAACAAAAATTAGGAAACACGGATGAAACTTACTCCATTTATATGCAAAATAGACTCAGGGCCGAGTAGCCTTTCACTTCTAGGGCCCTAACTCACGGTCCACTCACCCGATTTGAATAAACTATTTTTTCCTGGATCGATATCGACAATACCTTTTTCCGTGTCATTTGTATTTCCCGAGGGGGAACCACTCTTTTGTGATTTTAACATGGTTAATCAGTTAATCTGCAAATCAGCAACATGATTTTTGTGAATACACACGGTTAATCAGTGATTTACCATGATTAACCACCATATTTCAGGATTAATTGTAGTTTTTTGACGAATTCCCTGGTTAAATGCTGGTTCATCACTGATTCGTCATCATGTTAATCACTGGTTAATCATGTTAATCACGTCCATAAAAAAAAGTGGTTTTCCGCTCGGTATTTCCATCGTTTATTTTGCTCTAGATATCCCCAAAAGTGCCGGCCCAAATATGCCCATCTTCGGACTTATCCACACTATTTCAACACCTTTCAGGGATTTTTGTTTTGAAATCGGATTTGATTTACTCGACGTGACGGACAGACAAAATTTTTATTGCGGATTCGTCATCTATGAATATAGGCCCTTACCGTCTGCCCTTACCGTCTGCTTCGAATTCCATCATTTACATTCCTAAAAGGCTGTTTTAGCGAATGAGACTTTTTCAACACGAGCCGGAGGCTACTTCTGGAATCGAATTAGGTAAAATATCCTTTTAGCATATATTAGAAACAACGACTTTCTTAAATGACGTTAGAAATACGAGAACAAGCCATGATATTTTAACACTAGTTAGGAAAAATTTTGAATACGCTTGATAAGTCTAATGTAATATTCATGGAGCAATAGAACATAGTTATAAAACTCTGCTATACATTTTGACAGTAATTCTAAGCAGTAACATCCGACCCATCCGATTTCCCTGCCAAAATTCAATTTTATACTACCCACAAAATGCAAGCACAATAAACTGTCGTGCAAAAACACCTTTCAATGCGATTCTGCGTCTTGTTTCGTTTTCCTATCTTAAGGAAGAAAAAAAGCTTTAGAGTAAAATCGTTAACAGTTTCATATCGTATCGAAAACATGTAGCGAAAACATAACCATTAGTGTCAGTTGGAGAGCTCATTGTGGTGCACAAGCCAATACAACGGAACATCGAATGCAGAATAGAACGTTAAATGTTCTCCAGCTTACTATATGTATATACACACACAGAGAGAGCACACATATTAAACCGACTCGCTTTTAGTGGGAATGAAACAGAAATTCCTATTTTATCGATTAGTTATGACTGAAGGCATTTTTTGGTGTGTTATGAATGAATGAAAATTTGCTGTTAAATTTTGTGTAACTTATTAAGTTGTTTGTTAAAATCCAATAGATTTTATTATTTGTTTACGACGGTCTCATTGTTTTCTGCATTTCTGTGTAATTAAATTGTTTAAATGGAACGAATTGAAGTGAAAATCCAGTGGAAAAGCGTACAATAATCGAAATTCGATTGTTTTACATGTTGCGAAAAGTACGGTGAAAATTCTTCGTTTTTCTTCTCAATCAATAAACTGTGCTGTGCTTATACCTTTCAAGTACAAAAAAAAATTTAATATGAGCAATCTGTAGAATCGGTAAAGAATGAAAAATTTAGATTAATTGTGGAAAATTTGCTAGCATTTTTCATAATTATTTTGTGGGGTTAAAATTTATTATCCTGCTCATAAGGATGTATTAAGATCAGAGACGCGAGTCGGCGAAGTATGTGATGCAGTTAATTATAAAGTTTTAACTTCCTGAATTTAAATTGTTTTAATGCAACGTAAGTATAATTTCATGTAATTGCATATTTAATTGCCCTATGTTCGGTACTCAAACAAGCTTGTAAAGCTTAATTAATTACTTGTTGAAAAAAAATAGAACTTTTAGACGTACGCAACTCTGCAACTACCATATTTCCCATCCAAATTACATAAAAACCGTGAAAACTTTTTTTTTCCTTCTTCAATTATTTGTTTCTGTATAAATAATAAAGAGAAGAGAGTGCCAAAAGCTTTTTCTCGTAATTGGCCTTAGCTTCATAAACTTTCTATATATATTCATATATGTGTGTGCTGGCTGCTACAAATTGATAAATGAAAGTAATTTAGTGGAAAATTTAAGAACACATCGTATAGATGTGTATACAGAAGCATTTCCTCTTAAAGTGGAAGAGTGTACTACGTCTGGTTCATTTTTGTCTACAGGAATTTTTGCTTTGTACACACAGTGTTTTATACCCACATTGATATGCTATATAAATACGCTACGTTCTACCAACATACCATACAAATGTATATATAACGTGAAAGTGTATTCACTCTTATTCGATTTATAATAATAATAACAATAAATGAAATTGACTCGATTTATATATATAAATAGATTGGGGATTCTATTTTAAGGTTGTTGACCAACATCTCTCGTTTTGTTTTCAAGATCACGATTTAACATTTTTTTTTGTTTTACAATTGGAAAATCGGGAATTGATAAAATATGAACTCGCAAAATATTTTATTCGATTGGTTAGTGTCTGCTTTCTCGTATACGATGTGTTCCGATGGCATTTATCATGTAGTTTGCAACATTGCGAATTTGAATCCGGTAGTATAAAGAGGAGAACTTTTGTTTACGTCTAGACATACCAAATCCGCAAAAAGTAACTTCTCGTTCGTTTTGAGGAAAACTTGAGCAAATGTCTTATTAACTCATTCGCTTTCGACAAGTTTTTTCTCTAAATTTCAGTGAAAAATCATGAAAATTCTGTGATGAGATTTGGTTGTTGAGTTGGGGATTTTACAGCGATCTCTAAACTTTTTTTATTGACTCGAAAACTGTTATGAAAACAGGAAATGGGTAGTAAAAATGATGGGGTGGGGGAAATTAAAATAGTACGCACGTAGACAGGGGTACTCTAAATAATAAGACCTCGTCTTATGAACATAAATATAAAAATATTTCGGTGAGGAGACGTCATCAAGTTGTGTCAGTAGGAAATTTTTCTGGTTAAACTCATAAATAAAGCAAACCAAAACTATATATGGAGAAGGTAGAATCTCTTGTCGCACTAGATTTTATTTTAACATTGTAAGATGAAAACATCAGGCAATACACAAAAATTTACTTAAACGTCGATAGGCTTTAAAACGTACAACGTCAATAATCGTATTTGACTCTCGTTTGAACCAAACTTAGTTTAATTCGGCCAATTTGTCCTATAGAAAATGTTTATGTTTTCTAATACGAATTGCACTTTTCGGGAAATGAGGGCTTGAAAACAGTTTGTGCAAGTAAGAGAGGGTCAAAAAAACTGCCTTCTCCAGCGTGCGTTTTATATGAATTGCTCGTTCCAACCAGATTTTTTTTTATAAAAATTTATTGCAGTGAGTGGTTACGATCCATGATGAAAGAAAAAGTTGGAGAGCGTTCAATGATGGGTGGTGTTTTCACATATAGTTTTCTGGAAAAGTGTTCCACTTTCAAGACCAGAGTAAAAATAAAAGTCAGAAAGGTTCGAAAAGAGTCAGGGACCTAGTTTCATCTCGGATGATTTGAAAGAAAAAGAATCAGTTCTACAAAATTTTGCCAGTGGATCTAGTTTTGTCCAGCCAAATAATTTAACATAAAACATTTAGCTACGAAAAATCTTCGTTTGAACCCTGTCCACCCTCTATATCGACGATATTGCAGTTGTTAACGACAAGCCTTTTGTTTTCCATCAAATTTGATAAATAGAAAATAGAAAATATTTTTTTCATTATGGGGCTTGAATGGTTTAATTCTCGTGCTCGTAGGGATTTAACGAACCCAGTTTTTTATATTTTCTTTTATTCTACATAGTTAGGGAAAAGAATCTTTTATTCATACAAGAAAACAAATTTTTTCCATAACAAAAGAAAATTTCTATCCAACAAAATAAATTTACGAACGAAATTATTTTTCAGAAATATTTTAATTCGAGGAAATGGAAGAGGAATGTCAAATATTTCAAATCGAAACGGATGAGTAAGTGTTTGCATAATTTTATTTGTTTGATTGACGAGCTTCTTACTACTATACGTATATAGATTTATGTCGGATAGACTAGACAACAAACATCAACACAATTGCAGTCTCAATGTTCATACAGCGAACAACGAAGCTTTATGTAAATCCGAACAAGTCGAATACGAAAATGTTCAAGACGAAAGCATTTATGAAAATAGCTTGTGTGAGAATAGCGTTTACGAAGAAAACGTTGGCGCGGAAAATGGTACCGAAGAAACCATTTCAGAGGAAAATGCTACGAAGGAAAATATTTTCGATGAAAATGTTTCGAAAGGAAATGTAACCGAGGAAAATGTTTGTGTCGATAATATTTCCAGTAAAAATGTTATCGAGGAAAATGCTGCAGAGGAAAAATTCGTTGAAGACAGCGTTGATGAGATTAACGTTTATGAAACCGTTGCTATCAATGCAGACATTGATTATGAACAGGGTGGTAACGAAAATTTTGTTAAAAACGATGCAGCGGATTCGAACGAACAAGTTGAAGAAATTGAACATGTTGAGGAAATTGAACATTTTGAGGAAATTGAACATGTTGAGGAAATTGAACATGTTGAGGAAAGTGATCTAGAGACTGAAAGGTCATCTATAAACGACTCTGATGCAACACCATTACAAACCACACTGGTAACAGAAATTTGAACTTAAATTTTTGTTTCAACTTTCCAATTCAAAATAAAATTCTAGCCCAAGTCACGTCCTATTTCGGTGATATCCTCTAGATATTCTAGTCTTCCAAGTTCAAGTCCATCGAAAATTGAGCTAACCACCACCAATGATAATAAGTTTGGTTTAGAGAAAACAGTATTAGGAATAGATATTAATGCCGTACATAATGCGGTGCTCAAAGGTGGCACACGAATACCAGGTAAATTTAGACCAAAAAAAATCTGTACCAAACACGCACCAATCATTGTCTGTCTTTATCTATATGTTATAGAATCAATTGTGAATGAACACCCGGTGACTATTTATCCTGGAAAATGTCGAATGTCCGCATCACCTACTCGAAAAGTGTCACCAAACAGCCTAACCAATCAAATTGATCGGCCTCTGAAAAACGGCATTAACGGAAATGACAGTATCCCGTTGGAATCCAAAGACGACTCATTGCAATATCATAATCTACCATCATCAGTATTAGTATACAATAAACAATGTCCTATGTCGCTAGGAAATGATATTTTACAATCACCTACGAGTAGCGTCTTTACCGCAAGCAATAATAACGAGCTCATGTACATAAGTCAGCCGAATTTATCGATGGACAAAAATAGTGATTTAGTCGACGGCTTGTCATTGTACTCGTCATCACCGCCGTCACTGTACTCGCCCCCGTTACCAGCCTCTCCCGTTACGCATAGTGAACAAGAATCGTTAACAAATGATGAAAATTTGACTGATTATCATACGACAACTGACGACGAAGAAAACCATTTTGAAGAACACGAAAGAGTAAGGACAACAATTCGTTCAATCGGCTCTGTCAATTAACAATAAATATTCCTGATCTGCCTGCAGTTAATAGTTAACAACGACATAACCGATTTCCATACTCACCTGGGATTATTAACACGACCATCCAGTTTACTTGACTCCTCATCCATTGGCACTTTACCATTTTCGATGGACATGTGTACTATATCCGACGATAAAGTTCCATTGCTGCATTCCAAATACGGTATGTTCAATCAAAATTGTTCGATTTATGAGCGCAACTATATTATAACCACGTGAGAATTTTAATCTAATTTGAAACATTTCCATGAAATATTCTCGTTTACATAGACGAGAATATAATTCCTTATTCAAACAATGCCAATGGAGATGCTTTTTTGAACATTTATGACGATAAAGTGGCACAATTTAATTTAGCCGAATTGAATTTTGCACATGACGAACCAAGTAAGAATGGCCTAAATATTGGATATAAACCTATGACCCGTACATCGCTATCGCCAAGGTAATTAATGTACAAAATTCCAGATGAATGTTTGCTTGTTTGAATATTTTGTTACCACCTTTTTTCCATTTCGCGTTGATGTAATAAGTCGTGTTCATGCCATTTTTAACAGAACAACGTCTAGTGTTTGCGTTTTATTTAACTGCTCAAGAATCTGGTTTGCCAATTACATTAATTTAGATCAGAAACATAAAATCTTACCAGATTATACGACGGGTAGTGGACGCAATTCTGCCGAAAATTTATTTTAGACCGTATGCACAGGGAATGCCAGTGAAATTTAGACATGAATTTGCTTCAGGTATAATTCAGCTGGTCTACTCACACCTGTCTTACCACTACTTCGCTCACGTGTGTAACTATTTCACCCATATAAAGACGTATAAGACAAAGACAATGTGTTCGTATCAGTGGGTACAGCTGCAAAGTAGCTGAGGCGAATTGCATCACTTTTGTAACTGTCCTTGAGTGTACATACTTTTACTAGTTGAAATTCTGACAGTCCGTCCTTAATTCATTGAATATTGATTTTCACATTTGAAGTCGTCGGCTTACACCGATGAACTCTGCCCTTTTCCGTCTTATACTGATCAATATTTCCAGCCTTTCAAGGGCGACAAGCATATCACCCCAGTATATTTATAAAATCTACCACTTCAATTGACAGATTGAAACAAAATCTTTTACTTCATTTGCATTAACATACATTTCACTATTATAAGACCACACCAAAGCCAGACTTCATCGTTTTTCTTTGTCATTCGTTGTCGATAGATAACAGATGCTATTCTTCACTTTTTTCGTTTCGAAGAAGAGTCTTTCAAGAAAGTTTAGTGAATGAAATGAATAATTGTGTAGAATGCACATCGATAAGATTTTTGTGCTCATTAATTTCGTCGCATTGTAGTAACATTCCATTACTGACATTTATTGATTCATCCCAGATTATCATCAACGGAATACCTAAACGAAAGACTTCCAGAGAACCGAAACAATATTATACCAACATATTCTAAATTTGCAACACTAAACTTAGACCATGACAACCCTATCGACATTGCCGACTCAGCTAATAATTTACCATTACCACTACCACGTATATCATCATTGCCGACTATTTCGCCAGTTGTTAACGGTAAAGTTGATTTTCAATTAAAGTTAGTGCGTCTTCTCAACGAGTCATTGAAATGATAGGCGATGGCTTAGCGTCCAGAAGAGAATTGTCGACTCCGATCGAGGAGGATGAAGAACAGGATAATACTCAACAAGATGCTCCGATATCTCAAATCGAAAATAATATAAGTGCCTTATTAAGAGGTGATCTTACTGTTGCAAGAGTTCGAGGTTCGGTACTTTCTGTTTTACGTTTTAACTATAAGAATTGGAGAAAATTAAATTCGATCGAAAATGTTTGATTGTAGAAATTGTACCACCACGAACTTCTATGGGATTTCGTCCAGGAACGCATAAATCAGAAAGCACTAAAGAAATGCTGTTATCACAGAAATTATTCGGACCGTTACCTCCGACTCCGCTTTCGTCAAGCCCAGAGGTAGCCACATAATTCCTTGACTTGAGTGCTTTTGCACTAACATAAATTGTCTGTAATTTTAAACAGGAAACCGATGAATTTTCGCCATTACCTCCGTCGCCACAGCTAGATCTCTCTTACGACATGCTCAACAACGGTATTCATAAAGTAACTTCAATGCACTCGGTAACAGAACCGCGATTTAACGATTCTATTCGAATTGAACGTCCACCTGCGGTTCCACCTCATCGACCGCAGCCAGTTAACAATGCGCTTATAACAAGGTAAACTGACATTTTGTAGCAAAATCATCGGTGAAATAACCACGACAATTGTCGTAGGTCCATGGATGCTGGATTTGCCAAATCTTACAGGGTATCAGCTCCACATAATTATAACAACTTACACACCGATTCTCTTCAAAACAATTACGGATGCAATGGAAGACGAAGATTAATATCCGGCGCATTTCCGAAACGATCCATTGATACCAACGAAAGACGCTTGCAAACTTCGTGCAGTCTACCCGAAACCCCAATTTTTGCTAGGTAACCGTTTCCGTAACTGTTAATTACGAACGTTTTTCCATTTCTTATTTTCACCATCAACAGATGTGAAACTATCAGCACACCTCACAAAAGAGTACCTCAAGTATCTAATATTAACAGCATTCGTCCAGCTCATAGGCAAAAATCCTTACACAATTCGTCGATGGTTGATGTTGGCGGTAAGATAAAAAGATACGACAAATTTTAGCCGCTGGTTGTTGACGTTTTGGGACTTTATGTTGTAGGTAAATTTAACAGCAATCGACACAGTGCTTGCCAGGAGTTAAACAGTGGAGAAATGCTACGTTTGGCTGGTGGACCAGCACGAGGTAGATTTTCAAGAGCATTTCCGATGTGTTCCGACGAGTGAATCTATAAAAAAATTTCAGGTTGGTATCCGAAACAACGACACCCGAGATTATCATCAACCGAAAACATTGAACGGGATAGTTTGCAAAGATCGGTTCGAGCTTGGGACACTGTAACGTATAATAAGAAACCCCTAACGCTTCCGCCAAATTTTACGCCAAAGTTTTTCAATAAATCTCCAAGAGATACGTTCCGGCGTGTGACCAGCATGTTAATTCGAAAAAGTTAGTTGATTCTGTCGGTTCATTTGTATTCGCACACCTCTTATTCAATAAAAACAAATATTTTAGGCCACGGGGACAAAGAACCCAAGGGTGATAAATCAACATTTTCATCGTTTGTTGTTCATTCGCCGCCGACGAACAATGGTGAGTCTCCAAACGATGATAAGCAAATAATAAATGAAGAAAACTGCTTTAAATAAAACTGTTATTTCATAGGTGGTGAAAGATCTCAGGAGCGTCAGAAGAAGAAATCTGGATTCTTCAAGAAACTTTGGAAACGATCCAAACACAATTCATGCGATTAATCAATATTTTATATATGCAAGCAAATTTTATCCATAAGGCACTAGTTAGAACCTCAGTTATTAATTATGATTTAAGGTCATTCTTTTGCAGATGGGTTTCCTATCTTAAACAATGGAAACCATCATTCGGACAATATATTTAAGCGGAGAACACATTTTACTTTCAATAAGGAATATTATTTAGGCTACCAGTAAGTTTGGAATTAATAAGCATGGACTTCTGTGTTGAAGGAGTCAGAACGCAATGATTTTCACAATCAGTTCGCTCTGCGTCACTTTGTTGAGACTAGTTGATAACCGGAATCGGAATATCTTCCTCCTTTTTTCAAGGTCTTATCATAGCACTTCAGTACTCCAACTGCAATTATTCAAACTATGAGCACGCTAGAAAAATTTCCTGTGAAAGGCTAGTACGTAACCGCTGAGCCATCCCTGTGCGTATCCAGTTAGTAATTCTAAATTAGAATTTCTAATGAAACAATAATAAGCATTTTCGATATTGAATTTAAATCATCCGCACATATATCATAGATGGAGTGTTAGTCAAAGTATTTCGACTTTATTATGATAATGAGTCAACTCTATTAAATGTGTAAAATGTAGTCACCAGAAAAAACCAAGCAGAATCGTTCTCATCGGGGATCGAACCCGAGATCACTGGCGCCTGAGTTCAACGCTCTACCCATTGAGCTAGCTGACTTGTTTCAACAGATAGTCGAACTGTTTTCTTTGTATGTGTTGAAACACTCAATGCATACAACCTCACGTGATTACGGTGCGGTAATAGCTTGCATCACAAAATCTTCAAATGTAACACCTGGAAAATGTTAACGCTTGGATCATTCAAGTGCTATGGTCTTATATATGAAAACCTTGACCATTTTCATTGTGCAAAAGTGTTACTCTTGTATGTACGTTTTCAATTGAATTCCTTTCGGTTGTTTTGTTTTTCGTCGAATTCAATTTGTTATAATGTTTTGTAACGATACCACTCCATGGTTTTTCCATAAGGGTTTTTCCCTTTGCGTCCAAATTTTTGATAAAAAATATACAAAAAAAAAATCTGCTTTGGGGCCACAACAATATTTTTTATTGAAGCGAACAAAATTTGAATATGAAAAGAAATGATTTTTTGATCTTTATTCCAATTTTTCTTCCGTTCTTAAAAATTTTTAAAGTTTAAAAAAATACTAAACGAAAATTTACATTTAACTCTAAGCACAAGAATTTTAAATTTTTTCACCGAAAAAAAACAAACAACAACAAATTTGAAGAATGATCTTAATTGATACGGAGGAAACAGAGTTTTTGGAGTGGTTACGACTTAAATTGTTTCGACAAATAAACTAGTAGAATTTTTTTTATACCTTGTAGTCCTATGATATTTTGTAATAAATACCTACTACCGCAAAATTGAAGAGTACGTTTGGGTCTATTTTAAATTTTTAATCCAAAGTTGCATTCATGGATTAACTAAAGCGAAAATCACAATTCTCTAATAATTGGCAATTACAATCTCATCTTTAGTTATTTCTCATCAGTTCGACCAGATCCGACGAATACCACTGAAGATAGACCATTAATAAGAAACGTAGGATCAGAAGATCTGACTGACGTATCCATTGACGAAGTACAGGCTGCAGTAGCCGAAATGAAAAATAAAAAGTCTCCCGGTGAAGATGGTGTTCCAATGGAATCCATTAAACTAGGTGGCGACTTATTATTGGTTGCAATAACGCCTTTGTTTAATCAATGTCTCCAATGGGAAGCAGTACCAGAAGCATGGATAAATGCAGTGATTACATTGCTGCATAAAAAAGGAGACATAACAAAGTTGGAAAACTATCGACCCATAAGTCTCTTATCAACAGATGACACCTCCCTAATGGCAGCTGATCTAGATCAGGCGCAAATTATGTTACAACAGTTGAATGAGGAGTCAAACAAAGCTGGCCTCAAGATGAATTTTTCGAAAACGAAAATGACAAACATTGACGACGACAGAGACATTTAAATTGGGGATACTGTCATTGAACGAGTCGACAGTTATGTGTACCTAGGTCACAAATTGAAGTTGGGTCTGAACAACCAACCTGCAGAAATAAAACGTAGAATTGGTCTTGCATGGGCAGCGTTCGGAACACTCAGTCTAATTTTTAAAAGCAAATTGAACAATAGTCTGAAACGTAAAGTGTTCGATAGGTGTGTCCTTCCAGTGCTCACATATGGAGCGGAAACGTTAACTTTACCAAAAGCTTCCGAAAATAAACTAAAAGTGGCACAAATCAATGGATTCGACAACAAACAAAAGTCGTTGATGTCATGGAAAGAATAGCATCTTTAAAGTGGAGCTGGGCGGGACATATTGCAAGAAGGACGGACGAACGTTAGACCAAAAAGATCATGAACTGGAGACCACCTAAAACAAGACCTAGAGGTAGACCACCAGAGAGATGGAATAATGGTATAAAGAGAATTGCAGGCACAAGTTGGCAACAAGTGGAAACGAATCTTCGGAATGGAAGAGAATCGGGGAGGCCAACGTCCAGCAGTGGATAAAAACAGGCTGAAAAAGAAGAAAATTTTGAATTTCAGCTAAGACGTTTTCAAATTTTTGCGCCAAAATATCATAAACTGAAAACTCTTAATTGACACCTCAATGACTTAAAATTAAAGAAAACGAGAATAATTTCCATCAATGCACTTCAAGCAAAAGTGGTACTCTAAATAAGGTACTGAAACTTGACAGTGCTCCATACAAAATTTTACACTGTAAAAAGAGTGGGGATAAAATTTCATACAAAATAGTACTCTATTTGGCAGCTGTCATTAATAGCACTTTTGCTTGAAGAGCGTTGTTTCCACAATCTATTATATCAGTTCGCATAAATTTCACTATAATGTATTGCATAAGATGAGTCAGCACAATTTCGTTTTTTACAGTTTGGCGTATGACTCAGGGTTATTAAATGTTGCAAATGTAGAGTTGTCCACAAGGTTAAAGATTTAGATGAAAACTCTCGCAAGTAAGAAAAAGAATGTTGCAGTCATTTTAAGCTATAAATAATAATTCTATATTATGAAATTTAAATGAAATATGACTTGTTGAAAGTTACTGAAGCTCTGTGCATCGCATAAAATGTGTTACTAAAAGTTCACAGAGAAAAACAACTGCGGAGAGTGCGTGACTAATAAATAAAACCAAAAGCGCACCGCTAACACTCGCAAAATTAAGAGCGACGGGTTCCACACTGTCTCTTGGATAGTCATCAAAAAAATTATCAAATGATGGTTCACTTCGACGATATATCGTGCGGAACCAAAACTCCTTGATACCATGCTCCTGGAAACTGATTTCATTTCAATTAGAGTCAAACCGACATTCATACCGAATCGGTATAATAACTTACTGTAAGGCGTATTGACTGAAAAGCTCTGTGTATGGTGAAAACTTCTGTAGCGCAAAGACGGTGTAATAGTGGAAAATACAAACTCTTTTCATCACGCGGAATTTTTTGAGTAAATTTAAGTGCTTGAGCCACATAAAAGTCTCAAAATATTTGTCATTCGAAATTCCAGCGAAAACTCCAAATTTTCTGCTTGCCAAGCCAGTCTTAGCGTCAGATACACTACTAAAGGCACGAATTCTTCTTCTTAGTTCATGGTATGCAGGAATTGATGATGCATTCAACGAAGATAGCTGATCTGGAGATATTTGAAAAGTACCGTAATACATGTCTGAAAAGTTAGATTTTCATTTTAACAAAAATTCTACAACATCGGCAACAGATCAACTGTACCATTCTCAACAAAGTCTTCAACTGAGTTAATAAGTTTCTCATATCCAGGCTTCGTGAGATAAGATGTGTAAATGGTTGTGTAACACACTCCCACCAATGAACAAACGAATGTCCAACTAAACGATAAAAGTATCAGAAGAATTATGCTTTCCGTCCAATATAAAAGGCGAACCTCATCAATAAAATTTTAGTTGATCTCGGCTGTTGTCGCCACAAACTAGAAACGCCGTGTGCGGTTGCGATATTCATTACATCCAAAAACGTTCTACTCAAGTTAGCATGAAGGCTTCCAGTTACTTGAAAGATCGCACCAGTTCTTAATAATATTACCGTTGTGAAGAAGAACAATCCGAACGTTAACCAAACGTGGAACCTTAGCGTTCTGTATATCGTCGTTATCTCACTTAAATGCTTCGGCTGCGGGACCATCAATGTACCGCAATGACGATTGTAATAAGTCGACGTATCCATTTTCCTCTCAAACCCAGTCAGCCAAACCGAGCACAGTGCCAAATCAGCTGTATAGTTTTTTAGATCGTCCATCATTGTTTCGAATGATGTTTTTCCAGTGTGTGCCTTGTCTCGCAAGATGTGTTCGATTTTCCAATTTTTCGTTACTTCCCGAATCAGGCGATACTCGATGCCATCGAACCTAACAATCGTTACGTATTATTCCCTTTGACCGCATAAACGTTCACAGACGTTTGAAAATTAGAAAATATTGAGGGAGTTTTGATTCGTAGCTCACCTCAATTTTTGCGCGTCAACATATAGTACAAATGGATTGCAATTATATAAAGTTACTCGAAAGCTCCTTTGCTCATTCTTCTGTTTCACAAATGGATGAATCAAATTGTAAGGAACAGTACCGTTCAACGAAAGGAAATCTTTCAACTCAACCATAGTAGAGTTGAAGTCCAATTCATACACATAGCCAAAATGAGCATTTTTACGAAAGTAACTGGATATTTCGGTAAAAGTTCGGGATGGAAAAAGTTGAGATTGATTGCCAGAAAACATGAAATAGAGTTTGCTGTACGGAAACAGCGTTACAACTGACGCACTGTGCTTCAGAGATTTTAAAACCAATTGCAACGAGTTCACATCTTTCAAAATAATTAAAAAGTTTTCACAAAATTTCGTTGATTGCCTATTCAATATGGCAGACGATGTTTCTTCCACATAAAGATTTCGATTTAGCAGCCATGCAAGCGATCGTGTGTAAAAAGTTACATTTACAGGATTTTCCATTATAGTCCTAACACACTCGGTGGAATGTGATTCATGGCCAAAAATAAATTGAACGCAGCGCCGATTGTTAAGGAAACTCATCGACGACAAAATGAAATTGCAATCGACGTCCAGGTCCTGGTCATTAGCATTGATAATTGGATTTTTTGATGCAGAACGAACAGATACAATCAATTGAATAATAGTCAGAAAAATTGACAATTTTTTCAACATTTTTCTTCTCAAAAAAAAGTCAAGTCAAATGCAAATGTTCTCTATAGACTAGTTAGATGGAAAATGAAATTCGGTATAACATTACAAAAGCTATGTGGTAGGATAATAACTGGTTTTTGTTCTAAATTTTCATAAAGACACTCTTCATATTGTGCTACACTGAAAAAAAAATTGTCCGCGCATAACAACTGAGTTACAATAAGTTTTTCGGAGATTTTTATACATTGATAGCAATCTGGACTATTAGAAACGGGTGGTATGATGTCATTTTTATTGTACTAGTCAGTTAAATCAAGGCTGTAAACTTGGGGAGGTCACGCAGATCGCCATTTTATTAGATACACGGGAACACATTACTTCTGATGATTTTACCAAGGCTGTATACTTTGGGGAGGTCATGCAGATGCAGATACGCGGGTTACACACCACATTTCATACAAAAAATTCACCACACCATACAAATTCAATTTTGGTGAATGTGTTTGTATGGAAAAGGTGTGTTCCCGCGTATCTAATAAAATGGCGATCTGCGTGACCTCCCCAAAGTATACAGCCTTGGATTTTGCATGTAAAAAAAATCACCACATCATCAAAGCGACAAGAATCATCACAGGATGTGAATTTTTGTATGAAATCGGCGTAGTGGTTTGTTCGGTGTACGTGTAACTACGTGACCTCCCCAAAGCTTACAGCCATAAGTTAAATTGGTAAAATCAGACATTAGTTTCAATTCTCAGTCGAGTGGTTAATTTCAGTTAAGTGTATTGTCACGTTTCCAATTTCATATAATATAAGAGACCTCGATTGTTACACTGAAAATTCGACAACATGAGCATGGAAGACTTTCTGAATAAAAGGTGAGTTCTTGAAAAAATGACGAGTATTCGACGCTTCTTCTAGAATTCAAAGTTTCTTCAAGAAGCCTTCGTTTCTTCTCGCCATTTCTCTCTTTACCATTTGGTAAGGAGAAATTTAATTTTTCTATCATTTTTTTTACGTACTCAAATACGCAACGTAAAGTTTCTCACATTCACAGGTGAAGTAAATTAATAGTACATTATCGTTAAATTTGTAAAAATGTGGTTGAACCTAATCGTTATGCTCCATTTTTGAAATTACTAGGATCATCAAATGCTCACACACAATACTATAGAGAAGTTAAATTTATTCAAAGTGTCATTTGATGTTGGAGTCGATATAATTTCCAGAAAATTATATGGAACAGTTTACAAAGTTTACATTGCTGATTAAACAACAGTTATTTTGTATAGGTGGTCAATATAAAGTGTAATCGACAGGTGAAGGTAAGAGACCTAAAGCTTTTATGTTGGTTTGTTTTGCACATCGATATAGGTGTACTCGATAGGCCGTGACAAAACGATGGTTTGTTGACGCTTAGTCTGATGACATTTCGGCGGAGAAAATGTCTATTTTCTTCCCTCTTGTTTTCACAGGGGATAAAATAGACAGAAGAATAATTTATTTTAACAATAAATGTGCTGCCCAATTAAATTAGGTTGCTTTACTACACAGCGTACCGATTGATCAAAAGATCTTAGTAATAATATGTTGAATTTAGAATTTTAGTTTGAAATTAATTATAAATGTGCACGGTGAGGCTTTAGTATTTTACATGACTAGTGATAAAAAGATGAAAAGTAGAGTTTTCGTGTGAATTTTGTTGATCCGAGGCGAAGCCGAGGTCAATAAACACACGAAAACGAGACTTTTCATTTTTATCCCGAGTTATGTAATGGATTTTACATGCTGAGGGCGTCGAAAGAAGTGCTGAAAACATGAAAAGTATGGTTTTCAACGCATGTAGCATGTAAAATTTTTTTAAATAAACGTGTAAGTTAACATCCAGGTTTTTTTCATAAGTGAGTTGGGGGAGGGAAGTGCTGTTCAAGTAAACAAGTGGATATTTCGGTAAAAGTTTGGGATGGAAAAAGTTGAGATTGATTGCCAGAAAACATGAAATAGAGTTTGCTGTACGGAAACAGCGTTACAACTGACGCACTGTGCTTCAGAGATTTTAAAACCGATTGTAACGAGTTCCCATCTTTCAAAATAATTAAAAAGTTTTCACAAAATGTAAATCTTAGAATTTGTCCCTCTACCAATTCCAATGTCAATCTTAAGTCCTCACTGTTTCACAAGCCCTGGCTGGTTCTCAGGAACAGCTAAGGGGATTTTGCTAAAACTTGTTTACATGAACAGCACTTCCCTCCCCCAACTCATTTATGAAAACAAGGCATCAGAACAGTCGGAGCGTTTGCTGCGACTTAGCCCCGTACAACCCGTAATCCTATTTCGTCCGCAACCATAATACGTCCGTAGCCCTAATAAGCCCGGAACCCTAATACGTCTACAACCCTCTAATGCGTCTGTTACCAAAATGCAATTCAAGTTGGGCATTTTCAAATTTACTGAAACTGTTCATTTTTAAAATTGCGCATAGCGCAATTACGAAAGCCCGTACGAAGTACCTTTTAAATAAAACCAACAATTTACGACATTATTTTAGAAACCCAAAATTTTTTGCCAACTTTCCATTGGGTATTCAATTACCTCTCAAATGAAACAAAAACTAGCAAAATCGGATGAGATTTACTCGATTTATGTGCAAAAAACACTTAGGGCCGAGTAGCGGCCTTAGTCCAAGGGCCCAAATTTGAGACTTTTTTCGCCACGTTCTTTTCAGTGTTCAATTACCTTCCATAAAAAACAAAATCTAGCAAAATCGGATGAGATTTACTCGATTTATGTGCAAAAAACACTTAGGGCCGAGTAGCGGCCTTAGTCCAAGGGCCCAAATTTGAAACTTTTTTCGCCACGTTCTTTTCAGTGTTCAATTACCTTCCATAAAAAACTAAATCTAGCAAAATCGGATGAGATTTACTCGATTGATGTGCAAAAAACACTTAGGGCCGAGTAGCGGCCTTAGTCCAAGGGCCCAAATTTGAAACTTTTTTCGCCACGTTCTTTTCAGTGTTCAATTACCTTCCATAAAAAACTAAATCTAGCAAAATCGGATGAGATTTACTCGATTGATGTGCAAAAAACACTTAGGGCCGAGTAGCGGCCTTAGTCCAAGGGCCCAAATTTGAAACTTTTTTCGCCATCATTCTATTCGGCATTCAATTATCTCTCAAATGAAACAAAAACTAGCAAAATCGGATGAGATTTACTCGATTTATGTGCAAAAAACACTTAGGGCCGAGTAACGACCTTTGAGCCCTCCCAACAAGCCCACATTGCATCTTACCCAAAAACAATGTTCAGCAACTTTGTTCTACTCGTCAATACCTTTCATTTGATATATCACAAGTAGCTATTGCGTGCGCATTTCGATAGATATCGTCGAAAGACTGAAAAAGACCTATAGGGCCCTAGCTCTGGAGGGGCCGACCCTACCATGCCCATTTTCGAACTTGACCTTACTTTTGTCGATACCAATCGGGGAAAAAAAGAATTTTGAAAAAAGGTTGTGATTTACTCAAGCTAGAGGGGTCACGGACGGACGGACGGACGGACGGATGGACGGACGGACGGACGGACGGACGGACATTTTTAGCCCCGTACGAAGTACTGGGGGCTTATAAGATTAATATGCCGTTTGTAACACGTCGAATTGGAAGCAGACAGTAAGGGCAAAGCATTTGGTTATGTTCATAGATGACGAATCCGCAATAAAAAAAATGTCCGTCCGTCCGTCCGTCCGTGACCCCTCTAGCTTGAGCAAATCACAACCTTTTTTCAAAATTCTTTTTTTCCCCGATTGGTATCGACAAAAGTAAGGTCAAGTTCGAAAATGGGCATGGTAGGGTCGGCCCTTCCAGAGCTAGGGCCCTATAGGTGTTTTTCAGTCTTTCGACGATATCTACCGAAATACGCACGCAATAGCTGCTTGTGATATATCAAATGAAAGGTATTGACGAGTAGAACAAAGTTGCTGAACATTGTTTTTGTGTAGGATGCAACGCGAGCTTGTTGGGAGGGCTCAAAGGTCGTTACTCGGCACTAAGTGTTTTTTCCACATAAATCGAGTAAATCTCATCCGATTTTGCCAGATTTAGTTTTTTATGGAAGGTAATTGAATACCGAAAAGAACGTGTCGAAAAAAGTTTCAAATTTGGGCCCTTGGACTAAGGCCGCTACTCGGCCCTAAGTGTTTTTTGCACATAAATCGAGTAAATCTCATCCGATTTTGCTAGATTTAGTTTTTTATGGAAGGTAATTGAATACCGAAAATAACGTGGCGAAAAAAGTTTCAAATTTGGGCCCTTGGACTAAGGCCGGTACTCGGCCCTAAGTGTTTTTTGCACATAAATCGAGTAAATCTCATCCGATTTTGCTAGATTTTGTTTCATTTGAGAGATAATTGAATGCCGAATAGAATGATGGCAAAAAAAGTTTCAAATTTGGACCCTTGGACTAAGGCCGCTACTCGGCCCTAAGTGTTTTTTGCACATAAATCGAGTAAATCTCATCCGATTTTGCTAGTTTTAGTTTTCTATGGAAGGTAATTGAATACCGAAAAGAACGTGACGAAAAAAGTTTCAAATTAGGGCCCTTGGACTAAGGCCGCTACTCGGCCCTAAGTGTTTTTTGCACATAAATCGAGTAAATCTCATCCGATTTTGCTAGATTTAGTTTTTTATGGAAGGTAATTGAATACCGAAAAGAACGTGGCGAAAAAAGTTTCAAATTTGGGCCCTTGGACTAAGGCCGCTACTCGGCCCTAAGTGTTTTTTGCACATAAATCGAGTAAATCTCATCCGATTTTGCTAGATTTAGTTTTTTATGGAAGGTAATTGAATACCGAAAAGAATGTGGCGAAAAAAGTTTAAAATTTGGGCCCTTGGACTAAGGCCGCTACTCGGCCCTAAGTGTTTTTTGCACATAAATCGAGTAAATCTCATTCGATTTTGCTAGATTTAGTTTTTTATGGAAGGTAATTGAATACCGAAAAGAACGTGGCGAAAAAAGTTTCAAATTTGGGCCCTTGGACTAAGGCCGCTACTCGGCCCTAAGTGTTTTTTGCACATAAATCGAGTAAATCTCATCCGATTTTGCTAGTTTTTGTTTCATTTGAGAGATAATTGAATACCCAATGGAAAGTTGGCAAAAAATTTTAGGTTTCTAAAATACTATCTTAAATTGTTGGTTTTATTTGAGAGGTACTTCGTACGGGCTTTCGTAATTGCGCTATGCGCAATTTTAAAAATGAACACTTTCAGTAAATTTGACCATGCCCAACTTGACTTGCATTTTGGTAATAGACGCATTAGAGGGTTGTAGACGTATTAGGGTTCCGGGCGTATTACGGCTACGGACGTATTATGGTTACGGACGAAATAGGATTACGGGTCGTACGGGGCTAAGTCGCAGCAAACGCTCCGACTGTTCTGATGCCTTGTTTTTATTGCGGATTCGTCATCTATGAACATAACCAAATGCTTTGCCCTTACTGTCTGCTTCCAATTCGACGTGTTACAAACGGCATATTAATCTTATAAGCCCCCAGTACTTCGTACGGGGCTAAAAACCTGGATGTTAACTTACACGTTTATTTAAAAATTTTAAGCCTCACCGTGTGTGATTATGTATGATGTGAATTGTTGCACTTAAAATTTCTTCTGACATTCACTTTAATTTAGATTTGTTTAGCCTAAAATCTTCGAAAAATTTTAAAACGCTCTCGCCAAATATTTCTCTGCTTCCGAACCATAACCCTTTAATGCAGATCAAGGATTTTTTTTATGTTCTTCCTTATCTTAAATGCTTCTTTTCCAACCAACAACCTTTTTCCAATTTTGATAATGAAGACATTCGAGATACTTTACCCTTCAGGAAACGGCTAGTCGGCTGTTATCGACGACAACGAAAAGAATAAGTGTTGTTGGCTTAAGTCAACTAAGTATAAGTCCCATCTTGATACAATAAATTCTGGAAGGTTACTTATAATTTCCAACTTATACGTTGTTTTTTAATTATACGTCATTTGTCGCAAACTGTCTATTGTACTCAACGTCGTAATAGTGTACGGACAAAAACATTTTTGCCCTTTCTCCGCGAAATTTCTAATATTACAAACAGCATAACAGTTCTTTGAAAAAATACTAAAAATTTGTTAAAAAGAAGAAGAAAGAAAAGTCAATGCTATAAAGAAAAAATGTTTCGCTTGTCAAATTAATTGTATACTCCTAATTATCGCGTTAAGTTTCAACCCGGTGCCAACTATACAGACGAAAAGAAAAATTACTTGTAGTAATACGACAGAAAGGGTCATGACCGCCTGTATGTCTGTATGTCTAGAAACATCTATGACTCTATTATTCGTTTTCATCAAAGAAAAACACGGAACGATTGAATGGAAGAGTTATGGCGTAAAAAAATCTTACAACTGTTGGGTTCATTTATTAAAGCTCGTTGTAACCGTCTAGTCATATTGCACATCATAACAATAAATAATGACCCAATAAATCAGAAACTATTATGCGGTGTGATATAAGTAATGTATCCGAATGTATCTAAGTAATTGATCATTTTGAAAGATCAACGATGAAAACGATAACTTAAATCACACATTAACAACGATCGATAGGCGGCGATTACATTGCGTATATCGAATTATAATGAAAGGTGCAGTAATTTCGTGTCATCGTCGGTTCAGTTTTAAATTTATCAATGAATTGAATCTGAATATCATTTTGTATTCAACTGTGAAAAGCGCAACTTTTTTTATATGTACAATGCATAGTGATGTGTGGTGTAAGCACTAGTGTTGAGGTGTGAGACCTTTGATGAGCTTAACTAATTGTTTTGAACTTATGTCTAATGAGGCATGTGAATTATTAAAAAGAAAAGAAACAAAAGTAAGTTAGACAGACACAGGCAGGGTATTCTTTAGTTGTTGGTTTTGTCTGTGTAAAGTTTCGAGTGTTTGTTTTGCGTTATTTTAAGTTTACTATTATGTTGATTTATCACGACTGACGAACGACACTCTTTTTCGTCTGAACTCATTATGCAGATAGGTGTTTCTCTCAATTGGCCATTACGTTATAAATTTTGGTGATTTATGATGTCGTTTAGTTCGTTAAAGAAATTCTTCAGTCACACACAAAATTGGACAAATTTTCTTCTTCTTTTCAAAGCTATTGTGTGTGTCATTTTCTCGTTAAATCTTTTGTTGCATTTCGCCTTTGTCTTAATTTATGAATGATACGAAGCCAGTAAAATAAAGAAAAGATCGATCGAAAGTCAAGTGAATGCGAAATTCGAAATAAATTTATTTTGGACGAACACTGACTGTATAGAAAATGGCTGATAGAAAGACAAAAAAATCGCTGATCGGTGGCCTTAATTCCATACTTAGACTTTTAAACTTTTTTGTAGAAATTGATTTTAAAGCAAGTCGTTGCAATAACATCACTTCAAATTAAGTAAAATACTCCCGACATTTATCTAGATTTAAGTAGTATGTAGCTGAATTGGTATCAGTGGATCTCGCTATAATTTTGACATTTGAACTCGTAAAATCCAGTTTGAGCTGGACCCACAAATCAGATGCAAAATTCCTTTCAAAACATTGAATTAACGCTGTAAGGTTGCAATTAAATTACCATTGAGGAACGATTTATATCGGAATACAGGACACAAGAAATTGTTCGGTCGTGATTTATGAATGTCCTCTTTCGAGCAATAAATTTTCAATAAAGCTATGGATTCGTATACAAATAGTAGATTACTATCCCAGTTATAGTATGCTATTTTACCTTGTAAGGTTGATAAAGGCTTTGCCCTAGGGCAGTCATGGCCTTATTACTTTCCTAATAAGGTAAAATAATTTATCTGTCTAGAACGATAATCTCGAGCTTATCCCTCTAGGGAGTTTTTGTTTATCTCGATATATCTGTTCTCGACAGATAAAATATGATATGCACCTATTGCCAGACTGTTATTTTGACGTGTAGGTATTATGACCCACGCCTTCGGCTAGGGCAATAATGTCCTACACGTCAAAATACCAATCTTGGCAACAGGTGCATAATATATAATTTACGTTGTTTCATTAAACTTTCGTTTCCCCCTCACCTATCATGTTTCCTTTGTAGAGATAGATGACTTGTTTTCGTTGCATGAGTCAAAACTTACACGACACGACGTGACGTCATTTCCGAACCCAAACTCGGAAACAATTTTATTAAAATTAGAGATGTAAAGTTTGTTGACCATCAGAATCAAAACACATTCTAAACAACGAGTTTGCTACAGTCATACTTGTTATGTGCGTTCATAGATGACCTCATAGATGTATGCACTGTACTTGTCTTTGGATTGTTTTCAATACAATTGTATTGTCTTTAAAGACCAGCTGGAAATGTTCAGCTGTTGCTGATTCGGCACAAGTTTCTCGTTTAGTGAGTGTATAACAAACCTTAGGTAATATTTCACAAAATAACATTTCTATCATAACGTCATCCCTCATAATGAAATATACAAGTTGAATTCATAAATTTTTACTGTGATGACAATGACGCGAAATCAATGAGCGAAATTATCAAAACAGTATGTACACATCTGGCGAATCAGTAAATTTAATTAGAATCAAGAAAAATTACAAAAATTCCTCGTTGCAAGCGCAGCGCGCAGCGCTGCGCCTTAATTCATAACTGTCCCGGCATCTATTACACGATGCCCGCAGGGCATCGTACTTTCTAAAAATCTAAAAAGTAGATAGGAGCGTTTCTTAGGGTGGCGAGATGGGAAAAAGTCGAGTTCGGACCTAGGTTAGGACTGAGGCCGTACCTCGGACCTAATGATTTTACGGTTGATTTCGGTAGAGCTTTTGATGCTGATTCAGGAAATGTGGGTCACAAAATTTTTTTATGCGTCGCTTGGCCGCTAGGTGGCTTTAAAGTCGGAATTTTTGAAACGAAAACTGGCTGCCATTTCGCGTAAAATTAATGGATTGGCGTGAAATTTGTGTCTAAAGGGTTTTCGAGGTCGGCGCTTCCGAATAAAAACATTTGAGAGCGGCCACATGCATGTGAGCCACCGCAAATTACCAAAAAGTGGTTTCTTGGGTGGTTTTTCTCAATTTTCTCGAAAACGTGTCCATAGGATTAGATGAAACTGAAATCGTAGATAGCCACTGAAAATACCTATCGATTAAGGTGCATATCAATAGATTCCATGGTTTAGTTTCCGAGAAAAGTGAAAGAAAGTGCCAAAAAAGGGGACCAACTTTGATGTAGGTACGCCCACAAGATGGCGTCGTAGAGCTTTGGTTTCTTCGGAACAAATGTTCAAAAATGAAAGTTGAGGGGTGTCCTAGAACAAAGTTTTTATGCATGAGGTCAGCAAACCGATTTAAGATTTTGAGTCACACGATGTTCCAAGAGCCTGGAGGGGCGGCATCAAAATGTCATTTTGGAGTTGAGATCTTTGTGTCGCTTAAATTTCGTGTTTACACATCATAACGCATCGATTCGATAAAAATGAAACTGTTTTCTAAAGTTCGGACCGGCAATAATCTTATCTAATGTAAGCAGTTGGTGCTGGATCATTTTCCTAAAACAATTTTTCGAAAATAAACATTTGAATCAGTGCATGTTTATGAATTAAATTACCTGCGAAAAGATAAGGCCTATCAATAGTACAACATTTGGTCATCAAACACTAAACATTTATATTAAAATATTCGAGTTTCGTTTCAAACTTTACAAAATTCCAATTGCATCAAAGAACCATTTTGTAGCTTGTAAACATCAACAATGTTTCTGATTGATATACGTCAAAATGGTTGTGCTAAACGTACTAGATCAAAAGGTTTCAAGAATGGTACGCTTTTTTGTAAGCGCTAAAATTTTTAAAAGTTCATGTTCGTAACTCCACGTGCAAAGGGAAACTGATTGTTATATTTTGTCATTGAATCAATAAATTTAAGTTGCAGTAACAACGAACGAACATCGAACGTTGCAAACTTTGATATGTAAAAAATATCATTTTTTTCGCTAATTTGCCGGACATCGATGTCGTGGGATTATTGTCACGTGATTGTGATTGTTTTTTTCTTTGGGAAAAATGAATTCATCCTTTTACAAATTGTTACAGTGAAACGGTTTCACCGAATTTATTTAATTTACGCCTTTAAAAATCTTTTGCTACTTTCGAACGGATCTTAAATAAATGATTACTAAATAAACGTTTCCCGTTATTCATTGAAAATTTAAATAGGCTTCGGCTATTAGTGTAAAACTTCTTCCGAAGAAAGAGCTATGATCTTTGTAATTCTTTGTCCATTTTGGGGATTTTCGGGATGAATTTTGTTATTATGTAGAATCATTAAAGGTCCTATACAAAAATTAGATTATATAGGAGTATTAATTTTGAATAAATGTTCAAAGTCAATATTTGATTCCAACAGATTATACAGACTGCAGTTTTTGCACTGAGTGAGTAATACAGGAATATCTGTAGTCTGAATAAAAGTTTTCTAAAGCCATTTATCTGTCCCATAAAGAAAACCTAGGAGGATGGTTAAGCAGCTTTAGCTGCTTCGGATGTATCTCCTTTTGAGTTTACCACAGTGTTTTGATCATGAGCACCGAATAAGATATATAAGAGACTAGTCAACCCCTCTTATTACACAAGCACCGTTTTTAGCTTTTGCCCTGTAAAAGGCGTTTGCGTGGCTCTAAAAATCTGAAACTTCACAGGATGACTCTAAATAGGCGTTAGAATCGATTTTTGATAGTAGGGCCCTACCTTAGGTCCGGCCCTTCGACACGGACCTAACGATTTTTTCGTTGATTTTAGTAGTATTCAATGCGCTGAACACGATGGTGGTGAAGAAAAAATTTTTTTATGTCGTTTTGCCTGTCAAAATGGCCGCCGAAGTGCAAAATTTTGCACTTTTCAATTGCGTATTACGGGCTGCGGTTGATCGATTTCTGCGCTGTTTGTGCCTACTAAGGGGTAATCGAGGGTGTAGATTCCGAAAATCAAGTTTTTACGGCACCTCACGGTGGAAGAAGTGCCGCAAAATGCGAAAAAACCTGTTTTTTTGGGTACAAAAAATCGTTTTTTTCGTATCCCATTCAACATTTTCCACTTTATTGAAAACGGCTATTATTAATGAAAAGTACTCTAAAAGACCTTTCAAGTGAGCCCCATATCAAGAAAATCCTTGGTGCCGTTTCCGAGCAATTGAGGTTTAAATGTCGAAACAGAGGCCCAACTTTGATCTCAGTACGTCCACAAGATGGCGTCTAAGGCTATAGGTTACTTCGGCAAATGTTTTCTAAATATAAAGTTGAGATAGTTCACAGAACAAACGGATTCAAATCGAAGTCACTGGACCGAGATATGAAAAGATTTGTAAACGAAAATTTTGTGACATTCTTCAGTATATGGCGCACTGCTTCTTAAATGAAAAAATTTTCGTTGTACAAATTTAGATATTGCAACGAAAGAAGTTCCAGCACTTTAGGGCGCACTAATAATTAGAGTGTGAGCGCCACAGCAGTGATTGGGGCAAAACATCCAATATCCGAAGCCTCTGCCTGGAGCGATTATGTGGTCTTAGGGTCATATTTTGCTAAAAGATTTCCACAATAAATTATTTGTTTTACATCTTTTAATGAATTGAATTACCTGAAATCTGATAAAGCCTATCGATTGAACAACATTTTGCCATAAATCATAACACTGTTTGTTGCATTCATTCATTTTTCATTCCAAAGCGACATTTTATTATTATTTTTGCAAACAACAACAAAATGTTTTTCGTTTTAAGACGTCAAACGACAGTGCTAAAGGTACTAGATCAAACTGTGTCAACGTTTCTACGCTTTTGTAGGCGCGAAAATTTAAACAAAAACCAATGCTCGATATAAATGTACTAAGTGCATTGCGCTTCAATTTTGAGCGTATTTTTGTTAGCGCGAAAATATATTCGAAAAGCGATAATAATAACATATTATCGCGTGTGATCGTTCTAAATTTAGTAATGTGCGTTACAGTCTGTCTTTGCAAATTAAATGTATTAGCAGTCGGCAGTTTAAAACTAAACATTAAATCATTTTTTATTCGGTTGCAAAAGATTTAAGTGTGTTGCGGGTGGGTCTAAATAATTTTTGTATTATGTTGATTCCACGAACTCGAGCAAAATTATAATTGTTTTGACTTACACATAGAAACAAGTCTGACATTATTGAATATAAAATAGCGCCAGTTAGCAAATGTACAGGTGAACTTATTGCATTGGGTGGAGTCGGGTGCAAACGAAAGATTTGTCCTTTCAAAAAATTTAGCAGAAGCACTAATAGAACAAACTCACCGGATTTGTCGTTTTACAAATCGCGAAGGCGTTTATAGATCGATCTTACCGTATTTTTCCTTCTACAAAATGTAATGGAGACTCTAAACTCTAATAGATCGATCTCACCAGATTTGGCTTTTAGCGAAATCTCTAATAGAACGACCTCACGGGACTTTTCCTTTTACAAAATGTAGCGATAACGCTAACAGATCAAGGTCACAGGATTTGTAGTGAAGACTCCAATAGATCGACCTCACAGGATTTTTCTTTTTACGAAGTGAGGCAAAATCGCTAAAATAGATCGACCTCGCCGGATTTGCTTTTTTACAAAATGTAGTAGACGCTAATATATCAACCTCATAGATTTTGTCCTTTTACGAAATGTAGCGAAGGCTCCAATAGACCGACCTTACCGGATTTGTCCTTTTACATAATGTAGCGAGAACGCTAAAATAGCCCGACCTCAACGGATTTGCCCTTTTACAAAATGTAGCGAAGGCTCTAATAGACAGACTTCACCGGATTTTCCCTTTTACAAAATGTAGCGGGAACGGTAATAGCTGCAGCTCATTGGATTTGTCCTTTAACAAAAAGTAGCGGGAACTCTAAAATAGCTCAACCTCACCGGATTTTCCCTTTTACGAAATGTATGCTCAATCTCTATAGAGGAGGAGGAATTTAACAAAACCGTATACTTCATACATTTTTCCGTACACCGTGGGAGAGGGTCTGATAATCATACTTTTTTGCGCAAAATTTAACAAAAATGTAACAAACGCAATTCCTAAATGAAACCTAGAGTGATGGTTAAGGCAGCTATGCTGCCTTCTCGCATTCAGTTGTAGGCATTGGGTGCAGCTAAAATATACTAGTATTTCCTCATATTTCGCTTCGAATTGCGTGCCCGTCACATTGAGTGGCAATTGATCTTATTTTACAACGTGACGTTACGCACACATATTGCAATATGTTTGTTAAACAATAATGGTGTGGTTATGGTCTTCTTACAAAAACAACAAACGTTTTTCGGCTCATGAGTTAGCACATCCTTAAGTTCCTGACGCCACTGTTGTAAATTAGAATCCAACAAATTGTAAATGCTTCGCTTATAATCCAACGGTACCTACATTTGGATTTTTCATGATGTTTACTTCAACGTCATTTAAGCATTCGATTAAACGTATGAAAAGAGCTCTGATGCTTATTGGAGGTGGTTCATTTGACTGAATTTTGGAAGGAGCTCGTTTATCCTCAGACTGAAAAGCAATAGATCCATTTGGCTGCATTTCGGTATAGGGAGCTCGGGTATCGTCAGACTGAAAAACCATTTTAATCAAAGTTAAGTTCACACACAATAATTGTAATCCTCATCACGGTTCACATAATTCGGTTTTGAGATAAATTTTTTTTCGCCAAAAAGCGGGAAAATGTAATTGAAATTCGTAAGTAAATCTTCAACTGAATTGTTTAGAGAGATTTTTTTCGTCATATAATTCTCTTACCATTATCAAATCCGTTTCGTCTTTTTGTCAGTTAACCTGTGTGACAAGTGGTATGTTATGCCTAAAAGGAACCCTAATATACTGAATCAAGATTCACATGTCACATGGTTTAAAGGTATCTTGCTTGTTTATTTGTGGTTGTGGTTGTGGCTCAGATGCGACGAAAGGTGGCAAGTTTAAATAAAGGTAATAATGAGCCTGTATAGCTGTCCTTGCAATACTGTGTGCTCTTACGTAATTACGTTATTTAAAAACAGATCAAACGCAAATAATAATCCGTAAGGTACAATGATGTTAAACCTATAAAAACACAAGTTCCTTTCTTAATTCAAGCCCACTTTCGTTTTTCTTAGCATGTAAAATTCTTTGCATTAGTCGTCATAACAATGAAAATCCTCGACCTCGTCTCGGATCAATAAAATTCACACGAAAACTGTTTTTTTTTATTTCTTGTTATGAATCTGATTATCGTTCTACTTTCACGGTCCAGACGATGTGTTAATTATTCTATTCTATATGTTTTCCTTAAATCTTTCAAATCTTAGTGCGATTAATTTCGCTTGAGGAGTTTTACCCGGGTCCTACTGCGAAAATTATATTCACTTAAGAGAATTCGTAAAATTTTGAAACTAAGAGACCGATTTTCTACCTTACGGATGTGTTGGTCTTTCTATTCTTTCTGCTGTTCGAAATTGTTATTACTTGCAAAACACTCGCATTATATCGGTCTATTGAAAGAGCCGTATACGCAGCGCAATGTCAACGAGTTTCAACTTTTTTTTGCCACTTCACTTAAAGCTTCGACGTGTTCAATCAGCGAACAAAGTTATTACATTAGAAAAATTTATTACAAAATAAATTATCAACAACAAAACAGTTTACAAAATATAAAACAAACTGCCAATTGACTGGCACTTAAAAACTAATGTTAAATTTCGTATACAATGTTTTTCTTTACATATTTACATCGCTTTTAACGAAAGTATTATTTCAACCGACTAATGACTGAAGAGCTTTAAATTCAAGGTTAGTGTCAGCTCCAGGTCTGCTTGTCTCTCCGATCCACAAGCCCAGCAAAAATGGATCCACTGAAAATAACACGTTAGGGTTTGATTGTATGGGCGTGAATTTGTTTTAACCTATCATAGACGACAAAGTATGACATCTTTCAGTCTATTACTTCCATTAATATAAGTATTTTCAAAAGATTCAAAATCTTTTACTTCAATAGTTCAAAATCATGCAATCTAGACAGATGCCTTGATTATAATGTCGGTAAGCAATGAACTAGCCGTCTATGAAAGGTTGCATTTACGATTCCCCAATATTCATTCTTTTGAACAATGAACCAGCGTTTTACCTTCAACAATCCAATGCATGCCAGCTTCGTTGGCTTCCACATAAACTTTGTAGAGATTTCCATCATTTGCTGGTACTCTATAATATCGATAGACGGTCAGCAGTGGTGCCTGGTTGTTTTTGCTTACATATCCAACTTCGGCATTTAATGTTTGAGTTCCCGGTGGAATTCGAAACGTAAAACTGAAAGGCGGTAACATTTTAGTACTGGCACAGGGTAATAAAATTCGAAAATAAATGAGTAAAATGGTAATAGTATGGCTGGACATGGACAAGTATTTGAGCAAGCATATTAAGTTTCTTTTGAGGAAACTGTTTTTAAATATTTAATAAGAATCACATTCATCGGTAGTTCACTGGCAAAATTATGAAACCACACCAAAATGATAATTGTCGAAGAACCATGGTTATGCATATATGTTGGAGTAACGTAGTTATTCTCTTGGTATAGCAAAACCCACCATAAATACTAATTGTACGCTTCAAACGCTTCGTCAATCAATATTGATATTTAAGAGACAGTTAAGATCCACTGCAGAAATTGATAAATTTATGCCAAGATCACGATCACATGTGTCCCATATTATTTTTTGCATTAATGACACACAAAATGCAAAGTGAATAAAACAAACAAAAGACATGGTGTAACACACCGTTCATAGAAAGGTTAACTGAAGAAAAAACAAATTGTAATTTTGTTACTCATTATTAAAATGGATTAACGCACATTTGAAGAATACACACACAAAAAATGATTAGCTTTTTTCGGATTGAATTTTATGTTTTTGTTGTATAATAAACGTCGTACGGTTAAAAGCTCTTGCAACATATACAACACATCTTTCGAGTATATACAACGGCTTATGTGCTATTATTATGAAATCGGAAACGCGGCAATATGGACAATTAATAAGCTCGCTTTCATAGGTCGTTGAATTATGTTGTGTACGCATGATAGATGCTTTTAAAACATTTACCACTGTGATCCGTCTAAGAAACACAAAATTTGCACTAATCAGTCCTAACTTAGAACTCATCTCCTAAGTGGATCGAGTCCACTGGAAGTCTTGCACCTAGGTCACCTAGGATATTCCGCTAATGTTGAGGAAGTAAATGAACGTAACTTGTCCCGCTCATATAATATTTTTGGAAGTTTACCTATAAACATAACGGTGGATACGCAAACTGACACTAGGCTGTTTCTCAAATCCAGTTGGTTCTCTTGTCCTCGTAAATCCATTAGATACTTCGAACTAAAAAAATTCCAGTGCGTATAACGTCACTTTCTGTTGATAAAAAACCTTTATTTTTATAACCTTTTAGTTTGTAACAAACTCTGTAGAATAAATTTTTGTTAGAGACATCCGATAGATTTCCGAGGGTAAGAGAACCAACTACATTTGAGAAACAGCCTACTGACACACTTAAAGATTTTATCTTGAAAAGTTCAGATGACCAATGAGGCTAGTAAATCTGAGGATTATATAGTCCGGAAAATTCGGTCACAAAACCATTAACATTGCTTCAGAGAAGTTTCTGTTGATTGTAAGACGGGTATTCCCGTAGTTAATAATCTTGAAAATCATTTGACTAATTACTGTGATTCTGTAGAGGACTGTCATAACTTTATTTTCCAAGTATGTAGTAGAACACATTAACAGAAAGATTAAACTGTTTTTTTTTCGAATATGTAAATTTCCAACGGTCAGAAGTTTAAATTTCACAAAATTAACCATTTCAACGTTCGTAAACTTACTCTCGTGTCGGCACTGAAGGATTGGCCCGATTAAAGTTATATCGGAAATGTTGTAAACTCTGAGTGTTTAAGATTTTTTGCAGGTCGTTTGCGTTTGCATTTGTCGTTGCCGGGTCGGTAACCGCATCAGAAAATACAACAAAGACACTAAGCACATAAAACGATAAACGAAACATTTTTCACGAAAATGATTATTCGATTAGAAATGATGTTTAAGCAACGGCGATCCAAGAGATACTGGTGACTCGTAATTGATGCATGAGAAATGTACCAAAATTAAATATTCAAGAGAAAAAGAAGAGCTCTTTTTAGAAAGGGCCCACATTGGCGGTTTTTTAACTTGTTGTTGCTTGAATTTCTGTGTTTACCGTGTCTACACGTTTCGTATCATCTTCAAAACGTTTGGTGAGCGCGCGGGTTGACTTTATAGAGTGATATAATGGGCTATACTATAACACACATCATAATGTATTATAATGGAATTTAAATAATTTGCGTTCTCACCGACCAAAAATTAAATGTTTTGAAGATTGATGAATCTCTTTTTTTTTTTAATTATGTTGCTGGCGACATAACATTATGGTGATTATGAGAGTGCGTAATTTGGTGAACTAATTTTTATGTGTTTACTCAAGCTAAAGGATGTTGTACGATCGGTTGCAAACGTTGTAAATTTGAATGTTCCAATGTTGCTTTACATTGGGCAATTGTAGTGACCTGGAGCGAATGAGGCATCTACACCATACAGATCGAAGATGTTTGTAGACTTGATGGTATTAAATGCCCAAAGATTTTCGAAATTACGTTAAAGTTTTTTTCTGTATTCTAATGGGAAATGCATTTTACCTCATTGACCTCTCTGAATCTCTGATTAATATAAATATGTACCTACTGTTAGTAATTTTACAGTACATACAATAAGATTGAAACTGCGTTAATCCTAATTCAGCCAAAAAATAATCGCCCCTCGGTCCGAAAGCTTCTGTGCAAAGTTCTTTAGCCTATAAACAAGTAATAAACAAGTTATGCAACAAGTTGCGATAAGGGGTTGAGGCTGTTTTTTTACTAGATTTGAAGTTATTAACCGATAGAAGCGAGAAAAGCTTCATTAACACATAATCTGCCAAAAACCATAGAGTTATTCTCCAGAGGTGACATGGTGGCGCTGAAGCTAATCTGCAATTTATTCTGTTTATATATATATTTGATACTTATTATTTACTTCGAAGCGTTTTTCTATTGATAAGGTAAAAGAAAAGTAGACGATAAAAAATGACAGCCGTAGTGCCGTTCCAGATGCTGTTCCAGAAGTTGGTCCCTCAGAAAGACGGAAAAAATGTACACTTTGGCACCAACTTTTTTTTCAAGACTTGCAGCCCAAAAGTACTGAGTTTATTTATATGCTGCAGAGAATCCGGACTCTCCGAATATTCACTATATTTTTAGTCATAACTCTCGTGGATTTACTAGCACCAAGCGGTGCGTATACTCTACCTATAGGTCTTTCCAAGGCCGACATTTGTACAACATTACAACAATTTAAAATAATTTTTTCTTTAGTTATTGTCGAAAAACTGTTTCGGTACCCTCTGACATGTCTTCAGTTTTGAACGCTTTTCACAGAAAACAATTTTTTTTTAGAAAAGTGAAAGATATGAGTTTCCTAGAATTAAAAGACGAATCCAACGAGCTATCACTCATTAAAATCAAAAACCGCTTGTTCCCAAAGTTAAAAAAATCACCTGAAGATTTGGCGATATCACTCATAAGCAGATGGGCTTACTTGTTTCCGGTAAAATACCAAACCTTAGTACACGTAATAAACGCTCCGAATCAAATCTTAATTATAAATCACTTAAAGATTCGTGTATAATCGGCAGTGTTAGCGAATCGCTAGAATTTCATTACATTTTGATGAGCCTGGTAAGAAAAAAAAATCGCTGCAAAACAAATTGAGCTCATGCATAAGAGTGATTACATTACATGTTTTATTATGACACCGAATCGTACAGATAATTATATTATATTTGAAAATTTGTTTACACTTTATCCGTATCTATTGTTCAGTTGAGCAATCACACTTCACCATAAAGCGTCCAAAAACTCTTCATATTATTCGTCTAATTAACTTTTCTTTTGTGGACTAACGACTGAGTAAATACAGAGAATCTTGATCTACAGCTCTGTTTATGGTCATTCTTGTGAAAAACAATTTATTTGCTCATGTCATGAGATGCGATGTGAATGTGTGATCGTTGATCATGTACTAAGTTTTTTTTTCGTCTAAAACTTTCAAATTGGATAATCTAATTTGGATCACACATCTTCGAACAATTACCAAAAAAAAAATTGCTGTGATGCAATTGTAAAAATATGTTCGTTTCATGTCCATGTCCATCATTGAAGCATAATTATAAAATTTGAAACGATAATTTTTAATTAATTTTTTTGGTTTAGTAAAATGAGATCGAATTATGTGTCGGTACAGATCTTACTTTCGTGTGATCACGGAGACGTGAGGTTATTCACCCAATATTATCCTAATTTTTTGCACTTTTTTCTAAGTTATTGCAGAATGAATTTAACATAAACATTTTATAAGAAATAAGCAACAGAAAGCATTTTAAATGCGCATCTTTCAAGGTTGATATATTCATCTAAAAGAATGTAACTTTTTTGCGAAGAAAACACTTTTTTGCTACAAATTTAACAAATGAATTTTTCGTTTTTTGTTAAAATATCAAAGATTCAAAGCATGGACACGTCGTAAGCTAACTTTTTGGTCAAATCATAGCATAGCGCTATGGTCAAATGGGTAAATCACCAACACCATATAATTATTATACTTATTTGCAAGTCTGCCTTGGTCGGCGGTTTTTAGGCATTTTCACTTGAGATTTTTTTTTGCAAAACATCCGTTTTCGGCCCCTATACATGAAATGGTATTTTTCGCAACAAGTGAAGAAAAGTAGGACTTTCCATTTCCTTTATTGCGAAAAACGTTGTATACAACTCGATGAAAATGCTTTTTTAGGCACACGATGTGTATTGTCACATTGGGTCTGCGGCCTCGAGTGACAATCTACCTACACATCTAGTCCATAAAAAAGCATTTATCACTCGGTTGTATAAATAGCTATTACATAACTAGGGACATAAAGATGAAAAGTAGAGTTTCCGTGTCAATTTTCCACAAACACATGAAAACGAGACTTTTCATTTTTATCCCGAGTTGTGTAATGGATGTTACATGCTGAGAGCGTCGAAAGTAGTGCTTGAAACATGAAAAGTATGGTTTTCGACGCATGAAACATGTAAAAATATTATATTATGTGAAAAAAAAAAGTTTTTAAAACGGTGAAACCTTGTATTTCGAGCCGATGACGAGACTTGACTTTATGATATTGGTTAACAATTCATCTTGTATCTCTAGCCGCAGACGTGACTTGACTTGATGATACTGGATAACAATTAATAGTTATTTAAATCACATGGGTCGAAAAACGATTTTTAAAGGTGTATGTGTGAGCTGAGAGGGTATTGTAACATGAAAATGCGAGTTCGTGAACAGAGGTTTACCGGGTTTACCGAATGTTACAATACCCTCGAGGCTCACACATACACCGAGAATTTTTAACAATAATTTTCGATCCGAGTCATTTAATGGTATTCATCGAAAATCACGAAAAACACCAAAAATTAATTCCTTGGAGTCATGGAAAAGCTATTCTGTGGGACGTAACAATTAGGGATACATTAGCGCCTTCATACATTAAGGAATCTAGCAAGAAAAGATGGTCAATTGCGGATAAGGCGGAAAGATTGAAAACATAATCATTACAAACATTTGAAAGAAAATTATTTGTTCACTCCGTTAGCTTTCGAAACTTTAGGTTGTATGGGGCCTGAAACTATGAAATTTGTTCAAAAATTGGGATCAATCATGAAGGCTGCTTCAGGAGAGCCACGTTCAACAGATTATTTATTACAGAAAATTTCAATTGCCATTCAAAACGCGGCATGCATTTTGGGAACATTAGGAGCTAATACAGTAGATGATTTTTATTTATTGTAAAATTTATTTTTTGAAAAGATCGTTTTTTTACTGGCTGCGCCACTGTGTAGCAGTCTTTTTTTTCGCTTGCCAAAAATTATCAATTTAATTCGAAGCTAAGCACCAAACAAACACAAAATAAGTCGATCACTTCAGGAACACACACAAATATTGTAACAACCAAAGCACCATTAAGGCTTCTAATGGTATTATTGGTATCAAAATACTACTCTATTTGACGTGTAAAAACCTCTATTACCCTGCTAGGTGCTTTGCAACAACACGACAACGATTCTTGACAGCGTTCGTTTTTGAAGAGAGAGACGTCTCTCAATTTGTTATATCTACTACAATATGATCAATTTGTATCAGGGCCTACTTTTTAGAAACTTTTAGAGAAAATCGAGAAAATCAAGAAACTTTGAGAAATTCAAGAAACTTCGAGAAATTCAAGAAATTTCGAGAAATATTTCTTGAATTTCTCAAAGTTTCTTGAATTTCTCGAATTAGAGAAATTTCAAGAAATTCAAGGAAATTCAAGAAATTCGAGAAACTTCGAGAAATTCAAGAAATTTTAAGAAACTAATTTCTCGAGTTTTCCAGTTGTTAACTCTAGGTGAACAATTTCCAATATTTAATCCCTGGAGATTACAAATTTTGACATTTTCTAAATATGCGAATTCGAATAAAAGTCGTGTTTTCGATCAAAGACGAATGTAAAATGATTTAGTGAAAAACTAAAGTGCTTCTCTAACAAAAATTCAAATTCAGAAAATTCAACGTTCTAGTCACTCTTGTACAATTCCAACATTTTTCATGCCGCTCATGCTGTTTCTTCTTCTTCTGAGTGTGTATCGTGTGTATGTGTGTGCCGATACATTCCATATTTATTTACACAAAAATTGACATTTTAGCCAGCAAACAAATCTTTACTGAAATTGTGATCTCCTCTTTATAAAATAATTTTTGAAAAATCGAGACTAGGATATACAATTAAAATGTCTACAATGCAGGCCAATCGAAAACGCAATCGATCCACCGATGTCGATTTTCACTGCCAATCAAAATACTTCGTAAATCAACGTATGGTGGATTCATTAGACCAAAAATACATGAAAACTATTTTCGGTAAGAAAATATACTTTGGCGCCCTTGCCAGAAAAAAGTAGCCATACTCTTCATCTAATCGTTTTGTTTTGTGTAGACAAAACGATGGGCTTGCTTTTCAATGGGGCCAAAAACATGTCTAACAACAACCAACTGCTTGAGTCCAAAAACGATAAATTCAGGACGATACGGTTGGATGGTGAAGGCAATGTAAACTTTGTGGATGGTAGTGCTGAAAGCAGCGTAAAAACTGGATGTACAAGCTGCAACAAAATGTCAACTATTCAATCTGAGTGCTCGAACTGTAACCTAAATCTGTGTGAATACTGCGGAGTCAGTTGTGCTAGTTGTCTCGAGGCACACATCTGTAAGCAGTGTGTGCAACTATTGTAAGTCTTTTCAAATCAAAGATTTATTGAAATTGTATTCACGGCTCTGCACACGTTTCAGTGAGAACAATGCCAACAGTCTGCCGTGCTGCAGAACTTGTAAAATGTTTACGTAATTTATGTTGAGATCAGCTGGCGATATACTTATACTATGGGATTCACGGTGAACTGTTTTTTTCTTGGTTCGAGCAATATTTAGCGGATTTACATTTAATTTATTGATGACAAATTTCATTACCTTTTTTTTGGAATTATACAAAGCCGATTCGGCAGAGAAATGTTTTTAATTTTTTTTTAAATTCAGCTCGGTGTTCTTAAGGTTCATGTTTGCAATTCGTCCTTATTAAATTGAAGTAAAATACGTTTTGCAGCATGCAGATTCAGCGTGTACGATGCTCATTCAGTCTACTGATAATTTTATTATACTGGCGATGGTATGGTGGCATTCTTATTTGTTTATATGAAAGGTCAGTCTACATCGACCGATTAACTTCAATATTCATCAAAACTCCGAAATTTATTTATTATCCATATGTCACTGTTCACAACAATCTCATGGCAAAATATCAGTTGCATTCAATTCGTTATATTTCTTAGTCCATTTGTCGAACTTGTCAATCAGTTCCACCGACATTTCCTCCAAGTAGGAGCCAACTTTCCCTTTCCTCATGAAACTGAAAATCCTCAAATTATTTCATTTTAATTCTAAAAACGTATTTCCGAACGTAATTACCTATGACCACCAGCACCTTCCTCGCTAAAATCAGCGCTGAAATTCTTTTTCATTTCGTCGAACGATAAATGTTTCACCAATTGCTTCAGCTGTTCTTCCGGGTAAGATTTTCCCAAGAATGCAGCTGTTTTCTTCAAAACGGCCATCAAATCACTTTTCATTTCTTCGTATGTCAAAAACAGAATATTCTCCTCGTTCCTCAAGTACCAGAAGTCCTTAACATGTCCATGATATGGCGATAAAAAAACTTTGTCATCCAGAAACGCGTTCAAGAACTGTTCCATGCTCCCCTCGTACCCCTGCATATACACATAGTGATGATAGTACGAAATGGCCAAGTCCTTAACACCGCGAGCTGTGTAGATGATTTTCGGTTTGACTGTCCAAAGTTGCTTTGGAAGTAGTCCAGCTGGTAGATGAGTCTTAATATGTCTTGGACCGGCAGTATCGTCATCCGGTTCGTCCAAATAGTTGAAATCCATGTCCTCAAATATGATATCAAATTCCACGTACGAATATCGTTCGAATGCTGTCGTTCCTTTTGCTTGGTCAAAATTCAAGTTGTTGTTCAGCATCCAAATCATTTCTTGGCACCAGGTTGATCCACTTTTCGGAAATGTTATGCTCCATATGTCACTTGGATACACTTTAAAATTCTCGATTTGTTCCATGTACTTTTGACTCTTTACCGGTAGAAAACATGGTTCAAATTTCCATTGTGATCCCAATGGCGTTTGAGGATTCGGTTTAGGATATGCGTAGATGAATTTATCAACTGTTCGATACTTTAAAGTGTCCGTTTTTCCATTGTAACTTTCGCAAACTATCGGCATTGTGAAAATACTTGCTTCTGCTTATTTGGAAAGAAGTTCACGAACTAATGGAGGTGGTGTTTGATCCAGTTAAATCACACAAAAATAGATAAGATAAACAGCTGTTGACGTTTATACAAACTTTAATTTCGTCATGTTACGTCGTTGATTATGGTCATAGCACTGCTCCTAGCATTAACAATGACTTAACAAGCGTCAAATTTAGAGGCTTCAGCAATAAAAGCTACCGCTAGATGGGTTGTATCGTATGTTTAAATTTGTCTGCTTGTTTTTACATTGCAAACTTGCAACAGCTACACTCTACTTCACCAATGGTGATTAATTTTATGTATTAGTGCGATGTGCGAGCGAGATAAATAGTTTCGTCCCGCTCGCAACAATGTTATTTCTTTTATCATATACGCGGTGTGATTCCCCGAAAAAATTATTCACCTACCCCAGTGAAAATGTCGGTCTCACGAGACCATGAAATACGTATTCTCAACGGTCTAATTCCAGTCTAAAAATTGCTGGAATTCTCAATTAGGTCTCAAAATATTTTTGTTTTTGCTAAAATCATTTCGGATGAACAAATGAGAATACCGTAGACCAAACGAGTAGTCTCTTTTCGAATATTATTTCGCCAGACTGTGCGAGACTGGATGAGTCGTCTCGTTGCAGTAATATACTCAGATCGCTTGAGACGAAACAAGTAGTCTCTTTGCTAACATTTATTGGTGAACTGTGCGAGACTGGATGAGTGGTCTCGTTGCAGTTATATGTCCAGATCGCTTGAGACGGAACAAGTAGTCTCTTTGCTAACATTTATTGGTGAACTGTGCGAAACTGGATGAGTGGTCTCGTTTGAAGAAAATATTTTCTTCGATATCTGAGACCGGTTGAGTGGTCTTGTTTGAAGAAAATATTTTCTTTGATATCTGAGACCGGTTGAGTGGTCTTGTTTGAAGAAAATATTTTCTTTGATATCTGAGACCGAGTGAGTGGTCTTTTTGGAAGAAAATATTTTCTTCAATTACTGAGACCGGTTGAGTGGTCTCATTTGAAGAAAATATTTTCTTTGATATCTGAGACCGGTTGAGTGGTCTCATTTGAAGAAAATATTTTCTTCAATTACTGAGACCGGTTGAGTGGTCTCATTTGAAGAAAATATTTTCTTTGATATCTGAGACCGGTTGAGTGGTCTCTTTTGAAGAAAATATTTTTTCAATGCTTTGAGACCGGTCGAGTGGTCTCTGTTGAAGAAAATACTTTTGGCAATTCTTTGAGACCGGTCGAGTGGTCTCTTTTGAAGAAAATATTTTTGGCAATTCTTTGAGACCGGTCGAGTGGTCTCTTTTGAAGAAAATATTTTTTCAATTCTTTGAGACCGGTCGAGTGGTCTCTTTTGAAGAAAATATTTTTTCAATTCTTTGAGACCGGTCGAGTGGTCTCTTTCGAAGAAAATATTTTTTCAATTCTTTGAGACCGGTCGAGTGGTCTCTTTCGAAGAAAATATTTTTTCAATTCTTTGAGACCGGTCGAGTGGTCTCTTTCGAAGAAAATGCTAATTTTAAAAATAAATGCAACCGAATAGTTGAGGTTTTGCGTTCTTTTTGTTCGTTCTGCAGATCCAGTGAGACAACTGTTTTAAATTAAATCAAACGTTTTATTAACAAAGGAAATTGAATTGGTCAAAACAACGAAAAAAGTATGAAAACGACGCTTTTTGCGTCAACAAAATGAAAAAAGATAAATGCGAATGTACACTAAAGGTACGAAAATGACGTTTCATGAGTTTCATTTCTTTTTGGTGTTGTTGATCTTGAGGGTGTAGACAGTATCCATAATGCAAGAAAATATTTTCTGCAAAAGAGACGTTTCAACCGGTCTCAGATATCGAAGAAAATATTTTCTTCAAATGAGACCACTGAACCGGTCTCAGTAATCGAAGATAATATTTTCTTCAAATGAGACCACTGAACCGGTCTCAGAAATCGAAAAAATTATTTCTTTAAATGAGACCACTAAACCGGTCTCAGAAATCGAAAAAATATTTTCTTCAAATGAGACCACTCAACCGGTCTCAGATATCAAAGAAAATATTTTCTTCAAATGAGACCACTCAACCGGTCTCAGTAATCGAAGATAATATTTTCTTCAAATGAGACCACTGAACCGGTCTCAGAAATCGAAAAAATTATTTCTTCAAATGAGACCACTAAACCGGTCTCAGAAATCGAAAAAATGATTTCTTCAAATGAGACCACTCTACCGGTCTCAGAAATCGAAAAAATGATTTCTTCAAATGAGACACTCTACCGGTCTCAGATATCAAAGAAAATATTTTCTTCAAATGAGACCACTCAACCGGTCTCAGATATCAAAGAAAATATTTTCTTCAAATGAGACCACTCAACCGGTCTCAGTAATTGAAGAAAATATTTTCTTCCAAAAAGACCACTCACTCGGTCCCAGATATCGAAGAAAATATTTTCTTCAAATGAGACCACTGAACCGGTCTCAGTAATTGAAGAAATTATTTTCTTCAAAAAAGACCACTCACTCGGTCTCAAGCCGCCTGCCAATGAGACTGCTCATCCGACCTCGGAAATTGTAACAACGGTTCAAAATTAGAACTCCAAATAGATATATCTGATTTAGCAGCACGTGAACGTCGACGGCCGTCCAAATTGAAAGTTAAGCATCATTCGTCGCGGTTAGTACTTGGATGGGTGACCGGAAAAAACATTACAAATAAAAAAAGGTAAAATAAAAAAATTCAAATATTACTAACGATTCTACAATTTCAGTCAGTTTGGTCTAGCGAATTATAAAAAAAGTAAAGGGTAGTGGCCATCTGTGAACTCAACATAGAAGTACAAAATAACGATAAATAACGAACGAAGAAAAAAGTTCTAAAAAGAAATCAAATATGAAAAGTCTCAAACGGTCTAGAAAAAACTGAAAAAAGAGAAGTCTCAAACGGTCTAGAAAAAACTCAAAAATTAGAAGTCTGAAAAAGTTTTTTTTTTATGACACTCATTTATCCTCATCCAGTCTCACAAGGTCTAACAAATCCAAAATGAGACCACTCATCCATTCTCACAACGTCTAACAAACCCAAAAGGAGACCACTCATCCAGTCTCACAAGGTCTAACAAATCCAAAATGAGACCACTCATCCAGTCTCACAAGGTCTAACAAATCCAAAATGAGACCACTCAGTCAGTCTCACTACGTCTAGCAAATCCGAAACCAGACCACTCATCCAGTCTCACTACGTCTAGCAAATCCGAAACCAGACCACTCATCCAGTCTCACTACGTCTAGCAAATCCGAAAGCAGACCACTCATCCAGTCTCACTACGTCTAGCAAATCCGAAAGCAGACCACTCATCCAGTCTCACTACGTCTAGCAAATCCGAGACCAGACCACTCATCCAGTCTCACTACGTCTAGCAAATCCGAAAGCAGACCACTCATCCAGTCTCACTACGTCTAGCAAATCCGAAACCAGACCACTCAGTCAGTCTCACTACGTCTAGCAAATCCGAAAGCAGACCACTCAGTCAGTCTCACTACGTCTAGGAAATCCGAAACCAGACCACTCAGTCAGACTAGAACATCCTCAAATGAGTCTAAAGAGAGACGTCTCATGAATTTTGGATGAACTCCGATGAACTATTTCGATAAATTCTCGGTCTCAAATATTCTCAAAGGCTCGAAATACGTAGTCTCACGGCCATACAAAAGTTTCGGTCTCAAAAAGGGTCTCAAATACGTTTTTTTTTTCACCGGGGTAGGATATATAAACAAACATTATACTTCTGTAAATTGTCAAAGTGTTATTCGCATATCTTGTTGTCTCGTTTTCGCTTATGCGATAAAAAAGAATATGCACGTATGACAAGCCGTCTCGGCAAGCCTTGACCGCTTTGTCATACGTGCATAATATTTAAAAACTTAATACAAGAATAGCTCATGATCCTGACGTCTTAGAATTTTATTTCTTCTAAATTTACAATAAGAATGAACAAAAACCAAATGGAAAGATTTATTCAGCCACAAAAGCTAGTGCGTTAGAAAGGCTAGAAAGGGCATTTTATTAAGAAAACAAACCTGTTCATGATTTATTAACCAAAACGAAAAACCTCAACACGTTGAAGTTAATTGCGGCTTGTCAACTTTCGGCACCCTGGACTTTACTTAAATCGTCGAGGGATGCCTCCAAATAAATTTCTAAAAATCTAGAATTCCGTTTTGGATTTATAGAAATTTATTTGGATGCATTCCTCGACGATTTTAGTAAAGTCCAGGGTGCCGAAAGTTGACAAGCCGCAATTAACTTCAACGTGCTCTTTGTTTATTTATTAACAACATAAAGAATGGTGGGGTTGACTAAAGGGCAACGAGCAAAAGAGGAGAACAAATAAAGATGCAAAGTAAGGGAAAAACACAAACCATCTCACAGACTCTTTCCTCCTATAAGAGGAATCATACTAACATATGTGGAACATGGGATACTAAGCAAAACTAAGAGTCTCTCGAATACTTCTGAGTATTTTGAGGTGAGTGTAAATCCATATTTGAACTTAATTTGTGAAATGTGTTAAAGAAAAGCCAAAAATCAATCGCAATTTACAACTATGAGATGTCGGTATTTACACCACTGATCACATGATTTTATACAAATGCAATAACGAATTTGTCGAACTTTTAGTTTAACCAATTACTTCAAGGGTCTTCAACACATTGTTCACTCGTCTGCCATAGAGGATAGGCTGCGTCGATTGAAAAAGCGGGTTAAACTGATTTGTTATTCATTATTGACTGCTTTAAATACTCTTAAAGTTACGGACATTTTTGTAAGCTCAATCTAAGCTATTTACGTTTTGGCAATCCCAAATTGAAAATGGTGAGTTCTTCAGCAGTGCATTAATTTTGTAATTATAATCGCACATGGTTCGGAATAGCTGTTTGAGCATAGAACAATCACAGACGGTGAAATCGTTTTTCCTTTGTTATAAAGTTGCTAAAGAACTAAATGCTTGACTCACTGGGAAAGTCGGTTTAAATAAATTTTTTTATTTCCCTTTTCTTCTCAATCCATTCAGATCCAGAATAATGAGATCAATCCATCATATGTGCCCAATCCAGCGGGTCAACATTATCGGAATTCGCAACCTTTAAACCTCGTATCAAACTCTAACCAACAATCGGTGCCTTCGGCGTTGTGCAATCCACCAAAGCAACAAAACAATACACAATCGGCGACCAAGCAATCTGACATACAGTTCGTTCCACAACATCAAAATTGGTCGTATGCTCAGGCTCACTTGTCGGCAAAGTTTGCTGGATACAAACCAATGCCGCACTATAGACAACATATTGGCCAAACTGACTACAATGCATACTCTGGTTACTATCAAGGACAACTGAGTCATTCCAATGTGCCCCAAATGCAACTACATCAAACACCATATCAAATACTACAGCAAATTCCGCCGCAGATGACACCTCAAGGACCAATATCACCTCACTTATCGATGCCAATGCCATTAAACACATTCAACCCTTATGGGATCACATATCCAAATGTAAGATATGGCGCATCATCAGGTGAAACGAAAAATCCGTATCGTCAATTGCTTTCGAATCAAGTCCAAGCGATGCAAAATATTTCGCCATCGACATTCCAGGTGAACCAAAATGATGTACCATCCCCAGTCATCTCACACTCGTATCCAGGTTCGTCTTACGAATACACGACACCTCAATCATCACATCAACACAATCCGAATCCGTTTCCATTTTATTCACAACCGCGGACTGCTGTCAATACTTTATCTGCCCTAGCTGATACGCCAGGTCTGAAGCGTCGTATTGGTGCAAACGGGGAATTTTCATCTCTTAAGATTTATAAACGCCAAAAAACATTAACTTCAACTGACGATGATGACAATCTACCCAGTTCACCGTATTCGCCAAAAAGCAACGATGAGGAGGAGGATAGTGCATCAAGTACAAGCAAAGACGATAATCAAATTTATGATAAAAAACTATTTGATGCGTCCCATGTTGTCGACATAAAGGATGATTTCAGCTGTGTAATATGTCAGGAAACTAAGAAAGACACGGTACTATTCCCGTGTCGTCACCTTTGTGTTTGTAAAAAATGCTCCGACGCTGTGTCCTTATGTCCATTATGTAGAAACGATTTCTTCGAAACTCTAACCGTTTTTACATAATCTGGCAATATTTGCATGTGTATTTTTGCGCTCGACGCTTTGTATTTAAGTATAGTTTCCACTTAAAAAGAGCACTCCGTTTAGCCTCCGTTTACATGACAGTTGTAAAATAGAACAAAAGAACTGTCACGCAAACGGAGTGGAAATTGAATTTATTTCAATTTTTTACTCCGTTTACGTGACAGTTCCTTTGTTATATTTTACAACTGTCATGTAAACGGAGACTAAACGGAGTGCTCTTTTTAAGTGGAAACTATACTTTACTCTTTAAAATCAATTAATAAAAGCAAAATTCACAAAAACTACCCTTGTCTGTTGATTGATAGTGATCTGCTGAATCAGCGGGCTGATCATTAGACAAAGAAAGTAGTAGAATCGATCATACTGATTTGTTAAACATCGTCCGTAAAACGTTAAACTTTAAATTTCTACCGGTACCGAGAACAAGTTAATATGGTAGGAACCGAAAGACATACTGTGTCGAAGTAAGTGTTTACTGTACTCAGAGTAAAATGACCATAACCAGACAAGCTGTCCACCTAAACTATTGGATAGGACAACGTCACGTTGCCAGTATATAAACTATCATATTGAATAAAATCTAATCTGAAACCGGTCAACCATAGTGTTCCGTATGTATACACTCCAAAAACTTTACATGCTGAAAATCGTTCCAAATGAAGTTTTTGGTCTAAATTGTCTAAAAATATTTTTTTTGGAACGAATTCAATTGTAGGACAGACTATAGTAAGCCAAACGTAATTGTTCTGCCGATGTATTGCAATGTAGAATTTCGTTACCAATCAAATTACCGCACACCAATCGCATATGGTAGATTCACTAGACCAGAAATGCATGAAAAATATGAAAGCAAAACTATAACTGCTTCTCACAAAGTCTAATCTTCAGTTTGTTAAACTGTAAAGTAGGTCGCTATCGCTCGTTGATCATCGATGGAATAACACAACAAACATTACCAGCTAAGATCTACATTATATTATCACCAGAATTTCTTACATTAATTTCTTTTTCTTTTTTTAAACTTTAAGTTTCCATTCGATCTCGGTCGGCTGTTTGCTGATTATTGTCATTTCCCTCCATTTCATCCTCGTCTTCGTCGTTATCATGACTATCAGAATCCTCACTGTCGTCAATAGCATCTTCCTCGTCTGTATCGGGCCCGACAATCGGTTGCACTTTGCCGATTGGATTCAGATCGACTGCGGTTTGTTGGATGCTACTAGTCCAGTCTTGATGCTCTCTCTCCAATTCACGCACGTCGCTTTCGTCGTCACACGGTGCATCGACATCGAACCAGATACTGTTTACCACCGAAGGTTTCAACGACGGAAAGAATGGCAACATTTCGAATTTATTTACTTCTCGTTTTATGAACAACAATCACTCAAATGCAGACAGTGACAATTTTTTAAACTTCGAATGTCAAACGTGTCAAACTCTATTCGAAAGAAAATTGGGAAGACATTTGATGGTGATCATCAACTGCACTCACAATTAACTTTAAAAACCGAGTGTTAAAAAGGCGCAATCAGAGCTTGATCCGAAAACAAGGCAAAATACAAAGTTCCAAACAATTACGTTGTGTATTTTACATGCTTTTGTTTTCCCTTGGGTCGAAAGTGGCTTATTACACACCTACGGAAAACAAGAAATTTGGTTTAGGTTTCAAAAGCATGTTTGTGTATCTGTTTTGGACGATTGTTTTTAGGCAGTTTCGCGAGTTGTAGCCCGAACGAAGTGAGAAGTAAGAGAGGTGAGTGAAAACAGATACTCCGAGGCCTAGCTGAGGTCAATAAACACACGAAAACGAAACTTTTCATTTTTCAAACATGAAAAGTGCGGTTTTCCACGAATGTAGCATGTAAAATCCATTGTGCCACCGAGAATTGAAATACGACGGATTTCAATATCGATAACTAGATTGAAATGTCCAAAATTACAACACCCGTTTTCATGGCTTATTACAACACTCAAACCAGTGTTGAAATGAAATTCGTATGAGTTATTACAGCATTCGTTTTAAAAAAATGCAAAGCAACGTGATCGATCAAATTCGAAGAGTGATTGTTTACAATGAAAATTCTGAATTTTTGTGCATTTGTCTATTTCAATTCTCGGTTGGCACAAAGCATGATGTGTTACACGTATTGTAATGAGATTTTTTCAGCACACGACCCAATTTTCCTTACTCGCTCCGCTCGTAAGGAAAACTTGGGTCTAGTGCTGAAAAAATCAACATTACAATACTTGTAACACAACATACTATTACATAACTCGGGATAAAAATGAAAAGTCTCGTTTTTGTGTGTTTATTGACATCGGCTTCGCCTCGGATCGACAAAATTCACACGAAAACTCTACTTTTCATCTTTTTATCCCCAGTCATGTAATAGTACATTTCGTACCTAGGACTAACAGTCTTTTTTAGCGTGTGAGACAGAGCCGAAGGCGAGGTCTGTAGTCAAATACACTAAAAAAGACTTTTAGTCCGTGGTACGAATAGTATTTTTCATATTGGACGGAAAAAATGTGCGACGAAGTCGCACTTTTCGGGTTCTAGGTATGAAAAATACTATTAAATGCTGAGTGAGTTGAAAGTAGTACCAGATTTTACATGCTTTTGGAACCTAAACCAAATTTTTTGTTTTACCTAGGTGTGTAATAAGCCACTTTCACCCCAGGGAAAACAAAAGCATGTAAAAAACTTTTCAATTTTATAACGATTTTTACTGGGAAATATTTTCTATATTGAATAAAGTAGGTTCAGGATACAGTTAGCAGCTGTTCTTAGCAAGCAGGTATGGCCGATTCTTCCAAAATAATATGAAAATGACTGAGTTTGAATCCATTTTTAAAGTCACTATGTCCCTTGCTCCTCAGTGACATTAGACCATAGTTATGGGAAGTTTATATTCGTATGTCTGTTACAAGTGCAACATCGAAGAGTCAAGCGTCATCCACAGACAACATAACCAAACAAAATGTAGACAAAATATATTGAAAAGCGTTGAGATTATGGCTCTGTGGATGACGTTTGACAGTAAACTACAGTTCGCACCGGCACTTGGAACAGACCTTATTGGTTGTTATCTGGTCTCGCTGGTGTACACTCAGCTTAAATGAAAGAATTCAATGAAATTTCAGATCGCCACCTGTAGCTTTCGCATTTTGATGTCAGAACCGAGCTGTCAAACATTCGAAATTTTATTTCTTTAAGGTGACAGTTCGAATTCAGCCATAAAAATTACAAAATCAATTTTCTTTTCTTTTCTTTTCAAAGTTTTGTGAAATCGTTATGAAATTAGTAGATTATCCGTTGATTTGGAAAGGAAATTGCAATTAAATGATCGCTGTGTGAAGAGTGTAGGTAAATAAGGCAAATCAGTTCCGTTTTCCGTGTGATGAACAATAGAAGGGTGTTTTAAGTTTATCAGGCTGACGTCACGCACGATTAGAATATTACATTCCAGGCGATTGTAACGTACAATTTCATTTCAGTCGATTCTTGATACCAGTCAGAAAATTCATATCAGAAAATTTGTGCAACTTTCCGTTGACATCGAATACAAAGCTATTCTTTGTCTGCAAAAGTGTGATGTGTACGGTCACCTCGAATTATTAGGATGTGTTGTGATTCATTTACACCCATTTCCGAATTATATTAAATTTATTTGTTTACATGAGTGTAAAGCTATGAAAATAACCGACTGGTAAACAGTACAACATCCTCTAACAACTGTGCGTATACTCTAATATAAAAGACAAATGCATGCACCTGTTGGGTATATGGATTTGTGTTCCTATTTTTGAGGATAGTTTAACATTATTAATGAAAGCGTATAGAGATTGGGGTATCTGACAATTTTTAAAACGAGTGACTACAAATTATTCACAAACAGTTCGATAACCGTAAAAGTTGATAAGTATCTACCAGAAATGTTCGATCAATTTTCCATTATATCTCGCTAATTCTTTGTTTAATCGGATGACTAATTAAACAAAAGCACGGACAAATACAAACTCTGTTGAGAAACAAAATTTTAATTGTGAGTCATCGGTCGTAAGAGTCGCGCGTATTGCATGACAGTGCTTGCGGAAGTAAAAATAAATGAACGTAACACGATTAAAAACAAAACGAAATTTACAAAAAATGCATTTGATTTCTCAATTTTATCTGGGAAATTGAAATTTAATTAAATTCGACATTTTTTATGATATAACACCAACGTTGCTCAATCACGATTTATAGTAACCGAAGCAATTTAATCCATTTCGGCTTAACTCAGTGTACAATACACGGTTACGTGTTTATCTTTAAAATAATTTGATCAGACGAAATAAAGAAAATTGGGTTACATGTAATGCAAGCACATCAGAAAATATGCCGACGAAAAAAGACGAGAAGAAGAAAAGATTGGATATGATCGAGAGCTTTTAAATCGTCATAATGAGTTTCAATGCCCGTAAGACTCACTATCTTTTCAGTACTCAACAACTGAAACCCCGAAACCAGTAGTTTTGAATCCATGTCAAATTCTAATCATGAACGGAGCGGAGATAGTCCTAAAGTTTTATTTAACTGAACAAACAATACATTTAAATTATCTCTAATTTCTTCATTAACGATAAATCGTATTGTAATATTCGTTAGGACAATAAAAGAATACAACAAGTTACAATGTTCCACTACATGTTTACGTATGACGTAACTTATTATGACAATACTTAAGTCATCAAAATCGATTTGTCTAGACAACTCCATCGATTTCGCGATACTATTTTATTGTTTCTGTCCCAGATACTTCCGATACGCTCATGAAATAAGTTTACCGTTGTCTTGTCGCACCAGCAAAAGTTTACATCTTTCCGAGCATATGAGGATTTTTAGACTTTTTTAAGTCATCGATGTTCACAGTCAATAAAGTGCTTCCAGTTTATGATATTTTGGCGTAGTATTTGAAAATGCCTTATTGAATTCAAATTTTGCGCCAAAATATCATAAACTAAGAATTATTGAAACATCGATGACTTTTAAAACTCTGAAAAATTTAAAATGTGTTTTCGTAAGGTGAACAAACTGTACTAGACTACTAGACATCGGGATTCGATTGCATTTGCGAAGGGTTCAACGATATAAACAATCCATCAGAAAAACGTGTCGTTACATTTAACTCACCTGATCTCTTGTGAAAAGCCAATGAAATTTTTTTACGCTACATGTTTACGTCAATTTTGAAAGCTTCAATATTATTAGCCCCACATTTCACTTTCACATCATCTGATCAAAACTTCTAATCGTCGAAATCTTTATATTTTCAGATAAAATCAAAAATTCGACCTACAATCCACAATGACGACACGTGTACAAGCATTGTACGATTTTTCCGGCGAACCGGCCACATCTGAACTGTCGATAGTATCCGGTGAAATATTAATTCTTACTCGAACCGACGTCGGTGAAGGATGGTGGGAGGGAACAAATGCAAAGGGTCAAACTGGACTGTTTCCCGAAGCATATGTTCAAATATATAAGGAAACACCTGCAGCAGCAGCACCACCACCAGTTGTACAACAGCGCTATGATGCACCTGACGATTTTGGCGATCAACAAGATGATTGGGATGATGATTGGGACGATGACAACGAAACGTATTCTGAGATAGGACCACCGAACAATCAAGTTAGACAGTCGGCGAGCCAGCAACAGATTAACAACTACACGAACATCAATCTACCACCAGCACCGGCTGACGATGCAATATCAATGACGTCGACGAGTGCCCCATTGAAAAAGTCTGGAATTTTTGCTAAATCGGGTGATTCGTACATTCTGGGAACCACAACGGTATCCGTTCCTGATAATGAACGTACGTTTGTCGTTAACACGGAGAGTGGATATTTTTGGAAACAAATTCGAGATCCGTATACGGTTCGCGTCGCTTCGCCCAAAAAGGAAACGAAATTCAAGGGCATGAAGTCCTTTATCGCCTACCAGCTGACACCTTCATTCAATAACATTGCCGTGTCGCGACGTTACAAACACTTTGATTGGTTACACGAACGCCTCGTCGACAAATTCTGCCTCATTCCTATTCCACCATTGCCCGATAAGCAAATCTCCGGACGATACGAGGATGAATTCATAGGTAAAATTGCTCGAGATGTGCGATGTGCGTCACTTTGTTTCATTTGTTTTGTTTTTGTTTATTGATCAGAACACCGCCGCGTTCAATTGCAAGAATTCGTAGATTGGGTTTGTCGTCATCCAGTTTTATCAACGTGTGAGGTTTGGATGCATTTTCTAACCTGCACGGATGAGAAACGTTGGAAAACCGGTAAAAGAGCCGCAGAAAAAGACAATTTAGTGGGAGCAACATACTGTGCAGCAATATTTCCACCCGAAAAGAGCTTACTGCAAACGCAAGTCGATGGACAAACAGATAATTGCAGTTTATTCGTTCATGGAATGGATGGAGCAGTTAAGTCACTATTAGCAATATCGAATGAACAAATCAAGCGGTTTCAGTTGCAATGGAAAAAGGACTTCCAGCGAGTCGGCGAAAGCTTTTCCGAATTGGCCAGAGCGCTGGAAATTGATGAACGTCGGGCCATAACCAACATCAATTTGTCGAACTCAGTTGGTCAAACGGCTGGTGTGTTCATTGCAATTGGTCAATTGTTTGGTAAGACAAAACTGCGATGTCAACATGAGCTCCGATCTTTTTAACATTTTGTTTGTTTGATAAGGTGATCAACCCAAATCCGACTGGATTCCATTCTGTGACCGATTGCATATATACCGCGGCGTTTTGGGTGGCTTTCCGGACGTACTGGCTGTGCAACGAGGTGCAATGCAGAAGCGCAAAGAATGCGAAAGGCTAACAGCTGACCAGAAGATGGGTAATGCTCAACTGCAGGAGGTCAATCGACGCACTGATATTATGTCGTATGCTGTACTTGCCGAAATGAACCATTTCCGTAGCGAACGCGATCAGCATTTGAAGGAAACGATGAAAAATTTAATTAGTTCACAGATCGATTTCTACCATCAGATCATAACGAAGTTACAGGTGGCGCAAAGGTATTTCGAATAGTGTCGGCAGACAGTCGGGCTCGTTTTGCATTAACACAAATTTGACTAATTTTAATTTGAAAAACTAAAATGGAGCAATGGGATGGAAGTAAAGTTTAAATCCAGCAGGCACCAGACAAATCATTGCTTGTCACCGGGACGGTTGTTTTTTTTTTTTGTTCGGCAATTTACCTTCCCAGTATTTTCCTTGCAACAGTCGCATCATTTTATGTTGTTTTATGCATAAATTTTTCAAATTATTTATTTTGCTAGCATCTGAACGAAAGAAATTTTTACGATTTTATCATGAACCAAACTGCAAATTGTGGATGAATATAGCAATGAAAAATGAGTTAAAAATTCCATGTTGATATATATAAAATGTACACACACATATTTCAGAGACAATTTTTTTTTTTTAAAGCAAAGCAAAGTGACTATTTTAATGTATTTTTACACCTTCGATATATATAAAAACAAAAATGGAACGAAAACAGAAAATTTATATATTTTTGAATAAAATGTGTAGGAAACAAGAATATTATTAACAAAATGCAAAATAAACATGAATCAAAAGTTTAGAAAAAATGAAAGACTTTTCCATATTCCAATACAATTGCATGTTGGGTGCTTCGGATCACTAAAATCTCTCAACAATTGAGTTGGGTCTGCAACCCAAGACGACATTTAGCTCACATCGAGGCTCACACATTATTACCGTTTGAAATTTAATTTTTCACTACGATCTGCGATGATTGAGATATAGACTAAGTGCACCCTTTGTGGCACTTATACCGCTCAAAAATAAGAGTCAGAATATTTAAAAAAAATTAAGTAACAATCAAAGGTGCTAGAGTAGATGTATAAGATTCTGAGTGCATTTTCATTATAATCAACGCACTACAAACAGGCTCCAGAATAAATTTGTTTACTGGTCAAGATGCCTCTTATTTTGGTTCCCGCAGTGTAACACAAGGTCCTTTATCCTCTTACAAAAGAACTGATATCGGTGGGGATGACGCTAACAGCTTCGACACTTAAAAAGAAAAGCGTCACAAATGGTAGATTATAAGGATAGAGTAAAAATAAGTGACTATTTCATTATATGAAAGGTGCGTCACAAGTGGCAGATGTAGAGGAAATGACTGTAAAGAAAATTGAAAACCACAGATAATATGTCCTGGAATAAATACATCCATGAATCCCCACCGACATCAGTTCTTTTGAAAGAGGATAAAGGATCTTACGTCACACTTCATTTTTCATTCGTCATTTTTGGGCGATTTGTAGGTATTAAGTCCACCTGTTAAGCTCAGCCGATAGATATGGCGAGACACTCACAATGGTCATAGCTCCCAAACGAACGATATAACCCTAAAACATGTCGACTAGAATCTGAATCTCCATAGCTTTGTCTTTTAAACGAACTTTCTATCTGCCATATTTTCCTAGTTGTGGGTCACACAGCTCGGTAGCTTAAAACACTCATAACTCCAAAATTATAAACTTTTATGAAAATTTCTTCAAACTAGTTTCTTAGAATTACGTTCCAAACAAAACATTTTTATATTTTATTTCGATGTCGAACGTTATTTGAAGTATTTTTGATTTATATTATGCATCGAAATTTTGCATAATTAATTTTTAATTCAGTAAAGTATCGCGAAAAATTAAGAAAATAAGCGAAGTCAGAAACCTTCTTCAACGTGCGTGCATAGCGCGCCATCTTTTTATTCAGTCGAAATTGCGAAAATTTACATGTGAAAGAATCGGGATATTTAGCAAAGATGTAAACAAAGATGTAGTTTTTTCTTCTTAGAATGCCTCATTGACCGCTCACAGACGATTTTGACTGTCACTAATTTTTAACCAGTTCCAGCATGAAACCGAAATTATTTCAAGCAACGTACTTCAAGCAAGTCTACCAAATAGAATATAATTTTGTGTGAAATGAGTTTTTACAGTGTTTTACAGTTGTAGCAAACTATCAAGTTTCACAGAAAACTCACTCTTTTATTTTCAAGTTGTTCGAAGTTTCCGCAAATTGACTCTTAACATCAATCGAATATTTCATCTACAATCGGTAAATATCGACTGATAATTTGATTATCAGTCGATATTTATCGATTATCTATAAAACATTCATCGATTGATGATATGTTTCAGTGAACTGCCTAAGAAATAAATCAAAGGAATTTCATTGCAACTGTTTGAAAATCGTTCTTCATTTTTTCGATCTAATCCATTTACTTTGAATCTTGTACATTTTTTCGCATTCAGTCAACACCGTCAACACTGCACACACTGTCATGAGCATGTCGAGCTTGTTGTAAATATTTTGACGTTTTATTTACCTGCGGTAGCCCCTTGCAGACGAATTTGTGTTTAATTTTTTGGCTCTGTTTTGTTTTAATTAAGAAATAGTTGCGGAGTGGTCATGTTACAGGTAAATGTCTCTAGTTTCCAGCTTCTTTTTACGGTGTTAAGTTCTAATTTCATTGATTGTTGTAGCACTTTGAACGAATTTAAAGTGTTTGCTAATGAATGGTAAATCCAACAAAATGCCGAACAAAACGGAGACAATTCTCAGGGGTCCTGCTGATGTAAACGTGAAACTGGAGAATAGCAGCGAGGTAATTTAAACTTTGGTAAACATTTTTAAACGATCTGTAAGGGTGACTAATTGGGGGTGGAAATGTTGATGAAATTGTATGATCCCAACTTTTGAGGCGGTTCTTGAAAGCGGGAGTTGTTTGTGCCTTTGGAAAAGAAATATTTTTTTGAGCTCAGGCTCAGGCCCTTTCTAATTTAATAAATGTAATATAAAATAAGAGTCAATTCAACCAGCTTACCATTACTCTTCCTTTTTATTAGTTACTCAGCGATCCATCGAAGTATTTACCGCCGAACTGTGTCACTGGTCTGAAACAATTCGACAACGAAAATCATTTGCAAGATCATACAACCGAAAAGCCGTTTCAATGTCATATTTGCAGCACTGCCTTCAGACTCAAACACACTTTGAAGATGCACATGAGACGGCACACAGGACACCAGACGGAATTCAAAACATTTACATGTGACATTTGTGCGAAGTCATTCAGGAAATTTCAAAGATTGAAGCTGCACATGGCGATGCATGGCGGCAGCGAGACACATCAGTGCAAAATTTGTTCCGACTCCTTCAACAATTTGAGCTCGCTAAATAATCACAAGAAGCAACATCATCCCGATGCATTCAAGTGCACCGATTGTCTGAAAACTTTTGCGGATGACCGGGCGCTAAGTAACCATGTCAAACGTATCCATCGCTCGGAACGACCGTATAAATGCGAGCTGTGTGATAAAACGTGGAAGACGATGGTTGATCTGAAAGGTCATCTACGAACACACCTATCCGACGAGAGACCGTACATATGTGACATATGCAACTATGCTTTCAAACAACTTTGCGCGTTGAAATTGCATATCAAGCAGATACACGTCGGTGGACGGCCTCACAAGTGCGATGAGTGTGGTGCTGGTTTCAATCGTCAGGATTACTTGCTGATCCATAAACGGGTCCATAGTAAGGAAAAACCTTACACGTGTGAGGTTTGCAGCAGTGCGTTTAGTCAGCTATGCTCGTTGAAGGCTCACATGGCTATTCACTCCAACGAACGGAAGTACACGTGCGAGTATTGTGACGCCAAATTTTTGCGTATGAGCTCTCTCAAAATTCACTTCAGAACGCACACGGGTAAGCCAACGCATTTTAATTTGTTGGGAGCGTAGTAAAAACGTCTCTTCTTTTTACCATTTGATGTACCAGGTGAGAAACCGTACTCGTGTACCGTCTGTTCATCTAGCTTCGTCCAGAAATGTACACTCAAACAACACATGCGAACGCACTCTGACGATCGACCGTTTCAATGTAGCATTTGCGAGGCTTCCTTCAAGTTTAAGACCATTTTGAACCGGCATGTGGAAAAGCATACGACGACACAGACGACATTCAAGTGTGTTGATTGCGGTGAAGAGTTTGCCCAATCGAACTTGCTGAAATTTCACAAACGAAAGCAGCACAAAGACATTTACTACACGGTCCACTGTAAAGAGTGCCAACGATGCTTCAGCAATGACAAAATGTTGGCCGATCACGTTGCCAAAGTACATCGGGTCGACAAACTGTTCAAATGCGAACTATGCACGAAGCGGTTCAAGGCTGAGTCGGATTTAAACGTTCATTTGGCGGCACACTTAGACGAACGCCGTTACAGGTGCACTGTTTGTGATGGTTCCTTTAAGCAGAGCCACCGATTGAAGGAACATATGCGTACCCATACGGTACTTTTCCGATTTATTGTTTTGAGAATTCAAAATCACGTTTCATCGTTTGTGTGTTCACTTACAGGGTGAGAGACCATTTCAATGTGAGATATGCGACGCTGATTTTAAGTATCGCAACAACTGGAAGCAACACATGAAAATCCATAAAAACGAAAAATCGTTCAAATGCAACGAATGTGATGCTTCGTTTATACAGAAGAATTCATTGATCACGCATTCGAGGATTCACTCCAACGATAAGCCATTCAACTGTGAAGTCTGTTATATGAGCTTCAAGCATGTGCACAGTCTAAAAACGCATCTAAGGAAGCACACAGGTTTGTGACACATCTATCTGTACATAAATGTTCTCTGGCTAAGACGTCTGTTCCATCCTTAAAAAATGTCTCTCGCCAGGTGAAAAACCGTTCAAGTGCAACATTTGCAATGCTTCGTTCAACCATCGGGCTAGCTTCAACATTCACAAGAAGACGCATGATGAAGATAGGCCGTACAAGTGTGGCATCTGCGATGCTACGTTCAAACACAGCAGCTATTTGAAGAATCACCTACCCACGCACACGGAAGAGAAACTGTTTAAATGCACCATATGTCCGTCGTCGTTCAAACAACATAGATATTTGAATCAACATCTGAAAACGCACACAACGGAACGTCCCTTTAAATGTGACTCATGCCCTGCCGCATTTAAAATGCAGAAAAGTTTGGTCGAACATATTCGCATTCACACCAACGAAAGGTAGGACGGAAATGATTATGTCTCATTTGAACAAATTTCAATCTTTTTATATGGCTAGGCCGTTCAAATGCAACGTCTGCACTTCTGCCTTCAAACAACAGCACACTTTGACGCAACATTTGCGAACTCATACGAAGGAACGCCTGTTTAAATGCGAGGTGTGCCCGAAATCATTTATGCAACACATTTCGCTGAAGGCACACATACAGCGCGTCCACAACAAGGAAAATCCGTTCAAATGTAGCCAATGCGACAAGAGTTTTGGTGATGAAAAGGGTCTGAGGAATCATAAGCGGAAAATCCACGATTTATCGTCGATTTTTGTGTGCGATCTGTGCTGTGCAACGGTCAAAGGTAAAACTGCGCTCAAAGCCCACATGATGAAACATCGGAAGGTAATAAAGCTGCTAAACTTGAAAGTATAATTTTTTACATTTTGACGGTCAATTCAAGTGCTAGGCATTGATTAGGTTGCGTATTCGGGACCGTTCGTTAAAACCATTTGTGTAGCAGATGAGAACGTTCCTCACTCACTCATAATCTATTGATTCTCTTGCTACGTCCATGTTTCATGGGATTTTTCTTTTATTTTGGTTGAACATGCCATTTTGCCATATAAAAGCGGTCATCGCTCATTTTATTGTCGTTGTCGAGTTGTCGAGTTGTCGATAACAGATAGATAGTCGTAACTCAATGATTTAATCTCAAGACTGTAGGTCACACTTGTTGAGCTGCGGTTTAATTGTACTTAAATGTGTTATGTAAATCAACTTGTGCATCCGTTGTATTGTTTAAGCAATCGTATATAGAGCGAGTTGACCCGTGTAATTAAACAAATGCTTAAAATTCAGATTAATTCAAACTATTGATCGCAACATAAGAAGCCGCGTGTCCAATGATGAAGTATTTTTGATTGATTAGTTTATTGTCCAGACATGTTATAACCTTTTTAAAGGTACATATCAACCGCGAACAAAACAACACGCTAATACGTTTACGTTTGCCACTTTAAAACTGCGTGGGTTAGGAGAGTCTTTGAGATGATTTTTTTTAAACTAAGGCTGGAACAGGTTCCTGAACCTAAAAATCAAGACCATATAAATAGAAAATTAACCTTATTTTCATGTTCCCTGAAATGTTCATATAATTCTTTCAGGTAACCTGAAATTTGACCTGGATTAACCTAATTGATTACTTGCAGGTTTCAGGTCTGACCTGACCTGATAGGGAGCATTATTTTGAATGATTTTTTTTACCCTAAGCGAACAATTTCAGAGTTTCCTCATAACTTACAATAGAAAAAAAAATCGAAGAGAAATGAGGTAATTCAATTTCAATGCAATGAAATTGTAAATCGAGAATTAGTTTGCATCCATAAAAAGGAATTGAAGATTTTACTCACATTACATTGTTATGGAAACCACTGACCCAACAGCCTCTCTTACCGATTAGTCCTCGGGGCAACGATGCGAATCAATAACATTAAGAGAAGCAACGGACACGATTGTTCTTCTTAATGTTAATGAATTTGCATTCATTTCAGGTTCGACTGATTTATTCTGTTAATAAGGTAGGCCCGTAAAGATCTTCTTCAAATGGAGTTTCACAGGGGAATATTTTGGACGATTGAAGATCATGTTGTCTACTACACTTTTCTTCATTTGGTCAACAATGTGCCTTCACGTTGAAAACTCCATTAGAAGAATGTGCCAAAAATAAGTCACTAAGCGTACGATTCTTAGAAAAACAAGCTCCGACAGCGACATTAAGAGCGGCTGATAATGTTTACACCTAATTATTAATTTACTAATTAAATTATAGATTATAGTTCTTTGCCTGTAAACGCTTCAAATTTCCACAATTGAGATAACGATTCGTGGGTGCAGAAAAGACCAACAAGATTAAAATGATATGGTGTCTGATAAATACAATATCTTTTAATGTTGATGGTGAAAACCGTTTCTGTATTGAGTACACTTAATCATTTTGATTGTTTTATTACGCATGAAATACATTATCCTCTGTTACCGATCTGTAAATTTTGAACACTTGTAATGCATCCGATAGCATTAAGAGTGACTCGATGAGATTCATTCTTAATGCTAACGATTCATATGATTTTTTATGGTTTCGGAAAAAAGGATTTGGTCGGCGGGGATAATGTTCTATTTTTATGGATTAGTTTAAATTTTACGAATTTACAATTTAACAGAAATGTTCGTTTTCGAAGCGGATTGCGCTGTAAATAAACTATGAAATTAAAGAAATGTGGAAATATGTGTCTTTTATGTTAACAACACTCGATTAAATATCGCATCATCGGCTCCAGGGAAAATATATTTAGATTCTAATTTACATTCACTTCAATTTCCGTAATTTTTCTTAAATTAATTTTCAATCTAATCAGAAGAGTTTCAATTGAATTTCAAAGGTCAATTAAAGCCCGAAAATTTTAAATTCAGAATTTACGCACTGCTGGTGGTAATAATAAAACTCGCATCACATGTCTGAAAATACGAATTGCGAACCAAAGCTTCAAAGAAATTAAAATCGAAAAATTTCGACATGCACTCATGTCTTCTTCTTCTTCTTCTTTTTCAGCCTGTTTCTATCCACTGCTGGATGTAGGCCTCTCCAACTTCTTTCCATTTCGTACGATCCATTGCCATTTGCTGCCAGTTTGTACCTGCAATATTCTTAATTCCGTTTGTCCATCTCTCTGGTGGTCTACCTATAGCTCGTCTTTTATATGGTCGCCAGTTCATGATCTTTTGGTCCAACGTTCGTCTGTCCTTCTTGCAATATGTCCCGCCCAGCTCCATTTCAGAGATGCTATTCTTTCCATGACATCAACGACCCTGGTTTGTTGTCGAATCCATTGATTCGTCATTCTGTCTCTGAGTGTTATTCCGAGCATACTCCGTTCCATGGCTCTTTGTGTCACTCTCAATTTATCTTCGGATGCTTTTGTTAAAGTTAACGTTTCCGCTCCATAAGTGAGCACTGGAAGGACACAAGTGTCGAAAACTTTGCTTTTCAGACTATTATTCATTTTGCTTTTGAAAATTAGTCTGAGTTTTCCGAACGCTGCCCATGCAAGACCAATCCTACGTCTTATTTCTGCAGTTTGGTTGTCCAGACCTAACTTCAGTTTATGTCCTAGATATACATAGCTGTCGACTCGTTCAATGACAGTGTCACCAATTTTGATTTCTCTATCGTCCCCGATGTTGGTCATGACTTTTGTTTTCGATAAGTTCATCTTGAGGCCAACTTTGCTCGCCTCTTCACTTAACTGTTGTAGCATAAGCTGAGCCTGACCTAGATTCGCTGCTATCGGTACAATGTCATCAGCGAAGCGGAGATTGCTCAGGTACTCTCCATTTATCTTTATTCCCATTTTACTCCAGTTTAACTTCCTAAAAATACTCTGCAGAATCGCCGTGAATAATTTCGGTGAAATGGTGTCACCCTGCCTTACACCTCGGCCAATTCTGAATTTCTCCGTGCTCTTATGAAGTACATGAAGTAGCATTTTTGTACACATATCGAATTGTGTTGGAGTACCTTGAGTCTACTCTACATTCGTCTAATGCGTCCAATATCGACCATGTTTCCAGTGGAAACTTTCCACTGAATCGAAAGCTTTTTCGAAGTCTATGAATAGCAAGACTATGTCGATGTTGTATTCACGACACTTCTCATGTCTAGGTAACATAAACTCTAAGGATTTTACCATGTCCACCAACTTTTCTACTTACGGAACGAAAATCTAAGACTCTCTCCAAGTAGCTGATCACTGGCTCTTCAACAATTGTCTTCAGTCTACAGTTCGCTCTAATGGTAATGTTGAGTAACCGTGCTAATCTCCACTGGTCATCGTACTTCTGACTTGAATGAGCTGTCGTAAGGCCACACTGCGCTGTCAAGTATCTTGGTATTACTTTGTGACGTTAAATTGATATTGCTGATAGGAATCTTGAAAGTCACGTCTGAAGCTGAAGTTCGTCTAACACTACATATATTTCGTCTCTATGATGTTAGAATTGGTGTGTGTACATCGAATTATTCACGGTGTTGTTATTGTAAATGTCGATATTAATTAAAAGGCAATTGATTCGGACTGGAATATTTTTGTTGGAGGCGGAGCACATACCGCATTAAAAGTGTCATAAAATTGGAATACAAATAAAATTTATTTTTGTTTGTTCCACACGTATACATACTTCCGGTTACAAAACCGGCCGAAGATAAATCTTAGCGTCGATTTGACATTTTCCATCTTGAACAACAGAAATGCTACTGTGTACGAAAGTGTCGTTCGCATAACTGTCTGGCACTGACTCTTTAATAGGCATTGGGGAGCTGAACTCCAGCAAACTCCATTTCCGTATACCGGTGTCGATATCGAATTTAAAAACAGTTTTCGAACTTTCACTGCAATTATCGGACATTCGTGAAACAACCGAATGGAACTCGCCTGGATTGTTGACGTTAAATCCGAATCCAGACTTTGCAAGCCTGAATATGAGGTCGGCTTCTACTGTTACGCCAATGATAAAAACAATGAATGCCGTTGAGCTTAACTTCATTCTTCTTGGTACTTTCACTACACTCTGCTGTCTTGACTTAACTTGACTTATCTGTCGAATGTGACTAACAATTTTTGGATTTGATGAATTAGCATAAATAGCGAAAACTAATCAGTTCTTCACTGACCCTAAGACACCTTTCTTGATTTAGTTATAAAAACCAAAACATTTGAAACATTATATACGACATCGACAGATAAATAATCGCAAAAATGTTGGAAAAAACTAGGAAGACTCTTCAATTCTATTAAATTTAATCTGATAAATGAATTATTTCGGAAAGTAGAATTAAGACAGATTCGCTGGGGAACTTTGTTTTTAAGAAATCGATGTAGAATTCTGAAATCGACTCGTACCAATACTCTCGTGGTGTTGCTCTTAAAGAATTCCATGAGCAGCAAATGATCACTTTTATTCCTTTTGGTTATGATTATGTACCAGAAAAACCAGAAAATATGATTACGTACGTAGTAAATGCACCAACCCTAACTATGCACGACTCTAGAAATTGTCTTTTTTGAAGATTTATTATTATCAGAAAGTCAACACCACAACTAACAACTTAAAACGTTACTAAACAATGGATTTAACACAGTCAAAATTATGCAGAAAATAAATTTATTCCAGTCATAGTAAGCAGAAGCATTGCTTGTTAGTTTAGATGGGTCCTTGGGCGAATGGACTGCGTGCATTTGTTTCCAAGAAAAATACGGTGTCCGGAGCAGATGTTCCGTCCATGACGGGCTCACCACCCATCCGTCTTGATGGTCCACTGGTGATGCAAGTTCTAAGTCTGATACCAGAGAAACTACGGCATTGTCTTGCTCCAAAGACGTTTGATGGATTGATCGAAGCTTCGAAGAAATCTTCAACAATGTTATGACTGCAAAGTCCGCCAATGTCCAAGCCGCAACCGGGTTGTCTTGAGCCCCAATTGGGATAGAAGTTAGCATGTCCAAGAGGTTCATCGAATCCTAAATTGCCCTGATCGGTGTAAATTACTTCAACATAGTTAGCGTCTGTGTGGTGAACGCGCTCAGTTGGATTTCTGATTGAAAATAGTGGTCCAGCTGGGTCCATTGCAACGACTGATTGAAGTCGGCCTCGTCGTACTCTCTTTCCGGTGAGTCCAGCGATATGTCCTCCAAGACTGTGTCTGTATAAAGAAAATTAATAGGAATGGAAAATGAGAACTCAAATTCCGTAAGTCAATTCAACTTCACTTTGGATCTTACCCAATAACTGAAACAGCAGAGAAAGGGGTGTTTGTCTGTGCGTTTACCCAGTCAATAAATTCAGCGACTACTGTGGCAACTGCCGGAACACGATTACGAGCTGTAAGATAGTTGATAGTACTAGCACCCGCTCCCCAATCGACTGTAAATACATTGCAACTGATGCGATCGAGCCAAGCTCTACGGATTCCAGATCCTGTGAAGACGCCACCGCCTTGCCATCCGTGAATGTGGTATCTACTTGGATTAGCTCCATTAAAGTTGCTTCCGGATAAATCAGCGTTGTTGGCGATTCTAACGGTACGACTAATGGTTGGGTTCAAACGCGTAAATAAACGGAAAGTCATGTCGTTTCTAGCGTTGAATTGTGGTTCCATATCACTATCGACCGCATTTATATCAACCAAATGCAAATGACCGTTAGTGTCTGGCACCAATTGCCAGTCTTCGTTGTTGGATACGATGACATTTTCTGCCACTTCAGTCTCATAAATGGGATTGGCAGTAGCTGAAGTTGTACGAATTCGGATTAGTTTATATTAACCTTAAAGAGAACATTGAGCACTGAGTATCTTACCCGCAGCTACAAACAGAATCACAGCAATTAACTTCATTGTTAACTGTTGTTGATGTTAACTTGCTGCTGCATTTTATACCAAAATCAACGGTTATCTTAAGTGCGGTATCGCGAAACGTTTTTCGATAATGGCGACACTCTTCGTGTAGGCAAAACATTGGATAGAAGATAATGGCAAATGTAATCTCTGCCTATTATCTATTGATGTATAGTCTTCGAGTGGGTCCATCATAAACCTACTTTTGTTGTGTTTCTCACCTTTCTTATGAATGAAATGGGGTATCATGACAGTTATTTTCCTAACACATGATACAAGGCTTTTTTTAGCGAATTCCTAGCATAAGTTAGGAACAACGTTTTTCCAAAACGACGTCGGAAATACGCATTTCAACATTATCTAGATCGCCTCCGACTCGTGCTGGAAACTTCTCATTCGCTAAAAAAGCATTTTAGCATGCGTTAAATAAGTATCGTTCACCGGAACAGTAGCACTACTTAGGATTGATCAAAGGCTTATTTCGTTGCTTAAAACCGCTATCTCGGATCTAGGATGTGGCACTCGAGGTTTTCGACTTCGTCTCGAACCGTTTTCTCTACCTCGAACCGAGATACAATTTAACAGTTCTAGTAGCTTAAATATCTATTACAAGACAAGTGTATTCATTGAGCTTTCTTCCATTCCACAGCATGTGAACAAATAAAACTGCAGAAAGTTAACCACGTAATTTCCTTAAGGCCGAAAACACAAAAGTAATTTTGTTTTGATTGGATCGACAATTATGCTGCGTTTTCCACTGTAACTAGATATTCACCATAGGCTTAACAATGGAAAATCCATTATAATTGTCGATACCACCAATTCAACATTCTTCCTTGTTTCGGCCTTAAACGACGTAAGTATCACGTCAAGATTCAAGATACCCTAACTTTTATGTAAGAATTGTTGAATTGTATGGTCAAAAATGGTAAAAAACAATGGTTCGAACTTACAATGAAATAATATTGGAATCGTATCATTGAGTATTCGGTTAGCACACAATGCTCTCGGACTAACGTTGTATACAACAAGTATTCTAACCAACCGAGTGAATTCGACTTCGAAATATTATACTTTTTTAGAAATATCTGTAACCTCTATTGAAAGGGTTCTTAAGAGTCCTTTTGCGAAATCTTCGACCGATTGAAATCCAAGGAGTCTCTGAATACAGCTTTTCAGCCCCGTACGAAGTACAAAGGGGCTCATAGGATTACGATGCCGCGTGTAATTGATTGAATTCGATGCAGACAGTAAGGGCAAAGTGTTTGCCCATGTTCATAGATGACGAATACGCAATAAAAATTTTGTCTGTCCGTCTGTCTGTCACGTCGATATCTTGAGTAAATCAAATCCGATTTTTTCCCTGAAAGATAGTCAAAATAGTGAGGCGAAGATGGGCATATTCGGGTCGGTCCTACGTGAGTTAGGGCCACCTAAGTGATTTAAGCTCTTTTGGTGATATTTATGGCAAAATAAACGATGGAAAAGTAAATGACACGGCAAATGATAGGTATTGTCAATACTAATCCAGGAAAAAAAATTAATTTACCATAATTTTTTGCCGATCAAAAATTTAAGTTTTTTCAGCTTCGTCGTAGGTCGACTTTACTGCTAAAACGTGACTACAGATCACACTTATCGCGGTCGGATCATATCGTTTGAGATGTCAATCGAAATGTTAGCGTTCAGGGAAGAATATCAGACAAAAATTTTCTAACAAAAGTTTTGATACGGATTAGCTAGAGTGACTAAATTTTCATGGGGTGTCATTTTTGAGCTCTTTTTTTGAAAAAGTGATACTGTTGCCGGCGCGACCACTTGACCTTGGCAATTTTTATAGGGTTCTAATGTAGGTACCTAGTGATGACATCCCATACCATTACTTTGGAGGTATGATCGTGCTGTCCTCCGGACCTCTTCGAAAATCGTCAATGTTTCGAGGTAAAAGTAATGCTGGAGCCACGTTGCAGAACGTTTTCGAACATATTGATACTGCTAAATGTGTACCTTGTTAAGGCTAGTATTTGATCCCAACAAAAATCTCTTCGAGAAAGTGTGACGCAGTCTTTGAAGTACAATTTCTAAAATGAATGATATCGCTAGAGTTGACGCTTTCAGCTTCGTTACGCAAAAATTAAATTTTACAATCAATTTTAGTTCAAACAAGCTGGCTTAGTTTTTCTCATCATCTGCCAAATAATGTTTACCAAAAAAAAATTTGACTGGAAACAACCAAAATTTTACCAAAAAAATCTGCGTCGCATGTGGCAGATAAATTTTCTTGCTGGTCTGTTCCTGAACATTTGCCACTTTGCGACGCGACGCAGATTTTTTTGGTAAAATTTTGGTTGTTTCCAGTCAAATTTTTTTTTGGTAAAAATTATTTGGCAGATGATGAGAAAAACTAAGCCAGCTTGTTTGAACTAAAATTGATTGTAAAATTTAATTTTTGCGTAACGAAGCTGAAAGCGTCAACTCTAGCGATATCATTCATTTTAGAAATTGTACTTCAAAGACTGCGTCACACTTTCTCGAAGAGATTTTTGTTGGGATATCAGTCGTTTTAGAAGTTTTAGAACACTGCTTTTTATAACAGTTTTTTTTATGAAAAGATCGACTTTTTACTGGCTGCGCCACTATTGTGAGCAGTCTTTTTTGTCGCAAATATTTATTTATATTTGAATGCTTGCAAATAAGTTTATAACAGAAATTCGGAAATTTGGCAAAATTTGAAAATTTAACGAAAATCGAAAATTTGACGAAATTCGAAAATTTGACGAAATTCGAAAATTCGACGAAAATTGAAAATTTGACGAAATTCGAAAATTTGACGAAATTCGAAAATTTGACGAAGAAAGTAATTCTTTATCTGCCACCATTCAAGAAATATCTCCAAAACCCCAATTGACCCACCCATTTCCAACTTTCGACATTTTTCGCAAATGCCCTTCTTTTCTACTCGTAAAACTCTGAGACTTTGCCGAAGAAAGTAACTCTCTATCTCTCATAATCGCAAAAATATTAGTCCTTTCATCCTACGCTCGAGTAGCTCAAAATTTGGTCACTCTAATCACTCTAGCTCAAACGAATCTGAGGCCAATAAAACAAAATTCTGGTTTTTCCTGGTGTAATGGCGTATCACATTTTCATTTTTATGCCCACCCTGAGGTTCCTGCAAAATTTCATGGAGATTGGCTGACTAGTTTCCGAGATCGACCGTCGATAGATAGACAGATAGACAGATAGGCAGATAGACAGATAGAAACATACAGAGTAAGTTGAAAGATTTTGATTGTTTGGAAAACGTCAATTTGGTGCATTTTCTATCAAAATGACCAACTTCAAAACGATGTATCTCCGGCAATTTTAAAGTTACATAGTCGAGTGATAGCTCGTTTTGCTCGTATTTGAAGCGCGAATAAGATAGAATAGGACTTGTGGTGATACAGGCCAAAGGAAAGAAACTTAAATTCTCGCCTATATATAGTTGCCGCGTCTCAAAAAAATTTCTTCGTTCTTTTTTTGGAAGTTAGACTGCGTCAAGTCCTCCGCTATCGCTCCGGACATGATCATAATTACACATTTATCTGATTAGTTGTATGGAGAATATTGCCTAAATACACTTTTGCCCCATTCGGTGTAGTGCATTTTTCCCAAAGGTCCACACCTAAGGTGAAAGTGTTTGAAGAAAGCTTTCGAACAAGATATAACTCACAAAGATCGGAGACTCATTGGATTCAAATTTCGTAAAAGAAGGGTATTTCGTTCTTTTTGTTGTTAAACTGGAGCTTCGCTTCTATTAGAAAGGCCAGAGATTGCTCTACTCTTTTTTCGCTGTACTGATGCATTGCCTCTATTTGTTTACTTACTAATTCATTTCAAATGAGCTTACAGCTAAGCAGACTATATCAATACAAAACAACACAAACCTTTTTCGTATATTTGCTTCCTAAACCGTTAACAGATGGACATTATCGGGCAAAAATGTTCACTCATTCGACTGGTGATCCATTGATCTTTGATCCTAAATAACCCCAAACCAGAAGATACATTATACATAGCAGAAATGATAAATCCGAGTCAAATTGCAAATCTACCGAAGAAAATAAGTTTGTCGTTTATTTTGATTGAATGAAAGCAATTCAATTATCTACACATCAAAAACTGTCGATGAGCGTCACTTTGAAGTGCTTGAAATTTTTGTTTATCTGCTGAGAGATACCAACCTGGTGAGTATGGGTATGAAACGTGAGAATTTTGTTAGTACAGGAAATCGCATAACTGTTATAGATGTAGGCATTTATCCATTCCATTCACTAACTCAGATTTATGAAACGCATTAGCAATCTTCACTTCAATTTTAAATTTTCTTCTTGAATTCTTTATTTTGTTAAATTCTTCCGCTTTTTCCTCATAACAAACTACATAAAAACTCACAAAACAGGATATTTTACAAATATTGTACATCTGCATTATATAGCTCCCAAACAACTTTCTACCAATTTGTCAAACCTACGCTCCAGATCGTTAAGAATTTAAATATTTCAAATCTGTAACTACAATTTCCTGTACTACCATATGAATTCGAAAAAAATTGCAAGCAAAGCATTATTTACAAATTGTCGGCAACAACACACAAATATAATGATAGTAAGTGGAACTGCACTGACCAAAGCAGCTTAAATGATAATTTATTAGCTTTAAAGAGCTTTAAGCTCTGTGTTTCTTTGTATCTGAGTAAAAAGCTTGCGAAATTCACTTGCCGCTATTTCGGCATTGTGGTCAGTTGTTTCAGCTCACAAACAATTAATCATTTTCAGAAAAGATAAGCTTTCATCGCCCAGTCCAAGCAATCGGTTAATGAGATAATTGACAAATCTATCTTATAAATCTGCTCGGCAAATCTTGCTAAAGCTCGAAACAGATGTCAGGCTTACCTGAAACCTGATCTGAAAATACCTGAGCCTATTTTAACCTTAACCTGATTCAATCAATATTGACCTAACCTAAATTTATCTGAAACCCACATAGTGATCAGGTCAAACCTGACTGGTACGCAAATTTCAGGTCAATCCGAATTAAATGTTGAAACCCGATAACCTAAAAATTTCGGGTATAGCTGTGAATAGAATTTTGAAATTGCTGCCGTTTGTCTTTTAATATTGAATATATCCCAATCTATCTCGACACAAACTGTATATAAATCGGGTCTTTGGCCCGAAGTACTAAATCAGATATGATTTTTACATCTTCGACTCTCGTTATTGGTTTCAGTTTAAAATTTCGTACAATCTCGGTAACAGCTGTTCTTAGTTCCATCATAGCAAATTTCTGACCTGCAAGGCAAGCAATAACGTTGCAAAAATTATTAAACTGTCGTCGTCCTAATTATATTAATTTAAATGCATGGCTCTCCCGGACAGGATGAACTTTTCTGACTCAAATACCTACCGATGCAATTCCGATGACTCGCACTGAATGGTATATACGCAAATGGATGTCTTGGGCCCGACTCGAATTCACTGTCGAGAAATCTATTCGGTTCGAATTTTTCGGGGTCTTTGAAGTAGCGAGGATCACGATGTAAAACACTAATCATAATGTGTACAAGGGTTCCTTGCGGGAGCTTTGCATTATCTGTATGATAAATGAATAGAAGCTACAAGTGCCTAAGAAACTGCAATCACATACCAATATCTGTTTCTTCGCCGAGTAGTCGACCGATAAACGGTACACTCGGATAGAGTCTGAGTGTCTCCTTAATAACTGCATCTAAGTAGGGAAAATTATTGTAGTCGTTTTGGTCGTTGAATGACTGCACTTCATCGAATAAACGTTGCTGCACATCACCATGATGGGCTACCATAAACAGGATAAACGTAATAGCCGTCATAGTTGTATCAAATCCTTCGAAAACGAATGTATCGACTTCCTCTTGAATTCCATCGGCATCGATTTGGTTACCGTTTTGTTCGGCATGTAGTAGTGTGTCGAGCATGGCGTAACGTTCTTTTTTGACTGTTGAATCGATCGCAGCTGGTGCAGTTCCCAATCGACAATTATCGGATTGAAATTGCTTTCGTTTCTTGTCAATTATGCTTCCAGTGAAATCGTGAGCTTCTTGAACATGTTTATGTTCAATATCTCCGTTACCAAACGTGCTATAGATCCAATCTACGAACAACCACGGTACCGTAAGACGTTCAACGTGCAATTTTCCTATTATGTTTATCTGCTTTCGGTAATCATCTAACTCGTCGATTCTTGTTAACTTAACGCCCATTGCCGATTCTGAACAAATGAACAAATCATCAAAAGACAGAGTCTAGTCTATGGTCTGTCACCAGATATTGAAATCTTTCTTACCGCAAATTGTGTTCAATGTGAATCTGGAAATTAGTTGCTGTAAATTTGTACCTTCCAACCGTTTTATTTCTGTTTCTCGGATCCAAGTGACCAATAGAGAAGTTTGTTCGCTTTTTCGGGATGAAACTTAGCATCAGTATTGTTCGACTGATTTTTACTACTTAAACCAACCTAAAAGTCGATTGGAATCCGTGCAACACACTAAAGTGGAAAGCAGGCGTCAGAAGTTTTCTTCGCTTTAGCCATTTTTCACCTGTACTTGTGAGCAAACCAGTGCCGAGCAAAGAATGTAGAAATTTGTACGACAAACTCTTTTCTATATGCTTTGGATTGGTTAAAATTTTCTCTAGCGACTCTGCTGAATAACAATGATACACTAGTTTTCCGAAGGTCCAGTATGGAAATCCACTCGGATAAGTGTTGCAGAATCTTAAAGCGATGTCTAATGTCTGATCTGAAATTAAATCAGAATGGTGTCATCGTCCATCTGGCAACGTTAGAAAATAATTTTCTTTATTCACTTTCGTTACTACTGTATAAGAAATCTGTGGCACCGATTATTGGGTACATGTGCGGCCCAGGCAGTGATTTTGCCAATTCATATGAGGTGAATTTCTTCACATAAAAATCGAGAATCAGAACAAACGACACAACCGAACAAAGGATTGTTGAAATAATCCAGATCATAGTTCAATATTGTAATCGGTAAAATACGCACACAAAACAAACGACGGTGCACTGTATACTGAAAGATGCATTATAGCTGACTGATTTACTAATTAATTCGGTCATAATTACACACATATAACCGGTTCTCGTTGATTGATCGTTTACGTAGACGAATGCAACAGGGTATATAGATTGCAAAAAAGTGTGAATAGAAATTAAGTTAGAAGTCTTTATGCACCATGATTTTCACAACAGTAGAGAACGTCAATGCTCTTCCTACGGCCTGCCACAGATAGAATGGCTATTTTCCAAATATGTGCGTTAATGGAAATTTTGCGAAGAAATTGTCAACCAGAGGCGAAAATGATGTTGATATAACATCGTATAACATCTGACTATATTGCGACAGCATGTTCTCGACAGAAACACGTTTTCGCTTCGATCTTCGAAGGATTTTTGAAAATTCGTGTTTCAAAGTCAAGTAAATTTCTTAGAGGAACCTTAGTAAAGAGAAAGCAGAGAAAGTGAAAAATTATACCGAAAAGTGATTTTTGAACTGAACGCACAACCACTTTTTCTTCCACACTTTTAAGTTCAAATCATAAAGTTTCAGTTCTTTGCACGGCAGAGTAAAATAAACCGGTTCATTTTCGAAACGTCAAATAAGGGACCTAATACACTGTACGAAAATGAACTCAAATGAACACTGACATAAATTGAAAAATTTTATTCTAAAAAAATATAGGGCTAGTAGATTATTCAGGTCCCTTGTCAAACGTCCACTCCTGCCTGGTTAACTTTACTCTGCCGTGGTTCTTTGACAACGTTTTGGTAGTGAGTTACCATGCTACGATTCTTCGTTAATTGTCGCGTTTTCATCTACCGAATTGATTTCAAGTGGAAACAGACAACAAAACGACTGATTAATTAGGAAGATTTTCAACACACACCTTTTTCCACCGACTAAAGCCTTCGAATCATTCACTATACTTCGGTCAATTGAATAGATTTGAAGATGAAGTACTCGGATCATTCACTTCACCTCGTCTACACACACCCGAATATCGGTCCTGTGTTATAATAAACCATAATGCTGCTTTGAGCATCTTTTTCTATTGATGATGTTATAGAATTTCTACTAGTTGAAGTACTTGCCTGGCCCGGTCAGATTACCTGATCAACATAAGATTCATAACTCGTTAATGATTTTTGTAGTCTCCACAGGATCAACACAACATATCTCTAAAAAAAATTTGGAGAAAACTTTCCACAATCTTAGTTGCAGTTTTACGAGAGTAGTTTTTGCCCTTCTAAATTTTCTGTGCAAATCTTGAAATCAAACGCAAGAAATGCAAAGACCTTGAATTTTCCGAATCTCCAAGTTTCCGAGTTTTGCGACTGATTCTTACTTTTCTACAGAGGAAATGAGAGAAATTTCAGCACGATGTTCAGTAGAGTGAGTCGATTTACCAACTTTAAGATCCACATCCAGAGCGGCTTATTTAGCTGGCTTGTGGCATTCGATCATTACTTTATCGAAATCGTTTGTTCATATTTAGTCATCCGAAGGATACTGCAAAGTGTGCGGAAACGAAAAAGTAATGATGAAAAGTTTAGTTTCTTCCAGCTACGCAAGCCGTTGGAAAAATCGACCCACCCTAATTGTTCAAAAATTTCGCAGACGCAATCATGATATTACAAGTATGATCGAATCTGTTACTTTTTCTCACAATAGCATTTTCAAAAGATTAATGCAACACACTGATAGAAAAGTTAACGCGCTGGAAGTGTACTGTACGTAGTGGACGTGTAAATTGGCTGGCAGACAGCTATTTTTGGATCGAACTTCGGGAACGTTTAGTACACGTGCACTGCGTCAGTAAACGTCCAGTACGTTTGCTCTGGTATCCGAAATAAAATGAAATTTTGATGTACATTATTTCGTCAAATTTCGTTCTTTTTAATTTTAATTTTTTTATTTTTCGTGTTTTTATTCATTTATATCGTAACTTTTTCTTAGATAAAAATTTTCTCCATGTTTGGTGCTGGGTTTGAACTGGGGACCTCTTGATCTCAAAGCGGCGCTTCAACCAATGTTGCAATTAAGACATACTACAATGTTACAATGTTACATTGATAGTTGTATTGTGAAGCGTTGGTAGAAGTAGGTAAACGTGGAGCACGTTTGCACACAAAGTACTTATACATGCTATACGTTTACTTACATTAAATAACCTCCATACAAACTGCCCACACACTCTACGGAGAATAATGATCGAGATGTCCGTCAGCGTTTTTTGTATTTCATGCGTCAGGGACCACTGTCGTTTTTTAACGCGCGAAAAATTTGAATGAGTTAAGTTACATTTAATTTGCGTTTCATTAAATGGTTCATTTATTTAGTTTTTAATTGAATCAGGTTAAACTACGTGAAGTGAAATCTGCGTTTCACTTTCACAATCAGTTCTGAAAATGAGTTTTCATAGTTCAAACAACGCTGTAACATGAACTTTTTGAACAAAGGCAACACATCAGTGAAAAAGTTCGGGTTACTGAAAACGGGACACGGACAAATATTGCGAAAAATATGTTGGTGATGTTATTAATTGACATTTTTAGTCCTGTAAACTGAACGATTCATAAAAAAAACTTCATTCAGTGTACTGGGATGAGATTTGCAGTGGATGTTGGTCATGTACAAAATAATTTACCCTTCTTTCCTACGCGCGATCTTTGTAAAAGCTCTTTTAAAATTGTTACATCTTACTATTTCGCTGGTCGCTGGAAATTTTCTTACATACATATATGTTTGATGATCGTAGACCGGATTCGTCAGAGCTAAAGTTTATTGTCAAATCCTCATTCCTCAGTGAAGCTACAACAGCCAAGAGGTTTCATTCCAATTTTTATAAACTGAAAATTTTCGATTACATCACAGAACAAAAGAAGTAAATGCAAACACATATTTACTCGCCGACCCAACATTGTCCAAGAATAACGTTACAAATTTTATCAAAACAACAATTTCATGTTACAAACGAAAATAAATTTTGACAGTTCAAATTTTACGCAAGTAGTGGTTCTTTTAAGATAGCATAACGCAATGCAACGGACATCTCGATCATTATTCCCCGTATAGAGTGTGTGTGCAGTTTGTATGGAGGTTATTTAACAATGACCTAATATCGAGAATCGTAATCGTAATTCCTTCTTCTTCTTTTTGCGTAATATTTCGATATTTCAACAGTATGAGATTGGAACTCAGGGAATAAAACGTTTTGAAATTTAAATGACTGAATTTAATATTTCTGTTTTTAAGTGAATCCTAAAATCCTGATACAGATACATTCATCTCATGTACGTAAAGGACTTGACATAGTTGCTATTAATATAAAATGCACAGTGTACAATGTTAACGCACAACAAGTACGATCTTTTGACATCATACTTACCATGCGTATACAAACATCCTAAACGTGTGCTTTTCTCAAACGTGTTGGGCGTATGAGGTAATTTTGCGATGAAGTTACACATACCAAAATTTTACACATGTCCTACGTCGACTACAAGCGTGAGATGTATGGCACACATATCGTACGTAAACTTACATACGACAGGTTTGCCATACATACCCGACGCATACTATGCATAACAGAAGTATATCATACATATCCGAAGTAGTTACACCGCCAAAATCTTTTTTATCAGTGCATCTGTTACTTCATTTGTTTTGATATACAATCAAGGTAATGGATGTTACTGGACTTATAGTTTTCCGACCGCTGCTTACAAGCCTTCTCCTCGTCCATCTACCTTCAAAGGAAGCAAGTGTTATCATCCGAATAGTATGTTTGAAATCTTTTAATGGTTCAATTCATATATTAAGTTGCATTTACTGTTAGTAAAGTTTAATGCTGTCGTTTCATACACCAGTGTATAGTACAGTCTCTAATAGCACTGAAGAACTAAACTGATAAAAAATGAAATGCCGGGTTACACAATACAATCTTCTTCGATTAAGACGATTTTTGTAAAGCTCCAACCACAACTGTCCATTCACGTATATTCCACTCAGTCACAATTCCTTTCTGTACGTACGGATCAGCTTGAACAAATTTCTCAATATCCTCTTTAGTATCGGTTTTAAAAATCACAGCAGCTGAGTCAACTGGATCGGCGAAAGCGCCTCCCAAGAGTAACTTCCCTTCCGATGAGTATTTCTGTGCTAACTGGAGATGTTCCGCACGTAGAGGGGCCCTCTTAGTAAGAACATCCGGAACGTATTTGTACGTTAGCAAGAAGAATTTCGACATCTGAAATTTGTCGTTTTTTTAGTGATATGACAAAAAAAAAACGTAAAGATTAGCTGGGCTAGGTCTTACGTTGAACACAATATCTAAAACACTGAATGACTTTTGGTAATCTTCAATACAATTTTTTGCTGTTATCTTATCTTCGTATGTAAATTTAGCATCGTGTCATACGACTCAGAGACACGAAAAGATGTATATATTTTTGCTCAGAGCACAGCACAATTTTTCATAATTTTTTCGTTAGTTTAGGTATTTTGGTGAATATAAAGCTAGCTAATGAGCGTAAGCGTCAAATTTTTGGGGAGAGAGAGAGATAGTGGCTCAGTAACATTAAAGTAGAAAGATTTTGTGTTTCTTTATTTAGGTTCCATAAATATTTTGTATATTTACTCGAACGTAAGCTTAAAGTTTAAAAGAACAGGAACACGAAGTGGAACAGAGTAAACAATTTGAAGTAACTCACAATCAGTAAGGTAAAATAGGTCCACAATGACCTGTCTTAATGATAAAACATAATTTCTTAAGTCATATGATAAGACATAAGTTCTTAAGTCATAGATCTACATTACATTCCGATCAAGAAGACTTATGCAATGCTCCCACCACAACTGTCCACTCACGAATACTCCACTCAGTCACAATTCCTTTCTGTACATATGGATCGGCTCGAACAAATTTCTCAATATCTTCTTTAGTATCGGTTTTAAAAATCGCAGCAGATGAATCTACTGGATCGGCGAAAGCGCCACCAAGAAGTAACTTTCCTTCCGTTGCGTATTTCTCTGCTAGCTGCAGATGTTCAGCACGCACGGGTACCCTCTTAGTTAGAACATCCGGAACGAATTTGTACGTTAGCATGAAGAATTTGGACATCTGAAAGTTGTCGTTTTTAGTGAATGAACAAAAAATAAAACTTTAAGATTAGCTATATGTCTTACGGTGGACACAATATTGAAAGCACTAAATGACTGTGAAAATCTTCGGTACAATTTATTGCTCTTATCATATCTTAGTGTAAAAATTTAGCATCGTGTCGTACGACTCACAGACATCAGCCAAATTTTTGCTCAGAGCATGAAAAATTTTCGTATTTTTTTGTTAGTTTAGGTATTTTGGTGAATATAAAGCTAGCTTATGCCCCTGAGTTTAAGAGCACTCTTACGAATATTTCACTTAGATTAAAATGAATGGAAAACGTTTCTTTTCTTAGGCTTGATTTCCACTTACCAAGTAAGTACTTCGTGTGAGCGACAATTTTTTTATTCAATTTTTGCTTTGTTTAGTGGACAGCTCGCTCTCTCACGGCGTACTGTTTGTTGAGTGGAAACTATACTTGAAGTTCAATAAACATTTTCCATATTTCCTTGAATGTAAAATGTGAGCTTAAAACAACATAAAGCAGTCGTTCTTCGTTCACACCTTGAACATTCAACATGCTAGGGTGATTTTTGAAAGTTCAGTTCCAACTTAAAATATTGTCTTGGTGAGTAGGCAATAAAAATGTTTTAAAAACATTTTCGCAATTCCGGTCCATAATCATCACCTTTCCATGCATCCATTTAATGTCGTTTTGAACGTATTTATTTCACTGTATTCCTGGACACAGTGCGATATCAACTTTTTTTCGCACGCTAAAGAACCAATTACCTTCAGCGAAGGCTAAATTTTTATTAATTAAAATCTTGCATTGACCAGAAACCGAACCCCCGACACCAAAAGGTTTTCGAACACAAAGCAGCAACTATAGCCATTCGGCTATAGAGTCACACAATTATACCGAACGTATTGTTGAAGCGTATATACTAAGCATTGACTACTCGATTTCATTCAACGCGTCTCTTTACATCACATTGCAATGTGTATTATAATGCAGCCTTCTTGATCGTTCAAATGAATTTCTGTATACACAAGAACTTTGGAACAAAATGTAGGACATGTTTTGCATTGGAGAGGTGATTATGGCCCGAAATTGCGAAAAACGTTGTATCTACCACGGTAGGTATGCCGGTATTTTTTCGCACACGACGTCTTGTCGACCTCGGCTTCGCCTCGGGTCGACAATTGACATCTAATGCGAAAAAATACCTTCATACCTACCTTGGTAGATAAATAACTATTAAGATTCGTTTTTCCGGTCAGGAAAAATCACCAAATGGTGATTATGTGGAAAATAAGTGGATACTTTTCCCTCATACAAACTTTAGTTATTTTTCCGGATTGTAAAGAAGAATTCTACTAATGAGAAAATGGATTTATTATTTTTAGACTCATGTGTTCGACTGCCATAACATAAAAAAACGTTTTAATTTAAAATTGAATTACGCTCCAATTAAAACCAACAATCAGTAATTTCAATATGAATTGATTCTCGTTTTTGCGAGAATTGGATATAATTATGAATGAATGAAAACATATGTTCAAGACTACGGAGAGTTTTACGTAAACCAAATTATCTCTCGAAATTAAATTCATTGATAATGTATTCAACGTTTTATTCTCTCCCAGGTGAATCTAAATAATCAAATTTTACTTTCTATGACACCCACCTTGCTTAAACGATATTCGGTAATAAATTTATTCGAATTCGTGTTAACTGTTTATATTTTTGAAGAAGTTATGGCATATGTCTTCAAACGGAAATCCGCACACTTAGCCGATTTGTATGGTAATATCCATACGTTCTGGCGAGAGTCACACGAGATGTACCATTGAATCTATTACAGTTTTCTTCGAAAGTTAAATAATTAAAAGTGGCCAAAAAATCGTGTCCAATAATTCTTAAACCAAAAACCAATTTGTTTTTTATACCACTGATACGGAGAACCGACATGAACTGAGCGTAATTTTTATGAGTTTATGCTATTTCGGTTTTGCTTTACACTTTTTTTTCATTACGACTGGTAACAGCAAACGGTGAATATTGTATACATCTCAGTCACTGACGGAATTTAGATCGAATCGGTACACACGTTTTCATTAAGCGCGCTCAGCGTAATAGTTAAAGAAAATTGAATGAAACAACGAGATTCTTTGATCGAATAACTAGGCTTCGCTTTTGTGTGTATACAACATTATTATACATAGTCAATTGACGGATGATTCGAATATATTTATAAATTGCGATGCAAAGTATGAAAATTTAATTTACGTTTTGAAATTAATTAGTTTCTGTGTCCTACTTAAATGCGTATACATTATTGATAATTCAAATTCTAAAGTGATTAACTGAAAAAAAAAGTTGGATTTTTTTTGCTATTATGCAAAAACAACAGTGAGCTACATAGCACAAGCTGTTAGATATAAGTTAGACTGTGTGTTCTATTGAGAAATACAAAATTTGTTATAAATCGGTTTAACATTTTCGCCAGCAAATTTATTTTTGTTTGTTAATCGATGACGTGAAATTCATATTTTAAAATGCGATAACAAAAAAGAAACGAATTTATAAAAATATCACGCTAAGTGCTAAATGGATGGCCATTAGTAACAATAAAGGTAATTACGAAAATCATATTTAATTAGACGTGAACAGCATGTTCTATTATATTTTGAATGAATTTACTCAGCAATGGCAATAAATATTAAATCGAGAAAAAAATGTTTGTTTATTATAAATGAGTTATTAAATCAAATCATTTATGTTGGGCAATGGGAATTAATTGTTTAATTATTTAAACGATTCCAACCTTTTACAGATAGTAAGTGTTGCGACTCTTACTTCTTTTGATCTAAGTAATAAGTACGCTGATATACCGAAACACCGATTGATACCAAATCTTCTACTTGATTTGTTTTAACCTGCATTTCGATATATGCGACCACATTAGCCAAGTTGATTGCTTATTCTGGTCAACGGTGATAATAGCAGATGATAAAGTTGAAGATGATACATGTTCTCAAGCCAATAAATGCTGTTGTTGGAAATTTTTGTAAAGTCGTGGAGGGATAAAAAGTATCAAGAATCGTCCGATAAATTGTATTTCCGTTAAAATAACAATTTTAGTCATTAATGTTGACAGGTCGGATTCTAATAGAAATTAAGGATATGACTTAAGGAAAGCTTTGTGTAAGGCTTGGAACAGGTCAGTTCAACAATGTTGAATCAACATGAAATATCTAAAACTTGATTTAACTTGAAGTCTGATTATTGAATTTATACTTTACCTGAATTAACCTAAAGCCTGATTCTACCTGAAAGGGACTAACTTGAACTTGAACATTGCATTTTTCAATTCAGGTCAGGTCAGATTCATGATTCAATGAGTCTGATGATTTCAGATCAGGTACGTTTATGAACTGAAGGCCAGTTCAGGTAAAATCTGGTTTCAGTTTCAAGGAATACCTGATCTGTTCCTAGCTTTGCTTTGTGGGAGTCTGCAAAAATAGAACTTGTGGCTAGTAAAATATCCGACGATTGAGTATTCTTTGCGAAGTTCTATAGTTTTTATTCCTTAGGTCATTCTTTTTTGCTCGGGCCCTCACTATTTAAACATGAAATTTAATATTTTTTTGTTTTTGAAATACATTTAAATTTAGCAAGCAAATAGTCATCACAATACATTTTGTAGTTGAAACATAATTGTCGTTATCTATTACTGCACAAACACAATGTATTGACTTCCTGCTGCAATCTTAAATATTTTTTTGTAGAATTTTGGGCACAGCCAAAAAAGAGGTGAATTCCTCGAATACCTTGTGATTATCATAGGCAATATATTGACAGCTGTTAGTGATGTTTAAATTGAGCAAATTAAATGTATATTAAAGAGAAATGTCTTATTTTCAGCATGACTCAAGACTTTTTTAGTTGTAAAGTTCCTTCAGAATCGTTTTGCACAACATTAAAATTAGTGGTGCACTTTAATGTGTTTGAACTAAATTTAAATCTGGGATTTTTTTTGCTACTTCATTACTTACAGGTGCGCCTTTTTGACCTAAAACTATCAGGGTGCGGCTGCTATACATACCCCCGAACTCATTAATTCCATTTCCCCTTGTACGGTCTCACATATATAAAACACTGATTGAGCTATGTATTTGCATACATTTTTTGAAAACACTTTCGTCATTAACATAAAAATGTTCATTTGCGTCATATTTTCCTATTTATGATCTCAAGCATATTGAATGCGGCTGTTATCAAATAATCGATGAAGGTACTTACCAATTTTTTTCTTTTTCTTTTCTTCGTTGACAAATTTCATTGTACGCTAACCAGAGTAAATATGGGCACAGACATAATATTATTGAAATATTAAAAATTGAAATCACAGACGTGATTAAAGCAGCTTTTGGGAGGTATAGAAAAAAAAGTTTTATGATGTCATCATACCACAGTGTACATACAGAGAGTTTCTGCCAAAATTAGAAACTAGCACGAAGTCATTCAATATTAATATATTAGCATATACCTAGCCTATCTGCGTATTTTGTTAAATACTCTCATATTATATACCATACAATGTATGATCGTGTAGTGAACGGATTTACTTCAACATTATTGTCGCAGAGCTAAACGATTATTATTTTTGTTGTTGTATAATAAACAGTGTTATACAACAAGTATTACCTTACATTTAATTAAAGCAAATTTAATTACGTTTTTATGATTCCTTGTACAATGTACATATGCGATAGAGTATACGCGAAACTTGCGCACATATACATACCGTCATTTCCAAATAAAAGCAGTGAATGAAACACGAGCAGTAAACAAGATTGTCGTTTCAGAAATGATTTCATCCAGCCCGGCATTAAATTGAGTTAGAATTTTTTAGAGCTAATTATTTAGATCTGTGTTTAATTCCGTATGGAACTGGAACTGCACGACGCACTCCTTAAATCTATTACTTCTGTTGCTGAACTGTTTCCTAGAGCATGCTACCAAATCTTTTACTTCATCAGATTTAACATTATATTTGTTGACGTTGCGATAAAAAGTTGCGTCTAGCCGTGAATAATGTGTCAAAATGACGATACCAATTGAAATTGGACAGTATTACTACTATAGCATGTAGCATGTCCGAGCATCTCATTTTGAATATACAATTAAAACGTTACGCACAAGGGATATCCGGGATATCCCGAGTGGAAGATAAACTAGAACTGTTTGAAAACATTTGAACAAAGGAAATCCTCAGAAAACTAGAAAACAAAACCTAAAAACTTAAAAAGAAAATACAGTTTAACGTTTAAGGAAGTCTTCTCCCAATCATAGAAAATCCTTATAAGATTTCCTTTTTGAAAATCCTTTGTGAAAGTGACAAATTTACACACCTCGGGATATCCAACACTATCCAACACTGTCTAAGTTGCAGAGAAAGATTACAAACCATGTAAGGAAGGATACATAAAATCTACTTGGTTGACTTATATTGAGGCCCTAATTGATGACAATAATTTATCGAAATATGATCTTGTTGGTGACACAAAACAACCCACGCTTTGTGTGAAAAACTGTTTAATATAAAGTCGACCATCAATGACCGAAGATAACACAATAAGGCAAAAACATTCTCTTCAATAATCTCTTTTACTTGTATCAGTCTCTTTTTGACCAATTGAATGATCTATGTATAACAGTTGTGAGCTTTGAGTGACTATACTTGTCCAATGGAAGAGTCATTGTAAACGTTTAGGAAGAAAAGTAAGACGTTTAGTAAGACAAACGAATTAAATATTTCAGCTAGAGTCTTGAATGCTTCATGTACTGAATTAAGTAATCAAGCAGTAAATAAAAATCCTCAGACTCTAAGAATATTCTTGGGAAGTCTTAAATTTTGAATGTGTAAAATTTCTGATGTTTTTTTTCACAGGATACACAAATTTAACAAAAATTATCTTCAACATTCTGTTTGTAACCAAAACATTCGACTACTTTCAAGGTGATAACGCCTTTTGTATCAACAGCTGCTAATTACATTTAAACGAGTTGCAATCAAATATTATTCAATTTTTGGTCATAGCATCTTATAAATACATAAACAATCCAAAAGTTTCTATTCCGGCTAACCGAACTCATAAATTTTGCTGTTTACATTTTTCGTTGTAAGATTGAATTCAATTCCGCACCGCCGTTTATGTAGTTATTGCTAGGTGTATTAGTTTCACGAAAATAAATACGAAACAAATTCATGAATAATTGAGTTTCCATTTGAAATTATAATTTAAAACAAACTCACCTTCGAAAAATGAGATGAAAAAAAATTGTTTTAAATAAATATTTCCTCAGAATAGTGATACATCAATATATTCTAAAAAAAACATTTTTGCCGGTTCTGTATGTCTTTTTTATAGAAGTTTGTGTTAATAAATACCACTTCATTTGAATCATTAAGCAGAACTATAAATTTTTTGTTTCCTACGTCTTTCTACAATATGCTAATGGGTGATGATCGGAGCCGAAAGAGTAGATGACCGAATTACCATGAAATGGTATAATCGGTAAACTCTTGAATTAATCGCTTTTAAGAGCATCATCGAAAAGATGTAACCTTCTTTCGGCTTCGAAATTATAAAATGGATTTTTATCTAATGATCCAATTATAAATAAATGCGAGCAAAGAAAATTACTTTTGGATAGATAAAAGAAATTTTCAATTAAATGCTTTATCGAACATTGACTTGAAATTCATAAAAACAGAGACGAACAAGAGGCGTGCATTGGAACACATGGCTCCCTACTCCAATTTATACATATTATGATTATGATTATCGTGCTATTTAAACAAAAAATAAATGTTGGATATCAATATTTTACTCTTCGAATCATAATAATCAACTGTTTTATCATAGCTTTGTCGACTCGTAATAGTGACTAATTACTGGAAAGGTTTTATGTGCCTGCGATACGTAAATGTGTCATTACTACTGTCCATATAAAGTAATAGTACATTACGTCCGGGGGTCCAAATTTTCGTTTTGACGAGTGCAGTTTTTACGATGAATGATTTTCGTTTTTTCACACAATCTGTAATGAGTGTGTTTAACAATATATGCCTAAATTGTCTAAATTTGTGTTACACCGCCTTCGTGATCAACTGAGAAGTGCCGTAACTTGTTCTTTCAGGACCTTGGAGACGATTGAGGCTTACTCACAGACATCAATCTGTATCATTATCACGATTCGAGTTAATTACTTCTTAAAACTATATTTTCGGAAGATTTACGCTAAATCTTTTACTTCATTAATTTCAACATAAGTCGTTCATAAGCTCATATAAGCCAAAGGTTTTGTGCTTCGAGATTATGAAAAATCAGTGCTACAATTAAACAAGTCGATAGAAAATTAGAACCACCACCTTTTTGCATGCTTCTTTAGCGTTTTTTCGGTCTATGATGTTTTATATTTCTCGTCCTCTAATCAATAACTTTCGACCCAGACCTTAGCACTATGTACTTCTTAGTCATTCCAAAAAAATCAGCCTAGAAGATTTTTCGACAAAGCGCTGTTGATGCTGCAATCAATAATCAAACCAATTACAGCGAAATGTTGTTATACTCACAACATTTACATAAATTAAGTCCATTTATTGGGTAACATGCAGTACGTTACGAGTAACAAAAACATTTCAATCTTATACCACACACAAATTACAATCGTTGGAAATAGTAAGTTGATTTGCACCATCAACATTATCAGTCATAAATTAATTAAAAAAATCGATTCTATGTTCTAGTTTATAGTGGAAAATATGAAATGGATTTCGTTTTATTTTGATTGAAATTAATATCAACCAGTAAATCATTTCGGGGTTCGGTAATTAAATTCTTGGTTTTTTGTTGGTTCTATACTGCAAGATAAGCGCATAAATGCACATCAAATAATAACAGAAAACATAAATTCTTTCACGTGATATCTTTTAGTTATACTAAAACCTTATTTCAACTTTGATGGATCTTAGCCATGTGTTGTAACATTTATCATATTTTAGTGTGTACGACCTATTCTTAATAGTTTCGAGTTTTTTTCAGTTTTTATTTTCACGTCAATGGTCGATACACTTGTGTTATAATGCACTGCATCGTTAGCATTTAATGTTACAAATAGATTTTTATTTAAAAATGCTTTCACTGTGTACGTTCGGCTGGTTAAAGTGGTTTTTTTTTCTGGCTAATACATTTGTTCAATTGTAAAATCTTGTTACTAACCGCAATCCAACCCAACAGTATCAATTTCTGTTTTTTGATGGTGGGCACAAATGAGACAAACAACAAATTCGTTTTGATTAATTGTAAATACAATGCTTCGAACATATAACTTCCACTTGTTTTTAATAAACATTTCATCTGTTTCCATATACGATTCGGGCATCACCATAAAAATAATGTTATTCTACGTAGTAAAATGTTTCACAGTAACCAGACAACCTTTCACTTTTTATAGCAGTGAATGACCACACTATTTGTGTAAGTTACTAAAATTTATTTAAGCTTGCACATTATCGCACATGGCTGCGTTGCATCAATTAAAATTCTAAATATTTTCCTCATCAACAAGCCGCAACAAGCATCAACAATAATCCATTTCTAGTTCGTATGGCTTAAGTTATTTACATCGTAAAACCGAAACAAAAACCTTCTTTATTACGATGTATGTACTGAGAAAATGAATGACTTTAGCTAGGCTTCACAATAGAATGAAGATCACAGATCACTCTTGATGACTGAATGCTAATTACGTATTTTGTTTAGAACATAAAAATGTTTATTCAGCATATATATACTGAAGAAAGCAAGACCTGTGGATGTTTTTACAGCGTTTTACGTACTCATGTAAAATAATCTACTGCATTCAGTCACAGAGCGTGTCCATAGTTTTTTTTTGTCATCTAGTTTATTGTTTTCATACAAAATGATAATCATGTTAAAAAGATTCACATTGAACTTGTTCTCTGTATATGGCGAGGTATTTACTGGTCGTTTTCTCAGTTTGCTAGTTTTTCCTGTAGCTCTCGCATGAATAATTTCACTAGACATGTGTGTATATGGAAAATGACGAAAGCTAAATAGAACTTGTATGTCACTGAGTTGATATGATATTGATAAAAAAAAGTCATAACGGTCGAACGTTCATTCGTACTACATTTTCAACTCGAATAGGAGTTTACATTCAATTGAAATACGTACTAATGTAGTTAAATGTAACGGTTCATCTTAGCTACGACTCGAATCCTTTTTGTACGATGGAATTACTGACACAAAAGATTAGATGTAACTTACCAAACAATTAAGGCTATTATTACATTATCTACAACTGTTATTGACGTGAAGATAAAAATACACTGTGGCTATTCGTACGCGCGTGCGAATAGTTAATTACAATAAGGAATGGCTATTCGCACGCGCGTGCGAATAGCATCAGCAATAAAAATACGGGATGTGCTCTGGCTATTACGGTCTTTTGTAATCAAATATATGTTAAAACTAAATGAAGTAATAGATTTTGTTTCAATACTTTTAGCAATCAAAATATTTATTTGCTAAGACATTCTCTTCTATATGACATTGTGATTATGTCTAGCCGTCATCTGTTAGCTACACTAATGTCTAGAGGAGGTATTAATCTATGGTTCATGTGTTTAGACAAATTATGATCAATAACAAAGTTGTGGCGGAATTTCGATTATTTGAGCAGATTTGAGACACGGACTGCCCTTCCAATTTTTGTAAAACCATTACCCTTTGTGTGAATACTAGAGCTCTCATCTAGAGGTGTGCTGGTCAACTTTTCGGCGGCGGCTGTAAACATTTTTCAGAGTATCGGCGGCGGCGTGAATCGACTGAAGTTTTTTTTTCGGCGGCTCGCTTCGGCGCAATAGAATTTTTAAACGGCGGCGGCGGCGCATTTCGGCGCAAAAATCGACGCTATATGGCGAATTGTTACTACTTTTCGGAAAAGTTTTTTCGCTTCACTCTAGATTTATAATATTGTATTTGAAGATAATTGCTAAATATTCAATTTCTTGTTTCGACAAAAAGCGGTCCAAGACATTCTCAGTGAAACTAATAGCTCAGAAACCATTTTTTAATCTTGTTGTTACTCAAAATTGGACATTCAAACGGAAAAATAAGTAATTGACTTTCTATTAAACTTCATGTAAAAAGACCACCAATATTCCACTAATTTTAAGCATACATTAAGCTAACACATTAGTGGTCGGAATTGTGGTCGTACATTTTTCAAAAAGAATTCTGATGAAAAGATATCATTAAAAAGGAAATACGAAACACGCAAATGTAGGCTTCAAATTTAGCTAAGTACCGGTGCCTCTTTAAGTATCCGATAAAGTCGGGATTTTCTAATCAGCTATATACCAGCCGAAACTCAAACTTATTTTGGCAGATTTTTCGAAATCTGCACTAGTTTCATACTTTTCCATGGTCAATAAAGAAGAAAGTTGAAAAATCTGCCAAAAGCTATATGCTTCGCTTATTGACGTTATTGATTGGTTATATATAATTACCAAAATATTATTTTCTCTTTTTATCAACATCAACGTATACGAGCGCAGCGAAGGAGTTTACTTTACACACGAGTACATTTTTCTCAATATACCATCACTTATACAGATTTTTTCGAGTATTAGTTCTCTAACATGCGTTCTCATTTTGGACACATGCAATATGGTGGTTTTCCTCACTCAATTCTATTATGTTTTTTGATAAAAAAAATTTTTTTCTCGTACTTAGTGAAACAAATTCATTCCCAATTACCTCTACTTTGCGCCGAAACATGAGGAAAAAATAAACCGGCGGCGCTGTGTTTTATTTTTACCGACGGCGGCGCAATCGGCTGAACAATTTAAAATTTCGACCGGCGGCGGCTGACTTTTTATTGAAATTTTCGGCGGTGATCGGCGCGACTGGCGCCGGCGCTGACCTCTACCTCATCCAAAGATCCTACGAATAAAATCGACCTCACAGAAAGGCAAATATAAGGCATAATCATCTGTTATTGACAGCAGCGACAAAAATAAACGTTTAGCTACCTCATGTTGTCTTATGTAGCAAATATGAGTTACATTAAATGAAGTAGAAGATTCACAACAAAAGAAGTAGCAGACCTATTAAGGGTAGTGTTGTTCTGCTCATTTCTGTGCAGAACGCGCACGGAGGCCTCCGTTGGGCCTATTGTGCTCAATAGCAGACCTAATTATTATATCGGTTGATATGCGTTCAACTTTAATCATTATTCGATAACTAATTTAATATTTTAAACATTGCAGATACTTCTGTCGCAGCTGACAATGAAGCTGATGGAAAGACACAGAAAGAAGCAGAAATTTAAAATAAAAATTTATTGAAATTTACTTTACTGTGTTTCGCAACACCAAAACATCGAAGCACAACGACAAAATTGTATCCGAAAGTCTTTTAAGATAAAATCTGGATAATCTCTTCGGTACGAAAACCATTTGTCTTACTTTTATTAGACAAAATTTAAATTAGTTTTTCTTATCGTCTGTTCGAATCTGTTAACACACGAAATTGTAAAAAAATTCTTTTATTTTTATTTTACAGAATAAGCTTCGCGCACACAACAAAATTATAACAAAAATACATTGTATATGTGGCCATGAATACACCAAAGAAGTCTCGTAAATCTGAATGTTGTAGCGTGAATTTTGTCAGTTGCGTTCTTCACATCTTCAACTTTATTTTCTTTGTAAGTACAACGTCTGCCAAACAATACGTAATAAGATATTGTGAGAGTCTTTTAGTGGCACGAAACTGAAAAATAAAACCTTGTCCTTTAATTTTTAGGTCTCCGGTGTTCTAGTTTCGGCTGTTAGTATATGGACGTTATTTTGGAAACATCAATATGTTTCTCTTCTACCAACACCAAGTTATCTCATCGGAACTTATTCGCTACTAGGAGCTGGTTGTCTAAGTGTTTTTGGTAGTTTTATGGGGCTATGCGGAATTTGCCGGCAGTACAAAACGCTGATTTTATGTGTAAGTGTTCAACGGATTTGGACCGTTTAAAAATGATGTTACCTTCGAAAGGAGAGAGGGATGTATAAAAAATGTTACGAATTCGGACGAATTCAATCGGTCGGAGTGCTTGCTGTCATATTTCAAATTGATTTTTGGATTTGAAATGCAAGAATTGTTTGGTTCCAGAAACTCCAAGACCAATAACCAAAGAGCCTAGACTAGCTTCTTCACAAAAATGTATTTAAATTATCACTAAAACGTACATTGACCTCATTTCTTAGTACATCTACCTCTTGCTGATCGTATTTCTCTTGGAAGCTACAGTTGGTGGTCTGGCTTATATATACGAGAACCAAATAACCGAAGAACTCCAAGACTCGTTGAACACAACGTTTCTGGAACACTACGCCATAGATGAGGAGAAAACCACTGCCATAGATCAAATGCAACAAGATGTAAACAGTTTTTTTTTTTAGAAATTCTCACCAAGGTTCATGGAACAATTTACCGTTCCTTTTTCTAGTACAGCTGTTGTGGAGCGTTTCGCTTCGAAGACTGGCGGTACAGTCTTTGGTTGAAATCCGAACGGACCGATCTACTGCGATCGACGGAAAATCGACTAGTTCCCGATTCGTGTTGCATAAGCATGAGGGATAAATGTGGCCTACGGGATCATCCAAGTAACATTCCTTACACCGTGAGTATAGAATTTTACAAAATTCGGTTGTAAAAAATGGCACTCAAAGGGAAATTTCTTCTCTTTCTTTAAGGGCTGCATTTATAAATTTTCGGATGAGCTTCGCGATCATTTGAATATTGTTGCGGCAGTTGGTTCCGGTATTTGTGTAGTTAAGATTTTTGGTATGATTATAGCAATAGTACTGTACATCAAATTAAAGGACGTGATTCAATGACATACGTATGCGGATCCAAATCTATTCTATAAAATAGAGGATCCCTACATCGATGGTATTAGTGTCATTTATGAGCAGGAACAGTGTCCTATCCATCCTAGGAATGTGCGAATGTGTCGTGAATCTCAAAATGCAGATAGTTTGCATTTAATGGATGTCCCATTGTAAAGGGAGTGAGTGAATGAGTGTGTACATTGTATTTATGTAGAACGGGTCAAAATACTAATTTTTTTTACTAATTTATCAATTTTAAGTCAAAGTCAGCTTAATACTTAAGTGTTACAGAGGTGAATCTTTAGTTAAACTAATTTATGTTACTACTTAATGTCCTCATGTCGAAAATACCTCTTTCTGTTGAAAATTGTTGTAAATATATCAAGACGCGAAGTACAAGTTTTTGTACGAAATAAATGAATAAAACATTGACATTACAATCGACTCTTTTCTGTGTTTTAATAGAATTCTTTCGTACATCGGCAAATATTTTGTTTTAGTACACGAACATCAAGAATAAATGGTTAGTGTTCTAATACCCATGACAACACCGGTATGGCTGATCTAGAGCCATAGATTTTGCAGAACAATCACATCCACCTCTATACATAGACTCATATAATTCTGAGAAGGGATTCATGACAACTAATGGAATGCTGAAGCAACATTAACCTTTCACTCACAGCATTTTTAACATACTTACCTACTTACTTAGGCGGGCACTACAACCTACTATTGGTTTTGGCCTTCTCCAGCAATCTTCTCCAATTGGACCTATTCCGCGCAAACGTTCTCCAGTCGCTCACTCTTCAAAAATTGATCGAAAAGGATTTCATTCACCTCCAGCATATGGTCCGTTGGTCCACCATCAGACAATGAAGTTGTCATGTACTTGGTTTTTCTCTCACTGACCTTTAGACCGAACTCAGCACCCTTATCTTCGATTTTCGTGAAATTAACGACGTCAACGTACAATTCAGTCCAGGTCGTCAGCATATCCCAACAACTGACTCAACTTTCTGAAGATTGTACCGCTGGTTTCCATGTCGCTCTCTCTTATCACCTTCTCAAGAACAATGTTAAAGAATAGATCTGCCAGTCCATCGCCTTGTCTAATTCCTTCCAAGTACTTCTAGTACTTCAAAGGTATCAGATAGATTGTTTCGAATTTTGACCTTGGCTCTCACATGTGACAGAGTCATTCTAGCCAAATCAATAAGTTTTTTGGGGTAACCAACATATCAATGCAAAATCTATTACTTCGTCTGGTGCAACACACATTTTGCTATTACATAAGAGAACATTGGCCACAGCTCGCCATTTATTTTTGTCATCGCTGTTGATAACAGATGAAGTCTCTACGTAGAATATAATTCGTATTGCTGTGGATGAGGCGTTGACTTGAGTCTAGACTTAAAGGAGCTACGAGAAATCGTCGAGAAAATTTGATGAAAAACCAATTGGACAAATTGTGCATGTGCGAATCACTGGTGGGCTGATCAATAATTTAATATTTCTCAAAACACTCTATGGACAGCCATAATTTAGAAACGTGGATACGTTTTCAGCCAGAAGAAAATGATCTGCTTCATAGACTCTTGTTAGCGATGTTTCAGAAATCGCTCAGAAGAAAGTTCAATTTAAGTGGTTCATGCGTGATCCCTATCTCAAACGTTACGTAATTTGTGGACGTCACCTTCATCAAATAATGGTGCGAGCTTGTTTCTGTTATGACTGCGTAATTTAATGATAATGCTGGAGTAAAATAAGAGTAGATAATCAAAGCATGTAGCGTCTGTATGAATGCTCTGTAAACGCTGATAAAAGAAAATGTTTTACAATGACTGATTATTACTGCGGAAGATTTATTTCATCGTCAGTAGCAGCCGCAAACTGAAAAGCGGTAAAAGAAACGAAACTGTCTAGATTTTTAGTCTAAATGAAAACCTAAAACCTACATGGGAAATCTGATGAATTCCTTCAAGCTGAGAGAGTTCAACAAAAGTTTTATGTAGTCAGCCTTATTCACATTCTGTTCAGTCTTAACCTTAGAGTCCACAAAAAGATGCCACCTTAAATCAGGTAATGGAAATTACAAAAAACTCTTCGAAATTCGGTTCTGATCCCGAACTTTGCATATAATGTTCGTTTGATAAGCATGTACAAAATTGTGCGATAACGCTATACATTGTACAATTTGAAGCATATTATTGTTCGAGATATTCTTCACCATCAGACAGTTCGCTAACTCTTCAAGAAATTGTGTAACGCACTCACAGCGGAAAACTTTGGTTCAAAATCGACGAATAAATCAATCGTTTATTGATAGTTGCGTTGAATTATTCGCGATATTGAATAATGCGACCGGGAGGCAACGACTGTTATAACTCAAGTGTATGAGTGTGATGAATAAAAAATCTGGTGTTCTTGTGGAAATTCAATTTTAAATTTATGAGTGTACAGTGCAACCTTCAACCTTTCGCGGACAAATTAAATCAGAGCGATCGCATTAGCTAAATTTAACCAAAATTTATAAAATAAATAATCGATTCATCGCCTAGTTATCAATAATACTCTAAAATGTTTTCAAGAGATGTTCGAAACCAGTTCCTAGCTACAGTGACCGGTAAAATGATATATTTGAAAGCGAAAATATATTGAACGAAATGAATGAAAATTTGGTTTAATTTAGTCAACATTCTACAAATCGGATTCGGAGCTGTATTAGGATGGCCGTCTGCCAGTCTATTAGTTCTCGAGGCTGAAGACTCGCCACTGCCATCTGGACCATTAACTGTAGCCGAAAAGTCATGGGTCAGTGCGCTCATGTACCTTGGCGGTTCGCTTGGTTGCATATTTTTTGGTTGGGCGTCGAATAGATATGGACGTAAATATCCTCTGATGGGAGCAGCTTTACCGCAATTGGTAAATCCATAATGTTTTATTCACGCATCGTCGGTGAGCGCGAGCGGTAATAATTTTTCTCGGTACAACAATAAGTTGTGGCACTATCACAAAAGTAAACGCTTGGCTATATCACAAAAGTAAACGCTTGACTACCAAGCACGTTGTCTTATCTACTATTTTGTTGATTGATAGTGTCTGCTTTTGAAAGTCGGGTTCATTAAAAAAAGTTTTTCTACACAAAAAATCATTATCAATATTCAGTCGACGTACACTCTCCTTGATTTTCTGACAAATTTATTCATTTTATGTGTTTATTAGTCTAGTTTTACCACTTCTTTCACACACTTAATTTTAATTAAAACGGGGTGGAACTTACATAACAGAAATTATTAGTTATAAAAATATTTTGTTTACACTTGTTTGTTTACTAACAAAGCATTTCACCAATAGCCCCGGTTATCGAGTCTACTTACTACTGCTTTTGACAGCTTTTGATCGACGTGCATTAAAAAAAAAAACTTTAACTTCAACTCTCAAAGATTCGTTTTACTTTATAAATAACCAGGTCATGACTTCCCGATCCGCGCAGAACCGATCCGACTTTTTAAAAGCAGAAACAGAAAGACATTCAAAAGATTTAGTATCGTCGATAGTTTGCCATTATCAGATGTAGGGATGATCGGGTTGGCCCGAAGATTCGGGTAACCCGCAAACCCGACCCGACCCGTCGGGTTTTGGGCGGGCGGGTTGTAGAGTCTTCGGGTTTGCTTTGGATCGGGTTTCAAAAATAAGATTCGGTCGGGTCGGGCTTGGGCTTCTAGGAGTATTTAAAAGTTTCAACCAGAAGTATTTAAAATTTTATAAAAAGTATCAATATAAGTTGTTTCTTCACGTTTTTAACGTAATTCTGAAAGCATTCAAACATTTCAAGCATTTCTCACATAAATTTGAACTAAATTTGCTAAAAAACTTTGACGGGTTATAAAACTTTCGGGTTGACTTCGGATCGGGTTTCAGAAATGAAAAACGGGTCGGGTCGGGTTCGGGCGGGTTTTGAAAAAACCCCAACCCGCTCATCCCTATCAGATGAGATCATGTGGATGCGACAGGAACAACATTCTATCCGTCCATATTCATCCCTCACCCTATTCCTTTCTCAATTAAGATTTTATTGGGCAAAATAAGGATTTTCGCATCGCTTGCATGATAAAGCTATTTTCACAACTCAGGCGAGAAACTAGTCATTTACTTCCCTCCGCTGAAACTTCGCACGCCCTTGTTGTCAAAAACGTTGTGTTTACATCGTTGAACAAATAACTATTACTGCATTCATCTTTCAAAGCATGGTATAGACATGTGACCCGCTTACTCGGTGCAAACTGAATTTGACTAGTTTCGAATCATCTTATAAATTAATAAAGATGATAATCAACGGGGCCTGTAACATCTATAAATAAAATTAGACATTAAAGTACAAAGTAAATAAATTCTCCGCAACTTTTGTTACAGCGGTCGTTTACCTACTTTTTACATTTTCTTTCTGCAAATTATTCCCATAACGCGGGTATAAAAGTGGCTATTATACAATTTAATTACTTACACGCAGATGTTAAGTTCTTATAGACAAGAGTCTACGTCAAGGTTAATAATGCGAACATGATCATTAAATGATATTAAGCGTGATAAGGAGAATTACACTATGTTTGACTTTGGACGTCACACGGTCACACTGATAGGGCTACAATATCCACTCATAACTGATGAATATAGCCGTTATATTCGTCTGTTATGAGTAGATATTCTCGTCAATGAATTCGTAAAATTATCTTTTTTTATCATCAAAGTGTATACTAACATATCGTAGGGCAAATTTCAACACCTTATCACCCTCTAAGTTGCCTCAGTTAAATCAGTTTAGACATTTAGACGGCGCCTGGTATTAAAACATTCTGTAATTTTCTTCGATATAGAAAGGCAACATTAATATGTCCCTAAAACCATACAATCATTAGTTGTAGTGTTTGATGCGTGCGACGAACCACACACTATACTAAACATAGAAATAGCATAAATACAGGCAAAATATTACATTCCCTTAATAGGCTTAGGATAAAGCTCGTCCTAAGACTCTAGATTGAGGACTATCACAAACGCGGGCTAGTTCATAGTATGCATAGTGAAGTGACAGGGGCTAGATACAAAGAAGAAGAGTGTAACAAAAACTCACTTTGATTCTCCTCATTTTCGCTGTAGATAGCAGATGACCGTCCAGATAACTTAGTTGGTCTGTAAAACGGTTAGTGTTAGACCCCTCCATCTCCTTGTTGTATAGATGTAATTTGTTTAGTTTTGACTTAAACTAAGAGTGAATTAGCCACAGCATTGACCTTGATACGAAAGTTGACTTAGATTCGAATTATCTTTCAGTAAACTTAGCTATCTCATAACAATTCAATTATGTGGGTCAACGGTTATCTTAATGCATAGAACGGTGGCAGTGGCCGATAGTATAAGACACAATTTTTGAAATTGCAATTTCAGCTAAATCAAAAACATTTTACTATAGGTCGGTTGGCTGCTCATTATTTATGCACAAAATCCTTACTACCTCTACATTTCGCGATTCATGTCTGGATTTTCGGGTAGTGCCAACTATGTAATATTGCCCGTATTTGTTGCAGAAATTGCCGACACTAAGTTAGTAGAGTACACTGAGAAAAAGCAACAACTGGACTTGGATTAATTGATTAGAGAGAGTTCATCGCAGTTTTTCTGGAGTTCAAGTTGATCTTTTTCTCAGTGTAAGCACAGCATCATGTCGTACAAAAATTTTAATTCAAAAGTTTTCACAACTAAAACAGAGTTCGTGGTACCCTAGGATCCCTTTTCATATTATGTGTTAATATTGGAATACTTTTGGCATTTGTGCTGGGACACGTTTGTTCATACGTTATGATGCCGATTATTCTGTCAGTCGTGCCGGTAGTATTCTTTGTCGGCATGTGTTTCTTTCCGGAATCACCACAATATCTCATGCAAAGTGGGCAAGAGACGGTAAGTTACTACATTACGCAGGTTTGTTAACATGGATTTAAACGAAAAACGAAATTCTCAGGAAGCTAAGAAATCGTATTGCTTTTATCGAAACATTGAGCCTCAACAGAACCATGAAATGGACTTACTTCATAACGAGCTGGATAAGTTCAAACCAGTTATTGTCTCAAAAGACGATAAATCAAATTACAAATCTACGTGGAGTGCATTCAGTAAGACCATTTTTATAATAAAAGACCTAAGATGTTAGATGAATACGAGAACCTTTCGTCAAACAGATACTCCCGTAGCCAGAAAGGCTATATTTTTGGGTGTAGCACTTCTAGCTTTAAAACAGTTCACTGGTAACACGACTATGTTAAATTATGCCGGAGAGATATTTAAAGTGTCTGGTTCCCATCTCGGACCAAATATGTCAGCTATAATTATTGGAATCATTCAATTGGTCGGAACATTTACGCCTACACTTCTTGTTGATAGAGCCGGACGCAAAGTAATTTTCAATTTTCATACTTTTTCAAATGAATTTTTATCAATAATTCTTTTTTGAGGTGTTGCTGGTAGTGTCATCTGGTCTAACCGGTATTGGACTGGTTTGCTTAGGCGTTTATATGTGTTTGCAGTCGAAAGGATATGATCTCACTGGCCTAGGCCTAATTCCTCTAATAAGCTTTTCAGTGGTATTATTCGCACAGTCTTGTGGTGTCGTCCCACTTCCGTTTGTTGTTATATCCGAAATATTACCTCGAGAGGTTCAGTTTCTTCTTTTCATATAAAGTTCCGTAACTGTAACAGTTTAATCTTTGCTACAGGCTAAAGCTATTGGCTCAACGATCTGTATGGTAGTGTTATGGGGATTTGCGTTTATTATGGTCAAAGCTTTCCCCATCATTGCCGCTACAGTCGGTATGTATGGATGCTGGTTTTTATTCGCAGCAGTCGCTTTTGGTGGAGTCGTATTCGTTTTGGCAGTATTGCCGGAAACCAAAGGCAAGAGTTTCGATGAAATTATGGAAATTATGAAAGGATAAAGTGAATGAAAATGTTGATCAACTTCGAATAAATTTAATTCCAACAATTATTGGCGTCGTCCTATTTTGTGCAGATTCTGTTCTGGAGATCGTAATCGTAAAGGGTCCGATTATTGAGTGAGAAAAACTTCTCACTAAAAATGGATCAAAGATGAACGCTAATGTTTCATACAACAAAATTTCGTTGCACTCAGCGCAGTGTATCCGCTTACGTAAACATACAATAGAGGTAACCCATTATGGACTTTTGACATAGTATATGGTAGAAACGTCAAAAGTTTATGAATATGCTATACTTACGAACTTTACGAACCATAATGGATTACCCCTACACTACATCAAAGCAGTGGTAAGTTAAGAGTATTATGGAAAGTTCATAACTCTCAAAGAGTTACTCTGGAATGATTTATTATCATCCCTTCATGGCAACGCAGTTATAGTATAAAACTGTATGATGTCGACCATTTGACTATTTATTTATGAATAAATCCAATTACGCCAAATAAATAAATCAAGTCAACCTAATTGGTATATTTCCGTTAGTGATGTGAACATATACATCGTTACGAATCGCGAAAAAAATTTGGTAAACTTTTGAGCTTGAAATTTGTATGACTATGTACAGCCATACACCGTGTAACAAAACCGGTTTTCATTCATTTTTCATCGATTCGAGACGTGATAATTTTGATTCTTATTAGAACATCAGTTACACTCATAACAATTTTGGAAAATCAATCAATTTATTTATCAATCAAAACAATTTCTGTTAATTTACTTGGTTTCACTTCCCGATTTTCTGTTCCCAATTTTTTCAATCAACTGCTTCAATGCTATCTGTAAAGCGTCTTTGTAATCTTCCAGAAAAGTATCCCGTTCCTCCGATGGTGTGACACGTTCATTTCCACGTATGTACTGTTCCGGTAACGTTATCTGTACTCTCTGCTCCACCGTATCCATTTTAACTCCGGCCATAACTTGACGTAGCTGTTCATCGCACTTACTGCCACCATGACCTCCTAGAGTAATAACAGCTGCAGGCTTCGCACGCCATTCACGGTACAAAACGTCGATAGCTAGTTTAAGCGTACTCGGATAGCCCCAATTGTATTGAGGAGTTACCACGATTAACGCATTACACGACTGTATGAATTCACTCCATTCTCTCACCTCCTGGCTGGAATAAGACGTTGAATCTTGTCGTAAGGCAGGAATTATTTCGTCTAGAACAGGATGAGTTGGATGCGGTTTCGTGTGTGGATCAATGATTGTGATATTGGATTTAGTGATTCCATAGCTCGAATCTTGCAGTAAGTCATCGAGAACATTATTCACCCATTTCGATATACCAATACTGTTACCACCCGTCCGGGCGCTACCCACCAATATACAAATTCGAATAACATCCATGAGTGACAAGTTGACTAAAATTTACGACTTTACAAATATAAACTCTGTGTAGCACTAAGATAAACTTAAATGTATTTATGGAGTGCGTGGTGATTGTCAACTTTATCTTATCTCAGAGGTTCCACCACTTCTCACGAAACCTCGAAAATCAAATCAAAAATTTTTTCTTGCACCAACGCACTACAAGCATGATTGATCATAGTTGTCAGCTGCAGAAAGGACTTTATTTTACATGATAATGTTTTTAGAGTGTTTTACGTTTGTATGATACACTGTCCAGTTTCAGTACTCTGTTTAGAGTACCATTAATGTTTGAAGTGCGTTGCTTGCTTGAACGTTAATATTTGATTCTGGCAGAACTGTCTCTGACAGGATCTAAAATTACACCCCTGACCCTTCTGACTTCTGACCGAAGTAATAACTGAGTTCGTCAGTTACTTTTTTTTCAATGATGCAACGCACTTCAAGCATGAGTGGTACTCTAAATAGGGCACTGAAACTGGACAAATTTTGGCACTGTAAAAAAATCTGGTAAATTTTTTCATACAAATTAGTACTCAATTTGGCAGTTGTCATTAATAGCACTTTTGCTTCAAGTGCGTTGGATGATGACATTATTATGAACATTGAACGACTTTAGAAGAACTTTTCGTAGTTCCAGGAGGAGTGGGAACGCTGTATTCGATTGTAAACGATATAAGTAATTATAAGCATAATTTTGATGTGATTTTGTTGAACTAGTGTTAGCAGTACTGGAATACGTATACGGAATCATCGCTAGTTCATTCTAGTACATCGTTCCAAAACACTGGTCTTCGAGTGACAGCTACCATCTGTCACTGAAAATCAAAATAAGAAAATAAAGAGGAAATTGGATTTATTTATGTACTTGATGGGTATATTTAAGTGAAATTGTTTTTATTTATTTGATTCCAACTGACTGAATGTAATGTGAATTGGAACAAGGAACGTAGATTTAGACTTCGCACATTGTGATAGTGGGGAACAAATTGATTTAGAAATTAATCGCAACTCTCCATATGCAATGGCTTGGAAACTTGGGATATCAACCAAATCGGGAACAGAGGCTGCTATCGATGTCTGTGACTATTTTACCAATGAAGAAAGTTGTGGATCCGTTTCAGGTAAATTAAAATTGGTTAAACTTTCAATCATTTCAACTGTCCGAACAGTCGAACAAAGTAAACGACTCGATGTTTACATACGGCTTCAGTTGTTATTACATTGTATCAATAGTGGACAAACACTTGATAAAGTTTATATGAAGTTGTGTGTTCTGTCTGTCTACATTCTTAACGAAATAATTCATTCTATTTCAGGGCTCAGTACAAACCAAGATAATCAGTACACTCAATTGCGAAAATCAGTTATGAACGGCGATGTAGGGTCGGTGGAGTCAATCATTAAATCACAAAACGACAATAAATGGAACATTGATATGGCAGCAGAGGAAGGCAGTAACTTGCTGTTTTTGTAAGTTTTGCGATTAAACGAAAAGAGAATTTAGCGAACCTAACGAGAGATTAATTTCACACAGAGCGTGTCAGTTGGGTCACAAAAAGATTGTTGAATTATTGTTCAAAGCAGGAGCAGATGGAATGACAGCATCTTGTTCGTGTTTAATTTCTGCCATCAACGGTGGCCACATCGAGGTTGTGCAATGTATTTTAAATTCAGTACCTGAGCTAATTCAGGTAAGATATGGATTATGCAATCGAGACGTGCTGGTCAATTCGTGGTACTAGATTTGTGAGGAACTAAGTTCAAAGTGTTCCAAAAGAAAATTCCGTCGAAGTGATTGGTTACGCTGTCTCTGCTTGTCACTTCAATTTGCCAAAGTAGTACACCAAGAGTTCTGATGATTCTTGATGAACAACTGCTTTATTCGAGTCGAGTTAGAAGATTATTGGACTTTTGTAAAGGTTCAGAACTGCCTTTGAACTACTGCAAAGTGTAACGCACTATAGGAGCTTATATTCCATCTTCTGACTCTAAATTCTCGGTCAGAGACACTCAAAAGACTATACGGCAGACTGTAAATATTTACTTAGACTTTCACACTCATCGAAAGCTTCACTAAACCAATTCACATTGTCTGAGCTACGAAGCCGCAAAGCATGATTACATTGACCGACATATTCGAATCTATGGATGATAAAACCCTGTAAAATATTTTCACCTCTCCACAGCATTCAACCTTAGAGCATTGGACACCATTACATGCTGCTTGCATAAATGGTCACATTGACATTGTTAAATTATTACTGTTTTACGAGTATCCCGACCACATTTTAAAGTCGTACAGGTAAGAATGATTGAATGGGCAGTACCATCAGTTGAATGTTAAAAAATGATTTCATATGCGTTCGCCGTTATAGACGCGACTTTGACGACGATTCATGGGAATGTAGGCTAGCATTCGATCCAAATACTCAAGATGTAACTGGACAAACCTCAATGTATGTGTCGTGCTTACTAGGCAATATATCACTAATTTCCACATTGCTGTCGTGGAAAGTGAGATATGTCAAGGCATCAACCATGGGAACAGTGAGTACAAGACCACAAGCGAAAGTAGCTTCCATCAATAAATTGGAAAATTAATTGATTTTAGGATGATGAAGAAGAGAAATTTCATTGTCCATTTTTGCTGAACAAACTATGTGGTGCTCCAAGGGAGACTGCACTGTTAGCTAGTGTGCGTGGTGGCTATACCGGTGTCGTGAAACTGTTGCTACAGAACGGCGCTGATCCAAATACATACTCAAAACCAGTAGACGATCAAAGCATAATCGAACTATCAAATTCACCGATTGCCGAAGCAGCACGTCAGAAGTTCTATGAAATTATCGAAATATTACTGGAGTGAGTACAAGGGGAACGGAGGTTTGATTTTGTTTTTTGAATGGCATTTTTGTGTGTGTTAGAAATGGTGCTAGCGACTCATCAAATACAGCACTCTCTATAGCTGTTGCGAACAATGACGACTATATACTCGGTAGACTGCTATCAGTGAGCTGCTATGCAGATCCTGAATTTAAAATTAACAAAAAGAAAATGCTCAACGCATTCGAAAGTAACATTGGCCGGAAATCCGATTCGAACGTAACGTACAGCAATCTATATCCGGTCAATGGAGTTATCGTTAACTGGCACTTCAGCAATTGTCAGCTTCCATACATCAAGTAGGTTTCGCGAGTCAATTTTTGAATAGTAAATGACCAAAAAGTATTCGATTCGACAGGGAACAATGGCTTACGGACGCTGCCAAATTTGTAAATCCAAATTTGATGGTCACCGCGTCGATGAAAAATAATGTGCTCGGTGCGATTACGAGGATAGATCTTTCGCATAATTCGTTGACAGCGATTCCTAGTGAAATATTTTACCTGTGCAGTTTACGGTAGTTGTGCCTCATGTGGATATCGTTTCATATTTTCGTTAAAATTTACTTCCACTACAGATACCTTAATTTGTCACAAAATAAACTGGAAACTCTCCCACAAGAAAGTGCTACGTTTGATTGTCCGTTCCTTGAGGAAATTTACCTGCAAAACAACAAGTTAGATGAAATCCCTGCCCGATATTTCCTGTTTCCCGAACTGAAAACTCTGGATGTTTCCAACAATAAAATACAAAAATTGCCGAAAGAGATGTGGAAAGCGCTTAACTTAAGGGATCTAAATGTTGCCTTCAATTTGTTGAGGAGCTTTCCGTTGAATGTAAGTTGTTGTTGAGTGAACACAAACCATTGGAGTAACTGAGATATATTCAAGAATCGAATCTGTAAATTCATTCCAGGATCAACAGCCAGAAAGTCCGATGGAAATACAGCGGGCAAAATCATTTAATGACAGCGAACCTGTCGTCAACACTAAACGCCAGAAATTGATGTAATTCCCCTCCGATTTTCGCTGAATTAATTTGCAAAATTTAATCAAATTTTTCTGTTCCAATTCCAAAAGGAAACTCGACATGAAGCATCTGCCCGTCTGGATTGACAATTTGGAAATCACCGAAAACGATTTATCATTCTCGAGTTTAGACTGCGGACAGCTACAATTGACAAACCTAAATATTGCCAACAATCTATTCACAAGCATTCCGGCATCGTTGCCGTGTCTAGCACCGAACTTGACAAGACTAAACATTTCTTACAATAGCCTAAGGTATAGATTACTAACAATGCTGCGCTGAATAATTCGATATTCACCATTCCCGTCTTATTTAGAACAATGGGATATGTTACAAGCTACCCGGCAAGCTTAAGACAACTCGATCTAAGTCATAACGAAATAACGTGTTGGCCAAGTTTACCCAGATTGACATCGTCGGATCCACATTTGATGTGTTACAACATTGACTGTTCAAGAAGTGCGTGCTCCTGTTATTTGAGTTTATGAAGAACAGAACATTACAAAGAACTTTCATTATTTCAGCAACAGCCTCCTCTCACTCATCATCAAATTCGATACATAAGAACGAAGATGTGGAGGATGTGTCACGGTCGTTAAGAAATGTGGTGCTAAAAAGTGTCTGTCACCATAGAAAGCATTTGAGGTAAGGTTTTCAGTGAAACGGCATAACCCAAAGAACCATTTGATGATTTTTCGTTTCTTCAGATTGGAATCGTTGCGAACGCTTATTTTGAGCGACAATTCGTTATCGCGAATACAGCTGACCACCGACGATATTGAATTGACCGATACCGAAGAGAATGACTGGAATATTGTGGGAACATCAAAAGTTCGGCTAATGTTTCCAAACTTGTCCATGTTGGACATCAGCAACAATTGTCTGAAGGTAGGTCAAATTGGTGATATTGTATCTGTTAAGTCGATTTTCATGTTGTAAATTTAAGGAAATTCCTTCGAATCTGTACGAGTTGAGCAACCTCAGTGTCTTGAATATAAGCGGAAACATTGACATAACCGATCTTCCGGCAAATATGGGTCTGTTATCAAGACTGTGGAACTTGAACACCAAAGGATGTTCAATTCAAGGACCGTTACATTCCATGATTGAAAGCGGAAAATACAAGACCATGGACATCATCGGCTATTTGAAGTCAATTTTTGAAGATGCAAAGGCATACGCGCGTATGAAGTTGATGGTTGTCGGTGTTCAGGGAATCGGTGAGAAACCTAATGTCACCATCCCCCTGGTGCTCGTAAACTAAATCCCATTCTCTTCAGGAAAAACGAGTTTGTTGGAATTGCTGCGACAAGAGAGTACAGTAAAAAATAAGAAAGGCGCGGATCACTGGACGAGGCGAATGGGAAATAGCACTTCAAAAAGCGACAAATACTCAAACATTTCAACCGTTGGCGTCGACATCAGTGACTGGGTCTGCGAGAAGAAAGTGAAAGGAGCTTCACAGCACGGTCCGGTAGTATTTCGAACATGGGACTTCGGAGGACAAAAAGAGTAAGATTCATCGGAACGTTTCCCTTTTGCCTATTTGATCGACTTATAAATTTTGTGCAGATACTACACGACACACCAATACTTTCTGTCCAAGCGAAGTTTGTATCTAGTCGTATGGCGTATATCAGATGGGAAGCAAGGCCTGACTGCCATTTTACAGTGGCTGTCAAACATTCAAGCTCGTGCACCAAATTCACCTGTGATCATTGTGGGTACTCATTACGACGAAATCGGCGCATCGATATCCGTTGAAGAAGCAATGCTACTGCAACAGACGATTCGCGAGAGATTTATTGTTGTGATGGACTCCGAAAAGCTCGGTTTGCCGAAGGTGTTGGATTCGATTGAAGTCAGTTGCAAGTAAGTGTAACGATAAATTCGTGTTAAATTTACTCTAACCATCCACGCTTCTCACAAGGACAAAATACAACATCCCAGTGCTAGCTAATTTGATCTACGATGCTGCGTTTTCGTTGCGATTGCCCGGTTCCAAGGAACTGATGTTGTACCAGAAAGTGCCTTCCACCTACTTAGCATTAGAAGATGTCATCAGCAATATTTGCTATCAGTTCAAGAGCAGTGGAACGGATCCGGTTCTGAATTTCGAAGGCTACAAACACCTGGTCACGCAAGAAATGCTGTACAACAACTACAAGACTTTCAGAGACACAGAGGAATTACATCAAGCAACGATGTTTCTGCATGATAACGGTGTCATTCTTCATTACGACGATGCGACGTTGCGTGACCTGTATTTTCTGGATCCACAGTGGTTGTGCGATGTTTTGGCGCATGTTGTTACCATAAGAGAGATCAATCCATTCGCCAGGAATGGACTGATGAAAATCGAAGACCTTCAGCATATTTTCAAGAGTTCGTCCGCAATTGCTAAGAATCAGTACAGGTAATTGCGACTGAAAAACGCTTTTCTTACGCACTTAACCCAGGTTCTAATTACGGCTGATTTATCTGTTTTTCCAGTTACATCGTCACATTGCTGAATAAGTTCGAAGTTGCCCTTAGCTGGGATTCAAGGACGCTATTGATCCCTTCGTTACTGCCAGATGCAGAAAAAAGTGCGAATGAAGTCGTGATCAAGGTAATAACATTTTCTGTTTGGTATAATGACTCGCTACATACTCTCCCTGACTTAATACCTTTCGGTTGCAGGTTTCCCAAAAATCATTCCAGCAAAGCAAATCGTATTCCAGTGAAAATGACCTCCTCTCGTACGCCATTTCTTTCGAACGACAAGACAAGTCAATAACACGATTGCTGCTAATGTCCTACTTCCCATCCGGTTTCTGGTCCAGACTGATAACAAGAATCCTGGCCGATGATCAAATAGTTAATGCAATCGGCAAGATCTACACAACGCCACGAAACGTAAGAATGACAAACCCTTTGATGAGACAATCCACCTCAATATCTATCGTTCCATCATTACAGTCGGATCAAATCTATAAAATCAGTGACATGAAATGGCAACTATGGCAATGCGGTATAGCACTGTATCTGCAAGACAATTTAATATTCAGATTGCACGAAGTGTCCATGCAATGCGAACATTCGATATTTCGAAAACCGAACATCAACTTTGCTTTGAAGCATGACGACAACTGGTCACCGATTGCAATCAGCAAATCCTGTTTGATGGAAATATTTTTCCCAATGAATGTGTTGTGTGTCAGTGCATCGGACGACAGTGGCAAAAGTGTTAAAACCACAAAACATGAAATTAGTGTACAAAATCTCACACAAATTTTGTCGATATGCGTCGATCACATTGACATTCTGCTGGAGGATTGGTATCCAACATTGGGTACGCGATTCGTGCACACATCGGAGGGTCGATTCTTGGTGACACGACTAATTCCTTGCCCGAAGTGCTTTAGCATCATTTCCAGCGGTAAACCTCAAACTCCGGATCAGGTGAGTCTGAAGATAATTTTTATTTACTAACAAAGTTACTGCCATGTGAACTGGAGCAGAGGTGCAGTTAGACTATGTTTGCATAACGCACAAGGCTTCCGAAAAATATTTCTACTGATGTTGTGTTGATTATTTGTGTTATCAGTGAATACAGCACTTCCAAAGGTGGAAGTGTGACGCCGGTCTCTGTCCGTGCCTATATACTTGTAAAGTAAATAAAGTAATACGAGCTAATGTTCATTGAAAGTTGAAGGACCCGGTCACTTTTAGATCACTTTCAGGCACTTTCTGCTCTGTTATTCAAACGGTGTCAGGTCTTGGAATAATTGCAATATTCTTGTGAATGGGCACGATTGTAAGTATGATTGTAAAATGAGTATTTTCTCGCCTACGTAGTGAAGAAATACATTTTCGGGCCGAATACCCGAGAAAATTTCAGCAAAATCGACGGTGTCAGAAGCTTTCCGTTGCATTTATCTCTGCAACCGTTAAACGCTAATATGAAAGTCAAGTTTTTTTTTTTCGTTTCTCTTTAATCGACTTGCGTCACAGCTGTTAAGCTACTCAGAGGCCACGATGATAGTATTGATAAGATAAATTTGAGTTGATGATTAATTTTACTATCCGAAAGTTGAGGCCTATCAGTTGTGTAAAGTTTGCAGAAAAACACTAACGGGTTCGTTGTAACAAAAGATCTTCTCCGGACCATTCCTTCGTTGGACATGATAATTACCGTTAATGTGTTTTCATTCGGCAAAACTGTAATTTATAGTTGGCTTCTGCAAAAATTAATATAAGAAAAGTGATTGAAAATGGCACACGCACCTTATACGAATAACGATTCTACGATGGTGGACGATAATACCAACATTGAAATGACTCCGTTCGTATGGGAAATATGGGCCGTGTCCGATTATATACCTTTCGATGAGGAAACATTTCTTCCTCAACTAACTGTGGGCGATGAAGTGTGGGTTAAAAAAGACACCGCTGGGTATTCGCACGTAACTTTGTACATTGGCCGAGGAAAGGTGGTACATGTAACCGAAGTCGATAAAACGGGATTCTTTCCCGGCAAGACTCGGGTGGCGAAAGATCCGTTGACCAGTGTAGCTAAGAATCGTTTAGTTGGCCTTCGGAAAACACATGCCACACCGGAAGAACAGGTGGCTATTGTGGAAAGAGCTATTGAAGATATAGGCAAAACATTTCCTTACGTTTTGACGAGCGAAAATTGTGAACATCAAGTTAAATATTGGATCAGCGGTCGGCAAGACTACAACATGACCATTAGTACCCAAGTAAAGTATTTGATATTCATGGGAAATGCAGAGACACTTACTTGTTACTCTTCTCGGATAGGTCAAAGACTTTCTGGTAATAGGAGGCATTTTCAGTTTGATTGGACTAGCTGTAGCAGGCACTCTCTGTGGTGTTTTTCTACAGAACGTATTTTTAATCGTTGGACTAACATTGGGAGCTGGAATTGGTTTTGCAATCCTTGGGATTGGTCTCAAGTATCTTCTTACCACTTTCGAGCACAGGACGTGGTGTTATTGAGCCTCTCCCTAGGCATTTCTAGCGAAATCAAATTCATAGATTCCAAACATGATGTACATGACAACAGAACACCGAATAAACTTATTTTCTAGATGCAAACTCTTTATTCAATTCACACATTTTTATGTAGTCAAAAAATCGTAAAACGTTCTTCGTTTTAAGGTGATATTCCATCAAATTTAGGTAAGGTTGCTTACCTTCAAGTAAACTTCAGACGAACAGATTGTCTGAACTTGAACTGACGAATTTTATGTTTCAGGTCATTATCAGGTCAGGTTTAATAAATAAGTTAGGCTCATATATGAAAGTCGGTAAGTCTGATGCTCACAGATCGCTTCGCTTGTGATCAACGATATCGTCGTAAGCAGACAAAAAGTGCAAAGAAACTATTTCCTAAATTTGAACGACAAAATCACATATTTATCAGTCGATTTAATCGGCAATGCCTTGTTCCCCATTAAGTAATAATTTCATAGAGTGTGGAGTCATCAATTCATTCATATACTTCTTGATTAGATAAGGCAACATATCTGTGGCACGCACCTGATAGGGACGCATGGTACGCATGATTACTCATAATATTTTGTTAGTTTCATCATCGAAATCATGATAATCAGCTAACAGCAAATTGTAAACAACAAAACACCATAGACACTGACAATTAGATTGTGTATATGAGTAGGTTCGTGGTCTACTGGTCAGTGCTGTCCGGACTTTCAAACCGAAATTTAAAAAATTGGCAGTCAATCCGTTGGGAAGGGATTTCCTGTTTACAGATACAACATTAACATACTTCTACCAATTTTACCGATCATACGAGTTACGAGTGTTAACTCACTATTTTTACGCTACGTTTCATTGCAGAACAAAAAAGTTTACTTGTGGATGATGGAAGAATGCATACTGGCTCTCTATGAACAAAACTACTTGGAATGTCCACTGCATGGAAAATCAAATATTTCTGCAATAGCACCCGATATCGTATGATATGACATCCTGTCTCATTCTCTAGCCCTTTCAATTAAATATTCATTTCTTGTGCAGATGTTTCTGGATTTAGACGAAGATTACCTGTTGAAAAATGAAGATATCGTTAAAGGACCCCTAATCGGTAGAGGTGCATTTGGTTTTGTATTCAAAGCAACTTATGCCAAACCAAAAGGTACCAGCTCCGAGCATGTTGCAATGAAAATGTTACAACCATCTGGCCAGGTGTATCAAAACTTAATATCCAAGGTGGAATGCGAAACACACAAAAATATTTTCGTTTAACTAAAGCTTTACATTTCAACCAATCACTTCAGACCGACATATTTGCCTACAAAGCCGTACTGGCTAGATGGAAACGTGATCCACTTCAGCATTCCTGTAAAGCATATTGCATGGCTAGGCAGGAACTAGCCGTAATTTTAATGTTAAAACATCCGAACATTGTGTCTCTGGTAGGCATATGTGTTCAACCGCTTGCTCTAGTATTAGAATGGGCTCCGAGAGGGGCTCTCAACGAAGTGATTCGAGAATTTCGACGTAATGGTGCAAAAATTGGTATCTACACTATGCAAAACGTTGTGGTGCAAACATCACGAGCGATTGAATATCTGCACAGGAATCATATTGTGTACAGAGACTTAAAAGGAGAAAATGTTTTGGTATGGAGTTTTCCAACGCCACATCAGTGAGTACCAGTTCCTTAAAATTTCCTTAACATTTCTGTATGAACAGACTACAAGGAAGTTTTGTTGTTGCAGAGAGGATCTTCCGTCAACTAAAATTAATATCAAAATCGCAGACTACGGGATAAGTCGTGTAACTTTACCGTCTGGAATTAAAGGCTTTGGTGGTACAGAAGGGTTCATGGCGCCCGAAATAATGAAACACAATGGAGAAGAAGAGTATACGGAAAAGGTATGACTGCTGCTGTCTTGAAGATTCGTCAATTAAACATTTGACTTGACTCTAGGTGGATTGTTTCTCGTTCGGAATGTATTTGTATGAATTGATTGCGTTACGTCAACCGTTTGAAGGACACGAGGCCGTCAAAGAATGTATTTTAGAAGGAGGACGACCTTTACTCTCTCGGCGTGAGACAAATTTTCCTTGTAATTACTTGGATTTGATGGTTCTTTGCTGGGATCAATTACCTAAGGTAACATCTATTAACGATGAACAATGACAATGTCCTTACACATTAGGTGTACATTTGTTACAGGTACGTCCGTCTGCTAGCCAAATTGTTTCGATTGCCAGTGCACCTGAATTTCCTCATCTCATCGATGTCGTTTCTCTGTCTCACGAAAGTAATGTACTGGCTGTGTCAGGAAATTGTGAAAATTTTCATGGTAAAATGAAAAGCTTACGTCGATTGAATCAGATGAGTTCTTTACCCTCTTGACCCTTCATTGCTCAACAGATAGTTCCGCCTTCGAAATATGCTTAGCAAATTCAAATCACCGCGTTGAACTACTGTGCAGCACAAACAATCGATGGCTGAGCCATCAAAGAGTAACAAGTCATCTGTCAGCGCCGAGAGCTTCGAAATTTACAGCCATTTGTACGGTTGGTAATGCAATATGGATTGGTGATTCGAATGCAATCATTCATGCGTACTGGTACTTACACATTTGAATGACTCGGAAGTGTGATTCTCTCTTTAAACAGACGCCTTTCTTTTTATTTCAGTTCAACAAATTTCAGCCACATTTTCTCATACGCCCTGGAAACGAACACCCAGAATGCAGTCACTGCCTTAGTGAATCTGGACAAAATCGATCGTGTGGCTGCAACGTTAGAAAATGGAAGAATTTTCATTTTGGATTCAACGTTGATTCCATTAACTTCTGTGCTCGGCGAAGGCAGTTTTGTGTTGAGTGAATTGGGTGCCACTGGATCTTTGCTCTATTCGTCGTGTGTGATATGGCATTCGGACGATGATATGTGAGTTTTTCCAATGACCATTCCAGGTCCGACATTTCAATTGACCTTATGACTCAGGGAATGCGAACTGTGGTGTGGCATCTCCGAGGCGAACATCAACGTTTTTTCGATCAAACAATCCGTTGTGCTGGAGTGTAAAACGTTGTGTCATTTCGATTTGGCTAATGACACATTCGTATCATTAATGGTTACGTCGGAGAGTTACGTTTATTCGTACGTATCGCCCGGCAGCACCCTGTACCAATGGAACAATCAAACGAAGACAATTAAAAATCGATTGGATTGCTCGAAATTGGTGCCATGCTCGGAAAGTCTGTGGAGCATATCGATTGAGGAAAATTTGAGCCCAGGGAAGTGTCAGGTAATTTTGGCTTGGATTGGTGCACTTCTCGTTTCAGCTTCTAGTTCATTGTGTTTATTGTACAGATATCGGCACTCTGCGTTTTTAATATGTTCCTGTACATCGGTACTTCATGGGGATGTATTATAGTCACCGAACAAGACACCTTGAGGCCGATAACGATTTTCCGACCATTTGAAGAGCATGTAAGTAAAATCTGTTGCGCTTTGATTGTCTTATGATTTGATTTGGCATCCATTTGATGTAGGTGATGTCAATCGTGCCAATCCACAATGACAAGGATGGTATACCGTTAGTTGCTACATTTGGACGAGGCTACCGACCTTTACTCAGCCGGTTCACAGATGGTAGTCACAAATACTCCGTTCTGGAAACTAATTATGCTACTCATGCCATTTTGTGGCGAGCTGATAACTGGATACCAGGATAAAATGACAGACATCTTTAGTTTAAACGTTCCTAACAACATTACCAAATTATTTATTTTTCGTCTTAAATTTATGTGTTATTTTCATTGACGTTATACTTGTAAGTAGTAGAGTTTTTGTGTTCTGGCTAAATGGCACTTTTAACAAAAGACTAAATAAATTAGAGAATAAAATTGAAAATAAAACGAGACTTTGCAATGGTAGACATCGACTGGTGGCGTGGAAATTTATGCAGTTAATACCAAACCAAATTTGTCACGCGATTTGCTTCAGATTGTTTAGTGCGTCCGCTAAGACTGTGAAATACACTGGGATTGTGCAATTTGATGTAAAATTGATTTTATTATGCTGACTTCAAAATCATCAGGGGCAACTCCGGCAGCTCACTCGTTCCGCCGGCAGCGGCCGTTATGTCACTTTGGCTTCACTGAATTTTCATGCTAATTTCCAAACAGATATCGATGTGGAAGAAGCAGTAAAATATTCTTAAATGTTCAAAGTTTTTTTTTAGAATAATTCTTTTTTTTACTGACATTTTTCCCTATTGCCCAGTCTGGTCCTGCATGTACATATTCACGACAAACTCGATTCCGTATGTCCTGTATTTTCCACAGCTCAGGCATATTCTTAATGAGGATTCATGAAATCAAAATTATACCTAAGTCCCTCTCTTTTGAGGGCCCTGTGCCGCCCTGAATTGATCACTCAACCACCTTTTTTTCTTTTTCCTTACAGCCTAATCCACTTCCTCCAAAACAATACAAAACTGCACAAAACTGTAATTGCGTCTTCCTCAAGGATTACATTGAGGTGCTTTCTTCTTTCGAGTAGCACGACTCTGGGTGGATTTCAGGCTCAGCCAAAAATCCAATTCTTGTTTAAATTTGTTCAAATATTGTTGTAATATTGTTAACAAAGGCGATGAAATAGTTTCAGATAAAATTAAATTTTGGACAGTAAAATAAATTGAGTGCGATATAGGGTGGTTCAAAGTTCGCCGAGATATTTCGGTTTTTTCGTATTTTTCGTAAATTATTTTTGACACTTTTGAAATACCCTCTGAAAAAGTGCACTCTAGCCGGGATATCTCTTGAAGTTTTTGACCGATTAAAATTTGCTACAAACTTGCCGAAGAAAGTTTTCTGGATTTTTTAGTATTTCGATCGGATTAAAAGGTTATAAGCAGAAAATAAGATGAACTTCCAACTTCCGCCATTTTCTTTTGCCATTTTTAATTTTCTTGTAAAAAAAATTATTCTAAAAAATATTTTGAACATTTAAGAATATTTTACAGCTTATTCCACATCGATATCTGTTTGGAAATTGACATGAAAATTCAGTGAAGACAAAGTGACATAACGGCCGCTCCTGGCGGAACGAGTGAGCTGCCGGAGTTGCCCCTGATGATTTTGGAATCAGCATTTCATACAGATCATAATAAAATCATGAAATCAATTTTACCTCAATTTGCACAATCTTTTGCCTTAGCGGACACACTAGTTTTTCATAATGTGTTTATATTCGGTTTTACCGATGTCACGTGAGCGTGATTCATCTGTTATCGATAACGACGCCAAAAATAATGACAAGCTCTGGGTAATGTGATTCTTTATATAATAAAATGCTTGTTAAAAAAAATTGAAGTACAAGATTCGAAATTTAAATCTGGAAAATGCTTCGATCGATAGAAGTAGTAGACCCGATAATAATACTGTTCAAATGCTTACCGTGTGTAAAAAACTAATTTGTATGAGTATACCAGCAGAAAAACAGCTGAAGCAAATTTCGTCACAAATTTGGTAGCGATTAAGTGCTTGCAGGATTGAAATTGAAGTGTTGTTTTTTTCTGATACTCTAAATTCTAACTGGCATTAATAATAATGATTTCGACAATAAGACGAGTCGACTGAACCCTTTTCCCTTCACCCAAAAAAATTTTATTCAGCACAGCTGAACATTTTTTTTTGAAGCGGGACAAGTACAAATGTGTAACGTAGCAGTATAGACTTGCAACTAAAATGCACTAATATTCAGCTGAGCAGGGCATCATTCTCATCTATCTTGTACACAGTATAGCTCTATAGACAATAGTACAATAGTACAACAGTACAACAGTAATGTTCAACTACCACCGAAAATGTACTGCTATATACTCGAGACTATACTGTACAAATTCGGGACAAGTACAATTGTTAACATAGCAGTACGATGCACATTGTTGCACTTAGTGTGCTCAGTATGTAAAATGTAAATATATTCGGAACGTAATATTCAGCAGTCTTGTAAAATAGTTAACATCCTCAATTTTTTTCTTTCCTAGTTGTGACGCAATTAAAATTACCATTACCATAAATCAAATGAAGGTAGAACCTATCTTAGACTAATCACCCCATGGGGATTTGTCTGGGGATCAAAGCATATTTTCAACACACTGAAATTAGATCTTTCACTCCATTCGTTGAACCGTTCTCACAATAATTTTACTATATAAGACGACATTAACTGGATCTCTTTCTTTGTTGCTGTTGTAGCTGTCGATAACTGATGATTTCTACAGTCTTATTAATGCATAATGAATAACGACTGAGAAATTGTCAATGTCAACTTTTTTTGTCTGGTGATGAAAATATGTTGCAGTTTTACGACAAAGGGAAGTCTATTGTTTTAAAATTTTCCGATTGCATTTCAAAAACAATCTAACATTTTGTCATTGAACAAATATTTAATTTTTGATCTATGGTCATACATGCGGAAATAAATTGAATGAATCTATTTGGCTCAAAATCATAACATAACTTAAGTTTAGCGTATTTTCCATGAGAAGAACATTGAACCTGCTTTAGTCCACTGGCACTGGAAATTGAAAACCAAGCTTTCCGCAGATTGTCTTAAGAACAAAATTGTTATTTACGTTTTGGTGTTTTTTTTTTTGGGAAGCGTGTGAGACAATTGCTAAGTTCACACGTTACCAACAAAACGTTTTCATGAAAGATATCTCAGCATCAACAATAATTCAATTAACAATGACTTAAAGAACACTCTGAAACAGACCTTGCCGTCTGTAAAAGCTTACGTTTATTTAACCTTTTATACCAAATCAAGTACTTCGTTAGTTGCATTATACTTCTTGCTATATAAGAGAAACCTAGCTAGAGATCATCATTCACTATGAACGACGTTGCAATGATAAGCCGTTTATGAAAGATTGAACCAAACCATGAACGCAATAATTTTTAGTTAAAATTTCGATTAGATGACTATGGGTTGGGTACTATCAACGCACTTCAAGCAAAAGTGATTATAGTCAAAAGCTGCCGTCATATGCCAATTTGTATGAAATGGTTTTTTACAGTGTTTTACAGTTGTCAAGTTTCAGTAATCTATTTAGAGTAACACTCATGCTTGAAGTGCGTTGGTACTATACTGTTTATGCAAAATAATTGCACCGTAAAAAATAATTGGTTTCACCGTCCGATTTTGGTGTCTAATTTTAAGGTTGATAATGAATCAAAGTTCTTATGAATATCGAAAACAATCCGGTAAAACTTTGAATCAGAATTTATTTGACAAAGCAGGTAATTAATGCAACACTTACGACGACTAATAAATCAAATCAATAATGAACAATAAACCATTTCGAGCAAAAAAACTAAATGACGAAAATTGATGCAAAACTGATAAAAAAAAGTTGTTTAATTGAAAACAATACAGAATCAATGGTCCATATCCAGTGGAAATGCATATAAAATGAACTGACGATTCTGACGACAAATTAGTTGATTCGTGTATCAAGCCAGTCGTTTTTGAAGTAGAGAAAAATATTCTTTGGTTCGTTCGTCGATACACCATGAATGTCTTTGCGATTTATTGTGTGGCAGCGGTGCTATCTCGAGCATCCGCAATCGGTCCTATCGGTTCATTTGGCATTGGGAATTTGGGAAAGGTACCTAAATGTGAACCTTCACCAACAACGACCAGTGGAACTTATGGTACCCATGCAGGTGGTGTTTCTTAAATCCTTTCTTTATCCGATCTTTTTGATAATACAAAATTGGTCCACAGGGACGTATTGTTCAGGCGACGTTATTTTCGAGGATACGTTCGATAAGCTGGATTTGAAGAAATGGGAACATGAGAATACATTGGCAGGAGGAGGGGTAATTTCACATGAAAGTTTTTCTGATTAAATGAAAAGATAATGTTACGTCGACGCAGAATTTCGAATTCCAATGGTATACAAACAATCGGTCGATTTCATTTTGTGATGAGGGTCACTTATTCATCAAGCCAGCGCTAACATCGGACGCATTTGGAGAAACATTTTTAACGCACGGTTCTCTGAATCTTCATGGAAGGACACCAGCTGACTAGTAACTATTTTGTGTGATTGTGATTGAAATGAACTGAAAGATTTCACCTTTCGATTTCTAGCTGCTCAGATCCTTCATTCTTTGGTTGTGAACGTACTGGAACTCATCAAAATATTTTGAATCCCATTCGAAGTGCCAGTCTCAGAACGGTGAATTCGTTTTCATTTAAATATGGAAAAGTGGAGATTAATGCAAAACTGCCGTCAGGGGATTGGTTATGGTCGGGTTAGTGTATTTCATAGTTTCACAGTAAATTCAAACATTCGAATAATAGAAATAAAATGCAAATAGGGGTTGGACTCATGCCTCGAGACAACTCTTATGGTGCTTGGCCGTCATCCGGTGAAATAAGTTTGGTCGGATCCAGAGGCAACAAAGAATTAATACAAAACGGAATCAATATCGGATCCGAACAGATACAATCGACCGTACATTTCGGTCCATTTCCAACGCAACACATTTCCACAAATTTTCCTCGAAATTCACCAACTGGAAATGCATGGAGTAACGACTTTCATCGCTACCAAATGGAATGGTCGCCAGAGAAAATCATCTTTAGCGTTGACGATGTTGAGATCGGAGTGGTCATAGCAAATGCCGGATTTTGGGATCGTGGCAATTTCGATATAAATGCCCCGGGACTACAGAATCCATGGATACAATCGACGAAAATGGCACCATTCGATCAGGAAGTGAGAATTGCGTAATTGACTTGTGGATTTCATTTTTTATCGGATTTCTCTTTTAGTTTTATATTGTTCTCAATTTGGCTGTCGGTGGTAACAGCAATTTTCCCGATGATAGTGTAAATCCGGGTGGTAAGCCTTGGATGAATACCAGTCCCACTTCGATGACCAGTTTTTGGGACGGAAAAAATCAATGGCTACCAACATGGAATGTGGAAAACTCTGATGCCGCTTTTGTCATCGACTATGTTCGTGTTAGGGCACTTTAATAAGATGTTTGTAAGATGTTTAGAGATGTAGTAGTAAGTACTAGGAACATTTATTCAACTGTGCACAACCAACAGAGCAAATAAAGGATTTAATTGACTGTAGCAGTGAGTTATCGAGTTGGATGACAATTTTTTTAGCCGGCAAACATTCCTCATTTCGGATCCAGAAAGGAAAAGATCTTTTTCGCCAATAGAAGACGGCTTCCCCATGAAAGGAAGTTGCAAATAAATCACTAAAACAAACTGAAATTTGAACTTGCTTCTATATTATCGTTTAGTCGGAGGGTGTCCTGTTTACAATTTACTTTTGCCTCCTTTCGGCTGAATGTTTATATATGGCTGTGCAACAGCATACAATTCTTTACTAGATTTAAACGCTGCCAGATCTGAAATGACGACCATATCATCCGGTCGGGCAGGCTTATCCTCAGTCACATCTGAGTGGCCGATACCACCTTCGGCCGTCGACACAATGTGTATGGACAGAGCACAATTTCGCGGTCCCGAAAATAGAATGAAATTTTCGTAGTACTCGATCAGGTCGGCCTTCGTTATTGTCCGCAGGATTACAACTTCTTTCTCGGCTCGTTCGAAGTGATACTGCTGCAGTGATATTTCGTTCAGAAATTTGTTGAATTGGGTGGATAAGCGTTTCGGTTTTTCCAATTTTTGAGCGGCTAGAGCTTCCTTATGCCGTTCGAATTCTTCGTCGGTCATGTTCGTAAGTTGTTCCTGTAAACACAATTGCAGTTCTGTAGACATTGTAAATTGATCTGATTCGAAATGTTCTCATACCACCATACTATCCAGAAAGACTTTTATCCTTTCCTCAACGAAAACCGGATGCTTAGTCGATTGTACAATGAATCTAATTCCATGCACACCGTTCGCCTTTCGGGCGCCACAAAAGACAATCTGATAAGAAAAACAAAATTGACTGATTGTTCGTACCGCTAAGTCAGATTACGAAACAACTCACGTAGCCCAATTGTTCCTTCGTACGGAGTTGATTGTAGCACGGCTCACTCAGTATTTGTGACACCAAATCAATGAAAACATTTGAGCGGTCGTCCTGTGGACCACATTGCAAATAGACGGAAGCACATGAACTTTTGTGGAATTCGTTTTCCGTTTCGAACAAGTACCGTTCGCCGGTAACCAATTTGTATTCTCGTTTGAGCATCAATTGTCTTGACAGTAGCGGCAAGACATTGGCATGCGTTGCATCCAATTTCTTTTCAACTAATCCAGCTAGATCTAATGCCTATCAAAAAAAAATCGATTAGAAATGAATGGAACCAACAGCGGCGCGTCAAGAATACCTTTTGCTTATTTACATTCCCATGAATGAAACATTCCACATGCATGCGAGACAAGAAATCCTTAATGTACTGCTGAAGACGTTCGATCGTGATCACTGTCAACGAAACGCGTAAATTTTTCAAGCATTTTACTATGTGACGCAATACACTTACATGCGACTGCATCAATCAATTCTTGCTTAGTCCACGCATGTTCCGTCAACAGTAAAGCTAAAAAGTAGACTGCATGCTGATAGGGTTGTTCGGCTTTAAAGTTTTTCAATGCACGCATCAGCTGTTCCTTTATAATTTCGAATCGTTTCTCGTCAAATTCAAAAGTGAACATTTGATCTAGAATCTTTGCCAGCAGAACTTGCTGCTTGTCACTGTATCCACTCACTGACAACTGAAATCGACGGAATACGAATTATTGTGGGATCTGATGGTTGAATTTACTTAAATTTTCTGTTATATTTCACACGTACGCTGATTCCATTTGCAGTGTTTGAGACACCCATTCGCAGGCCAGCCAAGTCAGCCTCGTATAGATATTCGTTTAGTTCGTCTTTGAACAAATGCACAAACATGTGAGTCAAGTCACAGTTGAGTGGATCGGCGTAAGCTGTAATCAAATCAATTATATTAAAGACAGAACGCTTGTTACGCGTTCAAAGAATGATGAGGAACATTTACAAAGCCGTTGCATTCTGAACTGTGGTGGAACGAAAAAAAACAAGGCATCAGAACAGTCGGAGCGTTTGCTGCGACTTAGCCCCGTACAACCCGTAATCCTATTTCGTCTGCAACCATAATACGTCCGTAGCACTAATAAGCCCGGAACCCTAATACGTCTACAACCCTCTAATGCGTCTGTTACCAAAATGCAAGTCAAGTTGGGCATGGTCAAATTTACTGAAAGTGTTCATTTTTAAAATTGCGCATAGCGCAATTACGAAAGCCCGTACTAAGTACCTCTCAAATAAAACCAACAATTTACGATATTATTTTAGAAACCCAAAATTTTTTGCCAACTTTCCATTGGGTATTCAATTACCTCTCAAATGAAACAGAAACTAGCAAAATCGGTTGAGATTTACTCGATTTATGTGCAAAAAACACTTAGGGCCGAGTAGCGGCTTTAGTCCAAGGGCCCTAATTTGAAACTTTTTTTGTCATCATTCTATTCGGCATTCAATTACCATAAAAAACTAAAACTAGCAAAATCGGATGAGATTTACTCGATTTATGTGCAAAAAACACTTAGGGCCGAGTAACGACCTTTGAGCCCTCCCAACAAGCCCACGTTGCATCTTACCCAAAAACAATGTTCAGCAACTTTGTTCTACTCGTCAATACCTTTCATTTGATATATCACAAGCAGCTATTCCGTGCGTATTTCGGTAGATATCGTCGAAAGACTGAAAAACACCTATAGGGCCCTAGCTCTGGAGGGGCCGACCCTACCATGCCCATTTTCGAACTTGACCTTACTTTTGTCGATACCAATCGGGGAAAAAAAGAATTTTGAAAAAAGGTTGTGATTTACTCAAGCTAGAGGGGTCACGGACGGACGGACGGACATTTTTAGCCCCGTACGAAGTACTGGGGGCTTATAAGATTAATATGCCGTTTGTAACACGTCGAATTGGAAGCAGACAGTAAGGTCAAAGCATTTGGTTATGTTCATAGATGACGAATCCGCAATAAAAACAAGGCATCAGAACAGTCGGAGCGTTTGCTGCGACTTAGCCCCGTACAACCCGTAATCCTATTTCGTCCGCAACCATAATACGTCCATTTACATATTTGCTACAAATATTTATATATTTGTAACGAATATATTTTGAAATAATTTGTCACAAATAATTAAATATAATTGTGACAAGCAAATTACCTGAAATTTTGTGACAAATATAAATATATTTGTCACAACTATAAATATATTTCTAGCAAACAATTCTTTCCAAATCTTTTTTTTCCGTGCATCTATGATTTCTCTTAGATCGTGTTTCTATTCAAACAAATCGATGGTCTTTGAATACTCAAATCTGTAGAAAGACATACATTTAGCAAATTTTTTACAAGAAGTTTTATCGGCACTTGAAGTGACGATATTGGAAACACGAATAAGCATCAGGGAAAAACAAGGCATCAGAACAGTCGGAGCGTTTGCTGCGACTTAGCCCCGTACGACCCGTAATCCTATTTCGTCCGTAACCATAATACGTCCGTAGCCGTAATACGCCCGGAACCCTAATACGTCTACAACCCTCTAATGCGTCTGTTACCAAAATGCAAGACAAATTTACTGAAAGTGTTCATTTTTAAAATTGCGCAGAGCGCAATTACGAAAGCCCGTACGAAGTACCTCTCAAATAAAACCAACAATTTACGACATTATTTTAGAAACCCAAAATTTTTTGCCAACTTTCCATTGGGTATTTAATTACCTCTCAAATAAAACAAAAATTAGCAAAATCGGATGATATTTACTCGATTTATGTGCAAAAAACACTTAGTGCCGAGTAGCGGCCTTGGTCCAAGGGCCCAAATTTGAAACTTTTTTCGCCATCATTCTTTTCGGCATTCAATTACCTTCCATAAAAAACTAAATCTAGCAAAATCGGATGAGATTTACTCGATTTATGTGCAAAAAACACTTAGGGCCGCGTAGCGGCCTTAGTCGAAGGGCCCAAATTTGAAACTTTTTTCGCCACGTTCTTTTCGGTATTCAATTATCTCTCAAACGAAACAAAAACTAGCAAAATCGGATGAGATTTACTCGATTTATGTTTAAAAAACACTTAGGGCCGCGTAGCGGCCTTAGTCCTAGGGCCCAAATTTGAAACTTTTTTTGCCATCATTCTATTCGGCATTCAATTATCTCTCAAACGAAACAAAAACTAGCAAAATCGGATGAGATTTACTCGATTTATGTGCAAAAAACACTTAGGGCCGCGTAGCGGCCTTAGTCCAAAGGCCCAAATTTGAAACTTTTTTCGCCACGTTCTTTTCGGTATTCAATTACCTTCCATAAAAAACTAAATCTAGCAAAATCGGATGAGATTTACTCGATTTATGTGCAAAAAACACTTAGGGCCGAGTACCGACCTTTGAGCCCTCCCAACAAGCCCGGGTTGCATCTTACCCAAAAACAATGTTCAGCAACTTTGTTCTACTCGTCAATACCTTTCATTTGATATATCACAAGCAGCTATTGCGTGCGTATTTCGGTAGATATCGTCGAAAGACTGAAAAACACCTATAGGGCCCTAGCTCTGGAAGGGCCGACCGTACCATGCCCATTTTCGAACTTGACCTTACATTTGTCGATACCAATCAGGGAAAAAAAGAATTTTGAAAAAAGGTTGTGATTTACTCAAGCTAGAGGGGTCACGGACGGACGGACGGACGGACGGACGGACGGACGGACGGACGGACGGACGGACGGACGGACGGACGGACGGACGGATGGACGGACGGACGGACGGACGGACGGACGGACGGACATTTTTTTTATTGCGGATTCGTAGTCTATGAACATAACCAAATGCTTTGCCCTTACTGTCTGCTTCCAATTCGACGTGTTACAAACGGCATATTAATCTTATAAGCCCCCAGTACTTCGTACGGGGCTAAAAATTTGTCAACAATTATTTTCTACAAATATATAAATATTTGGCACAAATATGTAAATATTTGTAACAAATAAATTCGCAATTTATTTGTGACAAATATATAAAATATAAAATAATTTTAAATTATTTGTTATAAATGTTTTAAATATTTGTGACAAATAAATTCCAAATTTATTGTGACAAATATTTAAATTATTTGTGACACATATTTTATAAATTTGCAACAAATATTTAAATTATTTATTACAGTGAACGACATCTCAAATGTCTCACTGTCATTTTTAGCCCCGTACGAAGTACTGGGGGCTTATAAGATTAATATGCCGTTTGTAACACGTCGAATTGGAAGCAGACAGTAAGGGCAAAGCATTTGGTTATGTTCATAGATGACGAATCCGCAATAAAAAAAATGTCCGTCCGTCCGTCCGTCCGTCCGTCCGTGACCCCTCTAGCTAGAGTAAATCGCAACCTTTTTTCAAAATTCTTTTTTTTCCCGATTGGTATCGACAAAAGTAAGGTCAAGTTCGAAAATGGGCATGGTAGGGTCGGCCCTTCCAGAGCTAGGGCCCTATAGGTGTTTTTCAGTCTTTCGACGATATCTACCGAAATATGCACGCAATAGCTGCTTGTGATATATCAAATGAAAGGTATTGACGAGTAGAACAAAGTTGCTGAACATTGTTTTTGGGTAAGATGCAACGTGGGCTTGTTGGGAAGGCTCAAAGGTCGTTACTCGGCCCTAAGTGTTTTTTGCACATAAATCGAGTAAATCTCATCCGATTTTGCTAGTTTTAGTTTTTTATGGAAGGTAATTGAATACCGAAAAGAACGTGACGAAAAAAGTTTCAAATTAGGGCCCTTGGACTAAGGCCGCTACTCGGCCCTAAGTGTTTTTTGCACATAAATCGAGTAAATCTCATCCGATTTTGCTAGATTTAGTTTTTTATGGAGTCTAATTGAATACCGAATAGAATGATGGCGAAAAAAGTTTCAAATTTGGGCCCTTGGACTAAGGCCGCTACTCGGCCCTAAGTGTTTTTTGCACATAAATCGAGTAAATCTCATCCGATTTTGCTAGTTTTTGTTTCATTTGAGAGATAATTGAATGACGAATAGAATGATGGCAAAAAAAGTTTCAAATTTGGGCCCTTGGACTAAGGCCGCTACTCGGCCCTAAGTGTTTTTTGCACATAAATCGAGTAAATCTCATCCGATTTTGCTAGATTTAGTTTTTTATGGAGTCTAATTGAATACCGAAAAGAACGTGGCGAAAAAAGTTTCAAATTTGGGCTCTTGGACTAAGGCCGCTACTCGGCCCTAAGTGTTTTTTGCACATAAATCGAGTAAATCTCATCCGATTTTGCTAGATTTAGTTTTTTATGGAGTCTAATTGAATACCGAAAAGAACGTGGCGAAAAAAGTTTCAAATTTGGGCCCTTGGACTAAGGCCGCTACTCGGCCCTAAGTGTTTTTTGCACATAAATCGAGTAAATCTCATCCGATTTTGCTAGTTTTTGTTTCATTTGAGAGATAATTGAATGACGAATAGAATGATGGCAAAAAAAGTTTCAAATTTGGGCCCTTGCACTAAGGCCGCTACTCGGCCCTAAGTGCTTTTTGCACATAAATCGAGTAAATCTCAACCGATTTTGCTTGTTTTTGTTTCATTTGAGAGGTAATTGAATACCCAATGGAAAGTTGGCAAAAAATTTTGGGTTTCTAAAATAATGTCGTAAATTGTTGGTTTTATTTGAAAGGTACTTCGTACGGGCTTTCGTAATTGCGCTATGCGCAATTTTAAAAATGAACAGTTTCAGTAAATTTGACAATGCGCAACTTGACTTGCATTTTGGTAACATACGCATTAGAGGGTTGTGGACGTATTAGGGTTCCGAGCTTATTAGGGCTACGGACGTATAATGGTGCGGACAAAATTGGATTACGGGTTGTACGGGGCTAAGTCGCAGCAAACGCTCCGACTGTTCTGATGCCTTGTTTTCAGAGAATTTCATTGTGAATTTGCAATGACACAATAAAATTCTCAGAAAAATTTGACAGTGAGACATTTGAGATGTCGTTCACTGTAGAAATAAATTCAAAATTATTTGTCATAAATATTTAAAAAAAATTGTGACAAATAATTTAAAATATTTGTCACAAATAATTTTGAATTTATTTCTCATAAATATTTGAAATATTTGTGACAAATATTTAAATATTCGAACCAAATTTTCAACATTAAATTTGCTTCGAATAATTGAATTTTTTTCCGTGATGATTTTTTGCTGCTAATTGAAGTTGAACAGTTAGCCGCTGTACAACACCATCGATTTCTTTGAATAAAGACACGATCTAAGATAAATTATAGATGTAGAACAATACTCAGACTAAAAATAAATTTACATTTTTCCGTTCGCAAATTCTTCTGACGAAATCTAAGTTTCCTACTATTAAAATGCTATTTGCAAAAAATGTAAGAAACTTAACATGCAAAAATCTGTAGCTGTGGAAAAAAACCATTCAAATTTCAAATCTGTTAATGCGCCGGTTAATTAAACGCATCCTTTACTATCTGACAGATTGAAATTTTCAACTGTCTCGAAATACTAAAAACTGTGCATTTCATTTTTGAACAAACTGTATCTGATCTGTAGAGAACCACAATTCGTAGCACTCGTATTGTTCACATGCATATGAATATGTAAGCAAATGCAATTTTAACAAATTTATTCAAAGGGAGGACTGTGACAATTTTTAAGTTTTTTTAGAATGACTTGTAGCTACTTGAAGCGAACGAACAACCAATCACAATATTCAAAATATTTCGAAATTCAGTTTTTATGGGCCTCGCATTCCTGGTATTATAATCTCAACAACTACTGAAGAAGGTCAATCCTAGGTTAAGATCAGCACCCAAAACGATAACGAGACTACGGAACATTTACTCGAACATGAAAACGAAAACTCCGAAGATGATTCGGAAATCGGAAAGGAATCGTTATCAGAATCAGATGCAAGAAATGTTCCACGTTTTACATTGGTGAGACAAAAAGATTCCTGCCTTTGTACCCGAACGAAGGAGCATGACTATGATTTTAGATCAAGGTTCAATCCTCGCTCAAAAACTGCTCTAGTCCGACATTAATTAGACATTGTTAATCACGAACCAGATTTTAATGAGAAAGAAGTGAAAATACTGGACGTCGAATAAGATTGGTACAAGCGAAAAACGCTAGAAGCGTGCTACATTTGGCTCTACAACGATTCTGCTCAAAATTTCAAATCGTTTAACATGCTGCATGCGACCTACACTCATGTGATGAATTCGTTCAAACAACTTCATGCTGGTTAATCCTTCGTTTTACGTTATGTCATTTCTCTTATATCAAAACAGGTGAAACAAGTTTCAATTTTTGACGATCGTGTTGGAATTTCAAGAGAAAGTAGTTTTGCGAATTAGAATTTTAATGTAATTGGAATCGCATAAAGTTTATGATAATTTGTTTACACGACTTTTCATGTTATCTAGTTTTAGCCTAAAGAGAATTTTAATGTTGTGCTAGCTGAAGATGGATGACACAACAACATCCGAAATATACGTTTAATTGAAAACAATTTCAATTCTTCTTTGATTTAACATCATCATAGCCAACCCAATGTCAATTGACGGAAATTATTATAATCTCAAGTCGATCTGTTAATACATGTTTAAACAGAGGTCGATGATTCATTAGAAGCAAAATAAAATCTGGATTATCTTTGGTCACTTGTGTTCATTAGGTACAGGACAATTTAATGTGTTTTGAACGACACATTTATTAAAATCATTAGCAAAGCAGATTGTTCGAACCAATTACCCATTAGGAATTAATTCCTTATAATATCTCATCATCACACGAAAAAGAAATGAGATCAGCCAAAAATATATTCAGTAAAAATTGCAACATTTCATAAAATCTTCATCGATCTATCGAAAAACCAATTTTTATTTCAGCAGCAAAACCATAAAATTGGTGTGAGGTCCACGTACAGATAAGATTTTGTTTACTCGGATAAGTCATTAGAGCATTTGCGCAAGCTACTTGTTTATTACTGAGTCTACAAAATTGAAAATTGTGAGTAAGATACGGTTGGTAGAGAGACAAAATATTGTCTTTAGTGTTAAGTTCTTTCAAAATGATGGGTCGTTTGCACAATCTCCATTTCACTAAGAAAAATCAGCAAAATAAACATGCGGCCTATATTACACTCAGGCATCGCCGATTTTAATTTATTTTAATTTCACGTCTTGTGTCCGAATTATCGAACGGTTCAGTATACCGACAAGCGAAAAATATTTAAAACGTTTTACTGCAAAGCCATGGACCAGAACAAATATAACAACAGCAATGGCAACGATGGAAAATCCTCCGGCTACAATCCGAACTACAAATACAACGATCCGTCTGAGAAGTGGAAATGCGATGTCAACAATCCGGCTTTCGTTCGGCATGCGAGCAGATGCAAGTCCCATGGTGAGGAGTATCGTAAAGCCCTAAACGACCAGAAAAAATGATCCGAGCTTGATGTCGGAGCTCGACGTGATTCTAATTAAGTTGTTAATATGAAAGTGCGCGACGAGATTTTATTTCTGTGAATAAATTCACTTGAAACGAAATACCTGCAGTTTTGTTTGGTGCTAAAATAACCTTTACTCGAAGAATAATTGACCGATCTACTGGAATGCCTAAAAATTGTAAGTGCAAACTCACCCAACGGACTGGAAAAGTCGAAATTCATGATGGCTTTCGGTTTCAAAAATTCAGTGTCCTGTTTGTACCATACACGCATGACCGGTGTATCATGAATAATGATCGGAATTTTTTGCACATCCGCCTCGATCGGATACAAATTGAAGTCTGTTGGTATGAATGGGTTTGTATTCGGAAACGATAGCTTTGGATTGAATCCACAATTTAACCATTCCTGTGAAATGCATACCGTGGTGAAAACCATCTTGATAGTGAAAACGGTGTCTGAGCACCTGATTATCGTCATTTACCTCTAATAACTTCTTATCGAGTTTTTCCCAGTGATATTTGGTTCCGTACCATTTCTCAGCATTGTTAGCAATCGACTCCAACTTCTGACCAACAACGATAATGCGACAGGTCGTAGGCGTTAGGTCCTTTTGCAAGTCTTCGATTAAATCGGGACGCCATTCACTGACTAGGTAAGGTGCCGTTAACACTTCTTCCAACGGATACAATTGCATCGAATGTACAACACCAGACACTGTAAGTTAATAAATTGTGATTCGTTAACGAGTTCAGCCAGTGGAATCAATATTCGTAAGTACCCAAAGTGAGTGGAGTGTCTTTGTCCTTAAAGCGGAACTGCATTTCGCTTAAATTGCAATATTCTTCAAAAATCCATTTCTTCGGATCGTTTGCTTTCAACATATTGATGTACTTTAGGGGGAACGTAATGAAATAGAAAATTTTGGTTATTACACGTCCGAGCGACGATATGAATTCTCAGTTTTTTACCTGAAAAATTATTTTAATTATTTCATCGACATTCTCGAAGCCTTCTTTCGATAGATCGACAGATATGTCGAAAAATCCAAATCCTCGGGCTGATGTACTATGTCCAGCCATTAAACTGAAAAAAAATACCGAAACATTTGTGACATGTGAACCGCACTCAAAAACTATGGAATCTCACCTATTGCACCATCCCTTGCTTTTCAGTTCTGACAAAATGCTACCCTTGCCCTCGTGTCCAAGTAAATGACTCAGATACTGTTCAGGCTGTAGACGAACCGATTTTAATTTGAGGAAAATTCAACGGTAACGATTTTAAAAGCCAGACTCACCGATGATTTGTAGTGTTTCTCCAAGTCCCCAGTTGGAAATGAAATCGTTAGCGATCGAGAATCCTTGACCGGCACGATAGACACCTTAGTCGCTTCTTGGTCGGCAAGAAACGGTGCATCGTTCCATCGGGGAGCGTCAACATTTTTGTTCACAATTCCAGAGAACTTTGAAACGACCATCGTCTCCAATTCGTCCAACGTTTCTTTGCCGTACACAGCCAGACTCATTATGTTAGCCGAATACCATTTGTCATGAAACTTGATCAATTCGTCGCGAACATTAATTCCTCTAGCCAACGGTTCCTCCAACAGTGTCTTCTTGTTTCCTGTTCCGAATTTACTCTGAAATGCATGCAAGTTTTGGTTTTATCCATTCCGTTCCGCGAGTGAATAAATTCAGGATGCTTACGTATGGATGATTGGGATCGGCCAGTGATTTGGACACTTGTCGGATACGCCAAACATCGATGGCAACATTTTTATCGTGTTCCGAATCGACTGCATTTATTTCCCGTTCTGTTGCACTTTCGGTGAACAATGGAGAGATGAAGAACTGCGCAAATCTGTCCAATGCACCTTCCAATTGGCTCGGTACAATATCGAAGTAATACTTGGTGTTGTCTGCATAAGTCGATGCATTTGAGGAGCCGCCATTTTCTGAGGAAAATTCAATTTATGAATTTCTAGTTTCGACTCGGGAATTTCAAGTCCAGGTAACCAACTTCATATGTAAATCGACGACTTGCACTAGAATGGTAAATTTACCTGATAAAAACGTTGAATACGCATTTTCATTCGGATACTTTTCCGTTCCCAAGAACAACATATGTTCGCAGAAATGAGCTAGGCCAGGAATGTCATTCGGATCGCTCATATGACCCACATCGACAGTTAGCGCAGCAGAAGATTTATCCGTGACCGGATCGCTGACGAGTAAAACTTTTAATCCATTCGCAAGCTTCAGGCCTCGATAATCACGATTGTCTTGCTGCGATTTGCCAATGTTATTGAAACGTTCAATGTTCCCGCAATCCATTGAAATTTCAATTGCAGGCACTATTGTGCTTGAACTATTTAACACATTGGCACTCATGATGTTCGTTGAATGAATGCCTCGGGCAATAAGTACTGATGACTTTTCTTTTATTACCTGAAATTGTCTGAAAGTTTTTTTGTCGTTGTCGATAAAATTGAAACTAGATTATCGTTTTTTGTGACAAGAGATAAAAAAAAAATATTTGCGAGTGACGTGAAATGTTCGATTTTTGTTAAAGCGATTTTTTTTTTGCTCAACTATTTTGCCACTTTTTGTAACTACCTTGTTCGCAGAATGTGTTTCTCACATATTGATATAGTTAGTCGCCGACAGATTTGATTATACATTAACTAAAACGAAATAGTATCTTAGCTAGACAATATAACCAAAATTAAATCAGCAAAATAAATAGATCCACACGTTTTACATAAATATTACTGAAAAGTGGTAAATGAAAAATATGCAACTCAACTTGACAGCTAGTAGTGATGACATCGACATTCTTATTTTATTTTTCAAAAAATTTTCCTACAACAAAACGATCATATAAATATAAATCGCAAGGTTACTGAATAAAAACCGGAATCATGCAACCTCGACATTCTGATATGGTGTTGTTGCTATAAGTACGTTAACGGTAAATTGTCTTATTACTTAGCATGTAACGAGCCAATTATACTTGGATAACTAAAGAAGAAAGGTTAGCTTTTTTACTATCCGAGGCACAACTGAGGAACTGAGGTAGATAACGACAATTTTACATCTTCGTACAAAGTTCAGATAAAGATATATAAAATTTAAAATGTTTTGTTATGGGCGTAGTTAATGCCGTATAAAATCGAATCAGACGTGCGGTAGCACGAAAGTTCTTTAAAAACACAAAATTGCTTAAAAATCTGGACCATCTATTTTGTGATAGGCACGGGAAAATCATAAACATTTAAACAAAAATGTCATTAGCATTAGAACTTATGTGAAGCTTTTATCACACAAAGGAGGAAGCACTTGGGTGGTTACACCATCGGTTACAACAGAATTAGAACTTTGCAACCCCATGATATCTTGAGTTACATTGCTAGCTCAGGAAAATTCAGCCAAACAGCAAACAGTCCGGTATAGGACGAGCAACAACTAGCCTTAATAAAAAAACAAGGCATCAGAACAGTCGGAGCGTTTGCTGCGACTTAGCCCCGTACGATCCGTAATCCTATTTCGTCCGTAACCATAATACGTCCGTAGCCGTAATACGCCCGGAACCCTAATACGTCTACAACCCTCTAATGCGTCTGTTACCAAAATGCAAGTCAAGTTGGGCATGGTCAAATTTACTGAAAGTGTTCATTTTTAAAATTGCGCATAGCGCAATTACGAAAGCCCGTACGAAGTACCTCTCAAATAAAACCAACAATTTACGACATTATTTTAGAAACCCAAATTTTTTTGCCAACTTTCCATTGGGTATTCAATTACCTCTCAAATAAAACAAAAACTAGCAAAATCGGTTGAGATTTACTCGATTTATGTGCAAAAAGCACTTAGGGCCGAGTAGCGGCCTTAGTCCAAGGGCCCAAATTTGAAACTTTTTTTGCCATCATTCTATTCGGCATTCAATTATCTCTCAAATAAAACAAAAACTAGCAAAATCGGTTGAGATTTACTCGATTTATGTGCAAAAAACACTTAGGGCCGAGTAGCGGCCTTAGTCCAAGGGCCCAAATTTGAAACTTTTTTTGCCATCATTCTATTCGGCATTCAATTATCTCTCAAATAAAACAAAATCTAGCAAAATCGGATGAGATTTACTCGATTTATGTGGAAAAAACACTTAGGGCCGAGTAACGACCTTTGAGCCCTCCCAACAAGCTCGCGTTGCATCCTACACAAAAACAATGTTCAGCAACTTTGTTCTACTCGTCAATACCTTTCATTTGATATATCACAAGCAGCTATTACGTGCGTATTTCGGTAGATATCGTCGAAAGACTGAAAAACACCTATAGGGCCCTAGCTCTGGAAGGGCCGACCCTACCATGCCCATTTTCGAACTTGACCTTACTTTTGTCGATACCAATCGGGGAAAAAAAGAATTTTGAAAAAAGGTTGTGATTTGCTCAAGCTAGAGGGGTCACGGACGGACGGACGGACGGACGGACGGACGGACGGACGGACGGACGGACATTTTTTTTATTGCGGATTCGTCATCTATGAACATAACCAAAAGCTTTGCCCTTACTGTCTGCTTCCAATTCGACGTGTTACAAACGGCATATTAATCTTATAAGCCCCCAGTACTTCGTACGGGGCTAAAAATATATGTGAAGCAGCGCGTCTGAATGGCATTACCTCCACACTATATCTACATACCTTTGTCTTGACCTCGCTGAAGCACTGTCTCCTTGAGAGGCATCGGTGCTTTGCTGAAAAACATACATTAGGTGGATTTTTAAATACTGGATTTTAGTTTACTTTTGATGATATCTTTCCATCAGAATCCTTTTTGAAAAATGTACGACTGCAATTCCGACCAGGAATGTGGCAAGGTAAATATATGGGCGGACATAAACAACTTCGCACATACCAATTTTGCTTAACCTGAGACGAAAAGCTCAGGGGCGCAAATTGCAAGAACCGGACATCTGCACACAAACCAAAACAGGACTCCTTTTCACATTCACTAAATCAAATGAGCGGATCAGACGGTTGGTGACGTAAGAATTGTGAGTACGACCAACGCACTGTCTAGCACCGAAGCTGACTTTGACGTCATTCAAATAGAGGACTGAACCGATCAAAGTTGGCTATTCTTTTTCATACAATGGCTATCAAAAAATTTAAAAAATTTAATTTTAATTGAGAATTTTTATTTTTTATTTTTGCTTTTGAAGCTCAGGCTCAATTCTTTTGTTTGCTTTGCTGCATTTTTTGGTGATTCCCGTTTCTCGTCAGAGAAACGGGTCTTCAAAAAAAATTGAGTCTGTCTGTCCGCAACCCAACATCAGTAGATCATACAGAAATATAGCAGTACTATCAATATATCTAGATCTATCTATCTATCTATCTAGATCTATCTAGATCTATCTATCCATCTATCCATCTATCCATCTATCTATCTAGATCTATCTATCTATCTAGATCTATCTATCCATCCATCTATCTATCTATCTATATGTTTATTTATTTGTTTATCTATTTATCTACCTGTATGAGTTATTACTACTAATGAGTTGTGTCTGGGGCTGGTCCAAAAAAAAATTTGAGTCTGTCTGTCCGCAGGCCTCCTGGAGGTCCCCGCGTATGACCTCCGAGGCCGTTTTTCAAAAATGGCCTCTCAAGAATTAGGCGATAAGACCTTCGAGGCTGTTTTTCAAAAACGGCCTCCGGGGAATCAGCCGCTACGACCTACGAGGCTGTTTTTCAAAAACGGTCTCCTAGGGATCAGCCGCTACGACCTCCGAGGCCATTTTTCAGAAACGGTCTCCCAATGGTCAACCGGTAGGAGCAACGAGGTCGTTTTTCAAAAATGGCCTCCCAGCGGTTAACCAGAAGTACCTCGAAGGCCATTTTTGAAAAACGGCGTCGCAGGGGCTAGGCGATACTACGTCCGAGACCGTTTTTTAAAAACGCTGTCAGATAACTCACTCGGTTCGTTCAATAAGGATATTTCCCAACAAACTGACTTGGACAGTCCAGCAAGTGGGTTTTCTCTAGATAATTTTATTTTCCCTTGACTGAAAGTTATCGGTCTTACGAATGATAAACACTCTAAAATGTTTGTCACACAATGTTCACTACTATGATTGAAAATACATGAATGTATGACCAAAAACCTTAAATACAGAAAATGTTTGTCACACTTTGTTCATTTTTTGATGACACGATAACTTGAGTAATTCTAAACGGATTTATAACGAGCCATCAGAACAGTCGGAGCGTTTGCTGCGACTGAGCCCCGTACGAACCCGTATATCTATTGCGTACGTGACCCTAGTGCGTCTGTCACCCTACTTTGACCGTAGACCTATTGCACCCGTAAACGTAGTTGAAGTCAAATTATTATGAAATGTGTACATCTTAGAAATTGCGCATAGCGCAATTACGAAGCCCCGTACGACGTTCCTTTCAAATGTAACACAAATTTCAAGTTGACCTAAAATTTTAATTTATTGAGAGGCCTAAGGCCTTAGTCCAACGACCCAATTTTTTTTTTCAACAGTATTCTATTCGGCCTTCGATTACCTTCCAAATGAAACAGAAATTAGGAAAATCGAATTTTTAGGTCATCGCTTGACACCACGATAATTTGAGTATTTCTCAACGGATTTCCATTTTTTTTTAATCGAGGGGAATTAAATTCTTGAGGTTAAGTTTGAAAATGGACTATAACGGACGAGTCACCTTAGAACAGGTCTTCGAGATATTCCCAAAAGAATTTTCGTCTCGTCGGTCGCTTGACAGCTCGATAGCTTAAATAATCCTCAACAGATCTCAAAAAAAAAAATCGACTAAGAATCAAATTTGTAACGGCTCTGTCTCCTTATCATACGGAGTAATTTTCGACAGTACTGAAGTTAACGTTAATGGAAAATGATGGATCAATAATCTATGATTTGTTCTGAAAAGACTTTTATGCGTGATTTCTTGCTGTCTATGCTAGAAAAAACCGACGAGTGTGAACTTTGCGTAATCACACGAGTTGCATACCTTATTTATGAGCAAATCGGGTCAATTCAGTAGATTAATTTGCTAAAATTGTTTTTCAATCTAGAAAATGTCCACGAGTGTGAGCTTTGCGGTCGTATTTACAAGAGTTTAATTTTTATTCAAGAGGTAGGCAAGAAATACCTCCTCTTCAAAGCATCTCTCAGGAGACTGCATAACCCTGAAGCATCTTTTGTATGTTCTGAAAATTTATTTTCAATCAAATAAAAGGATTGAACCATTTATGACAAAATAAGACAAAGAGCTGCTTTAATGCCGTGCGTATCTTTGTGATTCGAATTTTTGTGATGTCACAAAATATTTGTGAAATCTCAGCGAAAAATCAAAAAATTTTCGCTAGGATTTCACAAGTAATTTGTTAATTTTTTTATTGCATTCGCGGTGTGATTACCCGAAAAATTACTTATCTAGAGCGCTAATTCATACATTAATAGTTTGCTGTCAAAACAGTCATATGTTGTTGTCTCGTTTTCGCTCATGCAATAAAGCATTGTATTTCATATGGAGTAGGATTCTCGCTGTCGCTCGAGGATCCTACTCCATATGAAATAAAGTACTATTAATGATAAACTGTTTATTATTAATCTTATTAATTAATAAGTTATTTATCTTTTTACGAAATCAAACGTAAAGGCGTTTTGTTTGATCTTAGGGAATTCATCCATTTACAAACTACAACGTAAAGGCTTGTTCAATCAAAAAAATTATGGTGGCATCACAAAAATTCACATCTCAAAGATCCACACTGACTTAAAATGGATCTGCTTTGAGCAAATACCAATCTATGATATTATATTTTTGTTACAAAAATCTATTGAGAAAATCCCAGCCAGTCAAGGGACCTGACCCACCCAAAAGGTGGGGCCTAGTAAATAAATGAGAGGGCAAAATCAACGAACATACATTAAATACAGACGATTTTTTGAAAAAGGGTTTTTCTGGTTAGTCTAAAATGTGAATTGTTAGTAAAACTGTCATTAAGTTTTAGATCTCTATTCTAATAAACGATCCCAAACGATACATCCTTTTAGTTAGAAAAATATTTTTTTTGTGATAAAAGTTTCACAGGAGTCTGATATTTATCTTTTAATAGTCTTTTTTTGTAGATTTTGTTGCACAATATCTTATTTTAAAGCTACTTTGATGGGGTACCCCTTTTATGAAAAGTTTAAAATGTCCTCGAGTAGAGTAGAGACGTTAGCTTTTATTAAATTCTAGGTTTCTAGATCGAAAATGGCTAATTTTTAGTTCGTCTTACAGTGAACGACATCTCAAATGTCTCACTGTCATTTTTTTCAGAGAATGTCATTGTGAATTTGCAATGACAATAAAATTCTCAGAAAAATTTGACAGTGAGACATTTGAGATGTCGTTCACTGTAAGGCAATAACTCGGACCAGTGTAAAACTTTTCTCATAGTCTTTTTAGTTCTAAGTTTCCCATCAAAATAACTTTAGAATCAGATATTGTGTGACTAATTTATACGTATTTTGCAGGAACATCTTTAAAAAGACTCTTTTAGATGGTATTGATAAATGTACTAAAGCATCGCTTCACATTTTTCAAAAATCGAGAGACCCTAGCAATTAGTGTTGTGCTGGAATATTTTCCAGAATTTGTCTAAAATATCAGTAGTATATCTTGATTTGAGCTCAATTACTCTTGAGAATTTTTTCAAACACGTAAAAAAAAATGGAGAAACGGGTAAGCCACGTCAGTGGCCTTACTTGTTTCTTAGCAGCTTTCCGCTATTTCCCCAAATTTACCATCAGCAGATGGCAATGTCTCAATGCAAACTATCCTACACTTGTTCATGGAACGTTTTGCTGCTGTCTTGTGTAAGAGGCTAGCGGGAGCAACTGAAGATGGTCAGTCCACTCTGACCAGTGACCGCCGTTAGTTCTCGAGGTCGAAACAGCTTTTCTTTCTTCTTTTTTGTCACTTTACGTGATGTGTGGGCAAGGGAAGAGCTATAGCTCTGTTTGTCGTTCCGAAGGATAGTTTCTTTGTGATTTAGTGAATGTGAAAAGGAGTCCTGTTTTGGTTTGTGTGCAGATGTCCGGTTCTTGCAATTTGCGCCCCTGAGCTTTTCGTCTCAGGTTAAGCAGAATTGGTATGTGCGAAGCCGCCCATTTATTTACCTTGGAATGTGGTAGCTTTCAACAAACATAAAAAACATTTGATTGTAGCAATTTGACTGGCTCTGAGAAACGTGAGCAGTTTATGAAAATTTCCTTTAAAATTTAAAGTTAAAATTTAACTTTATTAAATTTCCGAAATTTATCAAAACAGTTTTTCGGTGATTTTCAACACATTTTCGAAAAATTTCTGAAATTTAAATTTCAAATAACAGTCGAAGTCCTCTGCAGAAGTTGTTTTTTTAAGCATTGCCTAGCTAAGTAGTACGATTTCAAATTTACATGTAGCTCTTTCGAATTGACTTCGTCACAGCTACGCAGATGTTTTTAGGTCTTTTTTCTTTTAGAAAAAAACCCTATTGTGGACACTACATCTGTCCGTCCGTCTGTCTGTCTGTCCATGTGTCTGTGTCACAAATCAAAAATGAGACGATAACAGCAATGATTCAAAATTGCAATGCTACTATGAGCAAATCAACACCAGGCAAATAATAATTATTTGTTATCTGATAACCAAATTGCTCATAGTTGGCATTGCAATTTGAAAATTTGGTAGTTGGACTACCACGGTGATAGTTAACAACCGAATTAATTACCAACGAGACGTTTACTATTCGAGAGCTTCGCACCGACTGATGCAATTATTCTGCCTGCTTGTCTTTTTATAACTCGAGAATTTGGTAGTTGGCTACCACGATGATAAATTGCAATGCTACTATGATCAAATCAACACCAGGCAAATAATAATAATTTGTTATCTGATAACCGATCGCTCATAGTTGGTATTGCAATTCGAAAATTTGGTAGTTGACTACCACGATGATAGTTGACTACCACGATGATAGTTGACTACCACGATGATAGTTGACTACCACGATGATAGTTGACTACCACGATGATAGTTGACTACCACGATGATAGTTGACTACCACGATGATAGTTGACTACCACGATGATAGTTGACTACCACGATGATAGTTGACTACCACCGGTCTATTCTTGTTGTATTTGTAATTTTGATAACTGAAATAAATGAAATAAATAAATGATTTAGTAACATTGGACCTGGTTGGTCTCATAAAACAATTGAAGTTATTGAAAGCTCTCTGCGGAACCCTATTTTCTATCCACGCACTTACTATTTCAATAGTGCTTGAGAATGAATTTGCGAAATCTTCATCTAGCTTATATGAAAATCAAATTCAAGCCACATCCGATCTGAATGATCGATGGCTCTATAGAATCGTTAGTCTCCCCTGATAATTTTGTGGAACAACTTTTTTCTCTTTGTCTTTTTATTTTTGGCAGCAGAGTTGAAAAAGTTTGCTGTGTTGAAAAAAAATTATTTGTGACCTTAAAGTTGAATTATCTGGCCAATTCACGCCGTAAGTGTGCCTAAAATTTGAATTTTAAGTGAACGATTCGATGAAAAAGTGAACCGGAAAGTGCATTTCAACGCTTCATTGTATGAGAATGACGCTACGTTAGAAAGACCTCCGCACTTTCCATTTTGAATTTCGACCGCACTTACGGCGTGAATAAACAGACGATTTATTTGGAAGTGTGCAGGTTTGTTGTGCTTAGAAAGACGGTGCGATACATACCCAAAAAGGGTCGAAAAGTCCGTGTGTGGAAGCGCTAGACTTCTAAATACAGTGTGCGGTTATCGGCTTCGGAATCTCTTGGACATCAGCGACCGAAAAAGTTTGATTGTGGATAGTAGAGAGCAGTCCACCAGGAGGCCAACGATACTACGGAAGCCGTTGGCCGTCGCTGTCCAAGGGTGTGACAAGAAATTGAGAAAATTGAAAATTGAAAAAAGTTGTTCCACAAAATTGTCAGGAGAGACTAACGATTCTATAGAGCCATCGATCGTTCGGATCGGATGTGGCTTGAATCTCAGTTGTTCGATACCTTGGCAAATTCATTCTTGAATATTAGAATTTCACCAGAAGAAATTCACGTCACTGACTCGTTTTTTGCATTCACTTATTGGTTTGGTTTATTTAATCGGTTTTATTAAGAAAACTGTTGGCACTAGTTGGTCGTTAAACACCTGTGCCTGTTGCACTTGCTTAAACCATTTATAAGTTTGAATTTATATTCCACGATATTCCACTCACCTGACTACAATTAATTACAGTTTAATCTGTCGAATTTTTTATGGAAGTTCGAGTTTAATCTATTTTCAGCCACAAAGAATTCTGAAAATTTTCACGATTAAATTGGAATCAATCCGCTTCCTGTCTGACCAATATTTTTGTTTGTGCTGTAGCTACTATGCCGATTTACTTTACAAACGACGCAACAATGATCGATTTCAAGAATGATCATAATTTTTATTAATCAATGGATCAGGCTTATCTTGTACTTGTAGCTTGTTCTGATGCAGTTTTGTGTTGTGTACATATATTACTACGCTGATATATCACAATCATAAACAGTTAGATATCAATTTTCACATGACGATAAAGTAATAACCACTGATAGTGAGCTTCACCAACTCTACTACCCTATGCGGTTGCTAGAGAGCTGCCTTGAAAAATCAATCTCGATAACAGATGGTATAGGACAGTACTTGTGTATAATTGTGACTGGACATTGGTACACTGATAAAAAAGATTTTGGCTGTGTACTACGGATATGTTTGATATACTTCGGATATGTATGAAATACTTCTGTTATACATTGCATGCGTCGGGTATGTATGGCAAAAATGTCGTATGTAAAGTTTACAATATGTGTACCATCCATCTCACGCGTGTAGTTGACGTAGGACATGTGTAAAATTTTGGTATGCAAAGTTACCTCATACGCCCAACACGTTTTAGAAAAGCATACATATTCATGAATACTTTTGTAATTAATAAAGTGAGCAACTGATATTGCTTAAGTCGCTAGAAAGATTACTTCATATTGCTCAACAAATTATTACATATTCGGATAGAGTGCCTTTTGAAACGTCGAGAAAACACATCTTTAGAAAAAGTGTGTTCGCGAAATTTCGTGGTTTTCGTGATCAAAATTTTTTATTGTAGATTCGGATAGAGAACCATCTTAAACGTCGAGAGAACACTTTTTGGGAAAACGTGTGTTCGCGAAATTTCGCGGTTTTCACGTTTTTGGATGGAAGCAGGGCCTATTTTCGATAATTTAAATTCGCTAAATTATCAAAAAATTCTCTAAATTCGCGAAAAATTATCAAAATTATTGAATTTAATTTTAGAGAATTTCGATAATTTTTCGATAATTTAGAGAATTTTTTGATAATTTAGAGAATTTAAGTTATCGAAAATAGGCCCTGGATGGAAGATATAGAGGATATAAATTGCGACCAAATAACGTAACAGAAAATCAAACCAAACTTCCAAACAAACTGATATCAATCAAAAACACTCAAAGAGTGACACTTTGTGACACAAATTTTTTTTGGTAAAATTCTTCTTCTACAATTTTTTTGGCCTAATTTTTGCTTTGACAATTTTTGCGTACAAGCGCAGAATGCGTCACCTACAGCGATATCAGTTGTTTTGGAAGTATGCCCAGGGACTTGCGTCACTCTTACTCTTCGAGTGTTTTTGACTGATTTTATATGATTGACAACTATGTCAAGTCCCTTTTACATGAGGTGAATGTATCAGGATTTTAGGATTCACTAAAAACTGAAATATGAAATGATTTTCAGTCATTTAAATTTCAAAACATTTTATTCCCTGAGTTCAATTAATCTCATATTGTTGAAATATGGAAATATTACGCAAAAAAGAAGAAGGAATTACAATTACGATGTTCAATATTAGGTCATTGTCATACCATAATTCTAATTAGAATAAAATAGTACATTTCGTACCTAGGACTATAAGTATCTTTTTTAGCGTGCACCACACATGTACTAACGTACCCAAAGTACGATCCGAAAATAGCTGTCTGCCAGATAATTTACACGTCCACTACGTATAGTATACGTCCAGCGCATTAAATTTTCTATCAGTGCACCTACAACTTCCGAAAAAGAGATACATGTGGTCGTAGTGCCCTACGAACGATTAGTAAATATTAATTGGAAAAGAAGAAAGATATTCACTCTCAAGTTTGAAATTCTCCAAAGAACGAAGTATAATTCATTGTTTGCACTGCTCTCCGGAAACCTTCTACTATTATACACACATGAGAAAGCTCAGACTTTTTTATTTGTTTCCAACCGATTATGTTACGCTACATTGCGTGCAAACTGTTTGAATTGAGTATTTACTTAGTCATAAAATAATGATCAATCAGTTGTTTATTGACGTCCACTCAGATTAGATGTCTGTATGAACAAACATTATTTAAGTTTTCGATACAAAGCTTTTCGGTGTATTAACAGTCACAGAATAAAGTGCGACAAAATGTACAAATTTTTCTGTGCATTTTTCATTCCGTTGCTCACGTTGGGTGGCATTCATTGTGCTGGTAATCCGCTTGTTAGGATAACTTCAAATGGTCCTGTCGAAGGTATCGAGCAAACGAGTTCATTAGGTCAAACGTACTATGCATTCAGAGGAATTCCATTTGCCGAATCGCCGATCACTGGGAAAAATCCGCACACAGGCAAAGAGGTCGATCTGAGATTCAAGGTATGATAAAAATATATTGGCGAAATATTTACTATTTGAGCTGTTCCGATAATTCTACTGATAAAAACTTAAGTTAAAAAATGACCTTCGATGGTATGAGTTCGCTGGTAGCTTTACTGTTGTAGTCAACAATGATTACGTCATTAAATATATTCATAAATCTAATAAAAATGATTTGTAGGCACCAGTGCCACTGAAACGAATATGGACTGAGAATTTAAAAGCACACAATTTCGGTGGCTTTTGTATACCTTCACTTTTCGGAAATATCACAGATGACTCAACGACAAGCGAAGACTGCCTATTTGTCAATATATATGTGCCAAGTGGTGGTGCGGAAAAGAAAACTGTTCTAGTTTCGATATATGGGGGCGGTTTTGTTCTGGGCGATGCCAGTGACTTGACATACGGACCCGACTTTCTTCTATCTCAAGACAATATTGTCGTGACTGTACAATATCGAATCGGTATCTTTGGATTCTTGACCTTGGCTTCTGGTGAATATACCGGCAATATGGGTTTGAAAGATCAACAATTGGCTATTAAATGGGTGCATGGAAATATTGAAGCTTTCTCGGGGAATCGGAATGAGATTTTGTTGTTTGGGGAAAGTGCTGGTAGGCTTTCTAAATTTTAATTTTTTATTTTTTGGAAAATTTACTGAGAAAAAAAATCATTAGGTGCAACATCCGTTGGCTTACAAATGCTGAATGTAGAATCCCGCAAGTATTTCAATCGAGCCTATCTAGGCAGTAGCTCAGCTTTCAATTTCTACGCCATATCAAAGGTCGATCACTCGCAACAGTTGAAAGAATTTTCCAAAATTGATGACAAAAGCAAGTTGATCGAGTATTTGAGAACGACGAACAAAGATCTTCTTGCATCATTTTATCCGCTCTCACCAAAGGGAAAATCTCTTTATGTGCCTTGGGTTCCAACTATCGAGAATCCTAACACGGTTGGTGCATTCATGACCAAAACTCCTGAAGAAATTTACAGCTCAAATGACGCACCGATAATGGACACAATGTTCAGCATTGCTTCAAAGGTATTCATTTTGGAAGAAGTTCAAACTTTAAGTTAAATATACTTATCCCACTCTATTCCGATATTTAGGAAAGTGTTGGGCTCATGCCAGAATTGATTGGAAAAACAGAACCGTTGATTAAAGAGAATGTTGAAAAATCAGATTTAGAGTTGCCATTTCACGACTTCGATAGGAGTACATATCCAAAAGTAATTACTGTGCTATTGTGGAACCTCTTTGACTTAACGTGTAATAACATTTCCGATTTTTCGTTGTAACTTTAAGGAATACAATCAAACACTAGAAAAATTAAGGAAAGTCTACTACACCGATCCAACTAATCCAGCAGCTGTCGAAAACGCCAATATTGCACTGATGTCTGATATTATGTTCAGTGATGTTATTCTCAAAGGTATCATTCTTCAAACAACGATGAACAACAGAAGTACTGACAACAACGGTCGTAAAAACACTTTTTTCTTCCGGTGAGCATAGCGATAATTTAATGAGAATAACGAAAGGCTTGTCATTGTTCCGATTTCATTTTATTAGGTTTTCATTCGATGCCGGACTGAACTATGTGAAAGTCAACACTAACTTTACTTATGAGGGTGCTTCACATGCCGATGAGCTGTGCTACATGTTCCAGTAAGTGCATTTATTTGATAAATCAAATTAGTGAGGCTGCTCTTATAGTCTTTAATACCTATGTCGTGATGCTGCACATTAAATCTGTTCATTTAAGTTTTGATAGTGTAATGGTGTCAACTGAGGTGAGACTAGGAACCCTTGCTGCAGTTCACAGCATCATCATCATTTAGACCAAACGAACTATTTTAAAGACATTGGAGTGTACCTCTCCCTACCAATTGTAACTAATTTTCAATTTTTCTAGTTGCCATGCCTTCGATAAAAATAAATTGTACGACAGTCATTTGGAGCAAAAAGATACGGCTTATGATGTGATCATGCGAATGGTGAAAATAGTCACAAATTTTGCCAGAACTGGGTAAGTTATGTCATGCATGTATCCTTAACCTGACACAGACAATGTAACCATATATCATCAAGGTACGTCTTTTGATGAAAGGCTGTTAAAAGATTGATAAAAAAATCTATTACTTCAGTACTTCAGCCATGCACTTTGTTATGTAAGAGCAAATCAGTAAGCGTTCAGTGCTAATTTTTGTGGTCATTGTCTGCAAAAGGCTAGGGCTTCAATCTCTGATTTAACGATTCAAAAATTATCTTTTTGTTCTATCCTGTAAACACAACAGAAATCCCTCAATCGAAAATGATACTCCGTTTAAAGCAATCACCTCACAAAATGAACTTTTCTGCCAAGAAATTACAAACGATCCGAAGTCAAGTGTTACAACTGATATTAAAGATCAATTTCACTACGATACATGGCGTGAAATCGAAGAGACATACAGAAGAATCAGCAGAAACCATACAATCAATGTGAAAAGTTCATCGCTGTACATTTTCATCCTTCTATTGGCCCATAAACTGTTTTAACTTCTTTATGCATTTAGAGAAACCCACACTCTACAACAGTGACCCCATACACATCCTATAGTATACTGATAGTTGTCATTGCATTGCACTTAAAAGCTTTTTATGAATTCACGATTTTGAGTGTAAAAGTGTGCTACTCGTTTTGTGTAGCTAAACCAAAGAATTCTTATGTTTATTTTGCGATTTTAATAGTTCTAAAGCATAAACTATGTCAATCTTACGCTAATCGACTTTTATTAGCTGATTTGCAGGGCGGAGGAACAGATAGTCCAGGGTTACACAAGAAAAAGTTCACTGGCTTTAGAGTGTATCCAAACGTTCTGAAAAGGTACGAAGGTAATATTCATAACAGCGTGTAAGGAATGAAAACGGAATTCAATCTTACTCAACGGGCATTATTGGAAAGTCCTCAACTCTCGGTATGTGTGTTACACCTGAAAAACAAAAGTGAAATTTTAGGAGGGAAAGTCGAAGAAAAGTTAGTCTGAAAGTCATAAGCAAAAATCGAAATCAAAAATCTCCTACCAAAGGAATGATACAAAACGATGTCTTTGTCCTCGATGGGATTGTCTTCTTTCACCCATGACTCCAATCCCTGACCTCCTGGACTTTGATTGATGTACAATCCTAATAAATTTTCGTTTAGTTGCAAAAGCTACTTCAAGAAAATTCAAATTTTCACCTCCAGCATACAACTGGCTATCGTTATATGGCGTAACCCACACTGAGTGCGTAGCAAATCCAGCTCGTTTTCTGATGAAACTGCCAGGTCCTGCAAGTAATCTCTGAAACGATCCACCAAAAGAAATCAATTTCCACCCAACTGGTTTTTGCGTATACGGATGAATGGATGAATAATTGGAAATTTTCCAGAACCGTGAAGTCTCGGCTTTAATGTCCGTTACAGATGCCAGAGACGTTTTCAATGGTGTCTCTTCTATGGCGAATCCTTGGCCGTACGGGTTTGTATCAGATTGGAATGGTTCATCCAAGGCTTTTACATCGACAACGGATACAGTGTTCTCGCTGCCATCAATCATCGGATCGACTCGAGCGCAAAATATGTGTTGATGATACTGTGCAGCCACTCGATCAAACACAACCGATCCATAATTTGCAGGATTCACTCCTTCTGCTAACAAATTTGTGCTTAGTTCGCCAGTTGCTTTTATTTCAAACGATATTGTGCCATCTTGGTAAAATGTGTAGTAGAAAGCGTACTCGTAATTCACAACTGTTACGACGAAGCTGAGAACGAGACGACGTGAACGTGTTACATTCACTTTTCCCGTTCGGTATTCGGTGTGCTTGTGGAGAGTTCCTAGTGAATATAAAGAAGTTGTGTTGAGAATCACAGCAGCTTCCAACTAATTCAAGAAAAGCGCACATTACCAGCGTCTTCTTCATGTAAGCAAATAACATTTTTAATAACCGTCGCCTTTCCATCGTGGGTATTGAGGATCCCATCGAAATATCTAATAGTTCCCAAACAGTCGCATCCAAGTAAAAGAGAATTTGCGCAAAAGCCTAATCCGTAGTCGCCAATATCAAATGCCTGATGCGATATGCCGTCGAGTAAAAGATTAATTACGAAAATCGTAATGTTATGAAGCTTTACAGCTTACACTTTTTCGGTGATATGGTGGTCTTGGATCACCGTACGGAACAACCATTTCAGACAAAGAAATTCTGTAGAAAAGTGGTCGTGTCTTGTTACCATCTCTGTAAGAGACATTGTGGAGAACAAGCCCTTCACGGTAGTTGAAACTGTAATTTATATAAAAAAAAATAAAGATGGAACTGGTGGTATGGCCGTTCATATACCTTATTCGGAAATTCCATAGTTGCCATTGTATTTCATTTCCTTCGACGGTAAAACTAGGCCCTTCCGGTTGTATCACTTGCAAAGGCTTCAAATCCTTTCTTAAGAATGCTTCTGGCAAGAATTTTGGATCATAGTTGCTGGTTTCCTTTGGTATTTCCACCTCATCTTCCCGTTTTGATTTGAAATCCGTATGGATTGGCAAATCTTCGATTAGTATAACTTCGAACGCGTTCAAATCAACGACTATAACGTCATCAGTACAGCGTATAAGGACCACGTTTTAATTTAAGTCAAACCCTCCATACCTACGACAAAGTCCAATGGGTGTGCATAATGATTGTCTTCTGGGAACATGCGCGCGTACATAAATAATTGTACGGCTCGCTTGCTTGCAAATTCAGGCTCGCCGTTATATCCAATCGACCTACCATTTTTCATTTATAATTCAATTCATTTCAAATTAGACGCGGAAATCTTACCATGGATCACCAACTACCAGATCCATATCTTCCAGTCCCAAACGTAGGCATCGTAGTTGGACTTCCGAATTCGATTTACAAATTTTTTCAGCTTCAATGCAATCTTCGGGTGTTAGTGTTGGTTGAAAACCAGATGGAACAGCATCAAAACGTTCAATCGTATCGTCAGATAGGTTTATAACGGCCTCGTATACCTTCCCTGTTCCTTTCTCAATTAAAATTGTAAATGACTTCCGTGGAATTGATACCATATCTTTCCGGTTTAATTCGACTTCTTTTGAAAGAAAGGGAAGCAGTACATTTTTGGGCGGCTCCAACAGAGTGATGGAATTGAAAATCCAGCCATTCTTGTTTGGATGTTTTTCCCGAATGAGTCCGGATGATTTGGATATTTCAACGGTGGTTAAGGGATCTAGCGGATGCATTTTGGTGTCAGACGTTATCTAATTTTTAAGGAATGCCTAGCTTCAACGGGGAAGAAAATATCCGTTAAATAATTTTTCACGAATTTTGCACGATAAACCGGTATATTATGTACACTAGAATATCTTCTTCGGAAAATACAAACTGTTCAAGGAAAAGACGTACCACAAACAATCGTTTCTTTTCTATATCGAACACAACGTTCCTCAGTGTAGATATTTTTAGTAATTGATTCACGTTCGTAGTCTATATTGAATAATTTGGTTTTACTTCAGCTTCAGACAATTTCGGTTATATGCACAATTATACACATATAATAACAAACAATGTTATACCAATAATCAAATAGAGAGGTTATCACTCAGTAAACATTTATTATGCAATCATTATGTGTAGCTGCTCTTTATAGATTATTGGCTTTAAATAAGAACTTAATTTTGTAGATGAATTCAATAGAGCGGGTCTCTACTATTTGTAGGCTCGAAATACAGTTCAATTTAGTCATCTGTTATCAAAAGGTTTTTGCAAGTAGACCTCAAAACAGGCCTCACACAGTCCCGAGCCACACCTGGTTGCTGGCCGAAGATCTCCGAAGCTGGAAGATAGTGTTTTTTATCCGAATTTTTTGCCCGTTATAAATGGACGTTCCGGTTGAGAGTGAGCTTGTTCGAAAGCTGAGCTTAAGTACTTTCGGGTCATGCCTAGTTTGATTAGATTCATTGATATATGTTTGCAAAAATTAGCAAGAAAAATAATTCAAAATCTGTGTGAACTTTAGACAGGTCTGGGCTGGTACTGATGACGCTTAATGGGAACCTAACATGCTAGTCGTAACATACATTGTCTAAGCTTTCCATTGATACCTCATTTGCAGTGCTGATGATTGCTGGCGAGTTTTACGAGTAGCGGTTGTACAGTCGAAGGCAGTCAATTTTCAGCATAAATTAGCTTCAGCTGTTTTTCAGCTGATCCATACAAACAATCAGCACCGTTTATACGTCTTTATACGGTTTTACCACAATCATGCGCGTGCGTGTAGCAGCTTCAACCGTATAAACAAGTATAAACCGTTTTGATTGTATGTGTGGATCAGCTAAAAACATCTGAAGCAAATTTATGCTGAAAATTGACTGCCTTTGACTGTACTAACATAAAATTCTGTTATGTCGACAATCACCAGAACCGCAAACGAGGTATCAACGGAAAGCTTAGACAATGTATGTTACGACTAGCGTGTTAGGTTCACATTAAGCGTCGTTAGTACCATACCAGACCTGTATAAAGTTCACACAGATTTTGAAAATTGTTCTTGCTAATTTTTGCAAACATATATCAATGAATCTAATCAAACTAGGCATGACCCGAAAGTACTTAAGCTCAGCTTTCGAACAAGCCCACTCTCAACCGGAACGTCCATTTATAACGGCCAAAAAATTCGGTTAAAAAACACTATCTTTCCAGCTTCGGAGATCTTCCGCCAGCAACCAGGTGTGGCTTGAGACTGTGTGAGGCCTGTTTTGAGGTCTACTGGCAAAGACCTTTCAAACCATGTATATATCCATCGCAGACGAAATGGGTCCGATTTTGATAGGTGGATTTTCAAAAAGTGTTTTTGTTTGTACACCAAGTGGTGATATTCAGCTGGTGCTCATTCTGCATATAAGAAACTTTTAGCAATTGTAATAGGATTTAAAAAGGTGACATTTTTATTCAACGAAATTTCCGCCCTTAAGTGACTTGGTTCAATTATTATTACAACTCAAATGCTGGCTAGCGCCTTAAATCGAGGAGAAAACCACTAGCCGAAAGGGTGGCAAATCAATTTCGAATTCCTTTCAATTCCGTTTAATTACCTTAATTACCGATGCAACTCGTCTAATTGCCGGCTCTATCTCCTTTCAATTTCCTGCAATTCTGTTCAATTCCTTTCAATTCCATTTCAATTTCTATAGGTACATACTTACTGTCAATTTCTTTCCATTCCTGTCAATTTCGTTTAATTACCGGGTTCTCCGGCAATTCCGAGCAGTGTATGTAATCCGAGTGGTTTCCCACTCGACTTAAATGAAAGGTCATTGTTCGAAGCTTATCTTTCTTGGCGCTACCAGTTCTGTTGCTGACTCGTAACGCTTTCACTAAAAGTACCAAGAACCAATATTCTATCTCTTGTTCCTAATTTCCTATTTACTTTTTTCAAAAAATCAAACTGATTTAGAATTTACTGACAATCTGCGGTGTTAAATGTTAATGTTAAAACCATTGAATCGACATCTGTATTTCCAGTCGATTAAACTTTTTATTGAAATTTAGAATCGAAAAATTAATTCGGTTTGAAGATTCAATGTTGAGTTGGATTTTATCGATCAAATTCAACTTTAACATTTTGTGTTGGAATGTTGGAAAAACATTTTACAAAAATCCCGCTCTAAAAAATGGAAATAAAACTTAATTTCCTTACAGATTGCGCTGTTATCAAATTCATGTGAATTACACAAATTGTCAAATTTAATTTCGTCATTTTCGTATTTTGTGTTTATAACATGATGGAATATTAGACGGAAAAAAATCGGCCCGAGTTGTAAAATTAAATTAATGTTTGAAGTAAATTAAAATACGGATGTACATACCACCAATTCGCTAAAGAATATTTCGTAGCATCTTCGCACTGTCGTCTACCCAAATCTTATCTGACCATGAGTGTGTGATTTTGTAACAAACATTTTTTTTGTTGTACGTCAAGGCATGGCAAAATAGTTAATTTTCAATTTCCAATTTTTAACAATTAAAACGATTGATTGTGCAGTGTTTGTTTTTCGCCGGATTTTCACATATTTCAATTATGGCTGTGGACGGTATTCAAGGTAATTTAACCTTCAAAAGTTTCAGATTTTTTTTCGCGGTTCTTAAACCCCAACGTCATTGGCAACATTGTTAAGTTGCGTTCGTATGTTAATTTATATCCAGAATATGTTAAGGCCATCAAGGGTACATTATCTCTATGTTTTTCGTAATAATCGCTTTTTGTACAAAAAAAAGTGAGATAAAATGTTGCTAATGGAGGATATATGGCTTAAGTGATGTTATATGGTTCATGTATAGATTACAAGGTGTTGATAGATAAGTTGATAAAACTAAAACTTTTGTAAAATTTGAACATATCCGACGCGGTTAAAGTATACTCATTCTCAACCTAAAATTTACTTCGACTTCATTAGTCGTAATAACGACATTTAGCAATATTGCAGCGAAGATAATTTTTTACGTAACACAGACAAAGAGTTTTTTTTTCGATGACTGTGAAATGTCAAAGGCCAGGACTGTAATTTTCGACAAAAAAGGACTTTATCCGAATTTTGTTGTCTCGACATGAAAGTTTGTTTCTCCTTCTTCATAAGCAAAAGACACATAGATTCTCTTTCGCTGTTTGGCATGCTACGTAAATATGCAGGCTCAATAACTGACGATAGATAACCACACTCAACGTTCGAGACATTGTCTAGAAAGTCTGTTATACAGGACAAAACATCGACCGATGTTTGAGTAGTTGGTTACACATAGGAGTCAGAACAAGTAAATTCCAGCTCTACGAAAATAAATTGAATCGCCGTCAATCATGTGATCGGGAGTTTCAGTAGCATTGTTGTTATTCTGTATCAGTTTCTTTGAGTTAAGTGTGTCTCAGCTTCCATACAGAGCATAAACTCCAGGTTCAACCTAACATTGATGATTGATTGGAACCTAACATTAAAGGCTGAAGTTGACCTGTAACAGAAATATATACAACGGAAAGCCGCTGATTCCGACTGACAACATTACATTAATGTAATTCACAGCTGTGTATCGATCGATCAAATGTCTAATTGAAGGTCTTCTGGTCACGTCATAGTTCATTTGGAACAGGGCCTATTTTTGAGAAATATATTTTTCAAAAATAGGCTCTGATTTGGAACGCTGACTAACCAGTGACTTAATCTTTTGAAGATAACTTGACCTAGAAAGTTCACAGTACTGAATGTTATGGATTGCTATTCAGAACACCATTCTCACCATTCTCTTATGGTGAAGATAGGATATTGGACCCTAAACGAAGTCAAAGTAGTGAAGTGGGCTAAACAAATTCATTTTCGTGCCGAAAGCGTAGTGATTCTGAAACTTACATATTTTATGTGAAGTTTGTGTTGTCATATTTGCATATCTTGACTCATTTGCATTTGCGTTTTACAAGTTCTATCAACTGATACCTTCGTCTCGCATACACACTTAAACAGCACATCAGTGGAACAGCGACTATCCACGTGCCTTCATAAATTTATAATTTTCTTTTTTAAATTAAATCGTTTAAATGCAAATTTCATTCATTTCTGTCCACCAGCTTTGTGTGTATGTTTTGCACGTTAACTGATGTCAATGTGAATTTAGCCTAAAAACCATTTCATTAAGTAAAATTTATTTGATTTTATTGACTGAAGAGGGGGAAGTGACGGTGTATTGTCGTCGGTATGCCTAGAATTCTTTACAGTTTCCGATAAGTCTGCTTTCACGACACCTTAGCATCAGCGATAAACGTTTCACTGTTAAGTATAGGTCTTGGACGACAATACACTGGGAGACGATTCCCCCTCGCGGTCTGCTATGATGTCTATGTATTGTTTATCGATGATTTTTTTTTTTGCCGTACACAAACGAATGTAATTCAAAAACATCTATACACGACATTGACTTTCCAACCGAAGCTTGGGCCTGAATTCATTACAAAATCACTTCATGTGTTTCAGTTGACCAGTGATATCGATGAAGTTAACATTACCGGATGAAAATAAACGTTTCGCCCGTGGCAAATTATACTCTCTTCACAGCGTTGATAGTTTTGTGAATGTGTGAACGAAAAAACACGCGATACTCTGGTCTGTTGTTTTATCAACGTTGTTCATTTTTTTTTTTTTTTGTTTGAATGAAATTACCGATTTAAAAAGTGTCATAGTACAATCGTTAAAAGTTCAAAGAACACCAGACAGAACAGTTATTATCGGCTATCGGGCTATCTCTTTTATGTAATTGATTATTGCCCAGTCAGTCTGAGAACAGAAAGATTGTTAAGAAATCGGTTTGCCGCACTTAGTTGTAAAAGAAAGTGTTATGTAATGCATAGCCACTGACTGTTGTAACGTGCGCGTAATATTAAATGATCTGTGTATTATGGTACGACAAAAGAGAAATTATCTAACCAAATCGTTCGACTAATGAACTAAATGACATAAAATCAGAAACAATAATATCGAATTAACAGAAATCGTCGTCGGTATATTTCTGTCGTTTTTTGTGGTGAGATGTTGATGGTTTCACGTTTCGATTGTACATCATTTACGTAATGCAATTCGTACCTTGGCCTGTTTCAAGCATAAAAATCTATCCGCATATTTCATGTATGTGATTAACATTTTCAAACACACATCAAAACACGCAACGCGCCAAACAGCAGCGCAATTTTTGTTAAAGATTATTCAACGAAATTAAGATCTTTCCATCTGGGTGTATTTATTGATACTGTGTGTGGTGTGAGCTTGGGTATACAATCTTTCGCATTGTTCGTTCGATTTAATTATCAAGGTACATAAATCAGTTCACACGGGAGATGATGTTATTTGGAAAACATATTGCAGTCGGTGTGCGCTCAACGAAAATAAATCGATGAATTTTGTTGCGGTTTTTTAGGCAATTTTTTGCAACACAATCTTGTCACTTTCGAGATAATGTTTTTTTTATCTCGTATGATGTGTGGTTCAAAGTCACTTTTGTATGATAAAGTTCATTGGGAGGCGTTTATTTTAGAGTGATCTTAATGTGAACAATTTTCAAACAATTTGACAATTTATCTTGTGTTACGGTAATGTCCGTAGTCTTAAGCAAATGATAGTTCATTCGACTCTTCTTTCTCGGTTTTGTAATTTTGATAAATAATTCGTATGATCATCATGTCAGAGGGTAGTCAGAGGGAAACTCTATAGCAAAGTACAGAGTGGTTGTTGTTACCGGTCTAAAAGCTTAAGTGGTTCTTGAGAAAAGGTTCCGTATTCGTCTCTAATCGTTTAAGCAATTCTAATCGTCAACTTTCTTAACGATTACCTGACCGTTACCAATCTTGCGACCTCATTTCGTTTATTTTCAATGCATTGGCGTTTTTTACGGTAATTCACCAATTCTGTAAATCAATGTTTGTTGTACTGAGCTCAGTTTCTTTGCGTCATACAGTCAACTTAACACAGGCACTAGTATCATTCAGAAATTGACCCAGTTTAAGATTATATCTTTATAGTGCACAAAGACGAGTTGAATGTTGAATGAGTCACCTTTTCACGCACATAAAATTAAAAACTTTAGAAATTCCACATAGTCTTCGAAACTATTGCAATTCGACTACATCATGCCGTTTTCATAATCGTAAAAAGTCAATTAAACTTTCAAAAAGTTCTGCTCTAAAACATCCAGAGGGATTCTTTTGAAAAACAGCCTACCGAAATCGGACGCATTTTCCAGTGGACTTTCTTATCTGTGCCTAGAAAGGTATTCGACCCTAGAAGCCAAAACCACTTTCAAAAAAATTCTTCGAAGTTTGTGTGGCTGGTGAAAGGTGATCAAAAACCGAAAACTTGCACTTTTCTTACAAAAATTTCTCCAGTCACGCGAGCCAAAACTTCAACTGCACACATTTCAGTGTCGATGAATTTTAAACCCATAAGTATTATTCGGCTCAATAGTACATGTGATTACCTTTCTAATGACACCCCACACGACCCTGTACGGCTCGAGTAACTGGAGAAATTTTTGTAAGAAAAGTGCCAGTTTTCGGTTTTTGATCACCTTTCACCAGCTACACAAACTTCGAAGAATTTTTTTGAAAGTGGTTTTGGCATCTAGGGTTGAATACCTTTCTAGGCACAGATAAAGTCCACTGGAAAATGCGTTCGATTTCGGTAGGCTGTTTTTCAAAAGAATCCCTCCATTTGCCATCAAGTTCAAGCTCAAAGTTCAAATCCTACCAATTCTACGCCTTTTCCGCAATTAATTAACTGTAGTATCAAGTTCATGAGGGACGTTCTAATTGATCAGTTCGTGATATAGTGAATACGATTGAAAAAGAGTAGAAAGTAATAAATTAACTGATAACAGGAGGTTAATCAGATAGCGGAGAGTGTTAACAATATTTTTATTATTAACGAGAAAATGATTTCGAAGTTTGTGTTCAACGCAGCGGGTAGTGGGTCTTTTAATGTTAAGAATTCGTTCTAAGTAAAATCAATTAAAACTAAACGGAAACCCAGAACTAATTAACGACCGAAGTCGTTAATTCATTAATTGACAATTGGACTAGACGTCTCGGTAAATCCCAAACTGCATTTGTTTTTCAAATCAACATCACATCAAATTAAGTAAACAAGTCGACATAATGCCACAAATTTGTTATTATAATTTTTAAAGGTGGCACTGTTTGTTGTGTTACCGCACAAGCGAATCCGTTCGCGAAGAGACCGTCAATCGGCATCTCTTCCATCAAACAATTCTAAAGCAAGCACAATGGCGCCGGGTGGACCAAGAGTTGTAAATAATTGTGAAGAGTGCTTACGATCACGTTCGTTCAATATGAAAGTGCTTCGTTGCAAAGACGATGCCATGGAAGAAGATGTTAATTTGAATAGCATAGTCGATGTGTATGCAAGTAAGTTTTCCAATTATAAATCTGAGAATGTATTTCATGGCTAATTGATAAGGTTCATTGATATTGTTTAAGATAAATAAAGATTCTTCTGAAGAGTACCTGTTGTTGGTTTTCTACTAATAATCGGTGATAGCTGTTACTTCTGATAAGAGGATTTGCGTGTCACTTTTCCGTTTTATCATTTTTTCTCTCTTTCTCCAATTAAATGGAAACAAAGTTTAGCTGGTGCTTCACATGCAAGTATAGTGTTAAAGTGACGATTAGTTGAGTGATACTAGGCGTGAGAGCCATTGAGACCTTAGAGACCTTAGTACCGGAAAATACAAAAATTGAGAAGAATTAGATTAGACTTTTGTCTCCATTTAATAAATAGACAATTTGCTCAGATGATCCGGAGCAGTAGCTCCTCTTAGCTCCTCTTATGTATTTTTAAGTTTTAAGTCAAAGTACTAATTGAGGGTTGCCTGAAGGAGGAACTCTCAAAAATTTGTACCACAAATTCAAATTCGTCTGTCCGGAAATTGGATTTAAAAAAAATATATTCCATTTTCAATAACGAAAATTCCATCGGTCGGTATCACCTCTTTCTATAGTGGTTTACTCCTCAAGTTGTTGTTTTTTATTTGTTCGAAAATGTATCGTGCACCAACGAATTGATCTTTATTGTCTATGGAAATGATAGATATGTTGTCGGCTTCTGATTTCTCATATAAACCAAAACCATTTTTAGTGGTCGATTGTTCAATCTCACGTCATATTTACGAAACTTTCTACAGATATCAGCACGCACCTCTAAGCGCAACAAAGTATTTCTCAAAGTGCATACAAAATAAGTAAATAAAAGATCCGCATTCTGGTAAACCGTATCCGAGCTACAAGCTACAAGTCATTTAGACATCTTGAAACAAGTCTCTAGGAATCAACAAAGGATTAATTAGAAATTTAAAAACGTTTGTTCGATTCAGTGAAATGTATTTGAAAAAAGTAGTTTCAGCTACAACTGGAAACAAAATCAAGAAAAACAATGAATATTCAGTCCACTTATTTGCGTTGGCAAAGCAATAAATTAAATACAAGGTCACTGGTAGTGTCACCATTTAAAAAACTAAATGCAAGCAGCGTTCTAGATTAAAATTTCACGCTAGCTTTATATGTTAAGTAACTGTATTGTTACTTAACGGTATTGTTACCAACAGCCGATTCATTGAATTACTTAACTTACTCGAATCGTTTTCAATGCGCTTCTAGGTTTCATAAGAATGTATAGCATCTGGGAAGCGTGATGCTACAGAGCTTATACATTTTAAATCGCAATATTTCGGTGTTTCGGACCACTGATACTGAGAGACGTTTAGCTTGTCCAAGCCGCTCTTATACAGCATTTTTTTAATGGAAAGGTTAATACAGCTGGAACCTTAATGACAAGACAATATCTTTATGAACATGATCTACTCAAGTAAATTGTATATGCGATGAGTGGACCAGCTGTTAAAGCTGCTGAAGCAAACGAAGAAACAAATTTGGTTGACATTAACTGTACTTAGCAGCACAAAATTTTGTTTGTTATATTTTTATGAATGGAAGTCAAAGGGTTATTACGTACAACAAAATCGCTGAACGTCCAGAACTGTACCATGCATTTTATATGTCGTCACTAACGACAACGAATATTCTATAATTATCACTTGATCGACTTAAAATATTTGTTTATGCAAAATACTGCGAACAAACAAATTACAATAACAAATTTTCTTTTTTTTGTTTTTGTCTTTTAGCAATGCCTTGGTTTGGCATGGACATAGGCGGCACATTAACAAAATTAGTATATTTCGAACCAAAGGATATTACACCAGACGAATTGGATCAGGAAGCGGAAATCCTGCGAAACATTCGCCGATATTTGACAAAGAACTCTGCGTATGGTAAAACAGGGCATAGGGACACACATCTTCAGGTGGGTTCAAGAAATAAACAAAATCTGAAATATTGTAGTTTTGTCACAGTTGAAATTCAATTAAAGTGAAAATTAATGTTAAGGTTCAACGACATTCATTTTCCCGATAAATTGTAATCTAAGTCATACCCGGTCAATATTGCCGAATATTATTCATTAAAATGACCTTACCTTTAATAAATAATAAATCGCTGAATTTAATTTATTTTTCAACACATTTCGTCGTAATAATACAAATTTCATTAGACAGCTCAATTGCAAACATGAATTTATTGCAAAACAAAATTGTTTCACAACAAATTTTCCACCATTAAAAATGTGTTGAACGTTGTTTATAATCGAGAATTTGCATTTGGGCAATATAATATTTAATAAATCAGCAACAATCTAGCAATAACGTAACGAACATCAGTTTATAATACGAAAAAACGTTTAACAACATCCTATAAAATGATAATGTCAAGTGCAACGAAATACAGTGAACTCTATGTTTGCATACATTAGCGGTTTTTACGCACCAACAAAACCGTATTCAATTTACGTAACAACTGCGTCAATAATCTTGATAATTTATAGCTCTCCTGCCAATATCAGTCGCAAAATGTTCAATTGATCTATGGTGCATCACTGATTCTATAAAAATTAATGCCACGTTTAGTACAGTTGCACCGCTTTCAATTTGATTTTTACGTAATTCAAATCTTTTTTAGAATAAATTTTCCACTTAGGTCAATGTCAGAATTTCCGTTGTGCGAATGACGAAAATACCTGGTTATTTTCCTGAATGATTGATCTATCACGGGTACAAAACACGTAATCCAGGGCTCCTTTGAGAAACTCACAGATTCACATAAAAATTTACTTCCACAAACTTTCCATGATTTCGTTCATTGTAAACGAGTGGCAGGTACTTCCTTATTGCTTTGAAAATCCATTCGGAATTGAAGATCCTCAAACTGATAAAAAATCCAAAGGAATTTAAATCCTTAAAAAAATGAAAGAAAACGACATCCTTGAATGCAAACGCTCTTGGAAAATCCTTGTCTTCCTGTGTTTTCACGGTGAACTTTACTTTGGAAGCTCTACAAAAGTCTTCATGACAGGTTGTGCAACCTCTAAAACAATATTATCCGTTTTTGGGACAACGTAGGAGACTTCCACGTTCACACTAATATTAAATACAATTTCAACAGATGGACGATATAACAATACGCGGGCGACGTGGATCATTGCATTGCATCCGCTTTCCGACGTCAGAGATGGTAAACTTTTTATTATTGGCCAAGTCGAAAGGTATGGCCGAATTAGTGACAACGGTTTGTGCGACTGGCGGCGGAGCATTCAAATTTGAAAAGGAATTCAAAGAGGTTGGTGACGTTGTATTGCATTCATTTGTTGGACAATTCAAATGTGATAGAAAAACGAAATTTTTGCAGGAAGTCAATATGAGATTAGCAAAGTTTGATGAATTGGATGCTTTGATCAAAGGAATACTATTCGCTGAGACACACAATCCAACCGAATGCTATTACTTTGAGAATGCTAGTAGTGTATCATGTATTTCGTAAGTCTTAATGCCAGAACTATTGAGTCCTTCTTCAATCTGTTCAATCTAAATCTGAATTTTGTCGCATTTTTACAGAAAAGGCGAAAAGAAAGTGTACGATTTCTCGCAACCATATCCATTTATTTTAGTAAACGTTGGTTCTGGTGTGTCGGTGTTAGCGGTTTGGGGACCCGACCATTACAAACGAATATCAGGCACAAGGTAAAACTTCGATTGATTCTATTATAATCGGAAAAATGAAACTCCATCCACCACAATCATGCTCCTTTTGGATTACAGTTTGGGCGGCGGAACATTCCTTGGTTTGTGTTGCCTTCTAACCGGCTGTGAGTCGTTCGAGGAAGCGGTACAATTGGCAACGGAGGGCGATCACACAAAAGTAGATAAATTAGTGCGAGACATATACGGTGGCGATTATGAGCGATTCGGGTTACCGGGCGAGTTAGTTGCAGCTAGGTAAGGAAATATATGCATTGTACGCGACACTGTAGCATATGTAGAACTAAACACTGTAGCATTCCGTAGAAAGTTGTATCATGCTGCCTAGAAATCCTAAAGCGATATCAAAAGTCCTGCCATGAAAAAATTCTGTACAAAAATGTCGTCTAATTGAAAATCAACCTGGACAAGTAACGTTTCTGTTGGTTGAAATATGCTCCAACTGAAGGGATTTGAGCCGTGTCGTTTCCCCCAAGAAACATACAGGAGACATCCATGAACCATGTTAGCATTTTTCTTGAATTTTCGAGCCCCCCCACCGTAGAACCAACACTTTTACACTAGAGTTAAAACGTTTCCTTCCCCCTAGTGCTGATGTGGTTTATGTCCTCTACACATTAGCAAAGCTTAACAAAGTTGATTTCAAACCCAATAGCACCGATACTCTCTGCAGATCTAGATCTAAATTCTCGTAGTGGTCTAGTGAATTTGTCATTGAGAGAGTCGAATTTTCGGTGAGGTAGCGCCCAATCCGCAATATTTTGTCGCTTCGTACGTCAATGCTAAGAAACCCTTTTTAAGCTAAAGATTAATAAATTTCCAATTTTTGTGTTCTTTTTCATTTAGTTTCGGTCAAATGAATTCAAAAGACAGGCAAGGAAGTGTATCCAGAGCTGATTTAGCCAATGCAACATTAGTCACCATTACAAACAATATTGGATCGATAGCAAAAATGTGTGCCATCAATGAGAAAATTGAAAAGGTATGTACTGTACTGTTGTAACGTGCACGTTGTATGGGAAATAGTCGAAAGGAAGACAGTACTGAAATGTTCAAAATCCTTTTGATATCAAGAAATTGTTATGATTAAGGACCACATCGCATAGTCCTTCACCACAAAATGGTGTATGTTCGTTCAGCTTAATGCCTACTTTGTCATAAATCACCTTAGGTTTTGTGTCGCTATAAAGTAAAGGATCGCGATCCTTATTCATATATTTCAGTGTAATCTTTCTTACTATAGTTCCTTGGCCATTGGTACTGAAATCTAACTAAACTTTCAATCGATTGCAGGTGGTGTTCGTTGGCAATTTCCTTCGCGTCAATCCAATTTCAATGAAACTGTTGGCCTATGCAATGGACTACTGGTCCAAGGGTACACTAAAGGCGTTGTTTTTAGAACATGAAGGATACTTCGGCGCTATGGGTTGTTTATGTCAATTCAACAATGAAATTAGTTGCACCGAGACTGAGACAACACAAACGAATTTCGAAAACGGTGATTGTGTAATTTAGTAAATGGTTTTGTGACTACGTACAAACGGACATCATTGTGTTACATAGATTTTGCGTGAATCAACGACGTTTCGAACAAGAAAACCAGAGAACTTTTGTGTTGCTGACAATTTTGTTGTATAAATTTTTAAATTATGCGCGGTGCTTATATTGACAAAGTGCTTAAACACGATTTGACGTTCCGCAAAACGATGTTGGGCGGGCATTTTAGATAGATAAAACAGTAGAATGGGTTGGGTGTAATATTTTTTAAGTACAAGATTGTATAGTTAAGTGAACAAACAAAACGAATTTTTTTTCTAAATAAAGAGAAAAGTTTTTTTTTACAACAAAATGTGACGCAAGCAAACATCTTACTACTTTTACTCTTTACTAGTTTATGCTAAACGCAGCCAAGTGATATACTTTTGTGAAAAGGAATCTAAAATTTTATTTTTTGTATTGACGAGAGAGAAAGAGAGAAGAAACAACATCAAAGGCTTCACAGACACACACGAAAAATAAAAATGTGATGATGTCGGTTAAATCAGGCATTTTTCTTTCATTTGGAATAATCCGCGACTTTCACCAGACTGTGAAAAACGATTTCCGTCTCCACTCCCTAATGGACCGAGAGCCTGGCACCTGGTTACAAACTAGCATCAAATGAGGCGAGGAGAACCTTTACCCTATTGGTCCCCAATGTAGAATGCAATTTGTATTCTGGTAGTTCCAGACAAGAGTCAAATCTTCAACCTTTCTCCCCGACAAACCTTTCAATCAAAATTTCATTCGCATTTTTAGAGAGCACTGAGAGCTTACCTGTTTAAATTCGCTAAGTATGAGCTCTGCATGAGTGGATATCTTAAAAAAGCGCGAGCCATCATGATCACTCACTCCATTTTTACAACCCCATTCGTAGACCGATTAAAATCTCTGGACTTTTGGACTATAATAAGTGGTGAGGTTGAAACAATCTTTCCTGTTTCTGAACAACATTTTGTGCAGAGGTCTTCGATCAGCCAATATCCCAGCAAGACTCGAACCGCAAATTTTCAGAGACAGTGGAAAAAGAGCAGATGGCGTTACTTTGGTCCCATGGTACAATGGTAAAATGCTCGTATGGGATGCTACGATAAGAGATACGCTCGCGCCTTCATACGTACATTCATCATCGTTAAGAACTGGCAGTGTGGCGCGACGAGGAGCAACAGAAAAATGTAATGACTACAAAAAAATCGTTGAAGATACTTACATCTTTTTACCTTTTTCATGTGAAACACTGGGACCATGGTGCGCGGAGGCTTTGGACTTTATTGTAAAATTGGGAAATCTTCTTAAAATGTCAACAGGAGAACCACGATCAACGCAATATATGACGCAACGCATAAGCCTCGCAATACAAAGGACAAATGCTGCCCGTATAATGGGAACATTTGTAAACGATGAACAGTTGGATGAAATATTTTATATTTTATCAAACGATGTTTAATTTTAAGTTTGTTTTGTTTGATTTTATTAAAAAGTAAATCAATTCTTTCCTGGGAGATGCGGGAAATCGGAAACAAAACTACATTTTTTATTTACATCTTTAAAAAAAAAATTCTATTTAAAATCGCTTGATAAGATTTTAGTGCAGACAATTGAGTCGTACAACTTTACTATTGCATAGAAAAATAGGTCAGCATCCTCTTAAATTTTTTGTGTAACAGTAACTTATTAACCGTACGAAGAAACACCTTTGGATTTTTGGCTAAGACATGAAGAATCGATTTTTTTAACTGTGAAAATTCTATGTCTCCAGTTTCGTGGCTGATCACAATGTGAATGTGAGATACTCTCAGAGTTCTACAACAACCAAATACAAAGTATACAGTAGAAGGTTCCAAAAATAACCAAATAAAATTGTACCAAGTCATACAAATCGAAACACTCCGATCCGAAACATGTTTCGAAGACTCTGCAGAATTCTGTGAATCTTGGAGACAGTGATACCGTACATCAAATGCAATGGAAGCGAAGGGAAAATGAATTTTGCCTGGTTTATGGTCCTCATAGACAGAGGACCTCGGCATTGCACGATATTTGTTTCTAAATTTGGTCACCCATGTCAAAAATGGTCTAAAATATCAGTCGATACTTTCCAGAATCTGGAAATAATCTGCAATTCTGGAAAAATTGGTCACTTACATCAAACGCAATGGAGGCGAAACGAAATTTAATTTTGTCTGGTTTATGGCATACATAGACAGAGAACCTGGGCATTGCACGATATTTATTCCAAAACAGGGTCACCCATATCAAAAATAGCGTGAAAAATGGGTAAATAAACCGTCGTTACCGTGCAATATTGCACGGTATCGACTGATTTCAAACTAATATTTCGACTTATTTTTGATATGGGTGACCCTGTTTTGGAATAAATATCGTGCAATGCCCAGGTCCTCTGTCTATGTATGCCATAAACCAGACAAAATTAAATTTCGTTTCGCCTCCATTGCGTTTGATGTAAGTGACCAATTTTTCCAGAATTGCAGATTATTTCCAGATTCTGGAAAGTATCGACTGATATTTTAGACCATTTTTGACATGGGTGACCAAATTTAGAAACAAATATCGTGCAATGCCGAGGTCCTCTGTCTATGAGGACCATAAACCAGGCAAAATTCATTTTCCCTTCGCTTCCATTGCATTTGATGTACGGTATCACTGTCTCCAAGATTCACAGAATTCTGCAGAGTCTTCGAAACATGTTTCGGATCGGAGTGTTTCGATTTGTATGACTTGGTACAATTTTATTTGGTTATTTTTGGAACCTTCTACTGTATACTTTGTATTTGGTTGTTGTAGAACTCTGAGAGTATCTCACATTCACATTGTGATCAGCCATGAAACTGGAGACATAGAATTTTCACAGTTAAAAAAATCGATTCTTCATGTCTTAGCCAAAAATCCAAAGGTGTTTCTTCGTACGGTTAATAAGTTACTGTTACACAAAAAATTTAAGAGGATGCTGACCTATTTTTCTATGCAATAGTAAAGTTGTACGACTCAATTGTCTGCACTAAAATCTTATCTAGCGATTTTAAATAGAATTTTTTTTTAAAGATGTAAATAAAAAATGTAGTTTTGTTTCTGATTTCCCGCATCTCCCTGTTAAAGATTATGGCAGTGCGTATAGTTGAACAGTACCTAATGACGACAGGTAATAGCACATTTACCTCAATGTTGAGACACATATTGTCTTTGCTTCACATAATTTTCCTTTCCATAAAGCACATTCTTACTAGAAAATTTAGCCTCACACTCTGACAAGTAAATCTGTAATATCGAATCTATTACTTCTTTTGTTGTGAGCATTCCAACAGATTCTCAAAACATCTTTTACTTCATTAGTTGACGTCTCCACCCGTAAATAGTCAGCAAACAGGTGAGTAGTACTTATTATCGACAAGCTGGTATTTCGACTTAACGCGCCAAAATTCGAACAACAGCGAAACACTATTAAAGGCTATCAACAGTTGAAACTATCTTCAATCATCTGTTTTTCTCTCCCTGACGAATTCTCTCTTTCTTCATGATAAGTGACAGTAAATATGTCAAATTGTGCAGTTCTTTAAGACGAAAATTATGTGTATCGTAAAATGCCTTCCAAAGAAGTAGCCAGACGGGGAAAAATTTGTATAGTACCTGTGTGCAAGGCTGTAAGTGCCGACGTCCCAGATCGGATATTCTTTCCTGTCCCTGAGAACAAACGAGAGAATTGGGTGGATAAAGTTGGAGGCGACATTACATCCATCAAACCAAACAAACGGCTGTTTTGTTGTGAAAACCACTTTGATGTAATGCGAGTTTGTTTACCATTTACGTTGAAGAGTGTTTCTGAACGTGTTTATTTTGGATTAGGTTAAACGGGACATTGTTGGATATGATTTTTACAAGCAATTCGGAGGTAGAATTAAGTTGGAAGATCATGCATATCCGTTCAAAAATTTGGGTGATATCGTTGTACCTCCACCAGAAGTAAGTGGAAAGATAGTGTTTGATGGACAGCCGTGAAGAATTGATGAATTTCTGTTAATTTCACAGCGACTGCCAATTACTATAGCACAACTGCCGAAAGCAAAACGAAACCATAAAGAGGAACCGTTGGATGATGTGAGTTCTTTTCATTTTAAACTGATGCTTAGGTTGAATTTTAAAAGCTTTCTTTCGTCGTCAGTCTGTGGATCCTCTGTCCATATCTGATGACAGAATAGTTGCAGATGAAGACGACAATGAATCGAGATGTGATGATGATGGCAACAAATTTGATGCGGCCGATTCAGACACCGATACTGACCAAAAAATAGTTGAACCTTCGCGGAAAACACGGAGTGAGGAAATCGTTGTCGTAAGTGTTATGTGAAATGAGGATTAGCAAATTCGAACCGACCCCCTGAAAACGCATATTGTTAAGGTGAAAAGCAACAATGACAGTAAAATGATCTCATTCCAGATACCTGAAGTGTACATAAACGACGAGACGATTGAAAATGGCTGTGGCGGAGACGATGCTGCTTGCAGTGTAAGCCTGAAACAATTTTAGTGCTAAGTTGATGTCCTTCAATAACGAAATAATGGTTGCAGGTAAAGTCAGATGATGATTCTGATTCAGATCCAGATCCATTCGACGGTGTTAAGAAGGAACAACAAGATGACATCGAAACGAATCACGTCGATGATAGCGACGAAGATTCGATGGACAGTCAATTCGATTGTAGGAAATGTGGGAAAAGTTATTCATCAGCTATATCATTGCGCCGACACGAACAATCCGTTCATAAGTCCAAAAATGAACGGACAACTCGCAGTCAGAGAAAGTGTGAGACGCAATTAGACAATGCCGAGGATAACGTAGATGATAACAAAACGATTTCATGTAGTGAATGTAGCGAAAGGTTTAGCACCAACGAAGAGTATTTAAGGCACAAAATTGTCCACAAAAAAACGTTCGAATGCGACGTTTGTCAGAAGGTATTTCAGTCGCGATTCCGCTTAAAAGTTCACTATCCGATGCACATGGAAGTCAAACCTTACTTGTGCGAAGTATGTTCGCGTCCATTCGCAAGGGCTACAAACTTGCGCAGACATCGTTATACGCACGTAACAGAGAAAAAATTCATATGCGACACGTGTGGTCGAGCATTTCCTGCAAAATTTTTGCTTCGATTGCACATGACCAAATCTCACACCGAAACTGCAACGGTGATGTGTTCGCAATGTTCGAAGATATTTTCGTCAACGACTCATCTAAAAGTGCACGTAAACGTGCATCATAGTGACGTCAATCCGTACAAGTGTGACGTGTGCAAGCTTCAGTTTAATCAGCCTTCCGCTTTGTTGCGTCATCGCAAACGTTTTCACGATCCGAATAGCTCTTTTCATTGTCAAGAGTGTCCGAAAAAGTTTACGCAACAAGTGGAATTGGAACGACACATGAAAACGCATCCGATCAAACGGTCAATCATTCGGTGTGAAGACTGCGGAATAACGTTGTGTCGGGCCGATCGCCTAAAAGCTCACCGGCTCAAGCTTCATAATCCTGAATTCCCTTACAAGTGTGTGACTTGTCGCCAGACATTCCCGACTGAGATTTTATTAACGCAGCATGTTACGCGACTGCACGCACCGGAATACGAATACGTGTATAAGTGCATGCTATGTCCGAAGAAATTTAACCAGGAAGCTGCCCTAAAACGTCATGTCAAACTGCACACGGACATGAAAAAAAGTGTTCGCTGCGAATTGTGTGACGCTATATTGGGTCGTGCGGAACGTCTAAAAGCACACATGAGAGCGCTTCACAATCCCAACCATCCGTTCAAATGCGACACATGTCGGCAAACGTTTAAAGAACAGAAACTTCTCGATAGTCATATTGTGCAGGCACACAAACAGACAATTTTATGCGAGTTTTGCAACAAAGCATTCGGTAAACGTGACGGTCTGCGAAGGCACCTGCGTAGAATACACAGTGAGTTTCTATCATCCGAACAAACGAATTGATTTGATTGTAAAATAATAAGGAACCGGTAACATCACAAAATATAAAATCAAAAAAACCTCAAATAACTTTTGCGTTTTTGTGGCCAGGGCTCAGAAAATACATCACGTTCTCTCTCTATTGACAACGAAAAGGAATTTCTAATTTAATCAAATAAATAAATGTTCACGCGAGTAGATTACAGTACCAGTGAAGGAATTTGAAATCTCGTATCCAGATGAGAAAGTATCCGAGGGCTTCAGCCGAGGTACTTTGACTCATCGTGATACGAGATATCAAATTATTTCACGTGTAAAGTATGGCGTTTTACTTTACGAGTAAGGGAAAGGGTAATGGCCACATTACCTCACTAGTAAAGTAATAGTAGATTACATTGGATGCTGCGGAGGTAGTTCATTACATGAGGGAAAATATCTATCATTGCAACCGACTAAAGGCTTTGCATGGCTGACTCTGTGGAAAATGTTTTTGGGACAAAATTCTGCGTCTGCAACGTTTGTTAAGAAATCTTCTGGTCACAATGTGGTTTTCGTAGTTTAAACTTTTAACTTGGTTCAATGAATTTCACTTGCCATCCAAAAGACCAACGCCTCGAAATGATTTAAATATAGAAAAGGCAGCCATGTCTTGATATAATGACTAGATCATTTATTTGTTTAAAGTTCTGCGTACTGTTTGATGCAAAATCTTTTACTTCCTTTGTTGTGGTGTAAGAGGACACTTTTGCAATTGTTCGTCAGATGGGAAAATTAAGGGAAAGTTCTTTATTATTATACTGGACATAAATGAAAATAAAATGTTGATGGGAGCTGCGGAAAATGAATTATACCGATTTCGGTTTCTAATTGGTTTTTTGAGAGAATTAAAAATGTAGAATGGGTCGCATATTCAAACAAAGAAATTTTTTTACTTTCTTTGTTTCGCCAATCTTCCGTTGCCAACGATATGGAAGTATTTGGGAGAAAGTAATAGAAGTTCGATTTTGTGAACTTTCATTTTGATGGGCATGAACAGATCAGCAGCATTTTGTAATAACCATGTTTAAAGACATTTTTTAAATGGTAGAAACTTGGTTATTACAAAATGGTGTCCGATATATTTAAATGTTCCTCAAATAAACAAATTGGTCGATACTTTGATGTTTTTAAGAAATTTCATAAGAAGGCTCCAATTTAGCACTTTTGTGCTCTTTCTTAATGCCTCACAGCATTTAGATAAATAATATCCACCAAAATCATGATTCTCGATAGGTTTTGAAAATAACTTCCTTTTCTTTGTGAAAAAATAGCTCTAAGGTATTTACCACGTCGTCACAAAAATGATTTGTTTGAAGAATTTTGTCCTAAGCTACTTTTAACCAGAGGTGTTTTACACTATTTTATCACTTGAGAGTAGATATATTGAGATAAACAGTTTTGCACTAGAGGAATAAATGCAATTTTATCGTTCTAGGCAAATAATAGTACATTTCTTACCAATGGGACAAATGATGAAAATGGTACTTCTTGTGGCAAATTTGCCGATCAAGGTGTAGCCAAGGTCTGTAAGCACACAAGAAGTCATATTTCCATCATTTACCCCATGGCCAAGTAAGGTATTTTTGTTGGATTATGAATAATCGTAATAATCAAGCATTCGGTCTTTAAGTCAAGAGTGCCTTGAAGAAAAGATTTTCAGTTAGTGTGTTTCTACTACTGGAACTGTTTGATGGCATTTTAATAAATTCTTTAAATTTTGTACCTGTCCTTGTTTGTCCATTGTTCCTGGAATTAACGGAAAACTAACAGGTTATGGGCCCAGGGAACGCAATGTGAAATTGAGTTACTGAGGAAATATCGTAGAATCGACTTTGGAACTGGAAGTGACCGTAGATGCTGGAAATTTCGTACGGGAAATGGTAGAAATGGTCATGGGTACTGGAAAAAAGTCGTGGTGCGGTCATGGCAGGAATTGAAGTTATCATGGCGAAGAATTGATCATGGATTCGAATTGATCATGATAGAAATTGAATTGACCAACGGTACTGGAATATAAACGATACTGAAACCTGCGCGCAGACCGGCATTTGTGAGATAATCGGAATTAACGTCTGGAACATGAATTGACAAACAATTGGAATTGGAAACGATCAGCATTGTTATTATAGAACCATCGGAATTGAATGCACGATTATAAGGGAAATACAGAGGGCTTGATGTTACGGTATCAGTGGTGTTGGGAGTGGGATCTATTTGCCATAGTCCAGCTGGTACGGAATTTATCTAGTGATTGGAAAGTGAAATTATCGAATGATTGAAGTCATTTGTTTATATTCATAACAAATTTTGTTTACGTTGATGTTAAGGGAGCGCAATTACGAATACTAGATATATTACGATTAAGGGGGTGTGTTGGATTATGAATAATCGTAATAATCAAGCATTCGGCCTTTAAGTCAAGAGTGCCTTGAAGAAAAGATTTTCAGTTAGTGTGTTTCTACTACTGGAACTGTTTGGTTGTACTTTAATAAATTCTTTAAATTTTGTACCTGTCCTTGTTTGTCCATTGTTCCTGGAATTAACGGAAAACTAACAATTTTACCTCCTATGTGAGCGAAAATTCATTTTTCGCAGGGGGCTTGCAAAAGAAAAATTCACTTTCGCCGCACTTAAGAGGTAAAATAAACTATATAAGTGTGCGGAAAATCATTGTTTTGACTCGTGTGGTTGACTCCACACTCTTCAAAACAACGATTTTCCGCACAAGTATGGAATCTAATATTATTCAGAAACTTGAGGTAAAGTTGTAAATTTAACTTTACCTTACGTTTTTGAATAAAATACTTTATGTTTCTGCTGGAATATTTGGTTATCCACTTGGTAGGCTATATTTCTCGTCTTAGGCTCAAGATACAAGCTTGTTACTCGTAGATAACCAAATTTTTACACTGATCCTTATTACTTTACTTCATCCGTTATATTATATAAAGCCACATTACGTACTCCGGGTGTTTTTCGTTTCTGGCGATAACTGATCGGATGACTAATCAGCTTTTGTGACAACTTCAATGACCATATACTATGAGGGCAACATCACCAAAGGGCGTTACCACAGTATTTCAGGAACTGTGAATTTTTCCCTTTTTGTATGCCAAAAATCATCAAAATTGGTCGAGTGGGTAATATATATTATGCACCTGTTGCCAAGACTGGTATTTTGACGTGTAGGACATTATTGCCCTAGCCGAAGGCGTGGGTCATAATGCCTACACGTCAAAATAACAGTCTGGCAATAGGTGCGGTGCATATCATATTTTATCTGTCGAGAACAGATATATCGAGATAAACAAAAACTCCATAGAGGGAATATTTTTATCTGTCTAGAACGATAATCTCGAGCTTATCCCTCTAGGGAGTTTTTGTTTATCTCGATATATCTGTTCTCGACAGATAAAATATGATATGCACCTATTGCCAGACTGTTTTTTTGACGTGTAGGCATTATGGCCCACGCCTTCGGCTAGGGCAGTAATGTCCTACACGTCAAAATATCAATCTTGGCAACAGGTGCATAATAACAACTTTGTTAAACTTATTATCGATTACGTCGGAATGCGCCACGTATAATTATCCGATTAATTATCATAGACTTAATGTAATTACGCTACAAATTACAGCGATTGAAAGTGATTTTGATTGTGAATCATCAATAATGCATAGGTTGGACTACTTTTCAACATATAAAAGGCTTGAAATGAACGACAATTACATTAGTATTAGAGCTGTTACCGAACAATGAAATTGTTTCTAAGTTTTTTAATCATATTTTTGTCACTCGATCCTGCTGCGTTTGCTGATGGAGGTGGTGAATCGAAAGCCAATGTAGGTGGCGAATCGAAAGTTAATGGAGGTGGTGACACGAAAGTCGATGGAGGTGGTGACTCCAAAATCGATGGAGGTAGTTCATCGAGAATCTATGGAGGATATAAAATTGATATTACTGCCGCGCCTTGGATGGCCTATATTCAGTACAATAAAAAGTCAAGCTATTCATTTTGTGGTGGAACCATCGTCAATCAAATGTTCATCCTAACTGCTGCACATTGTAACTTTATCAATATTTATCACAATTGGTCGTTTAATTTAAATATTTGTCAGGTGCTTATACGGAAGTACGGGGTGGTTTACGAAAGAACAACGCTTCACAATACGTAGTTAGAATAGGCTCGTCAAACAGGAGCCAAGGAGGTAGTGTTTACAAGGTAGCTAAAGTGATACCTCACCCAAGCTATGAGCCAGTTGATATGCCTCACGATGTGGCTCTTCTAAAACTTACAAAGAAGATTACATACAACAAAAGAACCGTGAAGAACGTACATCTGGACCGTAACAATGGAGCGTACAAAGCTGGAGAAAAGGTGTCGAGTATGGGATGGGGGGAAAATCCAGAAAATCCTAAAACACTAAACATCTACAAAGTTTCCTTGAAAATTGTTGACACAGCACAGTGTGCTAGGTCATATCGCGATTCAGCGACCGGATATAAAAAACATAAAATTTGCGCTTTAGGACCTAAACCTAAAAATGGTGACGTATGTGAGGTGAGATGGGTTATATAAAGTTATGCTCTAAACTACCCAAAATTGAAAAATTCTTTTATATTAGGGGGACTCAGGTGGACCACTTTTGCATGGAAATCAACAAATTGGAGTAGTTTCATATGGAGGAGATTGTCCTCAAAAAAATGGAGAACGTTCACCTGGCGTCTATGCTAAAATTGCAGACAATCTGGCTTGGATCAAGAAAGTAATTTCTGGATCCAAAGAACAAGATGACGACGAAGATAGCGACGAAGACAAAGTCGAAGATGAAGATAATGACGAAGACAAACATAAAGACGAAGAAGATAAAGACGAAGATAAGGCCAAAGACGAAGATAAAGACAAAGACGAAGAAAATTGTTGATCATAGTAAAATTGAAGTGTCTATATGCATGGCACTGCTTCTAGCATTAACACTGAATTACCAAACGTCTAATTTGGACACTCTTGGAGCTGCTTGTTTAACCTCTTATATCGAAACAAAATAAACGTAGAGCCTACTGTGCCTTCATCAGCCTCCGAATATATTCTAATACATTCTATGTTAATGCTAGGAGCATTGCTATTCCTACTTGCCTGAAATTGTAGACTATAAGCAAGCATTCAAATAAATACAGTGCATAGTATACACGCTGTTGGTTCAATGAGATTTATCGTAGCCATGAGTTCAAATATCAAAAGGTCCCTCTTATCTTACCTTATGCCAATCACTGTTGGCGAGACAACTAGATTGATCGAATTGCAATTGTGTTCTTCATCACGTTTTTCAATGGATTCATAAAGAAATCATTTTGTAGACCCTTTATGGCATTTAGTGTCTTTTACCGTTAGTTTAAACCAAGGTAAATATAATGAGGAGGTAATGCCATTCAGACGCGCGGCCTAGCACATAAGTTCGATGCCAATGACATCTTTTTTTGTAAATGGTTGACTACGATTTACTTGTATTTCACAAACATATTTTCACTATCTCACAACAGATGACCCGACCTTCTATTCCATCTTTTGCTTTCAACGAAGGGATGAGATGGCGTTTGTATCGAACTTTCGTGCCACCGCGCATCTGATTCGGTTATATATGGCATTACCTAGGTAATGCCATTCAGACGCGCGGCCTAGCACATAAGTTCGATGCCAATGACATCTTTTTTTCTTAAATGGTTGACTACGATTTACTTGTATTTCACAAACATATTTTCACTATCTCACAACAGATGACCCGACCTTCTATTCCATTTTTTGCTTTCAACGAAGGGATGAGATGGCGTTTGTATCGAACTTTCGTGCCACCGCACATCTGATTCGGTTATATATGGCATTACCTCCTCACTATATTTACCTTGGTTTAAACTTTCATAATCCATTGCTGATTGCAACGACATCTCTATAAATGTCTCAAGAAATAAACTTAAATTTCTCTCTTTTTTCAATGCTCTCCATCCTCTCTCTCTGTTGATGACTGTTGACTTGTCAAACTTGTCAAAATACGTGTTTCACACACAAAAAAAAGTAAAATTTCAACTGAAAAATGCCGTCGACAGAAAAATGCAAAACGTGTATGGTTCCCGTATGCAGAGCCGACAACTCTGCCTTCCCCGATCGAATATTCTTTACGGTACCGGAAGCTAAAAAAAGGCGCTGGTTGGAAATCGTTGGTCAACACAGTGACTATGTTGACCCAAAGGAACGACTGTTTTGCTGTGAAAATCATTTCAGTGTACGGTTGATTTGCTTCATTTATTTACTTGCACTCCACAAATGCCAGTCTTTCTCATTTATAGACAAAACGGGACATAGTCGGTTATCATTTCTACAAAGTGTTCGGCGGCAGGATAAAATTGGAAGATCATGCTTATCCCTGCAAGAATTTGGGAGAAAAGAAATTTACTCCGCCGTGTCGAGTGAGTATATTAATAAAATGGACGAAAACATTTACAAAATTAACAAGCTCGATTCTATTTGGCTCCTTGTAGATACCAATAATTACTACAGAGCCTACAAAACCACAAGAAAATGATGAGCCTGGTGCCGACGATGTAATTCAATATGATTCACTGATTGTTTGTTTACTATACGACACTAACATGCAATCCTTCCATAGTCCTTAGATCCACTTGCAACTGTAAATGATTCTGACCGCGGGGAAGATTCAGATTGTGCTAACAATGATACTGGTTTCGATATCGACCAATATTCAGAAGATGACGAAGAAGCGAAGATCGACCCATCCAAGAAACCGTCTGCGGTATCGAGAAGTGAAGAAATTGTTGTTGTAAGTGAATTGTTTGCGTTCACTCTGCGGCAGAGTCGAACTAGATGTCTCTAGAAGCTGTGATTTAATTTAGTGACCAAAGACTAATACGAATGTGTATTGACACTTAGAGATGTCTTCTGGCTAAAGATTGCAGCGTTTGAGTAGTTATTTTCACTTGAAGCGTTCGGTTGTTGCTGAAATCTTCGGTCAAAAATATTCTTCAGTTTTTGGTCACTCTATTGAGTCGCTTCAAACTATACAAGGGTAGACGAGATGCTCAAATTATTAAAATTTCAGACATCTGATGTCTATCCTATGGAGAACGTTGACGACGTTGACGACGGTGACGACTTCAGCGACAGCGATGATTTTCCATTGAAGGTAAAGTTGATAATTTTGAAGAAAATAGAAAGTTTATTTAACGACTACCGTACCCGGCAGGCCGTAAAGACCGAAAAGAAGTCCAATTCGGATGTGTCCACCAGTAAAAAGGCCAAAGTGAGCAAAGCTGATGTGGGCGATAGCAGCAGTTCGAACCGATACAATTGCTCGCAATGTCCAAAGAATTTGTCATCGTCCAGATCATTGAAACGGCACATCAAAACCTTTCACGTTGATCAGAAGCCGCGCACTATTTCGTGTCCGGAATGTAAGGAAACGTTTTTGGTTCGAGAAGATTACATCAAACACAAAGCGACGCACAAAAAGACTATTGAATGCGATGTCTGCGAAAAGACATTTCGAACTCGGTTTCTGCTCAAATCACATTACGTGCAGCACCTCAACGAAAAGCCATTTCTGTGCGAAATTTGCTCGCGTCCATTTGCACGGATGGCCACACTACAGAAGCATAGATTCACTCATGTAACTGAGAAGACACACATGTGCGAAGAGTGCGGCAAAGCGTTCTCTGCAAATTTCCTACTGAAGCAACATGTACACCAATACCATACCAACAACACCACCGTTATGTGTTCGTCATGTTCGAAAACCTTTTCATCGACGGCTCTGTTAAACATTCACATCAAGGCTTATCACGATGAGGTCAACCCATACGAATGTGAGATTTGTCACATGCATTTCAAACATCCGTCCGCTTTGTTGCGTCATCGAAAACGTTTTCACGATCCGAGGAGTTCGTACCCTTGCGAAATGTGTCCGAAAAAGTTTTCAAAACTGGAGATGCTGGAACGCCACATGAAAACACATCCGAACAGACCCATGACTCTTGATTCAAAATTGAAACTAAAGGACAAGGTCCAAAAAATTGTCGAAAAGCCGGTGTTCAAATGCGACGAATGTGGCATCACACTCTGTCGGCCAGATCGTTTAAGAGCGCACCTGGCCAGTCTCCACAATCCGAAAAACCCGCACAGATGCGTTACGTGCCGTCAGACATTTCCAACCGAGATGTTGATGAACCAGCATGTAATGCGATTGCACGCACCTGAGCATGAATACATTTACAAATGCCACATATGCCCGAAGAAATATAATCAAGAAGCGGCGTTAAAGCGGCATGTCAAATTGCATACGGATCCAAAGAAACCGGTCAGATGTGAATTGTGTGGCAAGGTACTGGGCCGACCGAATCGATTGAAGCCGCACATGAGAGCGCTTCACAATCCCGACAATCTCCACAAATGCCCCGTTTGTCACCAAACGTTCCGTGAACAAAAAATGCTGGACAGTCACACTACTCAAATGCACGAGCAAACGATACTATGCCAGTATTGTGCCAAGTCGTTTGGCAAACACGAAGGATTGCTACAACATATTCGCAGGAATCACAGCGATTTGCTGTCAATTGGAAAAGAAATTAAGATGGAGACTGATGATTAATTGAATATATTCGTTCTAAGGTTTGCGTATTTGATTGTAAAATTAAAATTTTAGGAAAATAATTTGTTTGTCCGAATTAAAATTGACCTTGAGATAGTATAGTAGAGATGTAATTCTTTCCCCTCAATGTTTTGTGGATGTTTGCGAATACAAAATTTTGAGTATAACTGGAATGATGGGACAACCATGCCTTTGTCAACACGATTATCTTATTCATCAGCTGTATTTTGCTGTGAAGCCAGACCGAAACATTTTAATCAGCCCTATTTGAAAGCGATGCTAGACCAATTTTTCTCGTTTCTATACTTTTTATTACAAATTAAGTTTGTTCCAATATTTTTATTACAGAAAATTAGCGGTCGTAGTGCAGTAAACTTTATGGTTTCGTCGGTTTTGTATAAAAGCGTACAGTTCTAGCACGGCAGAGTAAAATAAACCAGGCAGGAGCGGTTCATTTTCGAAACGTCAAATAAGGGACCTAATACACTGGATGAAAATGAACTCAAATGAACACTGACATAAATTGAAAAAATTTGCTCGCAAAAAATATAGGGCTACTAGATCATTCAGGTCCCTGGTCAAATCTGCGCTCCTGCCTGGTTAACTTTACTCTGTCGTGGTTCTAGAAAATAAACAAATCAAATTTTCATCGAATAGAATCCAATTGAAGTTGTTTAATATCCACACGTTATACTGCCGTGCTAAGCTAAAACACGGTCAGTCGAAAGCTCTGAACTGTTAATTTCAATTTTGCAAAGAAAATACACTAAACTGAACTCATCATAAGAATGTATTTTTGGTGGGTTTGGTTTGTTTCTTTCGTTTTATTTTTTGTCGCACACGTATTCCACCACATAGACCTTACGTTTCTTCAATTCCACACCCACGTGTGAGTGAAACCATACTTTGTACGCCTCTTTTGTTGACAATTAAAACTGTAGAATGCTAACTAATTACAAACTTTAATTGAGTTGAGTTTAAGTGTAATTATAATTACGTAATAATATCGTAACATTGGCAGTGCTTATGGATTGAATAAGGAGAATTTGATAGTAAATATAACTTCATATTTTTCCTCGTCTATAAGAGTAATGTTAGCAAACTAGTTTGCGCAATTTCTAACAGACTTTAAAGTCCTTCTTAGATCGTTATTGCGTATAAAGAAACCTACCAACATTAAGCTTTAATGTGAACATCGAATGAAGTAACTTGAAGAGGGTACCGAATGACGAATATTGTGATGTGAAGTGTGAGGGTGCGGATATTTTAGTGTGAATATTAAATATTTACTTCTTTGACTTTATAGTACTGGATTCATAGATATTCCCTACGATGAACAAAATAACAATTTCAAATATTTGATAACCAACATCTTTTTTAAGCGCGTAAATTTTGCTTTTGAAATCTAACCAAACGTTTTTGTATCAAACTTTTCGTTTCATATAATATAATATGATATAAAGAGTTCAGACTGTCTTAAGAAGTCATCAGAAGAAGCAGAAGTTTGTTTATATGTGTTAAGGATGTTCTTTTATTTGATGCATTAGCAGACGAACAGGAACTGAAATTATTTTTATTTTTAAGTTCTTTCCCATTTAAACGTTTTTAGCCCCGTACGACGTACAAAGGGGCTTATAGGATTACGATGCCGAGTGTAATTGATGGAATTCGAAGCAGACGGTAAGGGCAAAGTGTTTGCCTATGTTCATAGATGACGAATCTGCAATAAAAATTTTGTCTGTCCGTCTGTCCATCGGTCCGTCACGTCGATATCTTGAGTAAATCAAATCCGATTTCAAAAATTTTTCCCTGAAAGATAGTCGAAATAGTGAGGCTAAGTTCGAAGATGGGCATATTTGGGTCGGCCCTTCGTGAGTTAGGGCCACCTAAGTGATTTAAGGTCTTTTGGTGATACTTATGGCAAAATAATCGATGGAAATGTAAATGACACGGCAAATGATAGGTATTGTCAATACCAATCCAGGAAAAAAAAGTTTTTTTAAATCGGGTGAGTGGACCGTGAGTGAGGGCCTTAGAAGTGAAATGCTACTAGGGCCCTATGTGTATTTTACATAGAACTCGAGTAAATTTCATTCGTTTTTCGTTTACGTCGTACGGGGCGCTATGCGCAATTTGTAAGATGTACACATTACATAATAATTTTACTTTAACTACATTTACCGGCGCAATAGGCTTACGGTCAAAGTATGGTGACAGACGCACTAGGGTCACGTACGCAATAGATATACGGGTTTGTACGGGGCTCAGTCGCAGCAAACGCTCCGACTGTTCTGATAGCTCGTTTATTCCCCGTCGCCGAATTTTAGAATTTTTCTCATAATTTAACCCCTTTTCATTTAACGGTTGTGCACGTACCTGTTGTAGACGGTTGATTTTAGGCGCTTCGGATTGTCACCCTCATTTCGTTCGGGCTACAACTCGCAAAATTGCCTAAAATCTACCGTCCACAACAGATACGTAAATATTCGAAGTTTAAGCCGTTAAAGTACAATCAAATAGGAAATAAAAACTCGAATCCATATCCAGTAATTTACTTTATCTACCTAGGTGAAATAATAGCAGTGAAAAAGTGCTATTATTTCGCCGTCGGTAGATAAAATAGCGAGGGGTAACTCACTTCTAGATTGAATGGATTAAATGGATTTAATGGATTAAATGGATTAAATGGATTTAATGGATTAAATGGAATAAAAATTGGATTAAATGGATTAATTAGAAAAAAACTTCATTTTACCAAATACTGTAAAAGTCTCAAAAATTGTTGATTTTGATCGAACCACTTACAACAACTCATACTACAATGTTAAAAAGCGAAGAAATCCACTTTTAGTAGTTTTTGATGTAAGGTGGATTAAATGGATTAAATGGATTAAATAAATTTAATACCATTTTTAATGATAATTGAATAATTGAATTGAATAATTGAATGCAAAAAAATCGGCCTGAATGTGAATCCATCAAAATGCGAACTGTTCTTCTGTTCGACACCGGAGGACTCCATAATAGCGAATTTCAACGAAGTAACACCAGGAATAAAAATCATAACTGAAGATCTGGAATTACTTGGAGCACCTCTGACAGAAACTGCAACGAAAAGAATCCTGGCGAAAAAGAAAATTGAGTTGTCGACATTGATTGAACGTCTCAGTAATTTGAAACATCACGTCGCTTTCTATATCCTGAAACACTGCTTCACGATACCGAAACTAACATACTTACTGAGAACCAGCTGCTGTTTCAATTTTGAAGAACATCTTTATGACATGGACAACATGATTAAGCTCGCTTTGGAAAAAAACAATAAATTCTTGCCTAAATAATAAACAGTGGACAATTGCAACTCTTCCAATACAAAATGGAGGCCTTGGAATCAGAAAAATCAAAGATATCGCACTACCAGCATTTCTAGCTTCCGTCAATTCGGTGGCCGAACTCGTCAACATGATGTTTCCACAAATTTCGGATGAGGCGGTTATTGCAAGTTACATGGACAGCTTACACTTGTGGTCTGCGATATATGACAACGAATTGCCAGAAAACAAAACGATCCAAAAAACATGGGACATCATCTCCATTGAAAAAATCGTAAATTCATTAACGCTATCAACCGAAGAACAAAAAGCACGATACAACGCTTCAATTGCAAAGGAATCTAGTGCCTGGTTAACTGTATTACCATCACGACAAATTGGAAGCTTACTCGACAACAATACTTTTCGTATCTCTGTTGCATTACGTTTAGGATGTGATATTTGTATACCACACAGGTGCAAATGTGGAGCCCAAGTGAACAAGAATGGAATTCACGGCCTGTCCTGTAAATATAGTGCTGGAAGACACGCCTGTCACAGCGACATGAACAACATTTTGTGCAGAGGTCTTCGGTCAGCCAATATCCCAGCAAGACTCGAACCGCAAATTTTCAGAGACAGCGGAAAAAGAGCAGATGGCGTTACATTGGTCCCATGGTACAATGGTAAAATGCTTGTATGGGATGCTACGATAAGAGATACACTCGCACCTTCATACATACATTCATCATCGTTAAGAACTGGCAGTGTGGCGCAACGAGGAGCAACAGATAAATGTAATGACTACAAAAAAATTGTTGAAGACAACTACATCTTTTTACCTTTTGCATGTGAAACACTGGGACCATGGTGCGCGGAGGCTTTGGAGTTCGTTGGAAAGTTGGGAAATATTCTTAAAATGTCAACAGGAGAACCACGATCAAAGCAATACTTGACGCAACGCATAAGCCTCGCTATACAAAGGACAAATGCTGCTCGTATCATGGGAACATTTGAATACGATAAGCAATTGGATGAAATTTTTTATATTTTATCAAACGACGTTTAATTTTAATTTTATAAACGCTTTTTATGTCAATCAATACGGAATATTTGTTATAATAAAAAAAAAAAAATGATTTTTAACAAAAAAAATTTTCTTATACCTCACGAGTACTTAAACGAGCTGGGGATCGTGCAAATCTATTTTTCGCAATTACTTTACAAATTTTTCAGGTGGGTAGCCTAATTATTTCGGTAAAACTAAAAAAATTTTTTTTGGATTAAATGGATTAAATGGAAGTGCGTCACCCCTCGTAAAATAGCGTATTCACCTCTGTCCAAATGTTTATTTAGACACTTGGGGTTATAACACTCGCCTTCAGCTCATGCAATAACTCCTCAAGTGTATAAATAAACATGTGGACAGAGGTGAATAATCTACTATTAATCAATGTCGATGATCTCTGTTAGACAAAAATACGAATCATTATGATTTCATAGAGGTAAAGTACGTCACACCCACATTCAAGAGTTGATTTTTCATTCATTTTTTTGGCATTTTGTTCTATTATGTTGAGAGGGGCCTTGCCTAGTTTAATTACTTTGGTGGTAAAGGCAATTAGGGATTGCAAACCGGTTTGCTTCTGTACGGAAAAACCGAGCTTAAAACTAGTTTTCTCATAGATAATCATATCTATTCGTCATTTTATATAAATTTGGTAATCGAAGTATTTACTTTAATTGTTTATTTTATCGCAGTTCCGTAAGCAAAATCTAATTCTATTTTGTAAATTTAACGGAACGTTTATACGAGAAGTACAGTTACATTTCACGCTTCACACTGATGAACCGTAGAAAATAGTTTATTTCAAAATGCGGGTGGTCTTAGGAGCGCTAATTTGGTGTATTTGTTTTCTGTTATTTGGCATTCCGATATTCATATTAGTGCTGGTGAAACTAGTCATAACTGCAAGGAGTTGCAGGAGTTCTCAAAATATACAGAGTGAAAAACTTGTACCACTAAAGGGAGATGACGGTGCATCAGGCAGTCCTCAATGGGAAATTCCTTATAACATTGGATTTTGTTTGAGAGTGCAAGGGAACATTAGTGTCAACGAATTTCGTAACCATTTTTCGAGCACGTTTAATCTCAATGGTGAAAAAGATCCTTACGATAAATTCTTTTCCTATTTTGTGATTCGTGGGGGTTACGTCTTTCGAGCCATTATGAGAGACTGCTTAGATTTATCTAAGACTATCGTTGACACTAAACTGGAGGAAGACGAACTATTGGAGAATTTTCTAGTTCGATGGATGCTTATCGGGTATGAAGAGAAGCGATCGAGATGGCAGGTAGCAATAATTCCTCTCTCGGAAGATACAACTGCAGTAGCCTTTAAAATGGATCATAATCTCATCGACATGTACTCTTTCATTCACATCCTTGACAAACTTACCGGCTCGAAGGCGCCTTATCTTGTAAAAGACTTTCGAGAGAATTTTTGCGGCAAGTTTAAGCAGATCATTGAAGGTCCAACACATCTCGGTGCTATGAAAGGATTACCTAGAGAGCAGAATCCCTTCCGCTGCATATACCCTGTGTCATCTCCTGAGCGTAAGAAGGAGTGGATGTTTTCTTTCACCAGCATTCCAGTTGATGATATGAAGGTGTTAAGGAAATGGAATGGAAGTGTCAGAATGGCTTCTGTCATTTTTACTATACTTGTGGGTGCCTTAAGACGATTTCTAATTGAAGAGGTGAATGTTAAAGAGCACGAACTGCCATTGGAGATAAAGATGGGCAGTTCATTACCATGGCCTAAGCATAAAGCAATGAATGAAAACCTTCGTGGACCGGACAGATTGCAAAATCAATGGTAAATTCATTAAACTTTCTAATACTTATTCATTTGTAAAGTAAAAACGCAAAAAAAAAATTTACACAGGACAGGCGGTTTCTACACGTTTCCCTTGCGAGAATCAGATCCACTACTTCGTTTGCAGAAAATAGAACAGAAATACGTCTCACTGTTCGACACCGGTATGGACAAATTTTTGAAACTATCTATAGCTCCAGTAGTTAAATTGATTCCCGTAAGAGTCATGTCGTCATTACTAACATCATCGAATACCACAGATATGGGATCTGCTAATAATCTTGTCACTGGCATTGGCGCCGATACTTACAATTTATTGGGTTGTCCCGTTGAACGAGTTCATCCGCTTTTGGGCATTCCCGACAATATGCCATATGTTCCGCTAAGTTGCTTCACATTTTCCCATTCCGGGAGAATGGAAGTGGTGTTGGGTGCCAATCCACAGAGTATATTTCAGAACAAACAGAGATTAGATTTAATTACTCAGAAGCTGATGCATGATGAATTGAAAGATCTGTTGTCTTTGACTAAAATCCATGTACAATGATTTAAGCTATTTATCAAAATAAAATTTATTGAATTCAGTGTAATTCAGAAAACATAATAAAATTTTACTTCGAAACTGATAAGTGTTTCGAAGTAAAATTTTATTATGTTTAATGATGTCGTTGTAACACTTGCGATTTCCTCGGAAAACCGAGTCAAAAAAAAAATGTCCGACCATAAAAAGCATAGTAACTATCAATGAATTTCGAAAGTTCGTTTTTTCTTGGGGTAATTGTAGTCAGCATTCTGATTGGTCTGCGACCGAGCCAGCGATTTTCGCAGATTAGGTCACGTACGATGGAGCAACAGTGTCGCTAACTGTAGCATCCCAAACCAAATATTTTCCTCGTTCCCAAGGAGTGATGGTTATACCGTCAACGCGCTTACCGTCCAATCTGCTTATTCAAGGCGGTTCAAGCATGCTCGGGAAATCGATTTTAGATAAGACATTCAAGGTTATTTTCATGAATCCTACGTGTCTCGGAGTTCTGCCAGCGCTCCTAATACATGATAGACCGTGGTGGCCGTTTTCTTCGACAGTTTTTCCACATCGGCAAGTGTATTTTTCGCATACTCTCCCACCCAAACGTATGACAATCCGAATTCGAGCTGTATTGTTGTTCAAAAGTAAGCCCAACTCAGACGACGGTATCACTTGCAACCACTTTGACGATTCGTTTTTGGATGATGCAAGTAAGCTCGCTCCATCAGTTTGGTCAGCATTGCTCAAAAATGTTTCGAAAATTAATTTCATATTCGGGTAATCCCAATTTGTTTGGTTTTCACGTTTTGCTTCTGTGTCTGGTACCAGGCTGGACGGCAGATCATCGATCAATTTTTTGATTTCGATGTCAACGATGTCCAAATTCAGTTGTCCTAATAAAACATTTGATAAATTTTTTGATTGAAAAATTGAAGAAAGCTATGCGGGAATCGCCAAATCTTCAAGTTTTCTTATGCCACATACAAGTAATAGTAGGTTACAGTGTACCCTGCGAAAATGATTCATTACATGGGGGAACAATTTTGAGATACGAGCAACTCACAAGTGTGTGTTTAAGCGCCAAGGTTTGAAAACTGTTATTTTGACAAGGGTAGAGTTTGCATATCCGAGCCGAAGGCGAGGTATGTAACTACCCGCGTCAAAATAACAGTTTTCAAATCGAGGCGCTTAAACATACACGCGTGAGTTGCGAGTTTCAAAATTGTTCCACCATGTAATGAATCATTGCAGCAGAGTGCACTGTATTCTATTTTATTGCTTGCCCATGCGAAAATTGATTCTTACATATCAATTTCTATAAATAGCAACAAAAGCTGATTTAAATACAACTATCTCCGTAGACAAAATCAACAAAACAAATAGTACACAGCCGAAATCGGCTCATACTTCTTCATAAAAATATCCCGAAAATATTGGTATTGGTACAGCAGTATTGGTACTGCTGTACCAATACCAATATTTTCCGTACCGAAAGTGATCGAAGTGATCACACCATAGCAGGTGCCATATTGTCATTGAATTGTTATTCCGTTCCATGATAATACATTCTAGGCAATGATTTTGTTGTTTTTGTTATTTAGACGAAAAATTTTGCAGTGAAGTGAAATGAATTGTATCTAAAATTAATCAATGTGTGAAGTGTTTTCGAATTGAAGTGAAAAATACGCAACTAAAAGTGCTCGCCATGTGTGTTCATAACAAACATTGAAATTATTGCTAGAACAAATATGGCTGACGCTTTCAGTTTTGTGATTTTTCTTTTTAAGAATTGAAATTCTTTTGCCACACTGAACTCTCGCCACTGCAAAATAATTGTCCAAAAACACAAAACATCAATAATTATTCCCGTTTTCATGTTAGAGAGCATAAAATATTTCAGATGACGCATTCACCTTCATATGGCTGCACCCCACGAAAACTGATTTTACATGAATGACTCGAGCACCCCGCGAAAATAGAGATTTCCTGACGAAAGTGTCACGTAAATATCCCTCATGTAATCGACAATTTTCGCAGGGGCCAAATTGATATGTAAGAATCAATTTTCGCATGGGGCAAGCAATAAAAATATTCGAATGAAGTAACTTGATAGACGAGTGCCGAATGATAATGATGAATACTGTCATGTGAAGTGTGGGCTCCCGGCCTAAATCAGGACGCACAAAATACGGAGCCTCAAAATACGGACAAAAAAATCCAGACGACACAAAATCCGGATGCTTCAAAATCCGGACACCCCAAAATCCGGATGCTTCAAAATCTAGCCGAATTTGTAGTCCGTATTTTGTAGCCACCAATATTTCTCAGTAGCTCAATCAAGTAAAGTAGGAATTTATTGTCTGAAACGATAAAATCTAATTTGAATCAGGTTGGTTTGAGTCCTTAAATCAGGTTGGGTTGATGTTTTTGTGCAAAATAATATTCAAAATGTTCCTAGCTAATGCCCGCAATTGTTCATAGCTAATTTTCGCAACAGCTCAAATCTGAACTAAGAAAATCTAATTTTCATGCTTCGGGGCCGAAAATGAGGGCAATTTTTTGAATTTTCTCGGGTTTCCGGCCCTCTGCATGAAAACTTACATGTGCACCTGTTTGGGACGGTTGATTTAAGGCACTTTCGCTTGTAAGCCTCACTTCGTTCGGCCTACAATCCGCGAAATTGCCTAAAATCAATCGTCCAAAACAGGTACACAAATAACCATTCAATCAATCATAGGAAATTTTTGGAGACCATTTGCCGTGAATTTTTATGTTGATGAGAACATTGAACACGGATTTTAATTTTTTGGAGAACACTATACACGACTTTTATTCAATAGTATACTGTAAGCTTATTGTTGTTAATTAAATCACAAATTTGTATACTTTTTACGAAAGAAAACGAAAAGTCATCACAATCAACCACATCAAAACAACAAATCTAAATTAGAATTCTGTCAACTGTCACTTTTTCGTTGAACCACTTTGTCACAAAATTACGCAACGACAAAACGACTCTTCCACTGTTACCCGCTTCATCGAGGCTGTTTAGTATGAAATATCTGCAATGTCTTGATATATGTTAGATTTGTGCCAATCCACACCAATTACTTGCAAGGGGGATACTCCACCCTTGACCCCCCTAAACGGGGGCTGCCGCCCCTCGACCCCGCTTTTTGGTTGGTTTATTTAACCTACGGCCAGCGGCGCGTACAACTACTTATTATTTTTTTTTTTTTTTTCATTTATCAACAGTATAAAACTAACTGATATTTATGACAAAAATAGAAATTAAAGATGAAAACAAGAATCATATTCAAACAATTGAAGAAAAAATATTCGTCAAAAAGATAAAAAAAGCTGAAGAAAATTCAAAAACAAGAAAAAGAAAAAGAAAAGGAAAAGAGGAAAACAAATCAGTAAATCAAATCAATCAAATTGCAATGAACGAAACGGCAGCTAAACACTTAGCTCATCCTGTAGGTGATAAACGAATAGCGCTCTGGTAGCTCCATGGCACGAATGCGATTACGGAACGTAATCCTAGAGGTTGATCTGTCGTACAAATGTGCAAATCGATTGAAGATCATGCTCATATAATTGACTGATTCATATAATCCATAGTTGGTTCGGTGTTGGTCGATTTGCAGAAATTCATTCGAACGAAGATCGCGGGCAGGTCGTCGAATGTTTATCTTAGACTTCAGCTCGGGACACGGGCTTTTTTAAGCGTGTATTTTACACATTGTGTGTAAAAACTTTTTGAAAGTGTGTATTTTACACACTTTTTTGTTCGTAGTAAAAGTGTGTAAAATTACACACTATGCCTAATAAAAAATGTAAAAAATCGACTTATTGCAAAAAAAAACTGAGGCTTCATTCCAAACGAAGCTTTATGAGCTTAATCCATTTAACTGATAATTAATATTTTTTAATTTCAAATGAGACACTCGAACCTTACTTCGCTCTTTTAATATTTTCTGTACATTACTGCAAGTCTTTTCGAAAGAATAAAGAGAAAGTTGAACAATTGGTTAGAGCTAAGAGTAAAAAAGTATCCAGACGCTCAATACATCGAAGAAATCATCATCGTCCGAAGACGAAAAAGTGGAACAAGCCGTTCCAATTCGCAAACAGATTCTTAGCGCATTGTGTGAGTGCTCCTTTTGTGAAAAGCAACGAAAGATAAAAGCGAAGCCACGTTCGACGCTGAATTTGTGATTTGTAAGGAGTAAATTTGGAGCTGCGTTAAATGTGTAATAATTACACACTCTTCAGTCTACGAGTGTGTAATCATTACACATTTTACTCTAAAAAAATGAAAAAGTGTGTAATTGCAAAAAGGTATTATACACACTTTTTCGGAAAGTAAGAGTCTAGGAATTGATAGAAAAAAAGTGTGGAAAAACTCAAAAAGCTTAAAAACGCCCGAGCCTCGGGAGCGTCAATTCGTTCGGTGAGGACATCGTACATGAAAGTTACACTCAAATTGATGCGCCTTCTTGATAATGCCCCAATACCAACTGTCCTACAGCGAGAATCATATGAAGGCAGTCTGAAGGTATTGTCACGCCGTACAGTTCGTCTTAGGGCGTAGATGATGAATTGTCTCTGAATGGACTCAATTGCAGATATTTTCGTGGTGCAGTGTAAACAGCCTCGATGAAGCGGGTAACAGTGGCAGAGACGGAAATTTGCGACATGAGAAAATGCGACAAAGTGGTTCTGTCGTAAAATTTGGATTTTTTTTAGCGCAGCATTTTTGAATGTGAAGTTTTTAGAATTGGATTTAATTGATTGAATGCAAAAAATAATCAAAATATTCCTAAGTAATGCTCACTACAGCTCAAACCTTGTCTGAAACGATAAAATCTAATTTAAATCAGGTTGGTTTGAGGCTTTAAATTAGCTTGGGTTGAGGTTTTTGTGCAAAATAATATTCAAAATGTTCCTAGCTAACGCCCGTAATTGTTCATAGCTAATGCTCGCAACAGCACAAACCTGAACTGAGAAAATCTTATTTAAATCAATCACAGGACATTTTTGGAGAACATTTAGCCTTTGATGTTTATGTTTATGAGAACATTGAACACGGATTTTAATTTTTTGGAGAACACTACACACGAACTTTACTACATAGTATATTGAAAGCTTATTGTTGATAATGAAATCACAAATTTTCATACTTTTGTACGAAAGAAAACGAAAAATCATCACAACAACCACATCAAAACAAAAAATCTAATTTAGAATTTTCTCAACTGTCACTTTTTCGTTGAACCACTTTGTCGCAAAATGACGCAACGACAAAACGACTCTGCCACTGTTACCCGCTTCATCGAGGCTGTTTAGTGCAGTGCGGTTGCCAAACGTTGAATGCGTATTCTAGACGTGATCTTACGTGAGCACAGTAGACGCTTTTTAGGGCGCTGACGGAACGAAACTCGTAACAAATCCTCTTCAAGAAGCCGAGCATTGAGTACGCTTTACTTGTTATATGTTCGATGTGGGCTGAAAAGTCTAATTTTGTATCCAGAATCACACCCAAGTCACGAATTCGGTTGACTCGCACCAGACTTTCACCGTCCATTTTGTAATCGAAGTGAATTGGATGATAGTTCAGATGAAATGAGATCGAATTGCATTTATTTATGCTGACTGTGAGGCCGTTAATCCTGAGCCAATGTGTGACGTCATCAAGATCACGTTGCAAAGCTGAGCAGTCCAATACTGTTCGTATTTTCCGAAAGATCTTCAAATCGTCTGCGTACAATAGACACTTCGCACGTTGTATTACTTTTGTTATGTCGTCGAAGAATAATATGAAGAGAAGGGGGCCTAGGTGACTCCCCTGTGGGATTCCGGATGTAGCACAGAACACAGTTGATGAGTGACCTCCAATTTGTCATGAACAAATTATCTACATATCTATAAATCTTTTTTTATGAAGTACCCTCGCCTTTTTTTGTTGCCTGCGGCGCTATGCCATCACTACAAAAAAAATTTCAGAAAAACAACATCGTTAAATAATTCCGCATAACATTTAGATTCTTTGAAGAAGCAGGTGGCTGCCGCCCCCTGTACCCCCGCTTTTTTTGTTGCCTGCGGTGCTATGTCATCACTACAAAAGATTTTCAGAAAAACAACTTCGTTAACTAATGTCGCAATAACATTTAGATTCTTTGATGAAGCAGGGGGCTGCCGCCCCTGTACCCCCGCTTTTTTTGTTGCCTGCGGCGCTATTTCATCACTACAAAACAATTTCAGAAAAACAACATCGTTGACTAATGCCGCAATAACATTTAGATTTTTTGAAGAAGCAGGGGGCTACCGTTCCTGTACCCCCGTTTTTTTTATTTCCTTCGGTACTGTGCCATCTCCAACGAAAAACAACAACAACACCGTTACCTAACGTCGCAGTTATTTAGATTTTTACCTTTTTTATTGTTGCAAGCGAAAATTTTTTAAAATCTTTTACATTTTAATATTCTGTAACTTCCACTTTGGACTAATGAGATTTAAAAAAACGAGCCGTCAGAACAGTCGGAGCGTTTGCTGCGACTGAGCCCCGTACAAACCCGTACATCTTTTGCGCACATGAACCTACTTCGTCCGTCGCCCTACTCTTACCGTAAGCCTATTGCGCCCGTAAACGTCGTAAAATTCTTATGCAATGTGTACGTCTTAAAAATTGCGCATAGCGCAATTACGAAGCCCCGTACGACGTTCCTTTCAAAAGTAACACAAACTACACTTCCCACTGATCAGTGATTTTGGAATTATCATTTTCACCTATTTATATTGATTTTAAAAAAATCCAAAATGGCGGCCGACGGCCATTTTGTTAGGAGGTGGAAAGTACAACGGCTGCTTTACATTCGTTAGTACCTTTCAAACAAAAAAAAATTCATGAAATTCGGTTAAATTTTACTCGAGATATTAACAAAAAACACCACCTTCACTGTACGGCCGAGTAGCCACATATAAGCTCACTCCAAGAGACCTAGCTCACGCTCCGGTAAACCGAATTTCATAAACTTTTTTTTCCCTGATTGGTACGGTCAATACCTATCTAATAAATCAAAATCCATCTAAATCCGTTCAAATTTGACTAACCTACAAGCAAAAACGGATTGCCGCCCTGTACCTAGTTCACACCAAGGGGTCTAACTCACGAGTCGGTCATCCAATTTCCATAAACTTTTTTTTTGTGGATAGGTATTGTAAATACCTTTCATTTGATGTATCACTTACAAGTGTAGCCTTTAAATGGCCAGAGAAATCTTTGGAAAACGTTAAAGCACTTATGGGGCCCCAGCTCTGGAGGGGTCGACCCAAAATCGCCCATCTTCGAACTTAGCCTCACTATTTCAACTACCTTTCAGGGAAAATTTTTTTTTTTGAAATCGGATTTGATTTACTCAAGATATCGACGTGACAGACGGACAGACGGACAGACGGACAGACGGACAGACGGACAGACGGACAGACGGACAGACGGACAGAAGGACAGACGGACAGACAAAATTTTTATTGCGGATTCGTTATCTATGAACATAGGCAAACACTTTGCCCTTACCGTCTGCTTCGAATTCCATCAATTACACACGGCATCGTAATCCTATAAGCCCCTTCGTACTTCGTACGGGGCTAAAAATCCGGAATTCCTGATTTTTCCTGGATGATTCTACCGTATTTTGAAGCATCCGGATTTTGGGGTGTCCGGATTTTGAAGCATCCGGATTTTGTGTCGTCCGGATTTTTTTGTCCGCATTTTGAGGCTCCGTATTTTGTGCGTCCTGATTTTGGCCGGTCACCGAAGTGTGAGGGTGCGGATATTTTAGTGTGAACATTAAATATTGATTTCTTTTACTTTATAGTATTACTCGATTCATCGAAATTCTCTACGATGACCAAAGTAACAATTTCAAATATTTATCCAACACCTTTTTTATGCGCCTAAATTTTGCTTTCGAAATATAACCAAACGTTTTTGTATCAATCTTTTCGTTTCATATGACATGAAGAGTTCAGACCGTCTTAAGAAGTCATCAGAAGAAGCAGAAGTTTGTTATGTTTACCATCTTTGTTTAGGATGTTCTTTCATTGTGATTTCATTTTTTTTTTTTTTTAAACAACGTGATTCATTAGGAGACGAATAGGAACTGAAATTAATTTTGTCTTTAAGTTCTTTCCCATTTAAATGTTTTTTTTTTCTATTCCCCGGGCCGAATTTTGCAATTTTTCTCATAATTTGGCCCCTTTACTTTTCATTTAACGGTTGTGCACATATCTGTAGTAGACGGTTGAGTTTGGGCGTTGAACGTTTAAGTACAATCAAATAGGAAATAAATACTCGAATCCATATCCAGTAATTTACTCAAATTAATGTCGATGATCTCTGTCTATTTATAGAATAGACAAAAATACGAATCATTATGATGTCATAGAGGTAAAGTACGTCACACACACATTCAAGAGTTGATTTTTCATTAATTTTTTCTTCGGCATTTTGTTCTATTCTGTTGTGAGAGGCCTTGCCCAGTTTAATTACTTTGGTTGTATACGCAATTAGGGATTGCAAACCGGTTTCCTTCTGTACGGAAAAACCGAGCTTAAAACTAGTTTTCTCATAGATAATCATATCTATTCGTCATTTTATATAAATTTGGTAATCGAAGTATTTACTTTAATTGTTTATCTTATCGCAGTTCTGTAAACAAAATCTAATTCTGTGGTGTAAATTTAGCGGAACGTTTATACGAAGCCCAGTTACATTTCGCGGCTCACACTAATGAACCGTAGAAAATAGTTTATTTCAAAATGCGGGTGGTCTTAGGAGCGCTAATTTGGTGTATTTGTTTGCTATTGTTCGGTATTCCGATATTCATATTAGTGCTGGTGAAACTAGTCGTAACTGCAATCAGTTGCAGGAGTTCTGAAAATATACAGGGTGAAAAACTTGTACCACTGAAGGGAGATGACGGTGCATCAGGCAGTCCTCAATGGGAAATTCCTTATAACATTGGATTTTGTTTGAGAGTGCAAGGGAACATTAGTGTCAACGAATTTCGTAACCATTTTTCGAGCACGTTTAATCTCAATGGTGAAAAAGATCCTTACGATAAATTCTTTTCCTATTTTGTGATTCGTGGGGGCTACGTCTTTCGAGCCATTATGAGAGACTGCTTAGATTTATCTAAGACTATCGTTGACACTAAACTGGAGGAAGACGAACTATTGGAGAATTTTCTAGTTCGATGGATGCTTATCGGGTATGAAGAGAAGCGATCGAGATGGCAGGTAGCAATAATTCCTCTCTCGGAAGATACAACTGCAGTAGCCTTTAAAATGGATCATAATCTCATCGACGTGTACTCTTTCATTCACATCCTTGACAAACTTACCGGCTCGAAGGCGCCCTATCTTGTAAAAGACTTTCGAGAGAATTTTTGCGGCAAGTTTAAGCAGATCATTGAAGGTCCAACACATCTCGGTGCTATGAAAGGATTACCTAGAGAGCAGAATCCCTTCCACTGCATATACCCTGTGTCATCTCCTGAGCGTAAGAAGGAGTGGATGTTTTCTTTCACCAGCATTCCAGTTGATGATATGAAAGTGTTAAGGAAATGGAATGGAAGTGTCAGAATGGCTTCTGTAATTTTTACTATACTTGTGGGTGCCTTAAGACGATTTCTAATTGAAGAGGTGAAATTTAAAGAGCACGAACTGCCATTGGAGATAAAGATGGGCAATTCATTACCGTGGCCAAAGCATCCGGCAATGAATGAAAATCTTCGTGGACCGGACAGATTGCAAAATCAATGGTAAATTCATTAGTCTTTCTAATACTCAAAAAATACTCTAAAAATGTGTTTGTATACAGGACAGGCGGTTTCTACACGTTTCCCTTGCGAGAATCAGATGCACTGCTTCGTTTGCAGAAAATAGAACAGAAATACGTCTCACTGTTCGACATCGGTATGGACAAATTTTTGAAACTATCTATCGTTCCAGTAGTTAAATTGATTCCCGTAAGAGTCATGTCGTCATTATTAACACCATCGAATACCACAGATATGGGAGCAGCTAATAATCTTGTCACTGGAATTGGCGCCGATACTTATAATTTATTGGGTTGTCCCGTTGAACGAGTTCATCCTCTTTTGGGGATTCCCGACAATATGCCATATGTTCCGCTAAGTTGCTTCACATTTTCCCATTCCGGGAGAATGGAAGTGGTGTTGGGTGCCAATCCACAGAGTATATTTCAGAACAAACAGAGATTAGATTTAATTACTCATAAGCTGATGCATGATGAATTGAAAGATCTGTTGTCTTTGACTAAAATCCATGTACAATGATTTAAGTTATTTATCAAAATAAAATTTATTGAATTCAGTGTTACCATCAGTTGTATAGTAAATTTTTATTAGGTTTAACGATTTCTCTTATGCTCTCTTTTGATGTTTTCTCTCTCTCTCTCTCTCTCTATGTTTGTATGAAGACAAGATGAGAATCGAATGAAAAGGTTTAGAGTTCATGTTATGAAATTGTAATTTATGTGCGACATCAGAGAGATGATAGATAGCCTTCTGTGAATTAATTAAATAAACATGTATACATACATCAACAAATTTCGAAACTTCGTTTTTTCTTGGGTAGCACCAGTGATCTGGTGAAATGAGCAAGGTTCTGAAAGAACAGGTTAAGATAACTCTGAGTTGATCACGAGGGCGGTGACACACAAATGCGTCAAGGGCTGCGAAGTTTATATGAAAAATACAAATAGACAAAAACAAAATTCTGAATTTTCGAGAAAAATATTTTCTTTAATTTGATTTCTCACAGCATCTGTTTTTAGAATTTGGTGTCACCCGCCTTCGTGGTTGTCTTAACCTGTTCTTTCAGAACTTTGGAAATGAGGATGTAAGGACGTTGGTGATGGTAACGTATGAGGTCGTAAAACGTTTACTGCAATTCGAATCTATAAGATTTAATTCGATATTGACTCCAATAGATCAAAGAGACATGTCGCGACATCTTACTTCTTCAATATGTACTTTGACTTTGTTATTATCTTTAAAATGACATTAGTGACAAATACCTAATCAGCTGTTCTTTTGGGGACCATTCAAAAAGGACGTTCATGTCTTCAGTGGGGAGGGGTCTAGCAAAAAAGGACACACCATGTTGAGGGATTGAAAAAAAGTGGTCAGGTCTAAAAGTGGGTCTAAAATTCTCGAAAATCGCGTTACGTCCCTTTTGAATGTCCCCTTAATGATTGTGATGATGATGATGATGATTGTGATGAAAAATCCCAAGTACAATTGACAGTTGTTGTCAAATTATTGTTTATAGAAAAATGCCTTCAAAAGAAATATTAAGACGAAACAGAATATGTATCGTTCCAGCGTGTAAAGCAGTGAATTCAGACTTTCCCGATCGAATATTTTTTCCGGTGCCAGATAGTAAAAGGGACAATTGGCTGGATATAGTTGGAGCGAAGGCCAGTTCCATTAAATCTAATAAACGTCTCTACTGTTGTGAAAAACATTTTGATGTAAAGAAATTTGTTTTCGCTGACTTCAATCGAATTGCTGTAATGTTCTTTTCATTTCTAAGGTGCAAAGAGACATTGAAGGTTACTATTTTTACAAACATTTCGGTGGAAGAATCAAGTTAGAAAATCATGCCTATCCATACAAAAATTTGGGCGTCAATATCACAGTGCCAGCGCCCCAAGTAAGCGCTCGACTAGCTTTATTTTAGAATTCTTTTTACAAAGAGATATTTATATAATCTGCAGCTTCCAATAACGATAGAACAGCTTCCGCAGACGAAAGAATCGGATGAGGCTGGTGACGACGAAGTAATTAATCTGCAGAACTTTAGTTGATTTTTGAATTGAAATTTGATTTCTATTGTAGTCTGTGGATCCACTTGCGACACCAACGACACCAAGTGACAGAGAGAACGAAAATGGAAGCGAAGGAGAGTCGTTTTCAGATAGCAGTGATAACGAGTTTAATGGACATTCCGATTCGGACACAGAGGATAGCAAAGTCGATAAGCAGCTACCTCGCAGTGAAGAAATCATTGTCGTAAGTAATTCGACGTTTTGGTCGTATCGGGAAAGGAATATCCTTTAGAGCTATTACTTACTCGTTATCGTCTCACTATTCAACTGTTTTCTACTTATTAGAACTCGAAATTAGTTTGCAAAACTTTTGTCTTTAGAAAATTTTGTCATGAATTATATAAGGTATGGGAAACAAATAACTAATTGTTCGAAAACTCAATTTCAGACATCCGATGTTTACGTGCAAGACGACCACGATGATGAAGTTGATACTCCGCCGGAAGTAGGTTATTAAAAGTGACATTCGGTATTCTCTAATCGTAAATGTTCTGTGCAGATAAAGACGGAGATCGATTCAACCCCAGATCCTTTCGTCAATCTAAATTCTGATGAAATCAATTCTGGTCAAATAGATGCCAATCATAACTGCCCACAGTGCGAAAAGATCTTATCGTCGGCGAAATCATTAAAGCGACACATGAAATCCGTTCATGATGGTGAAGGGAAAATAAAGCGGGAGCCAGCAGCAGCAGGAAAAAACACAGTGACGTGTAAGGAATGCGAAAGTGTTTTTACGACCCGAGACGAGTATCACAAACACAAATCGACACACAAGAAGTCATTTGAATGCGATGTCTGCCAGAAGGTATGTCTTTGTCATGAATAGTTCAAACTGGGCGACATTAGCATAGTGCGATCTACATTTCAGGTATTTCAAACACGTTTCCGTTTGTCGACACACTATGTGATGCACATGACTGTAAAGTCGTTCTTGTGCGAAGTGTGTTCAAGACCATTTGCGAGAGCCTCCACTCTGCGAAGGCACCGATACACACATGCGACAGAAAAGCGTTTTGTCTGCGAAACCTGTGGACGTCGATTTCCAGCTCAATACTTGTTGAAACTACACATTACCCAATCACACACAGATGCGGCGACCGTTATGTGTGCACAGTGTAGTAAAGTTTTCACAACCAACGCTCATTTGAAAATACACATGAACGTGCATCACAGCGAAGTCAATCCCTATAAATGTGAGATTTGTCAACTGCAATTTAACCATCCATCGGCTTTGTTACGCCACCGAAAGCGATTCCACGACCCAACGAGCTCCTTTCCATGCAAAGAATGTCCGAAAAAATTCACCCAACAAATTCTGCTGGAGCGCCATATGAAAACCCATCCCATTAAGTCAATGCAACCGCCGCAAAAAGTTATAATTCGATGCGAAGAATGTGGCATCACACTCTGTCGGCCAGACCGATTAAGAGCACACTTGGCCAAATTGCATAATCCAGCCAATCCGCACAAATGTGATACATGCCGTCAAACATTTCCAACTGAGATCCTAATGAACCAGCATGCTATGCGACTGCACGCCCCCGAGTACGAATACATTTACAAATGCTACATCTGCCCGAAGAAATACAATCAGGAGGCTGCGTTAAAGCGACATGTCAAGCTCCACACCGATCCAAAGAAACCGGTTACGTGCGAATTGTGTGGGAAGATATTAGGTCGTCCGAATCGTTTAAAGCCGCACATGAGAGCGCTCCATAGCCCGTACAATCCGTTCAAATGTGACATTTGTCTGCAAACGTTCCGGGAACAGAAAATGTTGGACAGTCATACCACTCAAGTGCATGAACAGACAATACTGTGTCAGTATTGCGATAAAACATTCGGAAAACGGGATGGATTGCGGCAGCATCTTCGCAGGAATCACAGTGAAATGCTGTCGTTGGCGAGACGGATAAAATTGGAATGATTGAGCGGGAGGGTATGCAACGCAGCTGTTAATCAAAATCGATTTTTTGGTGTTCGGACGAAAATTTTGGCTCAGTTTGTTTTTAGTCAACGCTGCATTAGTTATTAGGTCTTATTACAGCTGGAGCTTGTGTTATTAAACTTAAAAAGTTTTTTTTTTATTATTTTCTTATTCAAATATAACGATGTTGTACAAGCTTGATGTCTTTCTTATTCTTTAGAAACCTTTCTCGTTCGCCTATAATCAGATAAATGATAAATGAACCGATCACTTCAAATACATCTGGTCTGAGGCTTAGAAACTTATCGAATTGTTGGAGATCTACTATGCAATGAAATTTTTTAATTTGTTTATAACAAAAGCAACCGCTTTTCTCGATATAATTTTCTTCTTCATTCTGTGGAAATTAGCTGAACAATAAAGAACTGTTAATTTAGTGTCTCGGATCTTTTCCTTGATTCATCGAACCTGAACTCCGTTAATAGGTTATGGGCCCAGCACGCTTCCACTGCGTATGGTATGGTATGTATGTAGTCATAGCCTCATAACCGTAGTCCGTCGGAGCTGAAGCACTTATCAGGCAAATAATATTTAATTTAGTATCATGAACACCAAAAACCACAGCACTGCTCCTAGCATGAAAATTGTATTGACAAGTGTCAAATTTGAAGGCTTCAGTTACCGCTTAAGATTGTTTGAATAGATCATTATCAATGTCGTTTGAGATGTCAAATAAGCTGTCATTTTCACAGAGCTAACAGCAATGTTAAAATAACTTATATGAATTTGTCGTTGTTTGAGGTTAGCTTTCTGAAATTAACAACTTATTTGACACTAGACGAAACTGCTATTGGACACGGATCTGTTGTATGTTTTAACTCATATAACGAAAACAATTCATCTATCTTTACAAAAGTAACACGGTGCCTAATGTGATTTCATCAACTTCCAAATACTTTCTATGCTAGAAGCAGTGCTATGCCAACAATCATTTTCGTTGGGGCAATCTATAGTTAGATCTTTCTAACCATTCTCTAAGTTAAATCTTTTGCGAAATAATCCTTAGACCGTTGAGTCTTAAATTATTCAATCGACGGAAATTGTCAGAACGATTATGCAAACTCATAATACGTCTTTCAAAAGATAGTGCTTTTCGGGACTTTTTCGGGTCAGTTGAAAAAATTTAAATGTTTAGTGGACTTATGGCGTGACTAGCGGACTGACTCATTTAAAATCTTTCAAGTGTAGTCAATACGAATTGGTTAACGGTTCCGAAAATGAACTGCGATCGTTCAGTTCAGACGCACTTCAAAAAGGTTGGGACAATTTTAGGTACATAGACCTGCAAGACTGCAAAGCATTCAAGTACAAGTACAAACTCACGTCACAAATAATTAATTTGAAACGACAAACATATTTCAAAAAATATCGCCTGGTGGTGAAGTTGTCCCAACGACATCTGTTATCAGTAAACGTCAACTCCACTGTCAAATTTGACAGTAATGAAAATAAAAACTTTTTTTTAGTAAAAAATGCCTTCCAAGGAAGTTGCACGACAGAATCGAGTTTGTATAGTTCCAGTGTGTAATGCTAAGAATTCTGACTATCCGGAGCGGATATTTTTTGCTGTGCCCGAAACTAAGAAGAAACAATGGCTGGAACTAGTCGGAGGGGACATCAGCTGTATTAAACCAAAGAAACGTCTCTTTTGTTGTGAAAATCACTTTGACGTAAGGTGCACTGTTTACGTTTTTTTTTGTGGCAGAGATTCAACGGTTTTCCTCTTTGTTCTTTGATCAGGTACGAAAGGATGTCGAGGGCTACGATTTCTACAAATATTTTGGTGGTAGAATTAAGCTGATGGATAATGCAGTTCCATCGAAACAGTTAGGTGATTACAGTGAGTTCGAGAAAGTAGAAGAAGTTTTGCCGAAAGAAGAACCTTGCTTCGAACAATGTGATGAGGTAAGTCAATACAGCACCATATGCAAGAAATTGACCACATTGTCTGTAAACACACGCAGTCTGTAGACCCGTTGTCGATCTCTGACGATAGAGATGCTGTGAGTGAAACGCAAACTCCAGAGTGCGAGACAGATAAAGTTGAAATCAAAATTGAACCAGACTGGCCTCCTGATGAATTGAATGTTTCATGCCCAGGACGTAGTGAGGAAATCGTTGTCGTAAGTCATGTTCAGATTTTTTTTTTGTTGTCGTTAACGTTCCTCAATTTCCAATATACAGAAATCTGATGTGTACTTGTCCGACGACGACGATGACAACAGTGATATTGGAGAAGTAAATCGCAATTCAATTTTAAGGAAATTACGATTGCACAAGCAAATCTTTTTACAGATAAAGACCGATGACGATTCAAGTGTGGACTCCTATCCGATGGTCAAGAAAAAATCGAGTCGATCCGCCAAAATTAACTCCAAAACTTCGAAGCACCGTTGTCCGATTTGCGGGAAAAATATGTCATCGCTGCGATCGTTAAGGCGCCATACCCAGTCACTCCACGATGACCACGACACCACTAACAACCACGAGAACATTGAATGTGAATCGAAAACAGACGACGAGCCCGATGGAAAACTTATCTCGTGTACAGAATGCAATAAGACGTTTTCCAGTCGGGACGATTACCTGAAGCACAGCATAAACCACAAAAAGACATTCGAATGCGATGTTTGCCAGAAAGTGTTTCGAACGAGACTACATCTGAAAGTTCATTTCCCGACACACATGGCGGTGAAACCGTATCTGTGCGAGGTGTGTTCGCGTCCGTTTGCTAGAGCCAATAATCTTCGCAGGCACAAACTGACACACGTTACAGATAAACGGTACATATGCGATGAATGTGGCAAACGATTTCCTGCAAACTACTTGCTCAGGCAGCATAAGGCCAAATCACATTCGGAAGTGGCTCGAGTACTTTGCTCCAAGTGTTCGAAGGTGAGTATTTGATATAACATTTTGAAACTGTTAAATGGTGCGCCATAATTAAATCCCTTTGCCCTAGACATTTACATCGGTGGCACATCTGAAAGTTCACATCAATGTACATCACAGCGACGTTAATCCATACAGATGTGAAATTTGCAAAATCAAATTCAGTCAACCATCGGCGCTGCTAACACATCGCAAAAAGTTTCACGACCCCAACAGTACCTTTCTTTGCAACAAATGTCCGCGAAAATTTCCATCACAATTTGAACTGGAAGGTCATACAAAGGCAGCTCATCCGCACCGTGCCAAAGAGAAAACGATCAACAGGTGCGACGACTGCAACATTACCCTACATAGTCCATATCGCTTAAAACTGCACCGGTTAAAGCTTCACAATCCAGAGTTCCAACACAAATGTGCCACTTGCCAACAAACATTTCCAACCGAGTTTTTGATGAGCCAGCATGCGTTACGTACTCACGCTCCCGAACACGAGTACGTGTACAAATGCTACATCTGCCCGAAGAAATACAATCAGGAGGCTGCGTTAAAGCGACATGTCAAGCTACATACCGACCCAAAGAAACCAGTCACCTGTGAATTATGCGAAACCATATTGGGACGACCGAATCGTTTAAAGCCGCACATGAGAGCACTTCACAATCCAAACAATCCCTACAAGTGTACCATTTGTCTTCAGACATTCCGCGAACAGAAAATACTGAACAGTCACACCACCCAGGTGCACGAACAAACAATATTATGCGAGTACTGCAACAAATCGTTTAGCAAACGACATGGGCTGAGGCGGCATATACGACAGTTTCATCTTGTGCAGGCACCAGAGGAGAATGAGTAAGAGTTCGGTAAGACGAAGGTTTTGTTATTTTCACTGGAATCGATTGTATCGTTTGGGTGTAGAAGGTGTACATATCTTTTGTGTTCGGAATATTGAACGAGTTAGCCAGGTGTTAGTTTGGTTAATTTTAGCGAAGAAATATAATTCAATGGAAAACTTAAAAGTACTTGTTTCGGATTGAACTCCGAGTTCCGCTTAAAACTGAGGTCAGGTCATATGCTCAGCATTCTGTTGGACAAAAAAAAAGTTCTTCATTCAAACAGTTCTTTATTTAAATTGTCAGGTAACGACAACGACAACTCAGTTAAATTGTAGGAAGGATTTATGGAATACGACCACTAGCACCAAGAACACAAAATTTTGCAACCTACACTGCACCGACATTGTTAGCATAGCATCACTGCGATAGTAAGCTTCAAACGTTGACTCAGCTACCATTTTCTTCTTCAAATAAACCACAAAAATGTCACATTTCTCTCCCATTTGAATCAAATTTCCTTCGTCGATCTGAATCTGTGCACAGAATTGGCTGGGACTCATTTCCAAATTCAAAATTTCTATCAAATCCAATCCAGTGGTCACTGCCGATACATTCGGTGCGCATCCTAAGGTTACGTGAGCTACGAAAAAGATTGAACATTTGTTTCATTCCTTCAATAAAGTCTTGATCAAAGCCACTCACCTCTTGTATCTGTAGGATGGAAGTTTGTGTCGTCTTGAGGACAGAATTGAATCCCATTCACCAGCTGGGCATCACACGGTTCATCGTTTCTATTGAGCCGGCTCAATGTCACAGCATTCGCTTCATTTAGGTCGAATATTTCTTTTTGGACACTCGTCAAATTTACTCTGATTCCATATGTTCTTGGTGTGAAATAAACTCCGACAAGATGGGTAGTAAAGGCTTGATCAATGTATTGTGTCACCTGACTCGTATAATTGCTGCAATCAGCAGTGCCACAATAAAACGTTGTGATGTGGAAAAATTTGTCGTAATCTCCTGTATTCGGATCAACTGGCTTGGTGTAATACAGCAATGGATTGTCGACGTCTGCCGTTGTAGATACATTACGTAGGAATTTTTGGACTTCTTCGACATCAGCATACAATTGTGTTAAGTAATCCGTAGTGATTTGGACAAGTCCACTGGCTATAGTTTCGTTGAAGAACCAACCATAAAAATACGGACTTTTCTGACTGCATACCTGCGTCGTGACTATGGTTAGAAGTAATCCCACAATCTGAAAGAAATGTTTTCACTTCATTGTAAGTTGAATTTCAAGCCAAAAGGTTCACTTTCACACACTCACATTTAAGATTCGCATTTTTATGGGGTTTGCTTCCTCCTGGAATGAAAAACGAGAAACGAAATTACTAAATTTGTGTGTCAATGCAACTTGTTCAACGTTCTATTAGATTACACATTTGGATGATAAGATTATCTCGTTCCGTTGCAAGATATTGATATCGTGTGAGACTTTCAAGGTGGACTAAGATTTTGTTTTGTGTGGGGGAATTCAACATTTCTCTTCATCTGTGTTAAATTTGACCGCTCCAGGTATGAAGCTCTAATCCACTGTAGGTCGGACTGTGAAAGTAGCGAAGAGTTACGATAAAATTAGCTAAAACCAGATGCTTCTTGGAGGGGACTATGTTGTGGACTTAGCATTAGCAAAAATCATTCCTAAATCTAAATTTAAAAGAAAAACGTTTTCCTCAACAGTACTCCCAAACAATTTATTCGACTTGGCTCGTCTCAACCAAAATTGAAGATATCACAATAATCTTTCGCATTCGCCCAGTCTGCATCAAAATTCAATATCCTCAGATTGTGATCTGTCGCAATAAAAAGTTGAGTCGAATCGCATGCTATACTGTATGCCGGCGAACCACGAACATTTTGCAGTGACGGAAAATACACCTGAACGAATTTCTTTGCCATTCTTAAATCAAATAAATTCACTCGACAATGGTACATCATGCCGCACAGAACACCGTACTGTCCGTCATAATCGAGGGAATATATGGACGAATCGTATGGATCCATCCAGACTTGTTCATCGTTGCTACGAATGTCGAACAGACGTAAGGTTGAGTCATAATTTGCTGTGAGTACAGTATTATCGTCCTTCCACAGTAGACTGTATACCGAACTGGTTGGTGAGCTGAGAATCCGTTCAGTATTTCTGTTTAAAAAGAGAGAACTGTTTTTAGATTTGCATGATCCGGCATTCAATGAAAAACAAATTACGTTTCCATATCGAACAGCCTTAGCGCTTCCTTCAGCCGATCCGAGTATTTCCCAGCCAAGCATTCATCACCATTCGGCGACAATTTCATACATTTGAATATACCATCGTTCTCCACCTGCAGCTCCAGCGACACCATATCCAATTCGTATATTTTGTGCCAAATTTTCATTGAGGTCATCGAAGCAGTTAGAAATGTCTCCGCATGAATATCTACCGCATTTATGAAGGCTCTACGTTGCCCGATGTGATCCGAAATCCGTTCCTCAAAGTATTCGCCGTCCTCATAAATAAAAGCGTAACCATTATCACGTCCCCCGAAGATGGTGTTTCCCTCTTTCACGAATCCCGTAATATCACCGTCACGACTTTTGCCTATCAATTCGTGGGCTTGTTCTTTTACCAATTTTTTTGACTTCAGTCGTCGATGAATACGTAACTGTCCACCGTGGGTCATGTGAAATAAATCCTTTTCCAGCAACACTTGCGATGGATACATTACATTGTGCTTGAACAGTATTTTCTCGTCGTATTTGCCATAGCGCCAATTGTGCGATAGTTTTATCCGTTTCAAGTATGTTAAGTCATGTAAGGTGCTAATTGAGAAACTGGTGTTTAGAGACCAAAATAGTTGAATAAAAAAACATAGAAACATAAGACGTACTTTTGATGGATTTTTCCACTGTTTCGACTGCCAGTCATTACAAGATCGAAACTATGGCCCTTGAACAAGTGACGGTCGAACCGAACAAAGAATTCTTGAAGTTTTTTGCATGTTAAGTAAAGATTTTGTAGATCGGCAAGAGAACAAAAGACGAATATAATCAGCAATGTGTGTTCGTTCAGATCGAGTAAATTCATGGCAATAATGGTAAAGACCTAGCGATTGTCACAGCATCAGTATAAATAACAACACCAACAGTAATTTGATCTAGTAAGGAAACTGATACGTACCACTAGGCTACAGAGTTTGTTTACTTCTTATAAAACGTAAATACTCTAATTGACTAGACGTACAATAATAATCAAACTAAAATTAGTGATAACACGCGTGACATTTATATACAAAACACACAAGCAAGTATATAGACAAGAGGTTTCGCGTGTGGTGAATGAACTGACAATCCAATAATGTCAAAAATGTTGTGGCACGGACATATTCAGAATAAAAGGCGCGATATTCATTCAGCTATAGTAAATACTGCTTCTACAAAGGCGGTCACGCAGAAACAGATACGTGGTGGACTGGACACGCCATACTTGATGATAACATGGCAGATTTCATATACAAAAGTTCACCTACTGTGATGATTGTCATCGCCGTGATGATGTGGTGAATTTTTTTTGTATTTAAAATCATCAGACGTGGTGTGTTCCAAGGCTGTATACTTTGGGGAGGTCACGCAGATGCAGATACGCGGGTTACACACCACGTTTCATACAAAAAATTCACCACGCCATACAAATTCAATTTTGTTGAATTTGTTTGTATGGAGAAGGTGTGCTCCCGCGTATCTAATAGAATGGCGATCTGCGTGACCTCCCCAAAGTATACAGCCTTGGTGTGTTCCAGTGTATCTATAATAGAATCAAAGTTTTGAAAGAACAGGTTTAGACAACCACGAAGGCGGTTGACACCAAATTTTATAAACAAATAGTGGGAGAAATCAACTTGAAGAAAATATTTTTCTCGAAAATTCAGAATTTTGTTTTTGTTAAGTTCCATTTTACATATAAACTTCGCAGTCGTTGACGAACTATTGTGTGTCACCGCCTTCGTGATCAACTCAGTGTTGTCTTAACCTGTTCTTTCAGAACCTTGAATAGAATGGCATGGCGGTCTGCGTGACCTCCCCAAAGTTTAAGGCCTTGTGCTTCTAGCACGAACACTAATTTTTCCAACGTCAAAAAGCCTCCAAATTTGCGATTGCATGTGTTGTGTTGTGTGTTTTTATTCACACCAAGAAATCATGACTTCGTAAGAAAATGCAAAGCCTTTCTTGATTGCATAAGCCTTCGAATAGTTCTTATGTTCATGCTAGAAGTAGAGCGGAGATTCAGCTTTAGTTTAAATCATGCAGCACTCATTGATGATAGCTCCGTGTAGGTTCTGAAAGAACTTAGAGTTACACCACTTGCTGTACACAAATTAGTTGTAACACGACAGAATTAAATAAAATAACCAGGGAGTAGCAGTTCATTTTTGAAAAGTCAAATTAGGGATCTAATACACTCTATGAAAATGAACTCAAATGAACACTGACATTAATTGAATTATTTTATTCGCAAAAAATAGGGCTATTATATAATTCAGGTCCCTAGTCAAATCAAGCACTCCTGCCTGGTTTACTTTACTCTGCCGTGGCATAAATGATACAAGAAATGGGACTTAACTTGAGATAGCCAGCTTGGATTCTGTGTTATCTACCATTGAACATTGGACATATAGTTCATCAGTTCGTTGAGGTGATCTCATCCATCCCCACAAACCATAAATTTTCTGTTTTACAAGAAAGTCAAAAATGTCAATTATTTTTGGATGTTTGCTCACTTCCTGTCTGTGGTGCAATGGCAATTCCCTCGATTGCATTACTTCCATTTACAGTCATTTTTAGCGCATTGCAGCGCGTTTTGGGCTGATACATTTTATGGTATTAATTCGAAACAAAGGATCACTAGAATCTGTGTTTCGTGATTGGGCTTACCCCAGGGACTATTTTTGAGAAATTCTTTGAGAAATTTTGAGAAATTTGAGAAATTCTTGAGAAATTCTATGAGAAATTTTTGAGAAATTTTTTATATTTTTGAGAAATTTGAGAATTTTGAGAAATTTGAGAAATTTTTGAGAAATTCTTTGAGAAATAATTGAGAAATAATTGAGAAATTTTGAGAAATTCGATTTCTCAAAATAGTCCCTGGCTTACCCGATCGTCCCAAACTGATAAATCTGATGGTATTAATTCAGATAATAGAGTTTTGAAGTTTCAATGTATTTTGACAACTAAATCAGTCAAAGGACCTGACCCACCCATAGGATGGGACTTAGTCTCAAAAATTTACTTATTTCAGCAACATAGGTTTCTTCCATTGTACGGTAAAAACGAATTTTGACAGGCCGAAAATAACCGACCGTCATCCACAGAAGCAAACATAACTGCAACCTAAACAAATTTGTTCATTAAAACTTCAAAGTGAGGTTGTGTTGGCTTCTCTGTGGATGACGATTGACATTTTGAACAAGGCTGTATACTTTGGGAAGGTCACGCAGATGCAGATACGCGGGTTACACACCATGTTTCATACAAAAAATTCACCACGCCATACAAATTCAATTTTGGTGAATTTGTTTTTATGGAAAAGGCGTATCTAATAAAATGGCGATCTGCGTGACCTCCCCAAGGTATACAGCCTTGATTTTGAACGGCCTTGGAAGAAATCTATTCTCGTTACAGTGTTGTAGACTTCGTTCTAGATCTCATTCACTCGCCCGCCAATTATTCAAAATGTCTACCACCACAAGTGAGAAACACCTCTAGTACACACATTCAAAAAAGTACATCGGTACGCCGCCACTGCACTTAATTGTCAGACTGTAATTATAAATGGCGGCACTCAATCGCGTACGTTCAACTATTTCTCTATCGTTTGTGAATCGTTTAGTGCATTTCTAGAACAATAAACCAATCCAAAACCTTACAAAACGGTGACTAAAAGTGTAATTGATCAACAGGTAGTGAAGTGGAAGTGTTGCAAAGCGTGTAAGTATCAAAATTTCTGTAAAATATTTCATTGACATCAGCGTTTTTTCGGGTCACTTACATTCATACATTTTTTTTCCTTCCTCTACCTTTCCATCGTCGTCGATGTGTGTATACGGCATCAATACGAGACAGACATTTTAGTGCTTTCGAAATTGAAATGTCGGGCAAATTTCACTGAAAAAATTAATTTAAATTGAAGGGAAATGTAAAGTCAAAATGGGAATGAATTGTACGGGTTGATTGTGGTACAATGGTTGAGACTCCCATTTGACATTTCCATTGACCATGTTCATCAACATGGTGAACGCCCATGAAATGTATCGCTACATTGTAAAATGCCTTTACGATCAAAATGTTTCTTTTTTTTCGTTCGATATTTGTGTGGTCGGTTACATTGTATCAATCTTTTCCCTGTTCATTCCACGTAATGCTATCAACAATGTTGCAAATTTTATAATTTGCTTTCAGCTTTACATTTTAAAATTATTTATTTTTCCACATATCATGTTCTTGATAAAAACAATGTTGTCAGAGCGAGAGAGTGTGCGTGCTGTGTGTTATTTAAACTGAATTATTTTTCTTTCTTCTCATTTTCAGTCTGTTCAGCGCGGTGGGAAACGGGAATAAACAATTAAATAATAAAGAGAAAAAGAAATCTAAATAATGAATGCAAGTGAAAAATCAATAGATCCGGCCGAAACACCATCATCAGCAACAGCAACAGTCCGACTAGTAACCGGCAACACAAGCAGCGGTGATTCATTCGAACAACAATATCTGACTATGGAAGGTACTCAACAACCAAAACAGAATCTACTTTTATAGACTTATAACTAAAAACAATCAAAAGCAAAACACTTGAGAGAGAAAAGAAAAGACAAACAAAAAGAAAAAGAAAAGAAAATCACGGAACAATTTAGTCCCGGTCGTATAGGTCGCCGATGAGTGAGAGACAAACTCAAATATAAATTGACAAAAAAGACAAAAAAAAAATATTTTTAAAAACGAAAGAGAAACGAATTCCTATTCAAACTATTCGAAGCAACGATGTCGGACTTATAAAAAAAATCGTTTTGCTTTAAATGTATAGAACTCACAATATATTTGTTTTGATGACTTTTCGAACGCTAGAGATTTAAGAAAGAAAATTTACAAAGTGGTTGAGAAAAGTGAACAAAATTTTATTTGCTTGCGATGTTTGGTAACTTTTTTTGCATACTTTTTTGTACGTTAACTCGTTGTCTTCTACCGTAGTTCCTTAATTTATTAATTAGCTTGTAAGTTTGTATAAAAATATTCACCAGCAATGATGATGATAATGATTTGTTGTGAACGTAATTCACAGCTGGAGCGCTTTGTGGTATATTGTTTTTTGTATTATGGAAATATGAAATGGAATGCAAATTAAAATTAAGCGAAAGAGAAAGCGAAAATTATTCGAAATCCCTCGACAGTGATATATGACGGTTTAATCGAGCATGTTATTTAAATCCCCGTTTTGTGGAAGTGGAATGGTAAAACAAAAAAATCTAAAAGAAAATTGTAAATTGTGTTAATGGGCCACAGAGATGGTTAATTGAACCCGATTCGTTGGTTCTGCGTTGATTGTGTCGATAAAATTTTGATTTGAAAAAAGTTTATGTTTTCCTCGGCTGGAGGAAAAATTTCATTCAGTGAAAATATTGTATATTGATGCGGCCCTGTGCCCGATCGTTATCTGAAAGAAAATTTGTTGCAAATGTAAATGGAATAAAATTGAGACAACCAATTGTTTATACAGTGAAATTGTGTTCGAGAGCAAATATTGCTTTCGGGAAATGTGAAAGAAAAAACGAGAGAGAATTGAAAGAATTCTTTGCTTGAATGGCCTTTCTGATTGTGTTTTTTTCATGCTTTTTAACTTAATATCCAAAACAAAAGTGTGTAAAATTGTGAATTGTAAAACCAAGAAAAAAGAAATATTTAAAAAAAATCCAAACAATATCAACCGTCCACAAGTGCACTCTAAACACAAATACAAAAAAAAATTAAAAAAATTCCGATTGTGGATGACACCCATTTGCGACTTGCTGTGTGAAAATCTACAATCAAATGCAATTTATAATCTTGAACTGATTTATCAACTGGTATGCCAATTTCTAACTATTAAGTTTGATAAAAAAGATTTACAAAAAAAAATTAAAAATCGCAAAACGACTGGGTAGATACCGACGGAGTAACAAAACACCAAAATTTAAATTTTTCTTGAGAAAAGAAAACAGAAATCAAAATTTTGTACATTTGTCACTCGATTGATTTGTCATGGAAACCGACAATGGAGAGATTAATCAATTTGAAGATAACGTGACACGAATATATGCGAGGCAGTAAAATACTTTTGTTCAATGATTAAGATCGACTATGAGTTAGCGCATACCGATTTGTCTTCGAGCCTATAGACAAATTGCTTTCAATCAATCAATTTTCATTGATTTAGGCACTGTTGCAGTTACAGCCCAGAATTTAGCAAATGTAAAATTAAATATTTGAGCTAAAGACCAGTTATTAATCCGTTCTGCTCTGCTCTTTAAATTACTGCATTTGCATTCGTAAAAGAGATGACAAAATTAGAGTGTGTTTACGATGGTACTGAAAGCATGCTGAAAAGCCTCAGAAGCATGCGATCGAGTAGCGATATTTCCACAGATTTATTCTATAATTCACTTGAAAACATTTAGTTCCACGGTTAGGTCAATCACCGCCACACCACAGTCATACATAGCTCAAATTCAATTGAGCAGAGTTGACAGATTTTTTATTGTTTATTTAACAATTTGTCGTTCGTTTAGAACCGTATAAGACTTCACTAAAGTTCTTCTTTTTTTGTATAAATGGGTGCGTATGAAACCCGTTTTTCCCAGTTCCTAGTTCTTTACATTCACTCACCAACTTTCAAGTCAACAATCATTGTTTCATTACAAGCCAATATGAAATTATATTGTTCGTAGAAACTATGTTCGACGTACCTTTGCATTAAACTTACGAACATTACAGAGACTATTTTGTTCACCGCAACAATTAATTGTCCAAAAGTCAAAGGCAGACAGATTGGTGTCGGCACCATTGAGTGATCGAATCGGAACTTTACTCGTTTCTGATTGATCTGAACTTATGTTATTTGTCTCCATGTTGTCATACACCCGCGAAATTGTACATGTTTTCAATTAAATTCCGAATAAACGGGGGTACCGTTCTCAGGTCAATGATATACCTAGCGTTCTTTTGAGATACAAATGACGACTTCTGATGTATTTCGAAAAGTGAAAAGAACTAGTGAGCACCAGATAATATGTGAAAATTTCAAATTTTGATGGCAGATGTTTACAACAACTTCCGAATCAGAAAACGCTTTTCTTTGACTTCAAATTTATTTTCATGGATGTCGGAAAATTTCCGGATTCAAATTGACGACCTAAAGAATCTGCAATTACACCGATTGTCTTTGTGTGTGAATTTTGAATGTAAAATCAGACTGAATGAATCATTTATTGTACACAAAAATTTCTTTTTTACAGTTCACAATAGTAACATTTTCCTTAAAGATAGGGATCATAGTTTTTGAGAGCAGAACCTCGACTTCTGTTGACATTTACAGCTCAGAATTAGATCTTCTCTCTTTCAAAATTAAATTACTTTACCCAAACAAACGATTCCTAACTCAATTATTTTCTGTTTACAGAGGAATTACAATCCGTACGTGAATCTGAATCCAGACTAAAACAGCAATATGCCGAATCACAACGTCGCGAACGAATATTGGTTCGACGACTCGCAGTCAAAGAACAAGAGATCCAAGACTATGCCGTAAATATAGCATTTTCACTCAAGTACACCAATTTCTGGACATCGTTTCTAATTGACTTTACGTTTATCAACAGATCCAAATCACCGAACTCAAGGCTGCCCAGGCACCCGGTCCTACAGCTTTGCGCAATACCCTACTTGATCCGGCCGTCAATATTCTGTTCCAAAAACTCAAAGATGAACTGCAAGCGACACGGGCTCGCTTGGAGGAAACACAAAATGAGTTGTCCGCTTGGAAATTTACGCCCGATTCGAATACGGGGAAACGATTGATGGCGAAATGTCGTCTATTATACCAAGAAAACGAAGAATTGGGCAAAATGACATCGAATGGTCGTTTGGCGAAATTGGAAGGTGATTTAGCCTTGCAGAAAAGTTTCAGTGAAGAGGTGAAAAAATCGCAGTCGGGTAAGGCAATGACGAAACATCTCGTTTAAGAGGGGCGTATCAGTAAACGTATTCTTTTTGTCTTTGTTTGCTCACAGAGCTGGACGATTTTCTTCAGGAGCTGGACGAAGATGTCGAAGGAATGCAAAGTACAATCCTATTTCTACAACAAGAGCTGAAAGCATCAAAAGACACTATTGCCACATTGGAACAGGAGAACATTGCTCTAAAAAATGACGGTGCTGTGCTACCGCCTAAAAACAATGGTTTCAACGCGGAGCCGACCGACTCAAGCAACGGTGTTTCAGGAATCGACACAGACACTCAGCCATCAACGACGGCAGCAAAACCACCAGCAAACCAATCATCAACGTCAACCAGTCCGCCAGCAGTGATAAGTAACTGTTCGGTTGTGCTACGAACGACCGAACTGCGAACAAGTGAGATTAAGTTAACTAGTGATCGAACCTTGCGGAAGGAAAAATTTAATGTTTCAAGTAAAGAACCAAGAACGCTACGTAGCACCAGCCGTAATATGGTTGTTGATGAGTTTCGAACTAAAAAATTGAAATTAACAAATGGCAGCTCGGACGATTTGAATAATGGTGGTGGTGCGACGACGGGTATGGTTGTTGTTGGTGACAGTGGTGATAGCGAACAAAGGGATGATAATTTAGAAAATAATAATTTCCGTAAACGGTCGTACGAGAGTGATTCAAGTGAATGCAGCAATAAAGAACGGACAAACAGTAAGACAAATGTAGCGAATAAAAAGTCGAGACGGTCATCGGTATTGTCGTTAGATCTAAATGATGAAGATAGTCGTATTGAAATTGACGAAGATAGAACAATATTTGGCAATATTGGGACAAAGTTAAATCATGTTGATCAGCCTGTTTAAATTATTTTTAGATTTTTTTTTTAAAAGAAATTCTTTTTTTTGTTTTTAATTTACGTGGCAAATTCTGTAGAAATTCGGAGATTTTTTTTTTTTAATTTTAAGTGAGTGAAATTCTGAATTTTCTGTTTAAAATCATTTATACCTCGTTCACAATCACCTTTTGCGCCGATCATAATCACGTGAAAAGAACAACAGAAACTAAAATCGAGGACAATTTTGTTTATCGCGTCATTTTAATGTTTGTTTTAGGAGATTACACGAAAAAAAAATTAATTTATTCAAGCGGAGATGAAGAGAAGAATTTTCACATTGGGCATTCTGATTCAATTATACACAAAAAATCAGTTTGATTGTACAAAAAAACAAATTATTCACACGCTAGAAATTAAGGAAAGTGTTTAAATAAAAAATAAATTTACGGAAAAAGAAATGGAAAAATTTCTACAAATAAATTGCAATAAAGATTTATTTTGAAAGAAAAAGTTGAAAACGTTTTTGTTCGAAGAGCAAAGTTAAAGAAAAAGAATCAAAAAATAATGAACATGTTGTCCTAAGGACCTAAGTTGAATCGAAGTTACAATTCCAGCGATTCATAGGAGATTTATTATATTCGTATGATCAACCTAAAAGATGACGGATTCAGATATTTCCCTAAAGTTTCGTTGACCCGGAATATGATGAGAGTCATTTCATTGAATGGTTTCTTGTTATTTTGGCATACCCTCAAAAATCATTGTTCTATTTTCTCTTTATGACACCTTTCGGAAGTGGTAGACAAAGAATAGTTTTTCTGAATAGTACAGCTGGAACATCTAAGAATCATGTCACATCCTTTTCGGAAGTCGTTTACCCCTGATTTTATGTTCTTGTAAATTACACATTTCTTTCAGAGTTTGAAGCATTTTCTTAGCGTAGTATGCGTAATATGTACACCAAATTCTCCTAAATCTAGTACTTTAACTTGTGGATAATAAAATAGAAAAAAGAATCGAATCAGAGAGTATCTCTATGGAATGGTCTGCTAGTTGTATCCATGCCTAAACTATTTTTTTAAATTCTAAAAAAAGAACTAATTGTGAGTAGTAGCAGATAGTCAAATTACTATTATCTACGCGTACCTCTTACCTGCAGTTTAAAATCAGTTTCGATAATTTATCAAATCAATTGTAACGAAGGCATGAATGGTAAGTACTTGTTGAGTATTTGAGGTTACATGGTGTCTTAGATACGTCTTTTGAGGATGAGATCAAAAATTCGGATGCCCGAGAACACCAAAAATTGCAATTCCATTTGTGCACCGGGTAACTGAAATACGACATATTTTGCCATGATTTTTCATTAAGAAATGTCAGTTTTTCCCGAACTAAATATCGTGCGGGAAAAAACTTCATTTCTCTACGATTTATAGTGCGGGAAAAGAATTACATGAATTTTTCTATGACTATACGATTGATTAAATTTAATATGGTGAATGTGAAGTGTGTATGTTTTCAAGTAAATTGATGTGTTTTGTCTATTTCAGTTGTCCGATGCACAAAACGTTGTTCGTACCTCGACAGGAAATGGATTTTTTCAGCACAGGTCCTAATTTTCCTTACTCGCTTCGCTCGTAAGGAAAACTTAAGACTGGTGCTGAAAAAATCGTCATTTCCTGTCTTGGTACGAAAATAGTATGTTGTGTTACTAGTATTGTAATGTTGATTTTTTCAGCACTAGACCCAAGTTTTCGGGTCGGGTGCTGAAAAAATCTCATTAGAATACGTGTAACACATCATGCTTTGTGCCAACCGAGAATTGAAATAGACAAGAGCACAAAAAATCATAATTTTCATTGTAAACAATCACTCTTCAAATTTGATCGATCACATTGCTTTGCATTTTCTCAAACGAATGCTGTAACAACTCATACAAATTCCATATCAACACTGCTTTGAGTGTTGTAATATCACATCAAACGGTTGCTGAAATAAGTGACTTTACAACACTAAAATGAGTGCTGAAAAGAGTCGTATTTCAATTCTCGGTGGCACATATACTATTCCATGACTATATGATTGAACGAATTTAATATGGTGAATGTGAATTTGAATTTTTTCAAGTAAATTGATGTGTTTTGTCTATTTCATTTGTCCGGTGCACAAAACGCTGTTCGTAAGATGGAAATGGATTTTTTCTTAGAATGGAAATCTTAGGACTGGTGCTGAAAAAATCGTCATTCCCTAGTAAAAATAAAAGTCTGAAAAGCTCTAAAAGAGACGTCTCACGTCTCACAATACAAAGGATTTGAGACTGTGAGACGTCTCTTTTCGAGCTTTTCAGACTTTTATTTTTACTTAGGTTTCTTGTCTTGGTACGAAAAATACTATTATCTATCTCACCAAGAGTAAAACTTACCCAATTCTGATACTAGAAAATTATGAATTTGCATTTTGAATATTAGAATTGAAAATAAAAAGTTAAACCGGGAATCGATCTTGGGCCTTCTGGCCGTTCTTTTCATTACATTAAATTTCGTTGACTGCCTAACCATCAGCCTACAAAACTTTATGTAATGGCAGAGAGATGCTAACATGACGACTGGGTCGTTTCGACGGATAGAGGGAATATGAAATTGGTTGAGAAAAAATGTATTGAATTCTCTCTCAAAAACCCAACTGTCATTCGATATATTTCCTCTATCCGTCGAAACAACCCAGTCGTCATATTAGCATCTCTCTGTGTAATGGAAAGAATTTTAGAGGCATTCTGTTATCTGTAGCATGGTTCATCATTTTTTAGATAAATGACAACTGGCACCTGCGTACCAACTTTACATTTCTCTGCTATTTTCAAACTTTCTACTCACTGCTAGGCATGTTCGATAATTCATTCGATTGATAAAATATCGATTATTTCCCTGGAATCGATTATCGATCTTTTCAGAAAATCAATATCAATCGATATTCGGTAATCGATAAATATCGACTGAAAATCGATAAATATCGCCTGATATTCGGTACATAACGACTGATAATCGGCAAATATAGACTGATAATTCGATTTTCAGTGGATATTTGTTGATTATCAGTCGATATTTATCGATTATCGATAAAACATTCGATTGATATAGTATCGATTATTTGAAAATTTTATCATCGATTGATGATATTTTTTAGTGAACACGCCTACTCACTGCATCTTTCTTACTAAATTTGGAAATTTTTTGTCGTTGTTTTGAGCTTAGAACTCCTTGTTAAATGAGGTCTGATTATGGTTTACCTACTTTAAAGAAGGATTAAGGAAGAAAGTCTTATGCTCTTCAATTGAAATTCCATTTAAGTTTAAAGAGTCAATTCGCCAAATCTTTGAACAATTGAGATTGAAGCCATCTGCTTAAATCCAGAGGGGTCGTGAAATTATTATTTTTATTAACTCATTTTTTCATTTTATGACGTTCCTGATTTTGTTTCGATCAATAATAAAATGGAAAAAAGGATGAACTTTAAGTGTGAGGCCAATTTTAGTCTCCACAAATAGAAGAAAATGCATAAATAGATAAAAATTAGTTCGTTAGGTATTGGAAAAAATACATAGGTCGACTGCAGGATTCATTATACATTTATGCAACTCGTAATCATAATGTTCGAAAACTGCGAGCTTTAGATCACTCTGTTGCATAAAACGTTGTATCAATCTTGGTGCAAAGTACTTGATTAGGCTCACGATGTGTATTATGACACACGGCCTGCGGCCTCGTGTCATAATTACACATCTAGAGCCTAATAAAGTACTTTGCACTCGATGTCATAAATAACTATTACAGTGAAATATTATATTATCAATAGAGCTTCAGATCAGCACGCCGCGCAAACTGATCTTGCGTTTACTTAGCAGAGTAACTTTCATGTTAAAAGACGTGTCATTTAATTGAAATTGTTTTATTTTTACTTATTTTTTCTGTTTGCGAATAAAATAGTTATTTGAATTTTCCATTTTTAAATTTTCTTCATTTGTTTTTACAATAATTTTGGGTTAAAATTCAGAACTTTTTTTTTAACTTATTCCAGTCGTCCCCAGTTAAATTATCTCAATTTTTTTATTTGTTTAAATTATACATTTTAAAACTACTAAAGACTAAAAATTAAAAAAAAATGAAAATTAGACAAAATGTTTTTTTTACTCTCTCGTTTTCTTTAAAAAAAATATTACGGAAAAACGATGATCTTAGTTTAAGTTTAAAATTAACAAAAAAAAAAGAGAAACAAAAAATTAATAATAATAAAACATCCACAGAAAATTGTGAACATTAAGGTTGCGTTAATTCATTTTTGATTTTTAGTTTTCCTATTTTTATAAATTAAACATTTTCAATTAATTTTTAAAAAAAACTTCTTCTTTTGTTGTTGTTTTTGACCGATGAAGATTTGTAATAATGATATTGGTACTCGTACAATAAACAATGTATGGCGCGATTTTTATTGTTTATCTCATTGTCTCGTTTATTTTAGATCAACTATTTGGTAGAAATGTGTAGATTTTGCGTTAGCAGTGCTCTGGTTATACTGGTCAACGACTGACATTAACTTTGTTTTCATTGTTCTTCTTCTGTTGAAAAATCAGATTACATTCCCATATCCCTGACACTGTGAAGAAGCGTTGATAAGTGTGGTCGCAGACAATTTCAAAAGTAAATCTAAAGTAAAATTGATTTATCGTCGATAGATTGCCAAACGTACGCAAGTCGATCTCTCGTGATATAGATACCTCACGTGAAACTAATTGGATTGAAGCCGCATACAAAGATGGATGTAATAAATCTGTAGTAGAAATGACAAGATTATCATTCGAACACAATTATTGAATCTTCGATGTATTTTCAGATAGTTTGTTAGAGCGTGATTTGAACGCATTGTCAAACGAAAATTAGCTCATTTTTACCTGCAAGTCCGAACAAAAGAAATACTCTCTTCCAACCTAGTCCCTGTTAACACTTCTATAAATAAGAACATTAGCCAGGACTCATCATTTATAATGCCATCGTATTCACTCGATTCAGATTCGTTTGGTAAGTCTGATTCCTGAAGTTTTATTAAAGATGCCATAAGGCTTATTCTGAGACACAATCCCTACGATCCGCACAAAAATTGTTTCGAAGGCGAGTTTTACTCCACCGCACTAACAATATCGGTGGAGTGTGGCAGCGTTCACTTTTAGATGTCAAATTTATTGCGGAGATGAGTGAATTCGTTTAAGAAATTGATTCAGCGACCAGACCACACTATGCCTCTTGCCAACAAAGCAAATAAAATTCAATCATTTAGGACGCTCTAATAAAATCGGTTTCGACACAGAATTATACGTGTTTCGGTAATACTCAATCCGAACCACCAATTATATCAAGTTTGGTTTCGGATATAACATCAAAAGACTCTTATTTTATGCTTCACACACGAATAAAATTATTTCATCGGGAAAAATTATATTCTTAATTCCCATTGAGGGGACTGTACAGTTAATTAAGTAAATATCACTTATAGAAAAAAACTCTAAAATGTAACGAGAAAAGGAAAGGAAAGAAACTTTTTTAAGATTTTCGATTTTTAATCTAAATTATTTAAAAAAAAACATTTTTTTTGCCATTTAGATATTTTGTCTTTACGAAAAGCATTCAACACATCGAGGTTTTTATGTTTCCAATTATTTTTAACGTTTAAACAAAATAATAAGTCAGATGTTTGGTAATCAATTTCTCTTTATCTTTATTCAAACAATCATTATAACACTTCCTTTTCCTTCCTGCGATTCTCAATTAATTAAGTTCGACTCAATAAATCGTCGTCAAAAGTTAACATTTCCTTTTATTTAAATATTCTTGTATTCTCAAAAGCCAGAAGAAAATTGTGTTCCACAAAAGTGTGTGTTTGGAACAAAACAAAAAGTTTAGCTTGATACAGTGAGATTGAAATTGTTTTAAGAATTTGGAATTTTCTACATCTTTTCTTACAAAAATGGTGCCACACACAAAAAAAAATCATCCTAATTCATGCACACAAATATTTTTCTTCTTTTTTTTTCTTCTTCAATTTTTGTTTTTAATTTAAATTTCCTTAAATTTTTTGATTAAATTTTTCTTTTTTTTGACCAAAAAAATCAATAATTTTGATGAAATTATTTTCTTTTTCATTTTTGTTTTCACTTAGCTTTAAAATGTTTTGTGTGTTCTTGTTGTTGTTTTGTTTTTCATTTTGCTACGACTAAATCAATTTTTATTTTCTAATTATAGGATAAAGCTTGGGCTACTCCATTTACAGTCTTTGATTTTAGTACATCATTTTCGTATGACATGACAGTTTCTTTACCGTTTTCGTAGATTCTGGAATTAGAGGAAAAGAATTTTCTGTTAGTTTCAATTTGGAAGGCTTTCAATTACAACTGTCCGAGAATTCTAAAAATTAAATCCAATTCTCTCTATTCATTCCACAAGCGTTATCATATGGCGACAACCTCGGCGACAACATTACGACACTCACATTTGTGTGTAAATCGATATCAAATGTCAAATCAATAGCAAAAATTTGATTGAAATTATCGATTCTCACAATTCTCCTGTGTCAATTTTAAACGGAGTCTAACGTAAGTGGTTGCGGATCAAACAACATATATTGACTACATTCGGTACAATATGTATCCCATAATGTTTGTGTGAAAGCTCAAGTTGAACTGCTCAACTCCACTCCCTTCTTCACTTTTATCAGGTTGGTCTTACAGAACCGTGATATGATTCGTATTGCATCGAACGTATTTATTCATTCATGTCGTGTTAGGCCAACATATTTGGAAGCTTTTGAGATCTTCAAATTTCCTTTAAATTCAACATTTGAAGAGAAGCTTAAAGCTTCCAAAATGAGTCATAAAACAACATTACGAGGTGACCAGACCAGGATCAATCTATTGTTTGGCACATCAGTTGAATTACAATAATTTTTACAAAGAGGTGAGTACAAGGATGGAAAAATGATTTTTATCCTCAACCAAGTCTTGTTGTTGTCGAGTTCTCACGTCGAATCAACAATTCGGTACTTTGCGCATTAGAAATCATTGGAAAAGATGTCAAAGTCCAAATTTTAGCAACCCGTTGACTCAATAAAGTTATGTTACAGAAACTGTTGAGCTCGACTTGATACAATTACTGGATAAATTGAGATGGTTTTCCGATGCAAAGATCCACTCAGAGTTAAACTCCAGCTTGATTAGCGCAATAATGCTTTGGTTACCAAGGCGACTTACCTTTTTGTCATAATTTTTTTGCCATTGAAAAATGTTGTCGATGTTGACGTTCGTTTCGTGGCGCCGCCACCACCACCACCGCCGCCGAAACCGCCATTGGTAAATGTGGAAAACGATGAGAATCCATTACCCGAACCGTTTTGGAAGAAATCGTCCATCAGCATAAATGGACTCAAAACGGTCGTATTTTGTGGATGTGAATGTCTGTGACCGCCACCGCGTCTGCCATTCGACGACAATATGTCGGATGATGGTCCAAAGAAGAGATCAAAATGACTGTTGCCGAAAAATTCTCGGAATACTTCGTCCGGTGACCGGAACACAAAGCCAAAATCTAAGTCATCGTAATCGTGTCGTCTGGTTCGATGATGACGTTCATTTTGGCCGAGTAAACCGTCTTTTCCATACTGATCGTAAACGCGACGTTTTCGTTCTGCAATTGAAAAGAGAAAATCGGAGAGACGAATTAGTGTCAGTTTCCAATGCACATGAGATTTAATTCGGCTTTCGTATCCAACCGAATCAGATATTATGTTCATAACGGTCGAAGCGAAATGTTTACAATTTCTCATTGGAATTGTGAATGGATTGATAAAATAAACTGATGTTACTCTTGCGATAGAAGCCAACTTTCCGAAATTAAGTTTTTACAGGCGACTTGAGTAAGATTCATTTTTGTTTTTGAGTGTTTTTGGGAGTTCGATTACGTTTGACGATCAAATTGATACGATCCAAATAACGAATAAAGCAGACGCAAAACATGGAATATCAAGCGAATCCAAACGAACATTAAATTCAGTGTGATGTAACACCACAAATCATTGCTGTCATACACATCCATCTGGGTGTCTCACTAACTCAAGTACCTACGTCTTCAAGTCTACTATTATCAATATGTGTCCATGAAAGATTTTATATATTCGATAATGGAATAATAAAATGACCGATTTCGTAAATTGAAGAAAAGTTTTATCGATTTTGGTGACAAGGCGAACCTTGGGAGCTACGGGAAATGATGGTCATGTAACTTAATTTTGTGAAATCTGCATCAAGTTGCAGTTCTTTCATTAACATAAACTCAACATTTTGATAAAGTTTTCTTGTACACAAGACAATGACCAAGCTGAACACGATTTGCGTATCCAAAAAGAATTAAAATTTTAATAAATGGTGACAAGTAATAGCCTAGAGGTACACCGCTGTTTCGTTATAAATAATATGTTCAATCACTGCATATGAGTGAGCCGATTAGTGACAGCGCGTCCCTAATATCAAATAAAGTAGATATGTATGTCGGTCTCGCTCTGAGAAGCAGAGTATAATTAGAACGTTTCTCTGACGCCACTATCTGCAAAGGTTGAAAATTTTAGCAGTAATTATCTAAATGTAGTTAGAAAATAAAACGGAATTGTCAGAAACAACTAGTCGAAAATCGACTAGTTGAAAATTAGATTAGCTCTGCTATTGAATCGTTATGTTGCGTTCAAATCGTTTCCCGCAGCTACCACAAATATTTTGTAATTTGTGTTAAATGTTATCCACGTAACGTTAGTACACCCAAAGTAGGTAATCTGAAACCAAGTTCTCTAGAGAAGATATCGTTCGAAAAATAGACTCATGTGAAGACAGCCAATTTCGAAGAATGACTTCGTCGTTGAATTTCTTCAGATATGTTTGATAGCAAAGTCGTAATAAATAAGAAACGTAAAATTCCTCAATCCACGGACATTATCTTGTTGGTTATGACCATGACTGGAAACACTTCATCGTTAGAAATAGAATTCTAATCTACTGGCATGGATCAATGTACTGAACGAAGAAAGTTAATCTCTCTCACTTACATATCTAAAAATGAATGAAAACGCAAGCAGCAAATTGTTAGATATAAAATAAGATTAGCCACTGAAAAGTCACACCGAAGAAAAACAAAAGTGTTGTTATTCACCGCATAAAATAAAAAGTTCTTGCTGTCAAAAGGCTTTTTTATCAGCTTGAAACGATATGATGATTATCAATGCAGAATGATTTGATGAATTGTTAACTTTGAAGTTAATCGAATTTCGTTATCGCTAGAGTTTGTATTATGAAGGTTTTTTCTATTCCATCGTAAATTGAGTGTGAATTGAATGCTACCCATTTCTCAATCTAATCGTTAACTGACTGACTGTCTGTATCAAATGAATTTCTTATTTATAATTTCAATTCAATGGCGTTAGTAATTATCAACTCTCATAAAACAAAACCTTATTAAAACATAAAACAAAACAAAAAAAATGATAAAAATACCAAAGTATTTGTAAAACGGTGTTGGCTCGAAAAATCCCCGGAACGAGAAACTTCCATTCTGATAACGTGAACCACGACGATACGATGAGGCATCACTACTACTATGATGACTCTTATGACTACTACTCCGGTTATCATAAATCTTTCGTTTGTGGGCTGTTTTTTATCGTTTTTTTTTAGACATTGTGTGTTCGTTTACACATTTCAATTTCATAATTGTGGATATAATTGAGGCCAAAATTTATATCCAAAACGAATTAAGAAACACGAAACGTACGTTGAATTTAGGGATGAGAAAGAAAAGAAAAGAAAATTTTAACAAAAATTGACGAATTTTGGTTGTTTCGTTAATTAATCAAAGTCTAGCGGAATTATCTTCATATTCGAGATTGCATTTGGAAACACAATTTTTCATCGAGAACATAATCCAGTTCGATTTTTTAATTAAAAATTCAATTTGAAAAAATGGTAAATGTAACTCACCATCTGAGAGCACTTCATAGGCCTCGCTGATTTCTCTGAATCGTTTGTTTGCCTCATCAAGATTATCAGGATTCTTGTCAGGATGCCATTTCAATGCCAATTTTTTGTATCTGTATCGATTTAGATCGAATAATGAAATTCATTTATTGGGTCACTCCTACAAATGACGTCAGGCAAAGGAAAGGAGATGTCAAAAATGCAATCAAGAAGCGTGACGTCATTTGTGTACGGTTTTCAAGAACAGTTTGATTATCGGCTACTTACGCTTTCTTAATTTCTGTTTCTGTTGCACTCTTTGAGACGTCCAATATTTTGTAGTAATCCACCATTTTGTTCAATTAATTCACCTCGTAGACTAATCTATTAGAAAAATTTTCAAATTCCAACGTTTCACACGGCTAATAAGAACTATAAGTCTTGGGATTTAGGTTTCAATCGATCTGAAAATAAATAAAACATTTTGACAATCAGATGATTTGAAATTACACAGTTAACTTAAAGTGTAAGTTATCAAAGTTACTGTAACAAGGTAAGGCACTGTTTCTTGATTGAGACTTTTAATGTAAAGAATAATACTTTAAGGGAAGTACACTCTTACGAAATGAGAGAATATCTGTCGTTGTGTACTGAACACACTCAATATCGCCTTTTCTATTTAGAATTCACACCTGTAAGCACTCTAAATGAACTCTGTTCCAATCATATTGTAAGCTACTTACAATATTCAATGAACTCTCGTTATCAGCACTTATACGAGTACGAATACAATGCCTCTATGGATATTCTAAAGGTTGCCTGGTGTTGTTTGTGTAGTGGAACTAATTGCATGCACTTCTTTACTTATTACATCGTAATTTTTAAACTTTATCTCACCCTTTAACTTTACGTCTATTGAAACAAAGCTTTTCGAAATCACTTCAAGTTACAGATAAACATTGACCAAAAGTAGTGCATGAACTGGACCCTACACTGAGATAAGGCATTTTTTTGTTCGCTTTTTCTAATTAAAGTTCAGAATGGATGCATTGTGTGAGAAGAATGCCACGGGTTCATTCATTCAAACTTCACAAGAACATTAAAGCCTCGAAATTTATGACCGATCAAACTTGGAGATGCTCTTTAACAACTTTGAAGATTCACTTCCTTATATATTATAAATTCCACATCATTTCTCTATGAACGAAGTATAACGTTTTCAGTGAGCATGATGACTTTACCCACCTACATGCGTAAGATGAACCTGACAACCGGCAATTTATTATTCACCATTGTAATTTTAACAAAAAAAAAAAATGCAAAAACGAGTAAACTGTTGAAATTAATTCCCTCGAACTGAGAATGTGACTAATAAGTCGGACACAATTTACCTAATGAAACTTAATAGGAAAATAACGAAATTTATCAACTTAAAACAAATATTCCCATCGACAAGTTTAAAATAAATTGTATTCCAACAAACCAGTGTCTGTGTGGTGGCTGCGTACATATATGTTGCGTCCATTTATAACATTTAAATATTTTAATCGATACAAAACGAACAACGAAAAAAACACGGTAAAATCGGCGAATAAGCTCTGTGAGTCATGTTCGAACCGCTTTATACCCAGAATATTATTACCTGGTATATCGAAATGATTTCCGAATAAACCACATGGCTTAAACCAATTGGTAGAAGAGATTGGTACAAACACCGGCACAGACAGTATGATTGTTTATGCAAATTAGCATCTTTCTATCCTGATCAGACGTCATCATAACATCGAATTGTGGTAAAAATTCGAGAAAAAAGAACCGTTTGATTCGTAAAAATTGTCTTGTCGTGTGGAGTGATTCAGTACAAGCATAAATTGTGACGTAGTCAAAATAGAGTGGAAATTATCGACGGTTTTACGTTGAAATATGTCTGATACGAGAGATTATATTTTTGTTGTTGATATTAGTATTATTTCCACGAAATTTGAATGAGAAAGAAATTGGAAGATTAAAATCTCATTCGCAGATAATAAAAAAAACTTAATTGGAATACTTAGCATGTTCAATTTTTATGAAGCTTAGAAAATGAAGTAATAAAAAGGCAGTCGGCCGGTCTGGTTGTTAAATTTTTTTAGATGGGAATTAGGTATTCTTTCTACCAACGAAAATGAAAATAAATATAAAACGAGATCTATAAACGACGTTACATTTACACAAACTACATAAAATATGAAATTAAATTTCTCTTTTTGTGTGGCGTATATGGAACCGCACCAATTGACGAAATTTACATGAGTGACGGAGCGAACAATGTAAAATATGAAAGACAAAGAACTGTTTGCGAAGCACATTATTCTTGTGAACGAAACCCAGTTGAGTGTAATAAAATGGGCCGGTAATTTGGATAATTTAGAGACAAATACGTTTTTTTTATTTCATTTGACCTGAAAGCACACCAAATGTAGTAAAGTGAAACCACCATCAAAATCCCGTAATTTTCCACATCAATTTAGCTGTCGTCAGCTTTAGCTTTCATTTTATTTTCACTTTGTACGGGGTAAATGACTAATTCTTTTTTAACTCTGATATTACATTGAAGTGAGCATTTACAAAGGACCGTTACAATCTGGACCATTCGTGGCCTCATTCCCACTAAAAAAAAAATCTCAAACTTTTTATCGATTTGTCACAATTTTTACCTCAATTTTATATTTAAAAATCTTAAAATCTTGGGTAAAATAACAGACACTCGTTCTTGATCTTCACAATTTCTACGTAAATGCAGTAAAATCGACTAAAAAACTTGCGGAGGTTGTTACATTCCACCAAAACCTAAAACTTTCCGTTAAAATTGTTCGATTAACAGACTATAACTGGAAAGATGATTTGTTGAAAAGATATTTGCAAAAATCTTATCTCTGTGCGTACAGTCGTTTCAAACAATGACCTGTTTGAGATTATCCAATGGAATTCAATATAAAGACTGTAAGCAAAGTGCAATCCACGTCAGAGATGTAGTAATTCACTTAAAGCCCGATATCAGTTAGATTAGTATTTGACTCAACGTTGTAACGACATTTGAATATCTTGTCTTTTACTTGCTACCCGTGTCATGGTCTAAGAATATATTTTCGTTTGGCCATAAACACATAGGGAACAAGAACACTTTTTCGAGAGTTAGAAACTTGATTTCCCCACGCGTGGTTCAGCTTCGTTCCAGATTCACGTGCCGTTGAATCTCTACAAGATAAAATGCCACCAAAAGTTGACAGAATTTGTTCTGTCCTTATACAGGATTTTGTTGATAGTATCTCGTTTTAAGTTTCGAATTATTGACTGAAGAATCCCGTGTAGATTCAAGTCTTAACCAGAACGTTTTTGCAAAGTGGATCACAATGGTTGCCCAATACTCATGGATTAACACATTAAAAACCCGCCACCAACTTTATTTTACCTGGAAAACATACTAATTCCAGGGGTGCCGTTATCTAATATGCCGAACAAACACCAAAACAAACAAACAGAGCATAATTACTCTTCCCTTTCCCATGGATCGCGTGAAGCGAAAGTGGAGATAAAATGCTGTTTCGACCTCCGGATTCAATATGCCGGTGGTACAAAACTTTATTTTTCATGGAAAATAATTAATTCCAGGGGTGGCGCTATCTAAACCAAAAGAACATCCTTCTTTTCCACTTTATTCGGTGTTTTTCACTGAGACACCAAAAACAAACAAACTCCTTTCCTCATTCATCAAACTTAAACGAACAGAGTATCAAACTCTTCCCTTACTCATGGGATTCACGTTAAGTGAAAAATAAGAAGACAGACGCTGTTTCTACCTCGGGATTCAGTGGTGGTCTGAGGCTAGCATGATCTAGCCATCGTCAGTTGTTTCCACTGATCCCTTCAACAATTTTTCGACAAATGAACACAGTTGATTCAATTAGTCACTTCTTTCTGTCAGACAAACTGAACAAAGCCGATGATTCACAGTGCTATCAAAAATTAGCAATGGAAATTCACAGATGTCTTCAAATGCAATAGCCTAAACATCTTCCGCGAGTTATATACATCTGGTAAGTAGCATCTTTTCTCATGGTTTAATGTGTTTAGTAATGTTTCGACCTTGACGATCGCAAAATAATTATTATTTCGACTATTAAAATTCATCACTGCTGCCAATAAAACTCAATAAACTCCTAATCTACAGTCAAACATCATGCTTCAGAAGAAAAAACACACGATGCCGATAATAACAACTGAAATAGTTTATTGTCTAATGAAAATATCAAGAACGAAAAAAAATCGTCTTCACAATTCTGAGATTAATTTTTCGATGATTGCATCATCCAGCCCAGAATATATGAAATTTACGCATCGATGTACGTTCAATGAATTTTGAATGAATCAGTAGCTTATCATGGAAATCGAACGTTTTCTCTAGGCATTTTATTTGTGAGATATATTCGTTGTTTTTGTTTTGCATAAAATGCACTTCCAAACGAACAGGTAAATTTATTTTACGTAATGATATGCAATGTAGCGAACGAGCGGGTTGTCGTCGTGCATGCATTAAATAAAATGAAACATAAAAGTGAAAATTTTATGTTTCGCTTGTGCAACTATAATTACAGATCTAATTTATTGTAGTGCAAATAGTTAAATATATGTGAAACCAACAATTTCCATTACAATTTCGATACCTGGGTTCGCATAAGATGCCGGAATAAAATTTTACCATTAAAACGATCTCTACATTGTATTCATTCCGACAAAGAGAATTATTATATTATTCAGGTGCTGTGGTACAGCGTTGAAGATAAAGCTTTATTCACCAGACCAGATATTTATGTGCATTGTTAATTGTGTATATCGAAAATAATAGTCAGTTGATCAACTATAAATCGTTGGTTCAATTGATGTTATATACCTTGCAATTTGAGTCATCTTTAGTTAGAAAACCACTTAACACTTAACGACTCAAAAATTAATCTTCTGATGAAAATGAAACGAATAAAAAAATCTTTCAACAAAATGTAAAACCGTTCAGAAATCATACTGATCTTAAACATTACAACACAAAAATTTATTGAATAATGAAATTGGGCGATGAGCGCAAAAAAAAAGTTGTTTTACCAAATCTTTGGCCCCCTCACACACCAATAGCCAAAAATGACACCCGTAAAATATTATGCTTCATACAAGCTCAACATTAAGAGTGTCCAATATACTGCCGGCAAATGAATTTATACGAGAAAAAAAACTAATTCACCTTGTAACGCTATTTAGTTATGGCACGATAATTGTTGTGTTTTAATTTAAATTTTAATTTTGCGAACATGAACTTCGTTTCGATTTTGTCTTCAATTGGGCAAAATGTTAAAATTTCCAGTATAAATTCTAGCTGCTATGTCGAAGTTTTACAGTATATAATTTAACGTTGTGGTATAAACTAGGGTGGGTCGTATTTTCATTTTGTTTATATTTTAAAGGATGTACTTAGAATCCCTTGCCTCTAGGCCTCTCTCAGTGTTCCCGACTAAGACTTTTCGAAAAAAAATTTCAACTTTATTTGCAAATAAAATCGACAAATATCATGACATAATTTGTCGTGTGAGGTATGTCTGAGAATCCATTGCAGAGAAGTTTGTTGAAAATGAGTTAAAAAGAAAACTCACCAGAGCTCTGTTTTCGAGGCCCAAAGCTGGCAATTTTTTGTTAGAGTAAATAAGTCCAATGAACAAAAATCGACGAATTTACGTTTATTTGCTCAGAAAAGTGTTATTTTGGGTGAATAGGTATAAAACTATCAATTTCACCAGGTTAGAATGTTTTAATTTGAATTTTTTGTTCATATGACTTTTTCACTCTAACAAAAAATTGCCAACTTTGGCAACTAGTTTTCAACAAACTTCTCTTCAATGGATTCTCTATGTGATTTCCTGCTCGGGCACACCTCACACGACTGTATTATGTTATGATTTGTCGATTTTATTTGCCAATAAAGTTGAAAATTTTGTCGAAAAGTCTTAGTCGGGAACACTGACAGACTCTGCCCGAGTGAAGGCGAATGTCAACAACGTTCTTATGGTATTTCATAGCTTAGCTGGACTCCTCAGCTATTAACTAAAGTTAACAGTAAGGCCTTTTGTTCCTAAATGCCCAAGATATCAGTCAACAATGTGTGCAATTTCATGCTACTACCCCGAAAATCACAAATCAGCCTAGACAAGGAAAAAATTATTTTTGATTTTTTCTTTTCGCTCTTTCGGATTCCTTAAAATAAAAAGATTATGAAAATACGACCCACCCTAGTATAAACACATCTTTAATCAAGTTAGATGTATACTTTAATGCTGACAGTGTATGGAAGACATAGATTCATAATGTAATACCATCGTACACATCTAATGCTTCAACGTTAGGAATCAAATATTATTGCCAGTTACATTGCTAGAAGTTTGTTTCCATCCACACAAGGGACATGTTCTACCATATGGCATATAGTAATTGTTGTGGGAAAATTAATAGTAATGCGTCAAATACGAGTACGTGTTTGAAAAAGAAAGATTCTGGGAAGAATAACTAATTGATTTGAAATAACCTTTCACAGATGACAAGCATACATATATAATAATGATTGAGTCGGTTACTTCTGTCAGTCCTAAGTATTTTGAACAGATTTATTTAAAATCTTTTACTTCATTAGTCTTGAGGTTACATTTTGCTATTATAAGATTGGAACTTCTTGGCTTAGCTGCTCTTTTATTTCGTCGCTGTCGCTAACAGATGTGATAGACGTCTGCAAAACCTAGAGATTCGTACTCATCTTATCGAATTCGCTTTGTGAGAAATAAATTAAAATCTCATTTATTAGTACTGTACAAAAAAAATGCAGCTTCCAACGGCTAAAAAAACTAAATTTAACAAAATGGTTGGTAGAAATGAGGGAGCGACCGCATTTCGGACAACGGAAGGGACAACTTGGAGAAATGAAATGAACTCATCGCCGTAATGCGTAATGCAAGACGAGTGCTATTTTTCTTATTGCCTTAACTCGTTTAAAAAATTATCGTGCACGATTATGAGAAATTTGTTTGTATGGCAACCAATTCCTCGAATTGAAAAGTTAATATTTATGTCGTTCGTAAATGTTCCAATCCAATTACGTAAAACACATGCTACGTTCGCACAGTAGATATATAAATTCCCACGAACAATAAATTACATTTTCGAATGAAATAAATTAATAAGAACGAAGAAAAAAAAACCACGTCCACCATCCCAGACACAAAATGGCCAATTAAGTAAATTAAAAATTATGATCGAGCCAATCGTCACAATAAATATATGAAGTGTAAACATAGACGGATATGTTCCGCAAAATCATGATACTAAGTGGCGATCAATTTTCTTTGGGTCACCTCTCTTCCACATTGGAGATTTCTCGCGTTTTTCGTTTATTATTTTTCTCGCTTCTCTGCATTTTCTTTCAATTTTAAATTTATCAACGTTTAAATAAGTGTCGTCCGCATGCGTGTGGCATGTAGATCTTTTTTTTTCTTTTTCATGTTTATACTACAAAGATAACCTTCAGCAAAAAATATCTCTATAGTTTGCCGTAATATATATATATATAAGTGTGCATGTCAGTAACACCTACCTTTTTTGTGTGTGATCTTACCGAGAGACTAAATGTGTGTAAGATAAATTGGCTTGGACATGGGTATATGATTAATTACAATATTTTTATTAAACTTTTAAAAGTTACAAAAAAAAACTCGATTCTATTTATAATCAACACGAACCACAGATGGAAAAAGCAGCAAGAACTTAGGACACTGTTGACCGGTTGAACGAAAATGACGGAACAGAGGAATATGTTCACGATAAGAACAGACATATTCAAATAAGCAAAATGTTTAAAATTAACAAACAATTCCATTCACATGGTTCCACACCACGGTGAGAATATAAAATTAAGACTTCCAACTAGACATGACCGGACATTGTGAGCAAAGTTTTTTTTTATAATTTCTTTAAATTTATGTACAAACAAAAGCAATTTTTTTCAGCAAAATTGTAATTCTTTCAACCTTTTCCTATTAAACAATATATTCCGCGACCGTTTAAATAAACGGCCTAAGTAAATCGCGCCGTATACGTATACAGTTGTGTAGTTTATTATATTCTTTAAATTTCAAGGTTGACTCGGCTATTTATATACCCTCTCCGATACAACAAATGTCTTTGATATGTGTTTAGTATTAATAATCAAGTTAAATTGCCATTGCTAATGTTACATGCGTACTTGATGGAATCGAATTCAGTTCTCTCGATCATATGATGGAATTCTTTCCGTGCTGTATCATGTATATAGACGCTGTGTGTTCTTTGCTATATGTTAATAGTAGACATTTTCTAGCTACAAATAATTTAGTTAATTGAAGAGTTCATCAATTGAAGTGTGCTTTCTGTAAATGAATGCGGGAGTAGGTCATTAAACTCGACTGAATTCAATCACGTAATGATGTAAGATTAAAACAATGCAATTCCATTTTTAGAAATAGTGCAAAATTTTATGACTTTTGTACGGTTGATCTATATTAAGTGTTACCAAAGCTTCAAAACTATTTTTTTCGGTTCGACAGTTGATTATGCACTGAGTTATTTATACGTCATACAATTATACGATGGCTGAAAGGAGCACAGAACCACAAAAAATTTGCACGACCGTTGAGTCAAGCTCTGTGTATGATGATTTGGATATCTTTTGATTAAAGTAGAGAGAGGCGTGCTTTTTAAGAGCATTTGAAGTCTTCAACGTACATTACCGATGAGTACGAACTGATTGAGTACTAACACAGTAACAATTAACAACCATTTGAACAAGGAATGGACGTTATAATACTTGAGGTATTGATTGCTATAACAATCTAGTAAGAGCTTTCAAAAATCGACCCAACCGTCGAACAAATCTTAATCGAGCTTTCCTGTTTTTATCTATTAAACATGACAGACAGAACATAGGTTTTCAAAGGTTCTAGATATCCTTGCAAATAAAGATTTTCCTTCCGAATAGAAAAGATCTTTTTTGGAAAGTGCCTCAGTATAGGATTCAAAATGTGACGAAAGATGTGGGAGATCGAGAATAAGATCAGTTTGCGGTTGGCGATTTTTCATCGGTAATTCTTTGGCACTTATCCTGTTGCCACAATCTCGTAAAAATCTTTCCGTCATAATCAAAACAAATAAATTTTCTGAGCAAATTTATTACGGAAAATTATCGAAATAATTTTTGCCAGAAAAATTATTAAAATATCAGATACCTGGCGCTATTCAGTCAAGACTGAAATTTATGATGCACAAACCCTGTTGCCATGTGATGCTGACTATCTATCGTCATCATACTATCTAATATATCACATCAATTTGAATAGTTGCTGTCTAACCAACTATAAATTCTTGTATATCAAAACATCGTTTCAAAGTAATAAGCATAGCTCACCCGCTATAGATATGATGTGCAATAAATAAAAGCGAAATATTAACAAAAATTTTACAGAAACTTTTTATCGTGGGGTCAAAAAAACACAAAAAATTTAAATTTATTCGATGTTGATGACTGGGTATATATGCGATGTATATAATATGCTCTATAACTATTATAAATGTTACTTAAATTATGACTGAAATGTACTGAATTAATATGGAACTGGTTTGTGATTCACAACAATATTTTTTTTGTCGAAGTAAGTAACAAATTACAATATTTATCGTTGAATTTGAATTTTAGATGGAAGAATTTATTTTGCTTTTCCGTTGTCAAGTCCCATACATTAATGGCTTATCTATTCGGCTGATAATTTAAATGTGCCGTACTTAAAGACAGTTTTCATTTCAACGATATTCTAAAGAAACACACATATTGCACAGTGTCACAACGAAACATGTTTGTTAATTGTAACCTCCTAACAGCTGACAAAATGTGTGTCACTTTTCAAAAGCACTTTACACAAATATGACAAAAGGCAGCAACGATGTCTTTAATATTGAAGTCAAATAAAATTAACCGCATATTTGAACTGGAATTCAATTGAGAACATTTCAATTTTCCTTGTAATTCTTAGGTAACAAATTTTACTCGGCGTTGGTTGGTTCGAAATATTTTCGAAATCACCCCATCATCTTATTATTTTGTTACATTAGTTGACTAATTTACCCGTAAACCACTATGTCTATCAGGAATGAGGCAATTATTACCCTGCACGAGCTAACCTTTCAGAAACGACTAATCATTTGTTATCGACAGTAATGGCAAAAATACACTATGCTCTCCGGTTAACGAGCTTCTATATAGTAAACTTTATGTTGAAAAGAATGAAGTAAAAGATTTTGTTTGTAGCAAAATGGGATATGATTTGAACAAAAGACGTAACAGATTTAATCGTTAAATGAAGACGCGTGTGGCGTTTATTATAGTTTAAAGACACTATTTTGGTTGACTTTAAACTAGCATTCGATTGTGTGAATCGAATTGTAATGCGTAAACTTTTGCAGTTACTTCTATAGAAAAGTATGTAATACCTGCCCTACATCGTGGAAAATTTTATAGGTCAACTAAGGTGGTTATGGTCTTGAACTTGCTTTTTCAAATCAAGTTCTCTATAGCATCGCTCTACGACATTGGCATCGTGCCATCGATAACAAAATACAATCAGTGTCACATACGGACAATAGAAAACGCGTTAGCCAGAAATTATTACAAACGGAGAGTAAGAGTGAACATGAGAAACCAATGGTCTAAACAGTAGAATTGAATCGGACGCATCTTAAGGCGACGGAGGCCATCGAAAGTTTATTAACGAACACCTGAAGGAAAGAAAAAGAAGAAACTTGTGGTCCTTACAATATGACAGCCCGGACGAAACGCAACCAACCGATATCGTAAGGCATACAAAAACTGTTCACATTCACGTCGACAAAATTAATTCAGATATCGTCCCACTGTTGAAGAAGCTATTTTGATTAAAAAAAAAAAAAACAAGCAAAGGAACGTGCTTTACATCTTCTAGAACAGTTAACAGCAAACGATTTCAATTCATGCCAATAGTGTCACGAAACAAGAAGCCATCATTTGCCATTTCGTCAAGGCCTTCAGCTACATTGGAATTATGACAGAAGATATTTCCATCAGAATAAACCAGAAACCAAAAAGCTATGCAAATTATATGCAAAATCCAGTTTTTTTTTTTTTCGTTTCGGAGTAAAATAAACCATCCAACCGCCAATAGACAATGATGCGATAGAAATGGAAATGATTACACACATCAGTCAGTGGAGGATCATTCGATAAATGGCTTGTTTATATTGGTGTGACGTGATTAAAATATCAAAACACTTTGACGAATTTATGATTTAATTAAATGAGAAGTTTTTCTCTATACGATTCATCGCAACGGTTCTCGCTTTTGAAATATGAATAAGAAATTTTTCACATTTATAATTTACATGATGGCTATACAAATTTATTGCATCAATAAAATGTTGATTATGGATGGATGCAAAAACGTATTTACACAATAAAGAGAACCACACACATAACACATGAATCACGAATGTGTATGGCATATCACGCTGAAGAATATCACTTTTTTATGATACCATCCATGTGACCAATAATTTTGCTGTATTTTCATTTATAAATTCTTTTTTATGTAACAATCCATAAATACCACTCCGACCATAAAGTTGTACACACAAAATGTTATACTAAAATTAATAAAAGTTTATTTAAGTTCAAAAAACGTTTCTATTTTTAGAATTCTTTCTTGCAGTGTCTGCTATTATAACATTGTATTACAGCTTATGCTCTCTCTACCGCGACTTTTACGAAAAGCCACCATACGGAAAGAAATTTCGTGATTTTAATTTTATTATTAGCATGTTTTGTAAATATTAATACGCTCCATACATATCATATGAGCAATATAACCAAAACTAATTGCTAAGAAAACACATTTCATCTCCCACACGATAATAATAAATATTAACACCTCTCGATACCACAAATTATTTTTCCCCTTCTAAATGAATGCACTTAAAATATGTTAGGAAATTGGGAAAGCACGTCAAGTGTGTGCGGTTTTGGAATTGAAGTGTGTAATCTATGCAGCGCTTTGCTGTCAATAATTTTGTTTTCACGTCTTAGGTCTTAGCACAACAACATCAGAATAAGGAAATGCAAGGACGTATCTTTTAACTGCTAGTCATTTGCTATCGACAACAAAGGCAAATGCTAACCTATGGTCAGTGTTTTCTTATTCATACAAAGCTTTTACATAAACTAATGAAGTAACAGATTTTGTGCCAAATACTTTGCGACTCTTCATTTGTTTAAGAAGTAGTAGATTTAATGATTAATGATTTTACGTGCTTCGTAAGAATGATATAAGAATGATCGTAACATTCATCATAAGAAAATTGTGTCGGACAGATTAACAGAAATTCGTTGATAACAACCCTATTCTGAGACAAACACTTTCCATCAAAGCTTTTTCTTAAGCTAACTTCATTTAAAATTTGTTTTATCGAACCACTGGGTGTTATGACCGGCTAATCTAAATTTAAGAGCATCGGCAACCTTTTTTTTTATTTGTATTAAGTGTACAGCAATTTAAATTTAATTGACTGACAGAAGGTGAGTGACATTGAAAAGTTTTTTTTTGTCGAACCAGAAAAACATTTTTCTCGATTTATTTTTGTCGGTAATTTATTTGGTTCACTGCTCACCATAACCATCGACATATCTGTTTCAATAAAATTTCATCATACACAAACAAACGGAATATCATACGGACTGTGTTCTCTTCAGTGTGGTGAAATTCGGTTCATAATTCTTCGAACTCCATAACCTAGTCTAACTAAAGTGTAACCAGAAAAAGTGTAGTTCAGGGGACTCAATAAATTGGCATAACTTTATGTACTGAACTATATTTATTCCTTCTCCTTCTTTTCTTCCTGATTAAAAACCGTTCATTAATTAGTCTATGCGGTCTGGGTATTCTACAAACCGTTACACACATTTTTTTCGTGCTTATATTTTGAAATCATTCCAAAGTATTTAACGAAATCTATTTTCAGCCATCTTATGTCCGAAAATAATAATTTTCCTTTATTTTTTCACCGTCCGATGATAACCATATGCCGGCCGATGTAGTAAAATATTATGGCACGCTGAAAATGGCCTAATGGTGTAGGTAGACATGTGTGTATTATAAGTAACAGCGAACGTGTGAACGAGTTGATTAGACGGAAAAGTCAATGTAAAATAAAAGAAAACCAAAAAACTAATTTCAATCAAATGTTATTCATGCAATTTATGATGAGTTTTTATGGTGTTTTATTATCACCACTTAAGATTGCTTTTTGCAATGAGATAAACTGACGTTAATTGAATGGAAATATAAATGTTGTTTGAATTGCTTTCAAATAGAGACGTGTGCTGCTGAAAACCATTGTACACAGCTTGAAGTGAATAGATTGAAGTCTTTAATTGTATTTGTAATTATCAATGGAAATGGAACGTCTTTGTTGAATATTTTTAATGGAATTATATGTTTCCTCTTACATATTCTGTAAAGCAGAATCATTTCGAATTTGACCCAATTCGAATTTTCAAGTGTTTTACATGCCTGCGAAAAATCAATTAATCCATTCATTAGAGGCATATGGAGTGTGTTGACAATGAAATATTTAGTTTAAGGTTTTTTTTAGAATTACACGCAGGTAGGTTGCATTTGAATTAACCTTTTAGAACTTACTATCCATCTGTTATCGTCAAGGACGACAAGAGTTAGTGAAGACGATTGGCTAAGGTTAATTTATAAATCAAATGAAATACCAAACACTAAGCGATACTTTAAACAAAAGAAGTAGCAGATTTAACAATCGAGCTACACGTGTCATGCCGTAATGAAATGTAAATAATTACGAATGTTACATTTCAGCACATGTTTATGTAAAATTGTCGCTTTCTTGCGGTGCAGAATGAGGTGTTTGAGTGAATGATAACATTTGCTTATAGTACAAAAATTGATTTAATGATTTGAGGGCAAAAGTAAATGTCATTAAATTCGGTAACTTAATCTACCAATAAATAGGCACTTGATTGAAATGATTGCTAATTATTCATAATTGCAATTTAATTGGAACAAGAAATTCTTGTGACTATAGTTGACAACAGAATAGACAGTCATACCACATGCAATAAAGTCAAATGGTTAATCGAACAGCCAATTAATTAAATAAAACATTCACCGACTCAGTATCGACATTTCTGATCTTTTTCGCGCTTCGCCATCGGTGATATCGTCACTCACGATTTCAAAATTATATACTTGGTACGAGTGGCTGGCATCACACAGTATATATAACTCAAACGAATGATTATTATGTTAATTTTAGTTTGTTTGACAATGGAAAAGTGTTGACAATCAAACATTTTCAGTAAAGTGCCGTGACGTCTTTCGAAAACCAATTACTCATTAAATTTGTTTGGTAAATTTGTTTTTTGAAAAGTGAAAAATGAGAAAAATTAAAGAACTTGTCAATATACGGAGCTGAATATAGAAATTGGACATCGAGCCAAATAATCTTTTTATTCCACAAAAAACCTGTTCCATCGCGTTTCACAGACCGAACAAAATAAAACAATTTTTTTTTCAAACATTGCACAACAACACCATGAAATCAAAACCGCTGAATCTTATTAAACAACAACAAAAATTTGATGTGCAGCACAATGTAATTCAATCCAACCTTGAAAAGAAACATATGATCTTTGCCTGCAAGTTTTTTCTTCGTCTTCTTTAAATGAATCAATTAATTAATTCAACTGCCTTCATATACAACGAAGCCTATAACTTACACCATGTCTGCAACGCATATTACGAACAATATTATCATTACGAATTAGTTATGTGGAATGCAAAAACCTTTTATTGCCTGGAAATTGTCTATTACAACAATTTACTTGATGAGAGTTACTGCATACATCGATAAATTTCTGTTGCTTTAAGTGCGTCAAGTAAACGACAACAAGTTATTATGAAGTTTCGAAATGATAAGAAAAGAAAATATATTTCCGGTTATTAAAAACAGCTGGACGATCATTTAAAAAATGTGTGTTCGGTGAATCTCTGTCATTATTAAGCAGACAGTTTAGCACTGATTCGTCAAATATAAGTGCCACACATATGGTTCGGCTCTAGGTTAAAATAACCCCAATAAAATATCGACGAGACAAAATAACTACTACCAAAATAACCCCGGTGAAAAAAAAGAGGACAAAACACTGATAATTACCCATAATATTTAGAGTCAGTCTCGAACTCGTTTTCTTATAATTTAAAAGCGGCGAGCTTTTTCATACTTTGCAGACGTTAACCCCGCTAGGGGCTCCGCCCCTTAGACCCCGCAAGGGGGATATTCCCCCTTGACCCCCTATGCGGGGGCTGCCGCCCCTCTACCCTGCTTTTTATTTATTTTTATTTCTTCACGGCCTGCGGCGCTAACTTCCCTAAAAATAATAATTGTATTTGCATTTGCGATGTTGTACTTATTGAATTCTGGGCAAGTTCTAGCCACAATTTTTATATCTTCCAATTACAGTCGAACTCGTATATAGTCGATATCCTCGAATATAGTCGATAGACTCGAATATAGTCGATATCCTCGAATATAGTCGATATCCTCGAATATAGTCGATATCCTCGAATATAGTCGATATCCTCGAATATAGTCGATATCCTCGAATATAGTCGATATCCTCGAATTTAGTCGATATCCTCGAATATAGTCGATAGACTCGAATACTATCGATAGACTCGAATATAGTCGATATCCTCGAATATAGTCGATATCCTCGAATTCTGTCGATACACTAGAATATAGTCATATCCTCGAATATAGTCGATATCCTCGAATATAGTCGATAGACTCGAATACTATCGATAGACTCGAATACTATCGATAGACTCGAATATAGTCGATATCCTCGAATTCTGTCGATATACTCGTCATCTGGTCATCTCGTCATTTTTCCAATAATTTTTTTGACAATAGTTATTACTACAATTCGTTATTTTGGTGGGGTTATTTTGACCGAATACCGAGGTAGACACATTAAAATGAAAATTAGTCACACTTGAAAATAGTTTTTCTCCCATAGTATAGAAAGGTGTCGGAACAGTGGTAAAAATTGATTTTCTTGTTTTCTTATTAATTAATCTTTTAGAATCGGGTAGTCATCTGTTACTGACAACGGTGATAAAAATAAGCGACGCGATCTAGCTGTAGTTTGTAAATGATAAAAAGCCCTCCAACTAAATACTTAATTGAAAGGAAATTTGAATCCTTGTCAAAACACTCTTTTTAAGCTTAAAGCTTACCATTCTTTGGATATTCAATCAACGAAAAACAAACTACTCTTTCTGACCTAGAGGGATAGATTCATTGTCAAAATTTTGGAACTTTTTTGGTCATAAAAGTCAAGACTCTTCGAAGTGAAATAAAGGCAGCTGTGATAATAACTCTTAGTAAAGCGTTTTGACAAACAAAATTCGATGTAGTTGAAGACACAATCAGTTCTTGCTTCGAGAATAATATATGGAACCCACAGTAATATGGTTTCAAATCCAAGACGAATTCCATCACAAAATGTACATATTTTCGTCGATAATTTCATAGAAATTTTTATATCATATTTTCACATTGCTGATAACAGCATGGAAGCGATTAAAGTGTTGAAAAAAATTGAGATAAATAAATTACAGAAATTATCAGTTATAATTCGTTATGATCTTCAATCAAACAATAAAGGGAACTTATAATGTGCATCCAATTGTAACGATTAAATTTTATTGTTATACTTACATTCAGTTCACTGAGAGCTTCTGGGGAGATCTCTGTAATAAAGAAAGAAAATTATATAAATTATACCAGAATATTTTGTGGCTGATGTTGAGCTAGTGTTCGGTGAAAATATACAATTTATATTATTCAGTTTTCATCAGAAAGTTGAATTTACTTTTTCTGGTTCGTTCGAAGAAAATTTAAATTAGAAAGTAACTCAAGTTCATAATGTACCCACAGCCGCGATGACCATAAATATAATATTTTTACAATCAAATTTGTGATAATCATCATTAAAACCATGCCGTGAATTGAAACAAATATTAACCATATAAGGACAAACACAACCAATTCAATTCTGCAATCGGTGTGTGTCTGTCTATTATAATTTCAAAAAAAAAAGAAAAGAAAAAGATTCAATATCGAATGGTGTACTTGAATTCAATAAATGTAATAGTAAATCTAACTGGCACGTTCAAGACTGAAAACATTGCAGATATACTTGTAGATGGATCAGGTATGAAGAAAAAAAGAAAAGAAAGCCAACACCATAAAATGATTACTCATAACTTCTTGTATTAAATATTGACTTCTAGGCATAAAACATAATATTACCATCGCAACAATATTATGTCGGATTAAGGTGGGTTACACATTTGTGGCTATATCGCAAAAAATCAAATGTATTTTCCATTAATTAGATTAAGTCTTTGGGTGAAGCATAATAACAGAAATGAATAAGTTAAGATACAAGCAAAATGATTAAAACATGAATTTATTACACGTGCACTCTCGGTGTGCTTACATTCTTCGGAACATAGCACACGCTGTGATGGTATAACAAAGATCTTCAAATTGATCGATATATTCATTTCTTTTGGAGTCTCTCTTGAAGTTAATCAACAGCAATTAATTGATTGATTTTTATGGAGTTAATCATACGTGCAATTTTGTCTGTGTGCGGTAAATTTCTCCAATTACTAGAAGCTAGTTTAAATGCACAATTAAATTAATTGGAAAATTATGTACCAGGCATTTTTATAACGCTCTCCGGTAATGACGTGGTGAAAATGTTTTCTTTTTGTTTATTTTGTATATCATCCAACCAGCTATTATACATTTTACACCGGTTTTACGGTTGTGGTATGTGGTGGTCTTTACTCCATTTAAAATTCCTCTAATTAACTAACTAATTACGGAAGAAATGTACTACGAATGGAGAACTGATTTCTTATATTCGATTTGAGAAGTGTTTCGAAAATGTGTAATTAGATTTATAGATCGATCAGGTGCCGTTAAGAGACATCAATTACATTAATTGATTGTTAAAAGTCTACAGTGATTATCGTTGACACGTTTTTCCTAAATAAATGAGAAATTGAGACCTGACCCAACACACAACATACATAATTCGAACATCATAAACAAAATTTTGTTTTAATGGGAACGATAAACCCGATTTAAGTTTAGGTGGGGTTTATTCTGACCTACCCAGTCTCATTAATGTAATGGATTCCAGAGACGGTCAACGGTCAGTTAAATGCACAGCGTAATTTTAATTAAATTTTAAAATGAAATTGTCCAGCATCTACTGCACTGAGTTCATCATTTCTATCGTTTAGAATTTGATTCTTCTTGTCTGTAACAAGAAGCACCACCACCAACAACAACAACAACGAAATAATTAGTCTTCTCAAAATCAGTCTGACTTCCTCCTTTCGCGTCGAAATTCTTAAATTAGTTACACAGTACGGTGATGATGTCAAGGAACATTAACAAAATGTACAATGTACGACCTTCATAATGTATTTTTTGAAAGAGTAAAATGCAGTGGATTTAAACCGAAAATTGTAGCAAGTACGAAATCATTAAAATTCTCGCTTTTTTCCTCAGAGAGAGAACATAATGTTTCTTTAATTTGTCTGACACACTTATAATTTGCCGAAATTTATCTTAACAAGAATCTCACGCATTGACATCAATTAATTGACCATTCATGGAGTGTAATTGTTGCAGTTTGGAAAGACAAAAAATTCTCTGAATCATCAGGTTTTGTGTGTTAAAAAAATTGCAAATTTTGGTGGTGTTTAAGAGTAAACAAAGAACTATACGAAGCATGTAAATATAAACAATGAACGAACGTTAAATCATTGATTGACTCGTAAAGTGCAAATAATTAAACTAATTTGTAGAAACTCAATTCATTTCATACCAATTAATGAAACAATAGAAAAGCAAAGCCAGGTACCTGATCGATTTTCTACAGGAAATGTAGTTACAGTAATTGTTTTTAAGTTTCAATTCAGTTTAATTGTTTTGTTTAATTCTCGAGTACACACCTCCCTTTGGTCGTATTTGTTGAATCTTTTCTTTAGTTCGCAATTAAGATATGCAAAGGTGGAGTGAGAGTTAATTAAGAAAACCAATTAAAGCGAAACCTTGCGGTAAGAATCTATTCAAATTGTGTAATTGCACTCGAGGTTGCGCTAATCGAGCTGGTGAGAATGTTTTCCATTTCGATTAAATGGATATCGTTCGTAGCACCATCGCTCTAAGATTAGCAAACCATTTTCACAGTTAAATTCGTTTTTTCACGGGTCCTACAAAGAATCTAGTTGAGAGCATAAAAGGTTTCATGGTTAAATAAAACTTCAAAGCTAAATTACCATTATTATCGTTGCACGACCCATAAATTTCTGTTGTAAAAACTGACATAATCATCACTGCCAATCATCCCATATCAAAATTAAATACAAGATCGTTAACATTTTCATTAAATCAGCACTATTATGCGTGTCGAAATTCATAAAAGTCCCATACGGTTAACGGTGGACATTTCTATAATAAAAAACGACAAAAAGCCATAAAACCTACCATGCCAAAATGGCTAAATAAATGAGTGACCAAACGTTGTTGCCACAACATGGCAGACTATTTTTTTCGTCTCTATAAAATAGAACGTAGAACTTAGCCAAGATTATAGTCTCGTTCGAATCCATAAAGACAATAAAATGTTAATGAGAAAGAAGAATGTTTGTGCTTTACGTTTCGACGACATGGAAACTATACATTTGCATTTCTATGGCCTGTGAAATCGAAGAAGGGTTCATTGTCTCCCTGGAAATATAAACTTGTTTTCAGACGGATTATGTTCTTGATATTATGATTTTTATGAAAACTATCAGACTTGTTATCATCATAAATCCAATAGCTTTCAAAGTGTACAAGTCTTTAACTTCACGCTCAATTCAAACTATCCATCGGTACTAGAAAGTCTAACAACGAAAGTTTATTCAGGCTATGAAGCCATACGTACTGTGATTATTTAGCCGTGAAATTAATCTTATAAGACAACTTATGATTATCATCCTTAAATACATTTAAGGCATTGAACGATTTTTTGTATCTTCTTTCTTTCGCAAGACATAAAAACAAATTGATAAGTGAAATCTGTTCCGAATATCGGTCGAAGAATATAATTTAAGTTCTCGACAAAAAACCAAAATTAAATGAAAGTTATGAGCGAAATTTACGAAAACCAAGCATAAAAACGTGTTTCATTCATCACTGTCACGTTCCTCTTTCATCACATTATATACCATAATCCTATGGGGCTTAGTTGAGTTTGCCCATCATCAATAAACGAAACAAAAAAAAAACTTTTGAGCAAACTGTTATTTTGCCATTAGCTATTTTACATTGTCAAATTGCTAAAATCGGAGATCTTGTACCGAGCCAGCAACATGTTCGAACATAGGACATATCGATATGGCAATGGGTCCATATAAAAAAAATCATTATGCGAAAAGCATGTCAGAAAAGCGTTTTTAATTCATTAATTTTCGATAAATAAAATATAAATTTCCAAACATAGAAAATCACGATCCAAGAGACGTTATCTCCGCTGAATGTACAAATAATGTTTCGAATTTCCTATATATTTGTTTGCTCGATGAATAATTAACATTCATTTCATTTATGACACGACAAACGATGATTATGATGATGATGACGCGCAGATTAAGTCGGAAATGTTTTCAATTTTTCATTTCAACTGATTTTAGTGAAATGAATTTCTTTATCTTCCATTCCCTGACTAGTCTATTTTGTGTGATAGAATTTTATTCTTAGAACAACGGCGATCTTCAGTTCTGGAAAGTCGACTTGATTGAGTGTGTTGAACCAAGTTTAAAGAGAATTTATTACAGAATCCTTGGATCACTTACGGTAACACGCCATAATTTGATGGTCACCGCTCTTCCTTTGTTCATTCAACGAATAATTTATTTATAAAATTTTCTGACGACAAACTTTGCATTGTCTTGCTTCGGTTATCTGTTTGATTATCTTATCAGATTTAGCAGTTCGGCTATTGCGTACGTATTACGAATTGTTAGTTGGAAATTTTTTTGGTGAATCAGGGTAAACTCATTTGAAGAGAATGGTAATGCATACAAACCAGAGAAATGATAAGCGGCGCCTCGGCTGGGATGGAATGCGTGTGACGACACCATTTTTTGTATAAAAGTGATTCTAAAATGAAAATTCACTTTGACAAGTATTATCTCCCGTAGGTTCCATAAAAATCGATAAAAATGCGAGAGGCAACGTTGATCACTTCTCTGATACCCATATTTAAATAGCAAAGAAAATTTATGGAAAATTCGAACATTGTTCCGTCGATTAAGAAATACTTAGCTCTATTGTCTTCCGTTAGCTTCACATTCCATTTTTCTCGTAACTATACACAATGAATGTTTGACGAACACAAAAAGCTCATTTTCTTACCGTCCTCATCCAATCATACATTTCCTCACATTTAATGACAAATTCTATGACTTGTAATGCACATTCGTAAACTTGTTTTCACAATAAACCATTGTAATGGATGTCGTTTATTGACTATTAACGTTATTATTTACCAGACTTAGAAAATTCCATGTTGAGCAAAACATGCATCGTAATATAATGCACACAACATAATGACTAAGTAAATTGCGTTGCCAAGTGTATGTAATAAGTTAATTGAAAAGAGATGCGATCAATTTATTTGTCTACAGTTTTTGTCTACACTCAAAACGAGCAGTCATTTTAATTAAAATTAATTGAAATTGGTTTCCACTTCTTCGTCAATTAATTTAATTTACTTTCCCGTGTCGTTAGGCCAAGTTAGTGTGTCACAGGTTTCTTTTAATTTTATGTGTGTAGGTCAAGCATAAACCATTAAAATGATAATAATTTAAGGTTTAATATTCGTGACGTGACACATTCAAAATGCATATCATCATTTCACACAGCCACACCGACACGCTTTGCATTTTTATATTTATTTTTCTTCTTCCAAAATTTATGTTTATAATCTGGGTAAAATAAACAAACAAACAACCGACCGACCGACCTTTTTTCCAAATGGTAAATTAATTGAATCTTAATTTGGATAATGAAGAAAAGAAAAAAGAAAAAAAAAGTTGAACGGATTGTGCGGCGGTAACTAAACATATAATTCCATCAAATTATGCAATTAGCTTCTATAAATTGAACGAACATTTCACTATTATAAATACAGTTGAATTGCACAAGACGACTGACTGTATAACATCCGAGATAGAATAAAGAAATTCTGTTGTTAGTTTCTGCGGCTAGGCCATTTACAAAATAGACATGAAAAATTTAACAATCTGACATGTGATTAGGCTTAGAGCTTAGTGCTGAAATATCGCTTGAATAAAAATGTTTTTATTGTGATATGAATGGAAAATTCATTATTTACTAAATAAGATAACCCATCAGCTGTAGTGGCTAATGCATTAACGCAATGGCATTATATCTAAAGAGTAGAGAACGTGCCCGCTATGCGGTACCAGCAAATTACTTGTCACGAATAATCGATTTAGGATTTGCCCCCTAAACATACGAAACAAAACAAGGAACACACAGTCAATGTTTGTTGCTATTATTATTTCATTTGTTTTTGTTTCGTTTGCACAGAATGCTTGAAACGGAAAACAAAAAGTTTACTTGAAACATAGGAAAGATTTGTTTGATATTTTTTTGTCCCAAATTGTCACGATTGATTGTATTACGTACAGTTGTTTGTGTATTACGTTCAACTATTAAAATTGATTATGGTGATAGTGAGAAATGTGTTTGGTGCATGCTTTTAGCTTTTGGCAGTAAGGTTTTTTGATTTGTGATTAATGGGAAAAAGGAAATTTATTTGGGTTAAAGTAATTTATTTTCAATTATAATTAGCATTTCGCATAAGAAACAAATTGTTTTCGCTTCCGCGGTTCTTTAAATCATCGACCTTTTCGAAGCGTTTCTGTGGCTTGGTGAAAAATACCTTCAATGATACAAGTTGCTGGGTGCTGCGGGAATCGGCTCACATAACCAATTTTTTAACCAATTTTGTATAATTAGTCGTAGTAGTTCATTAAAGAACCCAATTTGATTCATCTTCCCAAGATAATATACAACTTTCGATACAATTGAAACAATCAATTCTACATTTTTATTTTCAAAATTCTAAATTCTACTCAAAATTACGTTTTTTATTAAAACCTCCGAAGAAACTAATTCTCTTACAAAAGTTCACCATTACTGCAGTAACGATAGAAAAAAAATTGTAAATATTGCATGAAAATTCGATATGCAACAAATTTTTGAGTAAACCGCGAGCTGCCAACACCAATTCGTCATTTTGAAAATTACAATAAAATGACACACACATTATGCTACTACTTCATCATCACAAATACACTCTCTACATTGCTATGCTGATGCGAATGAATCCATTCGAAATCAATCTAGTTACACAATCAAACACACACTTGTAATTAAAAGTGTGCGCTCATATAAATGTATTAGTGGATGGTTTCGTGGTCGATCATGTGTGGTCGACCACAAAAAAGACCACAAATGACCACAAACTTTAAGATGAAATAGCAGCTGAAATATTGGACCGATCGCAACCAAACTGGGAAAGATCGAAAGAGCTCACACCTCTTCCCCGGTCTTCCCCATAAAACCATTAAAAATTATTCGTTTTAATTATGTACGAACTCTATCAAAAGTGACCTTTCGGTGGTTTATACCACCGAAAGGACGCTTTTTAAATAGCTCAAATATACATAAAACGAATAATGTTTAATGGTTTTATGGGGAAGACCGGTGAAGAGGTGTGAGTACTTTTGATCTTCCCCGGTTTGGTTGTGATCGGTCCAATATTTCAGCTGATATTTCATCTTAAAGTTTGTGTTCTTTTTTGTGGTCGACCACAGAGAACCATTTTGTGGTCGACCACAAAAATGACCACGAATACATTTATATGAAAACATACGCACACACTTTTATATTTGATGTGTAACTAGATTGATTTCGAATGGATTCGTTCGTATCGTCATTGCAATATGAAGAGAATGTATTTGTGATAACGAAGTAGGATATGTTGTGTGTGTCGTTTTATTGTATTGTCATATTGATGGATTGAATTTCCAAAATGTCGAATTAATATTATGTGTCGGCAGCGATTTGTTCAAAAAACGGTTGCATCGAATTTTCATGTAATATTCTCAATTTTTATTCTATTGCAACGGCAGTAGTTGCGCACTTTCGTTATAAAATTAGTTTCTTTCAATTTTCGGCGTTTTAAACGGAATTTGAAAAAGTAAGTTTTTTTAGTAAAATATCTTAGTTGAATATACCATTTTAAGAATATGAATTAAATTAGTTTCATTAATGAATTACTTGAGTTAATTATACAAAATTGGGCATAAGCCTCGTGATATGGGCCAATTCCCGCAGCACCCTGACGAAAATATCAGATTTTAGATTGTATACAGCTTGTGGCGAATGACATTACAGTATTTTTTAGCAAGGGAGACTGATTTTCCAGTTCTTTTCACTCCGAACAGGAACAACAGATATAATGGCCTACGACTTGGAGTCGTTAAGTATTAGGAGTATGGTAGGTCTAAGAATAATTTAGAACATTTAGAAAGAGTTACAGGAATACAAAACCATTTTTCGTAGATGAGAAAGAATAGTTTAACACACAATTCGACCTGTAAAGTGTAAGTTGGATGAAGCGGGAATTTAGGGTTCGGTTCTCCAGAAAATTTAACTTCGGATCCGATCCGTATGAAAGTTTGTTCCAACGGATAGACTTGCTTTATAAACCTAATAAAATAAACAGAGAAAAATGGAATAAAATAGGAATTTTTGAAATAATGTTTCCTGTTTGGCATTATGAATTTTCGAGCTTATTCTAGATTCTTAGACTTTGACAAAATGGACCGATTCATATGTTTTCAATACGTAAAACTCATCTGTTAATGACAACGACTTCAAAATAAACGAATGAACTGTAAGTTCTGTTGATTTATATACAAAATCGTTGTTAAAATGAACGAAGTAATAGATTCCAAACATGAAAAAATGGTTTAACCAGTAGAACTAAAAGATTTGACGAGTACATTGTAATGTTTGGCTGTTAGAAACAAGTATATTGCAGGAAGAATCTGGAAGATTTTTTTGTTTTAAACTTTATGCTATTATTGGTATTGCAGGATTTCATGGGTATCATCTTCCAAGTCATAAAATAGGTTGACAACAAAGGATTGCAAATTTGAATATTTTTTACGATACCGAAAATGTGCATTACAATTCCACCCGAGGGTTTACTATCAGTTTATGTTATAAAGTTATGTTCGTTTCAATGGCCTTTCGACCAGGCAGCCATCAATTCAAAAGGTTTTACATTAATTTACGCTCTCATCTGTTTCTCCCATACGTGCAGTAAAAAAATATTCAAAAACCCATAAAATGAGCTACTTAATTTTTCATAAGTGACGATCATAAATTTCAATTAAATTATTACTTTTGTTGAAATTATGACATCTTGATACTTGCACATACATATATGAGATATTTAGCAATATAAAGTCGAATATTGTGACATTTTAATCTACACTTTAGAAGCTATAAGTGAATGGGAGAAAAAAAAAAAAAAGATTTATGGTAAAATGATTAATGAAGCTTCTGCTAACGACATTTTGTGTATGTTATTTCTTTGTGTTCTTTTTTATTTTAACTGATGATGATGATGTTGATGGTGTTAGTAACGTCTAAGGAAAAATATTTAATTGAATAGAACCCTCTAGATATTCTCACAAGTGAAAAATTACTCCAATGAATATGCAAAACGACTCTAACGAATATTATGCAATTAAAGGATAAATTGAATTACATGCAGGGTGAAGCGAAAAGGTTTATAGTTATGCCTTGATTCCATGACTTGAAAAAGAAATATTTCCCAGTTCCTGGAATCAGCAATCGTATTGAAAGCGAATAATTCTGCTAGTTAACACAAAAATAAAACTTTGAAGGTTCGATGTCAGTCTGATCAGATTATAAACAAAAATGGTAAGAGATCGTGCCGTTCTTCTGAACGTACAGAACGGTTAACGTGTAAAGAACATCTATAAATAGGCTATCGCCAAATGAAATTTGAATGGAAAGCCAGTTCCAGTCTTTCATCGAACCGTGTAATCTGCACGATTAAACATGATAATCAGCTGAAAATAAGAACAAGGTCACGGAAATTAATTAAAATTAAAAATAAAATTTTAAAGAATCGTTTAAAGTCACGGACCAGGGATTATCATCTCTGATAAACCAGGTGAAATGTACGATCAAACGCCGAGATAGATTCGTGACTAACAAATCCGTACATAGTAGAGCGGCCGGCTTCTTTCGTCAAAGTTCAACAAACCTTTAATTATCTCCTTTTATTTATCTGAGTAGCAACATATTTATTCTTTTCAGATGATATTTTCTTTATAAAATCGAAAAAAAAGTTTTAACAGCACTAATCAGTGCGTTTAGTGTGGCGTTGAATACGGAATCGTTTAAGTTCATTTGTTTGAAATTAAAATTTTAAATTCGAAAAATAAGAAATAAAAAAATAACGAAATATGCGGACGAACAGAGTACTAACATTTGTTGTATAAATAAATCAACCTATATCGTAGACTCCCACGATAGTTTTTTTTTTTTTTTCAAGTTTAGTCTCGTTCAGCTATACATTTCTTTGCTTATGGAAATATCGTACAGCTAACCAGCCAACCGTTTGAATAAATACAAAGCGATATATTCTAAATCTTAGTCGTTTATAGATTCAATGCATGATTTTAAAAGTGGAGATTTTTGTTTTCAATCCATACAATCGTTCGAAAATAATGTCTGTGCAAGTAGAATGTGTTTAGAAAATCTATAGAGATTGTCTTTTTTCTCTATCGGTGCAGCGTATGGATGGGCTGGAAACGTTTCAATAATTTAATTATGCATGCTAAACGATTGGGACCTCGAAATTACTATTTTTTATAGCTGAACCTATCGAAATCACAGTTAGACATCGTTCAATATTATGTAGGTAAGGTATTAACGGATAGGTATGTGTGCGTTATATCAGGCTATGAATAATAAATGTCTTTATGTGGATTTACAATAATTAACTGTGCAGACCACGCATTTCATAGCACTACATTAACAACATCTTTTTAATTCATTATATTACAGAATATTGCTATAAATCGACTGACTGTATCAGTGCCACATTCATTTATGAGTACTTCAATAATAAAACAAACCACTTGAGAAACAATAAATTTGATTTTTTTTTTTTTTTTTTTTGAGAAGATCAAGGCTATTAATGAACAATGAACACAACAGCTTTATCATCTATTTTGACTGTTTTTGATGTATGAACGTATATCGTGGCTAATAACTACAATTTTTTGTTCAGTTTTCTTTAATTAACCATCCAATTTATTTATGGATGTTGGCAGCATTTATAGAATATGTGTCTATGGTTCACACGTTTTCTTGTTAGAGTGGGTGGGTCCGTTTACCCTAATTGTCGTGTTAATTTAATACAAACTAAAGTTTTGAAAATCGAGGTTGTGCAAGAACAGGCTAAGAGGCACTCACGAGCGCGGTCGACCGAAAAATTTGAACGGATCAGTGCATTTTTTCACATAGAATTTTTGCTGCCTTCGTGATCAACTCAACTCAGAGGTGTTAATGGATAGCAACACTAAAGAGACCTAATTCGAATTTTCCTTTTGTTCTACTGTCAAACTTGAATTAGGTCTCCTTCGTTTATATTAGTGATATGCTGGTCGTTATTGTAAACTAAAAAAGTGGTATAGATTGCGTCACGAAAGTGATTAAGAACAATGTTGTCCTTCTTGGCTCTCATCTAAACATTTTTGTCAATTTGATTCTTAAATATTTTTCCAACCCAATCAAACCATTTCCATTTTTTTTTTGTCAAAATGTCTAACTTCAAGAAGGCAGTCCAGACACTACGTTTTCATTTGAAAATTGTCTGAACCATTAATTCAAATTTTCTCTTTTTTTTGCTTGACCTCACCTTAACCTTAAACAAGGTGACTAAAAAAAGAGCGGGATCGTGTAGTTCTTGTAAACTATTATAAATAATTAAATTTATGACTCGCACAAAAAAAAAACATAATGTGGCAGCAACAGCGACACACGTAAGAAATATGACCATTGCCCCGTGTAAATTAAATATTCCTCTAGCGAATAAAAAAAGACTAATCACCAGCTGAAAATCTTTATTGCTTGAGAATTAGCAGAACTGATGTTTCTTGTCTTGTAACGCATTAGCAAAAATGCGAACATTTATTTATTTCATTTCCACGAATTGACTCTTAAATTGGCAACAAAAAAGTAAGTGTGGACGGTTTGCATAAAAACCACATTTCATCGATGACCATGTAGTAAGACAAAAATATACCGTTTACGACATGCTTGATGATTTTTGAGCTGGAAAAGAGAGTTTTCTTCTTTTCCATTTTCTCTTTCCTGTCACCATGGGACCTCAACTAAATATTTAGTAGCAGTCACATAACTCTAAACTAAAAATATGGAGAATAAACTGCGTGTATCGATTTAACATCAATTTTTCTAGAAAATTTTTATTCACGTTTGTTTAACATTTCTGGTTTAATATAAATTGTCAACACACAGTATGTATATATGGGAATAAATGGGCAATAAAATTAATTCGAAAATTTGTTTAGGAGAAATACCACAATCTCTTGTCAAATATTTAAAAAAATATTAAATTTTTCAGTCGTTTTATCCAAAAATGCATTAAATACCAAGTAGTTAAACCCGACAAGTAAACGATAAATTTGTGTTAAGTAAAGCATATGTTTTTTAGTGACTGTGACGTCGAAAACAATATATATTGTGAAAGTCTAACAAAAGCCAGGTGTGTCTAACGTAATGTACAGAGAAAACATGTCTTTTGTAATAGAAAAACTCTAATATTTACCATGTTTACACATAGTTGAAAACAATAAATTTATGCTACAATTTAACTTGAGCATAAATTTAACCATAACAACATAGAAGTTGACAGTGGAAACATGCATAGAGAAGTTTGTAAAACGTTTAATAAATTTCATTGTTTAGGTAAATGCTTTCGGTTGTAAGTGAAGGAAAATTGAATTTCATTTAAAATTCAAGTTGACCAATTAAGTGGGTCATCGTTGAAACGGTGCTTGAGTGTAGAGTTACATTCACACACCATTGAATAAACTATAGTCGAACTTAATGACCCTTTAGTGACGCCATTGTTTTCTTCGATGCGGAAGGTACGATTTATGATAGCTCACTGATTTTGCATTTGATTTTATAATAAACTTAAAACGTAAAACTGAAGTGCTAGAGACGTGTATCTAGGTTTTGGTGATTGACATTTGTAGTGGGCGTTACCCGAAGAATAGTACATGTCGTTAGGACTAAAAGTCTTTTTTAGCGCGTGAGAAGTTTCCAGACAGAGCCGAAGGCGAGAGACGGAGAAAAAGTGCGACGAAGTCGCAGTTTTCGGGTCCTAGGTATGACAATGCTTCTTTCATCACGAGAGAAATTTTTTTTAATTTATTATCATTTCTGTTATAGACGATGGCGACAGCAATGAGCAATGATCCCAGAGCGTTGCGTTACGTAATAAAATGTTTATGTTAAAACAAATGAAGTAAAAGATTTTGTATATATTGGGTGATTTAAACAAACGAAGTATAAGATTAAAATTCAATATGGAAGACTCAAAATTAAGGTGGAATTTCAATGTGTTGTCTCTACAGTTTTGAAAAACCTATATGTTCATGTGTCTATTTAAAACTTTTACCGACAACGATGCTCAAATCAGAAGCAATATAAATATTGAAATGACAAATAGTTATAACGAGGTAAAGCTCCGATGTGTTTTTCTTCTTTACAATGCACAAATGTCGTAAAACTCTTCTAAAATTAACATTCTAATCAATGTCAAGTGTTCAATGAAATATGCAAAAAATATTTTCTTTTGTTGAAATAGCTTCAAGTCAATACGTAACCCATAAAGAACCATAAATACGTTTATGATAAATAAATAATATTTTTTTTGTTCATCGACTGCTGCAATGGAACTGCATCGTTCCCACGTTCGCTTATGCACAATTTCTATTATTAAACGTAATTATATTCGATTGTTATTTTATGTAATTGACTCGCTTTTACACGCATTCATAGAAATAATTGAAGGAGAAAAAGCCAACAACAGCAACAACAAGCGACTGTCTCGAGTTTTAAATTTCAAATTGGTTTAATGAAATATTAAATTTTATTTATTATAAAACTGCAATGACTGAATTAAATAATAAAAAGCCAGCAACAACCTTCATGGAAAAGATTACTTGTAATGATATTCTACAACGAAATTAATTTTAATTCATTGTTCAGTTCTCTCTTTTCTTAATATAAACTACAAGCTTATGCAAAATGGGATTTTACAAATTCAGTTTCAGAAAATATTAAAATTTTAAAAAGATGTTTTCAAATAAATAAAAGTGAATGTCATCGTTACAATTACCGAAAGACAATTCATTACAATCCATCATAGGATCAACCCAAACCACCCATACAAGAACCTACGATATATTTCTAAATTAAAACAAAAAATATTAATTTCAATGTTCGTCTTGTTCTAATGGGTAATCAGAGAGTTATTCCTTTTGTTAATGCAAATTGCATCAACGTTCCAAACGATTCGGCAAACTTGTTTATGTTTCTAAAACACACTGTGTGTTACAATTCAAAATTCTTTTCTGTACACCGAGCCGAAAGATTTATTTTCAATTGAAATTGAATTTTAATTGTAAATTTTGTGTGTTCATCGTTAGCTTGGCAAAAGTATAAAATCGATTTGTGAGATGAAACGAATGATCATCTGGAAATGATTTTATGGCAGAAAAAAAACAACATCTAAAACAACAGAAAACCAATGACGACCATCCGTTCAAAATGAGAACAAAATTTTTTTTTGTTTCTTAATTTCAATGAGATTTTTATCGTTTTTCAACTAAATACATAATTTAGCGTGTATCACGCAAAGTGTAAAATACCTAGTATATATCAACAGCAACACGTAGCTAATACGCAATTTAGATTCCAAAAATGTATAACTTGTGGCACTTTGCTACGCGCAATGATCGATCATTTACATGCTTCATTCTCTCGGTATTTTTCGTAGTTTTATGCCTATGTCTAATCAATTACAAAATTACTATACAAAGTCTAAAATACATTGAAAGGAAACGCGTTAAATCAAATCACCGATTACATCACTCAATCGTTCGATTCAATGAACAGAACAATAGACGTATTAATTTATCAATGAAACTCTGACAGAAAAAAATCTGCTGTAAACGAACTCATTTCACCTCATGGTACATTGTATACGTACGTACGCTGTACATAGGAGTATTACCTCAACCATTACGGCATCCCATAAAGCGAAGTCTAAAAGTCTACCATATACGTGAGCATGACTAACACTTTTCATCATAAAAAGCTGCATATTACTACGAAATACCGAAAATAAACCATCAAAGCCAAAATGCTAACGGGTACATTGGACTTTAATATTTTCGCGTTTTATGAAACGAAAAGAGCGACGAATGAAGGCAAGCGAAATGCTCTTTAATGATTTTATTGCGTCGAGTTTTTGGTAATAACAAGAAAAAGCAAAACCCTAATTTATAATACGCAAAGTAAAAGTGAAACGACAGCAAACAATTCATCAAATTTTGCTGTATTGTGGGTCAAGGTATAAGAAGTGTTTCTTGTACGTTTTTGAAAAATGACCAAATATTGGACACAACAAAAACAAGTGAGGCTAATAAATTGTAACGTAAAGCAAGTGGAGAAGAAGTAAATTTTTTCATTGCCGACTAAAAGTCAAAAAGTCATGATGGAAATGTTGATCATCTGACCTGATAACGGGATTTGGTGTTTTTTTTTGAATTACTATCGATAAAAGTTATATTTGCATATATAAAGGGACGAAGATGAATCGACAGCTATACGTAGAAACAAGAGTTGAGCTCTGGTTTATTGCTCTTCGTATTCTTTAAGTCAGCAAAATGTACAGAAGAATGTGTGATGAAACTTACGAAGTAAAAGATTTCACCTCAAACCCTAGAAAATAGCTTAAACCAGCAGAAGTAACAGATTTTCTAATTATACCATGTTACGCTTGCCGTAGAGCGTGGTACCGCTCATAAGTTAACTAGATGTGAAGTTAACCATTTGAATGCAATATTCCACTAATTTTTACGGAAGGTGTTGACGTACAAACCCAAAAAAAAACTAAATTTATAACGAAACAACTCGATCTGTTTGCGTCAAAAGTGACCCAGAGACATCTTATATGCTCATAGTTCTGATCTGATATTTTAAATAAACGTTCGAAGTAAAATCGATAACATTTTATGTATGAAAACATGTGCTACAAACGCACGAATAGAGTTATTTTACCTGTCACTAGCAGTTCCAATTCACGTGGGTAAATACTAAAAACTTGTACACAGCCGCCACATGAAACGAAACTTTGTATTTGAATTGAAACATAAAGTACAAACCGAGTTTATTTTACCAAATGTACCGAGGTTTATTTGAAATAAATTTACGTCAATTATGCAACATTTTTTTTTTGTTCCTAATACACACACAGACATTGGGAATAGAATCATACAGAGACTTGCGCGTTTCGAATCAAGTTCAATGAGAAAACATCCAGTGAAGGAAGTTTGTAAATTTTTGATAAAAAACCATTTTTTGTTAAAATGTTTTTTTTTAAATAAAATGATCCATGATGACTAACGTAACTGGAAAAATTATTGAATAACACACGGTTCATTGGTTGTGTTTAAAAAAAAGCCCCCGCAATGCCATATTCGTTGCTAATGACATAGCATGTGATGTTCTTTGTATCATAGGTATATTATATCAATGATTTAACAGAATTTTAAAAAAAGACAAAATCATTGCGGGAACGGCAGCAAAAAAAGAGCAAGACCAACAACTGCTGTACTTACACAAAATTATAGGTACCGCGGTATTTCCTATTTTATTATCCAAATTCACAAACTAGCAAATTCTGTGTTGAATTTCCTTGATTTTATTTATTTTCTGTGTGTCACGCACTGCAGCATTACAATATTATTAAATATATTCACTCGAACCAACACCGAAAGGGCTGAATATAAATGGGTTCCATGATTTCACATATATGAATTTTTGAACATCAGGTTAAACACCTCGTTTTATATTGTGGAACATGAAACAATTTTTTTTTTTAATTTTTCTGTTTCTTTGAATTAATAAATATTTTTAATTCGTTTTCAATACAAAAATTTATCGAAACGCACACCTTTATTTAGGTAGACTCCTATTGTTTACCAACCCGTAAAGTATATGCCTTTTAATTATATTTATAATTATTTGTGTGTTCTCTCCGCTCAAAATGCATAAATAAGCAAATCAACGAACATTCAAAACACGCACAATAATATTATATTGAACCGTGTAGTACATTTGAGTGTGATGTATAGTTTAAATAGTACTACTTCTCTGCGGATATTATTTATTCTTGAAAATGAAAAATTTATTTAGAGCTCTCAACAGTTCGGATTTTAAAATAACAAGGTCTCCATACGAAAAAAGTGCACACACTTTATCATCTACTATTTAGAAATAGACACTAAATTCAATTCAAAAACATACAGAACAATATAACGTGCTGCGACTGATTCCTACAGAAGACGATTGGCGACTAACGACGACCAGAAAATCGTTTATTCGCTTTTTTCGGAATCTCAATTTTTTCATTTCATATATTAGTGGCTGTGAGCCATATATACTGTTCGGTATATACACTTGATATGTATAACAACACTTTAGAAATGGAACCGAACAGCCGTTTGTTAATAAAAGTTTTGTTCGTGTGAAAGATATGAGGAATAAAATTGTTCGGTTGATGTAGGACATCAAAGCGCAGGTACCAAAGGAAAAATTTCGTTGGGAAAGTAAATTGAATGTATGATGAATGGTGAAAGAGATGTTTTTAGCCTTTTTGGCATGGTAAATATTATACATTATAAGAAACTACGACACGTCTTCTATAACACTGTAAATTATAAGCGATGATGTTTATTACGAATATTACGAATGTGGAATAGGGAAATTAGCAAACTATTGAAGACGACGCCGGAACAGAAAAAGCTTTGTTTTAACTATACGGTGCAACGAACTTTCAAAATGTTCCACTTTCAAAATGATGGGAGGATTTTAATTACATTTTTGATCGGTTCTCCCATTCAACATTTTCTTTATAAGGAGTTTAAATGTGACAGGAAGCATTTTAACACAAGGAGGGCACTCTGGTATAACATTGTTCCGATGAGAAACGTTTTAATTTTTTATTTTTCAATAAATTCTTTTCGCATAATACACGTCAATGCATGGGATATGTACGTTCGTTTGTGCCCCTATAGTTTCGTTTAAATATCTTTTTTTCCCAGCTGACGTAGAGCAGGTGGTCTCAAAGTTTGATTTGAATTTATACTCTGCAAAACTGATATTGATGTGTGCGCAATGGAATAAAATGCTTAGACGAGACAATGAAATAAAGTAATTAATTTTTGCAAACTCATTGATTAATCATAATCAGTGAGAAAGTTTAGAGAAAGGACAATTTTAAACAAAACAAAACCGTCAGTACAAAAATAAAAAAAATGTTTCTGATCTCTTCATTTTGTCGACGCCTTGTTAATTAAATAAAGACGGGTATGCCATATGGTATTACAGACATTGTTAAATTTAATTAAGTACTGGCAAATGCTGTTTTTTTTTTAATATTTGCGCCGCTATAGGTTTCAGAGTTTTCAAGATAGAAAAACGAAGGGACAGACAGCTATGTCAACTGTTAACCACAGCGATGGCAAAAATAAACGAAAAACACGGGCTTATGTCCTGTTATAATAGAAAAATGCACACCAAAACTAATGAAGTAAAAGATTTTGTATTCAGATCTGTTAAATACGGAGGTCGAAAGAAGTAATAGATTTAGTGGTCGTCTGCAAAACAACAACGACAAAATAGGGAAATTGTAGATCGATCTTTTCGTTCAATTTGAGCGGCTAATCAACGAAGGACTTGTAAATAAAACAGAAGTTCTTTCGATAATTCTGGAAAGTACCCGTCGTAATAGGCAGAATCGAGGACTTTGATATCAAGCAGAAGAGGCTTGCTCGAAGAGGAAATGAAACGACCGGCTTTTATATACTGCCTCAAAATCCGCTGACCTTTAAGTGCAACTTTTTCAATTTAAAAACCCTTTGATGTTTCCTTGCATCTATGCGACTGTGCATGCCATCAACAGACATTTATTAAATGTCTTCGTTAATCCAAAGCTAACGTAAATATTTACGTTGCAAACTGAAACTAATAATTCGTAGAAATTAAATGTTAGTGTAGAGACCGCAAAATGGGGAACATTCACTAAACTATCATAGTTTAACTATGAGATAAAAGTCGTTGTTGTTTAATAAACAAATCTGTTCGGTTTAAAATATTCAAATATTCATGATCGCTGTTGTTGTTGCATAGAAAAAGATCCGCAACTAAGTACAAATTATCTCAACTTCAATTTTGCCCCACACGTGACTAAACTCTAAAAGTCAGTTGTTGGTCGACACTTTTTCTATGCACAAGGCCTCACATATTAACTGTTCTCAGATTTAAATAATAATTTAGCGGTTCGATCATTACATATACGTCGGAGAACAATCGAAACATTCAATTTAAGAGTCAGACATGTTCCGTGTGTAATAAATAAATTGAACACAAAATACAGCTAATTTCTTTGTCACATCAGCGAATAGAGTACGGAGTACAGTAGCTAGATGTAACAATATGATTAACGCAAAGAGATAAGCATAACGCTATCGAGCTACAAAATAAAGTGTAGTGAAAACACGTCAATGTTTACACACATAAAAAGGGCTAGTTAATGACCGTTTCCGATTAACAAAAAAAAATCGAATTAAATGGGTCATACCAGCCAGCAACATAATAACAACAAGTTTCACTATTCATTACCAATTAGACGATCAAAATATGTAATTATTTACCAATTTAGCTGCGATACGTTGTAAGTTCCGATTTTTTTCCGAATTTAATTTGTGGCAATAGATATTTTCTAAGGTGCGTCTTCTACATCATACATGCTCTCTCCCATATATATTTAATGATCACAATCTATACGATCTGTTCTCCGTGATAGATAATTTCATTTTGAAGTTTTTTTTTGCTTTTTATTTCTCCTATCGATTGCATTTGTTATGTACTGCAATTACGGAGGCAAAAACATATTAAATTTTTTATGCATTCGCGAAGCATAGTTGAGTATAATGTAAGATTAAAATGGATGAAGACAAAAACTGATTAATTGTAACACGCAAGTATATTAATGCTTAAGTATATGATGCGAGTACATAAATTATGTTTGAAATGGTTGTTGTTACAGATCTCATTAAATGCTCCATTGAATTTAGCAACAATAATGTGAGCCAAATATTGATTCGAGAAAAATACGGAACGTGATACCTGTTCCGCAGCTGGTGCAATATTTATGCATTACACCTACAACTTGAAATCTTGCAGTACTAATTGCAATTTGGGTATCTTATTACATTATCGGGCTTGAGATAAAAAAAAGTCTTAATTTGATGTCGAGTGTCCATTTGAACCAGAACCACGCAGAATTTCAGTAAGCAAAAACCACAAAAAATAAGATGATCAAAATGCTTTTAAAGTTATATACAGTCAATGTGTTAGGTTAGGTCATCTTTATTAGTTATGTGTCCATCAAGTTAGTGTCTAGGTTTGCTTCAGCTGTTTTTCGAGCTGATCAACTCATATAAACAAAACATAATACTTCTGCGTCTTTATAGTGGTTGCATAGTCACATATCGGGCTATAAATATTGAGAAGGAAGGTAACGCAGATCGCCATGGCGTTTTATTAAATACATGGGAGTTTTTCCACCAAAGAAATTCACCAAAATCGAATTTTGTCTGGTTAACTTTTAGTATGAAAAAGGTGTGCTAAAGGGGTATTACAATCTGTGTGACCTCCCCAAGTGCAGCATTGGTTACACGAACGCCTATGATATTAGTATCAGCACAGCACGCATAAAAACAGTTTGATTGTATGAGTGGACCAGCTGGTAAAACAGATGAAAACTGAGACAGAAATTCGATTGACATTAACTGTAACTGAGACTTCCGAGACTTATGAGGAAGTTGTTTTATGAGAATCAGGGGTGGTGTTATTGAAAACCAGTGAAAAGTCTTTGAAAATTGCCAGACAAGTGGCTGTTGAGCAACTTTCTATTTTCCGCCTTTTCGCAGTCTTTTCATTCTTGTGATAGGGGAAATCAAAGTCTTCTTCATTTTAGCGAATCTCACTGTCGTATCTGCGTTGCTATGGAAATTATTAATACTCCCAGGTAACGAAATAAAGCAACAAGAAAAAACGGACGAAATACAAGAGTCATAATAGACGAAATTTAGAAGTGAAACAACATGAAAAAACGGACGAAATGCAGGAAATATGAGAATACAATGACACCGAGTGTTCGAAAAGACTACACATCCCGTACACATATTATACTCTCCAAGTTCACTATTTCTCACATTAATTTAAATATTGATCGTTGAAGTTTTAAAAAGACGAACAAAACGAAAAAAAAAACAGGTTTTCTTCAGTGTAATCTAAAAAAAACTATTATGACGAATTCAAGGTGGATATGGTAACAAACAGACGCCTATGCACTGCAGCTCATTACAATACGTTACAAATTGTTAATATTGTACACAGAGAACAGTACTACACACACTTGTTATGTGTGTTGAATTTTATCAAATGTTTTACGGCCTGATGCTTGCTACAAAGTGTACGACTCTGTTACAGGAAAACGCGGTTAGCATACACAGGCTGTTGGGAACAATAATCTTATCACATAATTTGTAGACTCAGACTCAGCGGATAACAATGAACCAATAAAATATCAACATACAACAGTTTTCTGATGACGAAATGTGTGTAATTGCGATAACCGAATGATAACATCACTAATGTGTGTATCGTACAACGAAACTACATTTTCAATAATAATGAAAATCGCACACCATCGAAATTGTAAATTAAATTTCGATTGATTAGAATAAAAGGCGAAGAAAACTTCCATCAAATTATGTTTGAATACAAATTTATAACGTAACGTAATCAAAAATGGAAAATCGATAATTGATTTCAATGTGTTGATATTTTAACAGCCACCACCAGTTATATATTTCGTAATAGGCTGTGTTATCCAGCTGGTTCGATACATGCACTCATGTAATGGAGGTATGCTTTCGGATCTTTTACAATTCATTTATCAAAGATAGTTTTTATGCCCGTTTAAAACGTGTACGGATCAGTATTCGCAAAGCATTGCTTTGAGCAATTAAAGCGTTTATTTAGTAAATTAAATTAAAAAATTAACTTACATGCTTGTGTGACACTGGATAAAGATAAAACACTACAATAAAAAACTTCAGATGTGACACATTTGACAGTTGGTGTTACCTGATTCCGTGTAGAGATGGGAGAGATTCACAGGGGTGACACTACTTGAAAAAAAAAATGGTTCAACTCTCAGCGCCATGGGTTTCTCTTTGTGATTTTCAAAACTAAAAATCTCAGTTGTGTCGGTTCTGTCAGTTGAGACCGTTGAGACGGTTGAATCATCCTTTTGTCAATTTTTTTGTTTGTTATTGTTTACGATGTTTGCGATACGGTGACTACGAAATAGGCTATTATACGGGCAGCATTTTAGAAGATGTTCTGGACACGTAAGAGAAACGGTAATAGCGAAGCTGGATTTGCATTACTAAAGACTTGTCACTTGTTGTTGAACCCATTGTTTAATGTGTAAAATTACCTTCTTGCTAACAGTTCAAGATCCCATCGATATCGAAATTAAATAATATTAAGGCAACTGTTTTATAAAAAGAGTCGACACACGATTCGAATAGGCTAAAAGTACTAAACATTTTTTTAAAGCTCCTATTTTGTCCTAATTTATGACAATTTGTTTCCTAAATTTAAAAAAAGGAAAATTAACTGTTTAGTATTGCATCTCTATCATCTTCATCATCTTTCAACATACTGGACATACTGCAGTACCTTTCCCCCATCTACTCGCTGAACCAAACACTAATTACGACTCTCAACAACTTCAACGTACTCGAATAATCCTAACATTTCCCTTGTCTGAAAAGTCTCTGCTGGCCATTCTGCTGCAAACTCTTGTACGGTACGGTACGGTTCAATAAATATCCTAAAGGGCGGTCGAATTGGTAAGCTTAAAATTTTAATGCAGAAAACAGCAAACAATTTTATAAACCCTATCCACGACCACAAAAATACAAAGTCAGCAATTATATTTACAATATAAAGATAACATCAACTAAGCTACGGAGCATTGTCTCAGATGATTCAAGGTCACGTATGGATGTAATATACAAAGCAAATTAATACTACATATCGGGCAGTGTATAATCGTGTGTAGTGACATATTTGAAACTGAAAGTGGAAATATTGTTAGTTCAATGAGTTAGAACAAAACAATTTTTTACAAAAATACATTTGATCGCTTAATTACCGCAGTGCCTTTCACCAGATTTTTGTGTTATTGTTACCTAAAAACGTCTTGAAATCCGGTAAACTTTGTAAATCTGAATTTTTTATGAAGCAGATTTATTTGTCTGTCTTTGAGGTTCTTACTGTAGAATAGGTCAAAATTATTATTCATCGTTCAGTAAGATACAAAAATTGAAAGTTAGGAATTGTATTGAAACATGTACAAAATAGAAACCTCATTTAATGAAACAAAATCATTTTCAGCCCAGCCATGAATTGCAATAGTATTGCAGATGACATTTTCGATGAATATATCGAGTACATCGAGTATGACGATAACGATGATATCGACGATCTCGAAGATAGCAAAGAAAATCGTACGAACAATACAGACGTGGTCGGTCAAAGAGTTTCAAAAGAACAATACTCGCGAATGGACCAATTTCATAAAGGTAAAACTCGTTTTCGTTGTTGTTTAAGGTGAACGTTACTTTGCAATAATTACCAAAAAATTGCAGAGAATTGTGAAGCCTTGGTTGAGGGGACCGTTTCTGATCAGCTTTGGGACGATTTAACAACAGATTTGAACGAAATGGGTCCGTCCGTGCAATCTGTTCAAGAATGGAAAAGGAAATGGACGCTTCGTAAATACTACCACAAACGGCGGTTGCTTAAAGGTTCCAGTTCCAAAAATGTCTCAGGTAAACAAATCAGTTATCTATCTAAGTGAATCCAACTGCACAAATGCATTAAAATTTATAATTCTTCACATTGCTAGCTGATAAACCACCACAATCCAAAGCTGATAAACCGTCACAATCCAAAGCTGATAAGCCATCACAATCCATAGCTGATAAACCATCGCAATCCAGTCATTCCGTCGAAGAATCTTCAGGTGGTCACAGCGAATTTGAAATAGTGGTTTTAAAGAAACTCGACAAAATATTAAACAAGCTGAATCAAGTGATTGAAACTCAAAGTTCCAAAATGGAATAGTTTTGTTCAAAACGATGCTTTATATCGGATACTTATAAATAAACAAACTGAATGAAGTGATTGAAAGTTAAAGTTCCAAAATGGAATAGTTTTGTTCGAACGGATACTTAATAGCGGATACTTAGAAATATAAGTGTTATTTTGCTGTAAGCAATTAAATGATGTTTAAAATTAAAATAAATAAAAATGGCAAAAAAAAGTATTAATTTCAATGATTCATAACGGAAAATTAAAATTAAAAAGTTTTCGAACATTACGATATCTAAGTGAAGGAATTGATAGCGGTAAAATACGGTAAAATGCTATAAAGTACACGGGAATAGTCATTTGTGTACCTCATTTGTAAGATTGATTTTAGACAATTTCGCGAGTTGTAGGCCGAATGTAGTGAGGCTTACAAGCGAAAGTGTCTAAAATCAATCGTTCAAAGCAGGTACACATGTGAGTTTTCAAGCAAAGGGCCGAAAACTGGAGAAAAAATCAAAAATTAACCTCCTTTCGGCATGAAGCATGAAAATATAATTTGATATCTCGTATCACAATGAGTAGATATCAAATTACCTCCCTCATATGGTAGCATACCATTCTTCTGTAAGGAGGGTGAGGATGATTGGAAGAACAAAATTGAGTCTTGTTCTTATGTCATATCGGTACAGTGAAAAAAAAACCTCTCCACGAGAAATAGTGGAAAAAATCTGAATCTAAATGAAACTAAACGATTGCAATTGGGCGATTCAATTTCTTACCTTTTATTCATTTATCCATTGATAGATTTTCAATTTCGGCCATCACTTATATTACAAAATTCACTGTAATGTATTGCTCACTTTGAGACTGATCAATGAGATGGTTGATTGCGTAATAATGCTTCAACAAAAAAGTTCGACATAAATTGTGATAAAAATATGAAAAAAATTCATATTTTCATCAAAATTTCTGAAAAAAAAATTCATATTTTTATCGCAATTTATGACGAACTTTTTTGTTGAAGCATTATTACGTAATCAACCATTTCATTTTTCAGTCTCAAAGGTAAGCAATACAAAGTATACTTTGGGGAGGAGGTCATGCATATGCAGATACCCGGGATACACACCACGTTACATACAAAAAATTGAGCCTTGAGCAATACATACAGTAATATACGTGATGGACCGAAACTGAAAATCTATCAAAGGATAAAAGGTACGAAATTGAATTTCCCAATTGCTATCGTTTGGTTTCATTTAGATTCAGATTTTTTTCACTATTTCTCGTGGAGAGGTTGATCTGAATGATCTGAATCTAAATGAAACCAAACGATTGCAATTGGGAGATTCAATTTCTTACCTTTTATCGATTGATAGATTTTTTAATTTCGGTCCATCACTTATGTTACAAATTTCGGTGGAGCGTATTGCTCATCCTTGAGACTGAAAATGAAATGGTTCAACATAATTATGCTTTTTCAAAAAAGTTCGACATAAATTGTGATAAAAATATGAATTTTTTTTTTCATAAATTTTGATGAAAATATGATTTTTTTTTCATATTTTTATCGCAATTTATGTCGAACTTTTTTGTTGGACATAATTACGTAATCAACCATTTCATTTTTCAGTCTCAAAGTGAGCAATAAGTTACAGTGAATTTTGTAATATAAGTGATGGACCGAAATTGAAAATCTATCAATGGATAAAAGGTAAGAGAATGAATGTCCCAATTGCAATCGTTTGGTTTCATTTAGATTCAGATTTTTTCATTATTTCTCGTGGAGAGTTTTTTTTTCGTCCATTTGGTTGACTTTATTTTAAATCGATTTAATTTCACAATCATAAATTGCATTTTGCCACACTTTATATTTGTTTGATCAAATGTGCACAAAAATGTCCGGCGAATCTAATTCGTCAAATTCGTGGTAACAAACAATTTTTTCTAATTTAGAGACTGAAATTCAAAGGTTTTAGCGAAAATTATTTTTTATTTTTTTCAGTTGAAAACATTTTTCACTCCAAATATGAGTTTACTTTCATCCGAATCTTCTGTTTGTCACCAAAATTTGCTCAAGTCCATTCTCCTGATCTTCATTCTCCTCTTCTTCGTTCTCATCTTCTTCATTTTCTTCCTCTTCAGTATCTTCTCCTTCATTATCTTCTCCTTCATCCTCTTCTTCATCCTCCACCTCTTGCTCCTGGTCATTTTGTGTTAAAAAGTCATCGAAATCGGAATCGTCGGAATCATTCTGAAATATGAACGTTCCAATGAAACGAAATGAAACGAAATTAAATGAAAATATCTATAACTTACTAGCATTCCCATGCACCATACAAAGGAGCCATCATTGTTCTATTGACAGTAAAAAATTATTCAATTAAAAGAAGATCCTGCTGGTTGAAAAAATTATCAAATATTGGGACTTCAGTTATCTTAATAACGTTAACCAGACCTCACACTCAAAAATAGCATGAAATAAAGAATTTAGCAAGAAATAAGAAGAAGGAGAAAATAAGGAATTTTTGGGGTCAGAAGTAGGATTTGTAAATTCAATGTAAATTGTAAATAAAGCAAATATTTGAAATCGACTCCAAACGAAAAACATTTTTTAGTTTGTTTTCACGTAAAGGATTTGTAAGCAATGTCTGACTGAATTAATTAATTCAAAAGTAGCTGGGTGTAGACCTTTTTCTGTGGTCTACCACCAATAAGCAGGAGACGTTCGTATTACACTCCCAAAATTTCAGCTGCTAAACATAATTTAGTTACTATATCGATCATAGTAAAATATATATTATATCTATACATCCCGAATGGGCAGATTATTGCATTCTATCCAGCCCATGGAAAAATTGCAATCGAGTTGCATTTAGTGCAACTAAAGCTCGGATCAGGAACCCGTACAAGCGAATATAAAAATATTCAATTTAGTGTCAACTTACAATGTCGAGCTACATCCATCGGAATTGCACATTTATTCCAACAAAACTTAAATTGAAACGTTTTATTTGATATTCCATCGATAGAGGACCTCTATTAGAGGTCAGGCTTAGAGATCTGAATATTTTTGACCTGACTTGAATTAACCTGAAACCTGAAGACAGCCATCAGGTACATCAGGTTCAACCAGTCAGGTCCATTTTAAGGTTTGTATGAAAAATTGTATATAACCCGTATTGTTTTGATAGCTGTTAGATTTCGTCTTTTCGAAACTTGTACCTTTTGCCATTTCATGTACACTTCATCCGAAACCGAAGTAAAAGAAGAAATATTAAATAATCGGGTTATGCAATCTTCATCTCTTTTGTTTGATAGAGATCGGGTAAAAATAAGGACAAAAAGGAAAGTTAATAAAGGTAACGAGGACAAAAATAAGGAAATTAAGGAAAATAAGTAGTAGTGCGAGCCTGACGTTAACAAATTCAATTTTTATTATTCTAAATGCTAAGTTGTACTAAGTACTTACTACTTTTAAAATGAACGGTTTGTTTTCGTTATTTTTGTTATTTTGTTCCATTGCTGCAACGAATAATGTAGCGAATACAGCGGATACGAAAAGTAAAAGGGCGATTTTTGGCAACAATCAAAGAGATTGCTTTGGTTTTACATGATTTTAGAATGATTGAATTTGAGAACAATAGTACATTACCATACCAGTTAAGGAATTTGATTATCTCGTATCCAGATGAGTAAAAGAATCCGAGGGCGTCAGCCCGAGGTACTTTTGCTCATCGTGATACGAGATAACAAATTCCTTCACGTGTATTGTATGACGTTTTACTTTACGAGCGAAGGAAAGGGTTTTCACTAGTGAGCGAAAGGCCGCATTCCCTCACTAGTAAAGTAAACGATTGTTACTAACTATAGGAAACGATAGACAGTGTCTACTTTACATTGATCAATTAGAAGGTAAAAGGCGAATCAACTATTTTATCCGTACGGGTATCTCCGAACTCCTTATTATTAGATAAAAATGTCGGTAAATTATTTCAAGTGAGATGGCAGTCCTACTCGCCCTTTGTAGATTTTTTTTAGTTCATCGAAGTCAGGAGCCTGTTGAAGGCTTTAGTTACGTTGCAGTTAATTACAGGCACATTGAAACAACAAAGTTCTCCAAAATGTACAATATTTTATTCAAAGATTTTTTTTACAATTAAACAATTAACTATGGTGGCACTTGTGGCATTTGGCCATATTTGCCAATACTTTTTTTTTTAGCTGCATCAAAAGCTTTATGATAAATTGCATGGCTATTCTCAGCAACTTGTAGAGTTTTTTTGCGCAAAATATCATTTACTTCTTTTCTGAACATATCCAGATTGAGTTTAACAGTAGTTTTTTTTATTTCTTCGGAAACATCTTCGGAATGTTCCGGACAGCCCAGTCCTACGAGTTCATTACCTTTTAAAGATGCCACCAGTTTTCGTGATAGAAACTTTTCTTGGCAAATAAACGGCAATAGAGTTCGAATTTTTTTAAATAACAACTTAAAGCTAGACATGAATAGTAAGGTCGGATAAGTAAAAATCTGATTTTCCGTATCTGATGTTATTTCGCATTGCTTAAAAATGCCATGCTGAGCGAGCGGACAGTAAGCTTCCAAAGTATTTTTGCATGCCTCACATTTGGTTGAAAGCAAAACATTTTTACACACATTAGCAGACTCAAAAACGAAAGCATTTTCTTCAAGAACGTTCAAATCAGATTCTTCTTCATTGTCAACATCCAGCTCAATTGTGTTTTCATCGGGGTCGGCTTCATCCACATTTTCTTGGCAATCCATATCATACAAGTCATATAAGTCTTGTAAAAGAGCGAAACCTTTATCATCTTGACAATTTGATCGCATTGAATGTTTGGCTGTAAGATTGTTCACGATTAGACTGGTAAAAGCTGATCGGAATTGAAAGGCCATCGGCTGTTTTTTAGTGTGACAAGCTGACTTTATGTTACCGAAAAAATTTTCCAATCCATCCTGGTTCATTCGTCTCAGTGAGACTGACTTAATCCCTAATAAAAATGAAAATGTTTATTAGGGGCTGTTCGTAAAATACGTTTCGTTAAATTGGTTATCTTTGAATCTCCTCTACTTGTCACACTAAAATTACACCACTCAACTCCCTTTCCTCAGACTTGTGAAGTGACATAAATACAAATACAAATTACTAAAACGAAACTAATAAAACTAATATAAATTAAGATTGGAGCATGCTAGAAACGAGCCGTTCTTTCACCTAAACTAAGGAGCAAAACTGTATGTATTCATTCGATTGATAAAATATCGATTATTTCCTTAAAATCGATTATCGATATTTTCATAAAATCAATATCAATCGAATGTTTTATCGATCGTACTGATAATCGGTAAATATCGACCGATAATCGGTAAATATCGACTGATAAATCGATAAATAGTGACTGATAATTCGATTATCAATCGATATTTATCGATAAAACAGTCGATTAATACAGTATCGATTATTTGGAAATTTTATCATCGACTGATGTGTTAAGAGGCTCCGAGCGTACGCTGAAATTGTAGCCTACATGCACACATTTCGTAAAACCTACGTCACGAAAGAATGGGGATGAGTATGCAAAAGCAGCTCAGAAACTACTTAGAAAAAACATTTTTGTGCCGGAACAAAACAATATACCTATTGCCAAGCATTTCTTGGTTAGTTCCATGTAACCTTTGACTGTTGAAATTGTCTTCTTCAGCACAGAGCTATTGTTGTTGAATTTCAGCGTGCTTTTATCAACAAAATTCATTTTTTCAAGAGTTGAAATGGCATATTCCCAGAACCTGAATTGTTTTTCTTTGTTTTTCATATTAATCGCACTGCGCAGTGGATTAACACTTCGCTTTCCGGCGCCATTCAAACTGTCAAATAGGTTGTTGAAAAATACTAGAATATGTCCAGTTCCACCAAAATCTCTAGGCAACTGTTTTTGTTTTGAGCAATACAACATAAGGTTACCGAAAGTATTGCTAAAAATTTGTGCTGCCACAGAAACCTTCATTTTGAGGGCTTTGGGATCAATGTGTTCTGGTGTAATTTTACGAAGAAGACGAGTAGTGCTGCTGATGTTAATATTGTAAAAGTCTCTGATATCATCCCAGCTTGCATAATTGGCATCACTTTCAACTTGAATTTCTTCCGTTTCGTTCAAGGAGTTATAGTCCCACACATCAGATACAAAGTGCTTTAAATTCTTTGAATAAAGGTTGTTGCGTAGAACTTTGAGAATGTGAGGCGGGTCGAAGCAATGAATGATAATATTGCCTTGCACAGTATACGATAACAGTTGACCATTTTGTTTAACATTACGTAAATTCGGATACGCAAGCAAATTCACTGCTGATGCATTTGTTCCCGTTTGATCACAGACAGATCCAATTATTTTCATTCCTGAAAACAAAAATGAATGCTGCATAAGCAAAGATATAAATACATTTTTTATAGTAAAGGGCCATTCATAAATTACGCACGCTCTTAATGGGGTTTGATAAAAGCGTACTCTTCATACATTGTTGAAATTTTCTCCAGACCTTTTGGCGAGCAAGGGGGAGAGGGGTCTGAAAATTCAAATTTAGCGCGTGCGCAATTTGTGAATTCAAGTGACAAATAAAAGTTCTAAATTGTACATTTAGAAATATATATTAGGTCAAGAATACGTAATGCCAACAGAGTGGCAGCCTCATTAAGTTACGTGCGACCGAAATATTAGATTGTAATCAATCGCGGGTAGATTATTAAGATCACCGGTAGGTTATTTTCGTTTGCCGGTAGATTATAATCAATTGCCGGTAGATTATAATCAATCGCCGGTAGATTATTAAGATCGCCGGTAGGTTATTTTCGTTCGCCGGTAGATTATAATCAATCGCCGGTAGATTATTAACATCGCCGGTAGGCTATTTTCGTTCGCCGGTAGATTATAATCAATCGCCGGTAGATTATTAAGATCGCCGGTAGGCTATTTTTGTTCGCCTGTAGATTATTTAGATCGCCAGTAGGCGATTTTCGTTCGCCGGTAGATTATAATCAATCGCCGGTATATTATTAAAATCGCCGGTAGGTTATTTTCGTTCGCCGGTAGATTATAATCAATCGCCGGTAGATTATTAAAATCGCCGGTAGGCTATTTTCGTTCGCCGGTAGATTATAATCAATCGCTGGTAGATTATTAAGTTCGCCGGTAGGCTATTTTCGTTCGCCTGTAGATTATAATCAATCGCCGATAGATTATTAAGTTCGCCGGTAGGCTATTTTCGTTCGCCGGTAGATTATAATCAATCGCCGATAGATTATTAAGATCGCCGGTAGGCTATTTTCGTTCGCCGGTAGATTATAATCAATCGCCGATAGATTATTAAGATCGCCGGTAGGCTATTTTCGTTCGCCGGTAGATTATAATCAATCGCCGATAGATTATTAAGATCGCCGGTAGGCTATTTTTGTTCGCCGGTAGATTATAATCAATCGCCGGTAGATTATAATCAATCGCCGGTAGATTAATAAGATCGCCGATAGGTTATTTTCGTTCGCCGGTAGATTATAATCAATCGCTGGTTGATTATTAAGTTCGCCGGTAGGCTATTTTCGTTCGCCGGTAGATTATAATCAATCGCGGGTAGATTATTAAGTTCGCCGGTAGGCTATTTTCGTTCGCCGGTAGATTATAATCAATCGCCGGTAGATTATTAAGATCGCTGATAGGTTATTTTCGTTCGCCGGTAGATTATAATCAATCGCCGATAGATTATTAAGATCGCCGGTAGGTTATTTTCGTTCGCCGGTAGATTATAATCAATCGCGGGTAGATTATTAAGTTCGCCTGTAGGCTATTTTCGTTCGCCGGTAGATTATAATCAATCGCCGGTAGATTATTAACATCGCCGGTAGGTTATTTTCGTTCGCCGGTAGATTATAATCAATCGCCGGTAGATTATTAACATCGCCGGTAGGCTATTTTCGTTCGATTGTAGATTATAATATTATAATATTATGTACTGATGAGGCGTGATACGTTAGATTTTTAAAAAGATTTAATAATCATATTCAAACACAGCCTTATATTTTATGAGACAAAAGTCGTTTCGGAAGTAAATTGAATTCAATGATTCAAAAGAGTAAAAACGAAAGAAAAGAGTATATAAAAATCATGAATATCATACCTGCGTTGAGAACCTTGGAAGTAACCAGTTCAATCAATTCAGACAATTGTATAGCGCTCAGGTTAGCGGTGAAAAAATAAGCAACTGGTTGTTTGTACGCCAATGTCACTCCTCTTATCATGAATACGAGAGCGTGTGTTGCAAACTCTGGAATTGGAACATTCCCTAAATCCACAAAGCCATCCATGGCATCATTTGCATCGCAAAGATTTAAATGTGTTGTTACGGCCATTTCGTCCCACCCTATTGTACAATATTTGTCCAAATCGTCCATCTGCGTCGCCTTCAGTTTTAAAAATTCAAATAACTTCGGATTCAGGCCTGTTTTTAGCTGCAAAAGTGCCGAATGACGATTTAACGTTCTTTTGCTAGGCAGCGAGAACAATTGCGAGAGAAATCTGTAACACTTCGGACCGTGTTTATATGCGGCCAACAGCATACACTTCTCTTCTTTTGTATAGCTTTGACCATGATTTTTACGGCCAGAATTCCTTAGTTGCATGGTGAAGAACGTCATTTGTTCCTTAGTGAATTTTGTCGAAAGGTACCTAATAACTTTGTCGTTTGTCAGGTTTTTCGTATCTTTCAATTTGTTTTGTAGAACTTGAATTCTGGCCTTGTTATACCGAAGCTGACGATGCACATTCACTTCCTATAACAAAGTAATGTATTTGATGATCTGATCATACAACAATAAAATTTTGTTACCTTCTTTCGCTTGATCTTCGGCGAAGATGGTTGATCATTTGCAGCGGGCAAAGACTGTTGATCTTTGCAGCGGGCAAAGATTGGTGATCATTTGCAGCTGGCGAAGATTGCTGGTCATTTGTAGTTGACAAAGATTGATGGCCATTTGTAGATGACGAAGATTGTTGTGAATGCGAATTAGTCGATGGTTCAAATATCATTTCTTGATCTTCGTTTTCTAATTGTAGATTGATCTGTTCCTTGAAACGATAATTTTTTTTGTCATTTATCAAATTTAAAGAAACAAGTGGAGACGTAGCACACGCTGCGACGTTAGTTCCGTGCGACCCGGAAACCTATTTAGTGCGTCTCTGATCATGATGCTTCCATAACCCTATTGCAGAGTTAACATTATTGCACACGTAGCCCAAGTGCGGCATGTGCAATTTTACTGAAAGTGTTCATCTTTAAAATTGCACATAGCGCAGTTACGAAAGCCCGTACGAAGTACTCTCAAATAAAATAAAAATTTACGATTTCAAAGTGAATTAGAAAACTTGAAGTTCTAGAACTGGGAATGTGGTGGACCAAGTCCACCACCTCAATTACCTTAAAAGTCCAGGAGGGGACTTAAAGTCAAAAGATAAATTTTAGAAAATAACGAAACGAATAAATAGGTAAGTCTAATGTTAAGATCGCACGGACGTATGGATAATTTATTACCTGTTGCTGAGCAATTGACAACTTAATGTAACTATGCTCTTCGTAGACAGAGCATTCTTCTGGTACAAGAAGAGTAGGAACTGCGCTTTTTCTTCAGTCGTCTGTTAATGTTATAGCCTTTGAGGTAGTCCTCATTCTTGAAATGTTTTTCGCATAAGCGGTAATGAGAATTCGCCAATTTTTTTGAATCTAAATTGCGTCTCTTCGATACATTCTGCCATTTCATACACATTTCGTAGTTTTTGGGAAACTTGTGAAACCGAATCTCCCCTGTTCGTACACCCTGGCATGTAGCACCGCAAAACCATCTATATATAACACATTTTTACAACCAGGTCAGAACATTGTAATTAGCTAGATGTATTCGTCTGCCAGCTAAAATTTGTTTCCTCCGCTCGTCCTCAGATTACACGGAATACACAAATTTTAACGGTCGTACCGCCAAATAGTTGCGAAGAAGTTAAGGATACTTACATTTTCTCGATTTAATTTCGGTGAGAACCTTTCAGACGAATAATACAAGTAAACTCAGAAGAAGCCTAGAGAGACAAAAACGCAGAGAACTTCGCAAAGTTGCAGAAAGTAAATTTTCTTCAAATGTAACAATTCCTCAAGAATTTAACGAACGCAGCGAACTAAGGCTACTTGTTTTTAGATTGTAATATCAGATTCTGTAATGCTTTTGCAATGGCCAAATTGACCATTCTGGGTGATATTTTGGCACGTTCGGCACCTTAGGCACTCAGTTTAATGTAAATGAATGTAAGTGTGTGGTCCCCAGATTTAGAATCGATCGATACAGGTTATAAGAAAGTGATTTGAATTTACAGAGGCTTGTGTGCATTTGCGCCACAATCGTCATGAAAACTACGGCTACAACAGTCATGCAAACGCTGTTATATATGCTGCCTGTCTAGCACTTCTCCTTCTACTCTTTTCTTCTGCCAAAAAACGAACTGTGTGCATCAAATTTCAGAATCGGGCATAGCAGAATTGTTGGTTTCACTTCGAACAGCCAGTTTTTTTTTTTAAGTGAAAACATTTGCTGTGCTTCAAGTACCCAGTGAAGATTGCCGAGAGAGCCAAAGAAAAAAGAAATTTACATCTACTCGGACAGCAAACATATTATTACAGCGTTAACATCACTTTTACGGCAAGTTCGAGAAAAGAGTGCAGTGATTAACAAAATCAAGAAAGTTTGAAAAATTTTTAGCAAAAAGGATACCAAGTTTGTGTGTCAGCAGAAAATACTGATTATACCGTGGATTACACTAAGTCAAATATAATATTTACAATACTGTTTCTATAAAAATCATATACGTATTGTTCCCCATTACAGACACTCCTGTACAAAACGTTCCCTCTTACAAATTTTTATGTATAATTTTATTTATATTACACATAGTCTTACACACAGCGAATCTACAATCTATTGTTGTTAATAGAAAATGAATACGTTAATAGTAGATTATTGATTTTTATGCAGATATAGATTATTAATTAAAGAATTGACGATAGTTTCTAAGCTAAAATTTACTTCTGTACGAGTGGTGAATCACGTTCCACGGACTATTTGTTGCCAGAAATTATCAACAATTGCAATTCAAAGACGCGATGCAGTATGCATTTTAGCAACGAAGAAACAGGGTGAATGAATTTCGTTATATGGAAAATGTTTTTGAAAAGATCGTTTTTACTGGCTTCGTCTTGTGAGCAGTATTTTTTCCCACTCCTTACAAATAAATTTTAAGAATCAAATGGTAATTTTATTTAGTTCCGGTTATTATTGGCATGTTTGAGGATATGAGATGTTGGTTACTTGAATTTAGAATTAAGTTTTCTAACTCTAATAAATAAATAAATAGATAAAAATAAAGATTTTGAATTTCATGCTTGGCGTTCACTACTAGTTTCATGTCTTTCTGGTGTATGATTTTTTCTATCTCAGGGTGCTTTGAAATTCAAATGTTCATAAATTCCATTGATCTTATTTCATTTTATTGTAATCTTAAAAATGAATTCATCAGAATCTGGAGTCAAAAAGTGCACAATATGTGGCCAAACGGCCTGCAGAATGGAGCTAACGGTTTGTGGACACGTTTTCTGTAAAAACTGCATATGGCCCACATACTGAAGTGCAAAAAATGTCCTTGTGGACGGGCTCAATCGATAGCTGAGTTGCAGTACATATACATGGGGAATGGGTGTCCGATTTGTTTGGAAACGAAATTCTCAGATCCAGTGGCAACCGTTTGTGGGCATTTATTTTGCCGTCAGTGTCTATTGCGCACATTATCAATAAATAATAAGTGCCCTATCTGTCTTCAGGCAATGGATAATCGACATTTCAATACTGTGTATCAAATGAAATAAATGCTTAATTTTATCAGCAAAATGTATCATTGTAGATCTTGTAGAATTTTTAGTAGTAGTAATTCTTAATGAAAAAGACTGTACAAATATAGTTCTCTAATTATATTCACTTCAACTATCTAAACAAACTATCTAAAATTGGGCGATTGAATGTATACAATGTATTGATAAAATCAGAATCGAAGTTAGTTTTTACTTTTTGCAATGTCCAGGCTTTGCGAAAATGTAATTAACACTGCTCGATCCAAATGTCGTTCAGTCCGTGATAAATTCAATACGTTTACAGACCAGTGTGCAACATTCGTATCCAATTTAATTTCCTCCATTTCCTCGCAAGTAAAATGCACAACTTGAAAAGTAAAGAGGAAAATTATAAATCACGAAGCCTTCGAAACTTGTTCCATCGTTATGGACTTACTTTTCGAAAATATTTTAACCCGACTACCATTCCGTGGCCATCCTTTAAATTGCCTAGCTGGTCCCCAGACGAAAACTCTCACAACACGTGTGGCAGGCAATTTGGCAGGATTGTCGATTACTCTGTATGGGACAGTGCAGTTTGCTTCCTTACCACTCTGGGTCTTGCAGAAAGCAGAATATCCTTTGCATGGAACATTGTGAAGAGGCTAGAATCTGTTCCCGAAATGATGATGATTGCCTGAAGCTGGAGCTGTAGGCCACATTTCTTTCGGCGGACGTGGTGGCGGTCCAGATGCAGCAATTTGCTGTTTTTCTCTGTTGTTGAGAATTTTCAGTTTCCGATTTTAATGACATTCCATGGTAAGTTCTCACCGTATCGATTTTGAAACCTTCGGTTGAATCGTTCTTGATCGTAACTATTGTAACCTAGCTAATCCAAAATGTTTTCCTGATTCGCAATTATCAAGTCTTCTTTTTGTGACATTTGACCCAGCAAGATCAAAACGTTTCGACGTAAATTATCACTTTCTTCAGATGCCTGAGTTGTATCTAACGAATTCGTCCAGCCAGAAAAAGCTAGTGCAACTGATAGAAGCAAAATGTAATTATACCTGAAAACACTGACTTGTCCTCCATTGGAGGACTCCTCCATGAATATCTTTGGATTGTGCAGCTGCACCTAAAATTTGTTGTGATTAATCCAAAACTATTGAAACGAACAAATTGATAGAAAAAAACTTGCGCGCTTTTCTGGATCGGACGTTTCTTCTTCTTTCTGTACTTATGGATCGAACACTTTTGTCACCGTTCTGAGAATGTTCTGGAAGCCTATGTCGTTAAGTCTAGCCGCCAAGTGTGTCCATGCTTGGTCCAAGACCGTCAAACTCTCTTTACCAACACTTCGTAATTGCCATGGCCTGAATGATAAAACGAAAGGTATTTTTTGAAGATTTCTGGGAAATAAAAGTGCAGTGATTCCTCCCATCCTTACAAATATAACCCGTATTGTTTGATTAGGCTGTTATGATTTCGTCTTTCTCGAACTTGTACTTTTGCATTTCATGTACACTTATTCCGGAACCGAAGTAAAAGAAGAATATTAAATAATCGGGTTAATGCAATCTTTTCCACTTTTTGTTTTGTAGAGATCGTGTGTAAAAATCAAAGGACAAAAAGGAAAGTTAATAAGGGTAACGAGGACAAAATAAGGAAATTAAGGAAATAAGTAGTAGTTGCGAGCTTGACGTTAACAAATTCAATTTTATTATTCTATATGCAAGTTTTACTAAGTACTTACTACTTTTAAAATGAACGTTTGTTTTCGTTATTTTTTATTTTGTATCCATGCTTGCAACGATAATGGTAGCGAAATACAGCGGATACGAAAAGTAAAAGGGCGATTTTGGCAACATAAAGAGATTGCTTTGGTTTACATTTGATTCTTAGAATGATTGAATTTGAGAACAATAGTACATTACCATACCAGTTACGGAATTTGATTATCTTCGTATCCAGACTGAGTAAAAGAATGCGAGGCGTCAGCCCGAGTAATTTTGCTCATCGTGATACAGAGATAAGCAAATTCCTTCACGTGTATTGTATGAGCGTTTACTTTACTCGAGCGGAAGGAAGGCGTTTCACTAGTGAGCGAAGAGCGCTATCCATCACTAGTAAAGTAAACGATTGTTACTGAACTAGAGAAACGGATGAACAGGTGTTTTTCTACTTTACATTGATCAATTAGAAGGAAAAGGCGAATCAACCTATTTTACTCCGTACGGGTATCTCCGAAATCCTTATTATTAGAATAAAAATGTCGTTGTAAATTATTTCAAGTTGACGATGGCGAGTCTACTCGCCCTTTGTAGATTTTTTTAGGTTCATCGAAGTCAGGCAGCCTGTTGAAGGCTTTAGTTTAGTTGCAGGTTAATTACAGGCACATTAGAACACCATAAGTTCTCCAAAATGATACAATATATTTTTCAAAGATTTTTTTTACAAATTAACAATTAACTATGGTGGCACTTGGTTTTGGGTTGCAATTGGCCAATATTGTGCAGCAATACTTTTTTTTTTAGCCTGCATCAAAGCTTTATGATAAATTGCATGGCTAATTCTCAGCAACTTGTAGAGTTTTTTTGCGCCCAAAATATCATTTACTTCTTTTTCTGAACCTATCCAGATTGAGTTTAACAGTAGTTTTTTTTATTTATTCGGAACTTCTTCGGAAGTTCGCGGACGCCCACGTCCTACGGATTCATTACCTTTTAAAGATTGCACCAGTTTTGTGAATAGAACACTTTTCTTGGCAAATAAACGGCAGAATAGAGTTCGAATTTGTTTTAAATAACAACTTAAAGCTAGACCATGAATAGTTACAGGTCGGATAAGTTTTAAAAATCTGGACAATTTTCCGTATCTGATGTTATATTCGCATGCTTAAAATCCAATGAATACTGAGCGACGGTAAGTAGTTCCAAAGTATTTTGCATGCCTCCATTTGTTGAAAGCAAACATTTTTACACATTACAGACTCAAAAACGAAAGCATTTTTCTTCAAGAAGTTCAAAATCAGATTCTTTTCAGTTGTCAACATCCAGCTCAATTGTGTTTTCACGGGTCGGCTTCATCCATCATTTTCTGGCACATCCATATTCAGACAAGTCATAAAAGTCTTGTAAAAGAGGCGAAACGCTTTTCATCTTGACAATTTGATCGCATTTAATGTTGGCTCTGTAAGATTGTTCACGATTAGAACTGGTAAGCTGATCGCGAATTGAAAGGCCAATCGGCTGTTTTAGCTGTGACAGCTGACTTTATGTTACCGAAAAAATTTTCCAATCCTCCTGGTTCAATGCGTTCCAGTGGACTGATTTATATTCTAATAAAATGAAAATGGTTTATTAGGGCTGTTCGTAAAATACGTTTCGTTAAAGTTGGTTTATCCTATTAATTCTCTACTGTGTCACACTAAATTAACCACTCAACTCTACCTTTCCTCAGACATTGTGAAGTGACAATAAATACAATACAAATACTAAAACGAACTAATTTAAACTAATATAAATTAAGATTGGCAGGGCATGCTAGAAACGAACACGTTCTTTCACAAAACTAAGGAGCCAAACTGTCATGTATTTCATTCGATGATAAATATCGATTAGTTCTTAAAATCGATATCGATATTTACATAAAATCAAATATCAATCGAATGTTTTATCGATGCGTACTGATAATCCGGTAATATGCAGACCGATAATCGTAAATATGACTGATAAATCGATAAAGGTTGACTGATAATTCGATTATCAATCGATATTTATCGATAAAACAGTCGATGTAATACAGTCATCGATTATTTGGAAATTTTTCACTCGCTGATGTGTTAAGATGGCTCCGAGCGTACGCTGAAATTGTTAGCCTACATGCACACATATTCCGTAATAACCTACGTCACGAAAGAATGGGATGGTATGCAAAAGCAAGCACGCTCAGGAAACTACTTAGAAAAAAGATTTTTGTGCGGAACAAACAATATTACCTATTGAACATTTCTTGAGTTGAGTTCGATGTAACTTTGACTGGTTTGAAATTGTCTCTTCAGCACAGGCTATTGTTGTTGACTTTCAGCGTGCTTTTCATCAACAAATTCATTTTTTCAGAGAGTTGAAATGGATATTCCAGAACCTGAATTGTTTTTCTTTGTTTGTCATATTATCGCACTGCGCAGTGGATTTGAACACTTCGCTTCCGGCCCATTTCAAACTGTCAAATAAGGTTGTTGAAAATACTAGAATATGTCCAGTTCCACCTAAAATCTCTAGGCAACTGTTTTTGTTTTGCAGCAATCAACATAAGGTTATCCGAAAGTTATTGCTAAAAATTTGTGCTGCCACGAAACGCATTTTTGAGGGCTTTGGGATAATTGTTCGTGGTGTAATTTTCGAAGAAGACGAGTAGTTGCGTGCTGACTGTTAATATTGTTAAAGTCTCTGTATCATCTCCTAGCTTGCATAATTGCATCACTTTGCAACCTTGAAATTTTTCCGTTTCGTTCAAGAGTTTATAGTCGCCACATCAGATACAAAAGCTGCTTTAAATTTCTTATGAATAAAGGTGTTGCGTAGAACTTTGAGAATGTGAGGCGCGTCCGAAGCGTAATTGATAATATTGCTTGGCACAGAGTATACGTATAACATTGACCATTTTGTTTAACATTACGTTAATATCGGATACGCAGCAAATTCACTTGCTGATGCATTTGTTCGCGTTTGATCACAGACAGATCCAATTATTTCAAATTCCTGAAACCATCAAAAATGAATGCTGATAAGCAAAGATATCAATACATTTTTTATAGTAAAGGGCATTCATAATTACGCACGCTCTTAATGGGTTTGATAAAGCTTCTCTTCATACATGTTAGATTTTTCGCGACCTTTTGGCGGCTAAGGGAGAGGGGTTGAAAATTCAAATTAGCGCGTGCGCAATTTGTGACATTCAATGACAAATAAAGTTCTTAAATTGTACATTTAGAAATATATATTAAGGCAAGAATACGTAATTCCAACAGAGTGGGCAGCTCATTAAGTTACGTGCGACCGAAATATTAGATTGTAATCAATCGGCGGTAGATTATTTAGATCACGGTAGGTTATATTTGTTTGCGGGTAATTTAATCAATTGCCGTAGATTATAATCAATCGCCGAGATTCATTAAGATCGCCGGTAGGTTATTTTCGTTCGCCCGGTAGATTATAATCAATCGCGTAGATTATTAACATCGCGGTAGGGCTATTTTCGTTCGCCGGATAGGATTATAATCAACTCGCCGGCTAATTATTTAGATCGCGGTCGGCTATTTTTGTTCGCCGTTAGATTATTTAGATCGCCAGTAGGCGTATTTTCGTTCGCGGTATATATAAATCAATCGCCGATATATTATTAAATCGCCGTAGTTATTTTCGTTCGCGGTAGAATTATATCAATCCGCCGGTAGATTATAAAATCGCCGGTAGGCTATTTTCGTCGCCGTAGACTTATAAATCATCGTGGTAGATTATTAATTCGCCGGTAGCTATTTCGTTCGGCCGGCTTAGATTATAATTCAATGCCGGAAGATATTAAGTTTCTGCCGTAGGCTATTTTCGTTCGCCGGTAGAATATTCAATCGCCGATAGATTATTAAGATGCGCGGTAGGCTATTTTTCGTTCGCCGGTAGATTATAATCAAGCGGCCGAATAGATTATTAGATCGCCGGTAGGCTATTTTCGTTCGGCCGGTAGATTATAATCAGATCGCCGATAGATTATTAAGATCGCGGTAGGCATTTTTGTTCGCGGTAGATTAATACGCATTATTATATCAATCGCCGGTAGATTAATATCCCAGATTAACTCGGCCGATAGTTATTTCGTTCGCCGGTAAGATTATAATCAATCGCTGGTGATTATTAAAGTTGGCGGAGTTATGGCTTATTTTTCGTTCGCGCGGTAGATTATATCATATCGCGCGGGTAGATTATTAAGTTCGCCTTGAAGGCCTATTTTCGTTCGCCGGTAGATTATATCAATCGCCGGTAGATTATTACAGATGTGATATGTTATGTTTTCGATTCGGCGTACGGAGATTATAATCAATCGCCGATAGATTATTAAGATCGCGCGTAGGTTATTTTCGTTTCGCGGTAGTTATATCAAGCGCGGTAGTTATGTAAGTTCGCTGTTAGGCTATTTTCGTTCGCCGGTTAGATTATAATCAATCGCCGGTAGATTATTAACATCGCCTGTAGCGTATATTTTCGTTCGGCAGCGGATAGATTATAATCATCGCCGGTAAGATTATTAACATCGCCGGTAGGCTTTTCGTTCGTATGTAGATTATAATATTATAATATTCATGTACTGATGGGCGTGATACGTTAGATTTTAAAAAGATTTAATAATCATGGAGTTCGAGAGACAGCCTTATGTTTTATGAGCAAAAGTCGTTTCGGGAGTAAATTGAATTCAAATGATTCAAAGAGTAAAACGAAAGAAAGAGATTATAAATCATGAAATACATACTGCGGTTGAGAACCTTGAAGTAACCAGTTCAATCAATTCAGACAATTGTATAGCGCTCGGTAGCGGTGTGAAAAAGTAAGCAACTGGTTGTTTGTTACGCCAATGTCACTCCTCTTATCAATGAATACGAGGCGTGTGTTGCAAACTCTGGAATTGGAACATTCCCTAATCCATCAAAGCCATCCATGGCACATTTGCATCGCAAAGATTTAAATGTGTTGTTACGGCCATTTGTCCACCCTCTATTGTACAATTTGTCCAAATCGTCATCTGCGTCGCCTTCCAGTTTTAAAAGATTCAAATTAACTTACGGATTCAGCCTGTTTTTAGCTGCAAAGTGCCGAATGACGACTTTACCGTTCTTTGCTAGCAGCGAGAACAATTGCGAGCAAAATCTTGAAACACTTCGGACCGCTTGTTTTATATGCGCGCCTAACAGATACACTTCTTTCTTTGTATAGCTTGACATTGATTTTTACGGCCAGAATTCCTTAGTTGCATGTGAAGAACGTTCATTTGTCTCTTAGTGACATTTTGTCGAAAGGTACCTATAACTTTGTCGTTTGTCAGGTTTTACTGTATCTTTCAATTTGTCTTTGATAGAATTGGAATTCGCTGTTATTACCGAAGCTTGACAGATGCGACATTCACTTCCTATTAACAAAGTATGTATTTGTGATCTCGATCATACAACAAATAAAATTTTTCCTTGCTTTCGCTTGATCTTCGGCGAAGATGTGATCATTGTGCAGGGGCAAAGAGCTGTGTTGATTTTTGGCGCGGGCAAAGACTTGGTGATCATTTGCAGCTGGCGAAGATTGCTGGTCTTTTGTAGTTGACAAAGATTGGATGGCATTTGTAGTAGACGAACTTTTGTTGTGAATGCGATTAGCGATGGTTCAATATCATTTCCTTGCATTGTCGTTTTTCACTTGTGATGTGATCTGTTCCTTGAACGATAATTTGTTTTGTCATTTATAACAATTTAAAGAAACAAGTGAGACGTAGCACACGCTGCGACGTTAGTTCCTGCGACCGAGAAACCTATTTAGTGCGTCCTCTGATCTCATGATGTTCCATAACTATTGCAAGAGTTACATTATTGCACACAGTAGCCGAAGTGGCGGCATGTGCAATTTGTCACTGAAAAGTTTGCATCCTTTAAAATTGACACATAGGCGCAGTTACGAAAGCCACGTGATCGAAGTACTCTCAAATAAAATAAAAATTTACGATTTCAAAGTGAATTAGAAACCTTGAAGTTCTAGAAATGGGAATGTGGTGGACCCCAGAGTCCACCACCTCAATTACCTTAAAGTCAGAGGGGACTAAGTCAAAAGAATACAGATTTAGAGAATAACGAAACGATAAATAGGTAAGTCTAATTGTTAAGATCGCACGGACGTATGGATAATTTATACCTGTTGCTGGCAGCAATGACAACTTAATTGTACTATGCTCTGTCGTAGACAGAGATTTTCTGGTCCAAGAAGAGTAGGAACTGCCGCTTTTCTTCAGTCGTCGTTGTTAATGTCTATAGCCGTTTGAGGTAGTCCTCATTCCTTGAAAACGTTTTGTCGCATAAGCGCGAGGTCATATGAGAATCGCTCAATTTTTTTTGAATCTAAATTGCGTCTCTTCGATACATTCTTGCCATTTCATACGACATTTCGTAGTTTTGGGAAACTTGTGTGAAGACCGAATCTCCCCTGTGTCGTACACACCTGGCATGACCCGCAAACACACTATATAATAACACATTGTTACAACGAGGTCAGAAATTGTAGATTAGCATAGATGGTATTCGTCTTGCCAGCGTAAAATTGTGTTTCCTCCGCTCGTCCTCAGATTACACGGATACACAAATTTTAACGGGTCGTACCAGCAATAGTTGCGCAGAATTAAGGATTACTTACATTTTCTCGATTTAATTTCGGTAGTACCTGTTCAGAACGAATAACAAGTAACTCGAGAAAGCTCTAGAGAGACAAAAACGCAGAGAAACTTCGCAAAGTTGCAGAAAGTAATTTTCTTCAAATGTAACAATTCCTCAGAATTAACGAAGCGCGCGAACTAAGGCACGTTGTTTTTAATTTGTAATATCAGATGTCTGTAATGCTTTGCAATGGCCAGAATTGACCATTATCCTGGGTGATATTTTGCACGTTCGGCAGGCCTTAGGCACCAGTTTATGTACGATGAATGGTAGTGTGGTGGGTGCCCCAGTATCTTAGAATCGATGATACAGGTTATAAGAAAGTAGATTTGAATTTACAGAGCTTGTGTGCATTTCGCGCCCCAATCGTACATGAACACTACGCGCTCCAGACAGTCATGCAGAAGCTGATATATATGCTGCCTGTCTAGCACTTCTCCTTCTATCTTTTTTCTGCCCAAAAACGAACTGTGTGCTCAATTTCAGGATCGGGCATAGCAGAATTTTTGGTTTCACCTTCGAAAGCGCAGTTTTTTTTTTTTAAGTGAAAACTGTGCTGTGCTTCGAAGTACCAGTGAAGAATTGCGGAGGAGACCAAAGAGAAAAAGAAATATTACGTCGGACAGGAACATATTATTTACAAGGCCGTTAACATCACCTTTTAGCGGCCAGTTCGAGAAAGAGTGCAGTGAATTAACAAAATCAAGAAAGTTTGAAAAATTTTAGCAAAAGGATTAACCGAAGTTTGTGTTGTCAGAGAAAAATACTGATTAAACCGTGGATTACACTAAAGTCAAATATAATAATTACAAATACTATGTCATATCGGTACAGTGAAAAAAAACCTCTCCACGAGAAATAGTGGAAAAAATCTGAATCTAAATGAAACTAAACGATTGCAATTGGGCGATTCAATTTCTTACCTTTTATTCATTTATCCATTGATAGATTTTCAATTTCGGCCATCACTTATATTACAAATTCACTGTAATGTATTGCTCACTTTGAGACTGATCAATGAGATGGTTGATTGCGTAATAATGCTTCAACAAAAAAGTTCGACATAAATTGTGATAAAAATATGAAAAAAATTCATATTTTCATCAAAATTTCTGAAAAAAAATTCATATTTTTATCGCAATTTATGACGAACTTTTTTGTTGAAGCATTATTACGTAATCAACCATTTCATTTTTCAGTCTCAAAGGTAAGCAATACAAAGTATACTTTGGGAGGAGGTCATGCATATGCAGATACCCGGGATACACACCACGTTACATACAAAAAATTGAGCCTTGAGCAATACATACAGTAATATACGTGATGGACCGAAACTGAAAATCTATCAAAGGATAAAAGGTACGAAATTGAATTTCCCAATTGCTATCGTTTGGTTTCATTTAGATTCAGATTTTTTTCACTATTTCTCGTGGAGAGGTTGATCTGAATGATCTGAATCTAAATGAAACCAAACGATTGCAATTGGGAGATTCAATTTCTTACCTTTTATCGATTGATAGATTTTTTAATTTCGGTCCATCACTTATGTTACAAATTTCGGTGGAGCGTATTGCTCATCCTTGAGACTGAAAATGAAATGGTTCAACATAATTATGCTTTTTCAAAAAAGTTCGACATAAATTGTGATAAAAATATGAATTTTTTTTTTCATAAATTTTGATGAAAATATGATTTTTTTTCATATTTTTATCGCAATTTATGTCGAACTTTTTTGTTGGACATAATTACGTAATCAACCATTTCATTTTTCAGTCTCAAAGTGAGCAATAAGTTACAGTGAATTTTGTAATATAAGTGATGGACCGAAATTGAAAATCTATCAATGGATAAAAGGTAAGAGAATGAATGTCCCAATTGCAATCGTTTGGTTTCATTTAGATTCAGATTTTTTCATTATTTCTCGTGGAGAGTTTTTTTTCGTCCATTTGGTTGACTTTATTTTAAATCGATTTAATTTCACAATCATAAATTGCATTTTGCCACACTTTATATTTGTTTGATCAAATGTGCACAAAAATGTCCGGCGAATCTAATTCGTCAAATTCGTGGTAACAAACAATTTTTTCTAATTTAGAGACTGAAATTCAAAGGTTTTAGCGAAAATTATTTTTTATTTTTTTCAGTTGAAAACATTTTTCACTCCAAATATGAGTTTACTTTCATCCGAATCTTCTGTTTGTCACCAAAATTTGCTCAAGTCCATTCTCCTCTGATCTTCATTCTCCTCTTCTTCGTTCTCATCTTCTTCATTTTCTTCCTCTTCAGTATCTTCTCCTTCATTATCTTCTCCTTCATCCTCTTCTTCATCCTCCACCTCTTGCTCCTGGTCATTTTGTGTTAAAAAGTCATCGAAATCGGAATCGTCGGAATCATTCTGAAATATGAACGTTCCAATGAAACGAAATGAAACGAAATTAAATGAAAATATCTATAACTTACTAGCATTCCCATGCACCATACAAAGGAGCCATCATTGTTCTATTGACAGTAAAAAATTATTCAATTAAAAGAAGATCCTGCTGGTTGAAAAAATTATCAAATATTGGGACTTCAGTTATCTTAATAACGTTAACCAGACCTCACACTCAAAAATAGCATGAAATAAAGAATTTAGCAAGAAATAAGAAGAAGGAGAAAATAAGGAATTTTTGGGGTCAGAAGTAGGATTTGTAAATTCAATGTAAATTGTAAATAAAGCAAATATTTGAAATCGACTCCAAACGAAAAACATTTTTTAGTTTGTTTTCACGTAAAGGATTTGTAAGCAATGTCTGACTGAATTAATTAATTCAAAAGTAGCTGGGTGTAGACCTTTTTCTGTGGTCTACCACCAATAAGCAGGAGACGTTCGTATTACACTCCCAAAATTTCAGCTGCTAAACATAATTTAGTTACTATATCGATCATAGTAAAATATATATTATATCTATACATCCCGAATGGGCAGATTATTGCATTCTATCCAGCCCATGGAAAAATTGCAATCGAGTTGCATTTAGTGCAACTAAAGCTCGGATCAGGAACCCGTACAAGCGAATATAAAAATATTCAATTTAGTGTCAACTTACAATGTCGAGCTACATCCATCGGAAGAATTGGCACATTTATTCCAACAAAACTTAAATTGAAACGTTTTAATTTGATATTCCATCGATAGAGGACCTCTATTAGAGGTCAGGCTTAGAGATCTGAATATTTTTGACCTGACTTGAATTAACACTGAACCTGAAGACAGCCATCAGGTACATCAGGTTCAACCAGTCAGGTCCATTTTAAGGTTTGTATGAAAAATTGTATATAACCCGTATTGGTTTTGATAGCTGTTAGATTTTCGTCTTTTCGAAACTTGTACCTTTTGCCATTTCATGTACACTTCATCCGAAACCGAAGTAAAAGAAGAAAATATTAAATAATCGGGTTATGCAATCTTCATCTCTTTTGTTTGATAGAGATCGGGTAAAAATAAGGACAAAAAGGAAAGTTAATAAAGGTAACGAGGACAAAAATAAGGAAATTAAGGAAAATAAGTAGTAGTGCGAGCCTGACGTTAACAAATTCAATTTTTATTATTCTAAATGCTAAGTTGTACTAAGTACTTACTACTTTTAAAATGAACGGTTTGTTTTCGTTATTTTTGTTATTTTGTTCCATTGCTGCAACGAATAATGTAGCGAATACAGGCGGATACGAAAAGTAAAAGGGCGATTTTTGGCAACATCAAAGAGATTGCTTTGGTTTTACATGATTTTAGAATGATTGAATTTGAGAACAATAGTACATTACCATACCAGTTAGGAATTTGATTATCTCGTATCCAGATGAGTAAAAGAATCCGAGGGCGTCAGCCCGAGGTACTTTTGCTCATCGTGATACGAGATAACAAATTCCTTCACGTGTATTGTATGACGTTTTACTTTACGAGCGAAGGAAAGGGTTTTCACTAGTGAGCGAAAGGCCGCATTCCTCACTAGTAAGTAAACGATTGTTACTAACTATAGGAAAGATAGACAGTGTCTACTTTACATTGATCAATTAGAAGGTAAAAGGCGAATCAACTATTTTATCCGTACGGGTATCTCCGAATCCTTATTATTAGATAAAATGTCGGTAAATTATTTCAAGTGAGATGGCAGTCTACTCGCCTTTGTAGATTTTTTTTAGTTCATCGAAGTCAGGAGCTGTTGAAGGCTTTAGTTACGTTGCAGTTAATTACAGGCACATTGAAACAACAAAGTTCTCCAAAATGTACAATATTTTATTCAAAGATTTTTTTTACAATTAAACAATTAACTATGGTGGATTGTGGATTTGGCCATATTTGCCAATACTTTTTTTTTTAGCTGCATCAAAAGCTTTATGATAAATTGCATGGCTATTCTCAGCACTTGTAAGAGTTTTTTGCGCAAATATCATTTACTTCTTTTCTGAACATATCCAGATTGAGTTTAACAGTAGTTTTTTTTATTTCTTCGGAAACATCTTCGGAATGTTCCGGACAGCCCAGTCCTACGGAGTTCATTACTTTTAAAGATGCACAGTTTTCGTGATAGAAATTTTCTTGGCAAATAAACGGCAATAGAGTTCGAATTTTTTTAAATAACAACTTAAAGCTAGACATGAATAGTAAGGTCGGATAAGTAAAAATCTGATTTTCCGTATCTGATGTTATTTCGCATTGCTTAAAAATGCCATGCTGAGCGAGCGGACAGTAAGCTTCCAAAGTATTTTTGCATGCCTCACATTTGGTTGAAAGCAAAACATTTTTAACACATTAGCAGACTCAAAAACGAAAGCATTTTCTTCAAGAACGTTCAAATCAGATTCTTCTTCATTGTCAACATCCAGCTCAATTGTGTTTTCATCGGGGTCGGCTTCATCCACATTTTCTTGGCAATCCATATCATACAAGTCATATAAGTCTTGTAAAAGAGCGAAACCTTTATCATCTTGACAATTTGATCGCATTGAATGTTTGGCTGTAAGATTGTTCACGATTAGACTGGTAAAAGCTGATCGGAATTGAAAGGCCATCGGCTGTTTTTTAGTGTGACAAGCTGACTTTATGTTACCGAAAAAATTTTCCAATCCATCTGGTTCATTCGTCTCAGTGAGACTGACTTTAATCCCTAATAAAATGAAAATGTTTATTAGGGGCTGTTCGTAAAATACGTTTCGTTAAATTGGTTATCTTTGAATCTCCTCTACTTGTCACACTAAAATTACACCACTCAACTCCTTTCCTCAGACTTGTGAAGTGACATAAATACAAATACAAATTACTAAAACGAAACTAATAAAACTAATATAAATTAAGATTGGAGCATGCTAGAAACGAGCCGTTCTTTCACCTAAACTAAGGAGCAAAACTGTATGTATTCATTCGATTGATAAAATATCGATTATTTCCTTAAAATCGATTATCGATATTTTCATAAAATCAATATCAATCGAATGTTTTATCGATCGTACTGATAATCGGTAAATATCGACCGATAATCGGTAAATATCGACTGATAAATCGATAAATAGTGACTGATAATTCGATTATCAATCGATATTTATCGATAAAACAGTCGATTAATACAGTATCGATTATTTGGAAATTTTATCATCGACTGATGTGTTAAGAGGCTCCGAGCGTACGCTGAAATTGTAGCCTACATGCACACATTTCGTAAAACCTACGTCCACGAAAGAATGGGGATGAGTATGCAAAAGCAGCTCAGAAACTACTTAGAAAAAACATTTTTGTGCCGGAACAAAACAATATACCTATTGCCAAGCATTTCTTGGTTAGTTCCATGTAACCTTTGACTGTTGAAATTGTTTCTTCAGCACAGAGCTATTGTTGTTGAATTTCAGCGTGCTTTTATCAACAAATTCATTTTTTCAAGAGTTGAAATGGCATATTCCAGAACCTGAATTGTTTTTCTTTGTTTTTATATTATCGCACTGCGCAGTGGATTAACACTTCGCTTTCCGGCGCCATTCAAACTGTCAATAGGTTGTTGAAAAATACTAGAATATGTCCAGTTCCACCAAAATCTCTAGGCAACTGTTTTTGTTTTGAGCAATACAACATAAGGTTACCGAAAGTATTGCTAAAAATTTGTGCTGCCACAGAAACCTTATTTTGAGGGCTTTGGGATCAATGTGTTCTGGTGTAATTTTACGAAGAAGACGAGTAGTGCTGCTGATGTTAATATTGTAAAAGTCTCTGATATCATCCAGCTTGCATAATTGGCATCACTTTCAACTTGAATTTCTTCCGTTTCGTTCAAGGAGTTATAGTCCCACACATCAGATACAAAGTGCTTTAAATTCTTTGAATAAAGGTTGTTGCGTAGAACTTTGAGAATGTGAGGCGGGTCGAAGCATGAATGATAATATTGCTTGCACAGTATACGATAACAGTTGACCATTTTGTTTAACATTACGTAAATTCGGATACGCAAGCAAATTCACTGCTGATGCATTTGTTCCCGTTTGATCACAGACAGATCCAATTATTTTCATTCCTGAAACAAAATGAATGCTGCATAAGCAAAGATATAAATACATTTTTTATAGTAAAGGGCCATTCATAAATTACGCACGCTCTTAATGGGGTTTGATAAAAGCGTACTCTTCATACATTGTTGAAATTTTCTCCAGACCTTTTGGCGAGCAAGGGGGAGAGGGGTCTGAAAATTCAAATTTAGCGCGTGCGCATTTGTGAATTCAAGTGACAAATAAAGTTCTAAATTGTACATTTAGAAATATATATTAGGTCAAGAATACGTAATGCCAACAGAGTGGCAGCCTCATTAAGTTACGTGCGACCGAAATATTAGATTGTAATCAATCGCGGGTAGATTATTAAGATCACCGGTAGGTTATTTTCGTTTGCCGGTAGATTATAATCAATTGCCGGTAGATTATAATCAATCGCCGGTAGATTATTAAGATCGCCGGTAGGTTATTTTCGTTCGCCGGTAGATTATAATCAATCGCCGGTAGATTATTAACATCGCGGTAGGCTATTTTCGTTCGCCGGTAGATTATAATCAATCGCCGGTAGATTATTAAGATCGCCGGTAGGCTATTTTTGTTCGCCTGTAGATTATTTAGATCGCCAGTAGGCGATTTTCGTTCGCGGTAGATTATAATCAATCGCCGGTATATTATTAAAATCGCCGGTAGGTTATTTTCGTTCGCCGGTAGATTATAATCAATCGCCGGTAGATTATTAAAATCGCCGGTAGGCTATTTTCGTTCGCCGGTAGATTATAATCAATCGCTGGTAGATTATTAAGTTCGCCGGTAGGCTATTTTCGTTCGCCTGTAGATTATAATCAATCGCCGATAGATTATTAAGTTCGCCGGTAGGCTATTTTCGTTCGCCGGTAGATTATAATCAATCGCCGATAGATTATTAAGATCGCCGGTAGGCTATTTTCGTTCGCCGGTAGATTATAATCAATCGCCGATAGATTATTAAGTCGCGGTAGGCTATTTTCGTTCGCGGTAGATTATAATCAATCGCCGATAGATTATTAAGATCGCCGGTAGGCTATTTTGTTCGCCGGTAGATTATAATCAATCGCCGGTAGATTATAATCAATCGCCGGTAGATTATAAGATCGCCGATAGGTTATTTTCGTTCGCCGGTAGATTATAATCAATCGCTGGTTGATTATTAAGTTCGCCGGTTAGGCTATTTTCGTTCGCCGGTAGATTATAATCAATCGCGGGTAGATTATTAAGTTCGCCGGTAGGCTATTTTCGTTCGCCGGTAGATTATAATCAATCGCCGGTAGATTATTAAGATCGCTGATAGGTTATTTTCGTTCGCCGGTAGATTATAATCAATCGCCGATAGATTATTAAGATCGCCGGTAGGTTATTTTCGTTCGCCGGTAGATTATAATCAATCGCGGGTAGATTATTAAGTTCGCCTGTAGGCTATTTTCGTTCGCCGGTAGATTATAATCAATCGCCGGTAGATTATTAACATCGCCGGTAGGTTATTTTCGTTCGCCGGTAGATTATAATCAATCGCCGGTAGATTATTAACATCGCCGGTAGGCTATTTTCGTTCGATTGTAGATTATAATATTATAATATTATGTACTGATGAGGCGTGATACGTTAGATTTTTAAAAAGATTTAATAATCATATTCAAACACAGCCTTATATTTTATGAGACAAAAGTCGTTTCGGAAGTAAATTGAATTCAATGATTCAAAAGAGTAAAAACGAAAGAAAAGAGTATATAAAAATCATGAATATCATACCTGCGTTGAGAACCTTGGAAGTAACCAGTTCAATCAATTCAGACAATTGTATAGCGCTCAGGTTAGCGGTGAAAAAATAAGCAACTGGTTGTTTGTACGCCAATGTCACTCCTCTTATCATGAATACGAGAGCGTGTGTTGCAAACTCTGGAATTGGAACATTCCCTAAATCCACAAAGCCATCCATGGCATCATTTGCATCGCAAAGATTTAAATGTGTTGTTACGGCCATTTCGTCCCACCCTATTGTACAATATTTGTCCAAATCGTCCATCTGCGTCGCCTTCAGTTTTAAAAATTCAAATAACTTCGGATTCAGGCCTGTTTTTAGCTGCAAAAGTGCCGAATGACGATTTAACGTTCTTTTGCTAGGCAGCGAGAACAATTGCGAGAGAAATCTGTAACACTTCGGACCGTGTTTATATGCGGCCAACAGCATACACTTCTCTTCTTTTGTATAGCTTTGGACCATGATTTTTACGGCCAGAATTCCTTAGTTGCATGGTGAAGAACGTCATTTGTTCCTTAGTGAATTTTGTCGAAAGGTACCTAATAACTTTGTCGTTTGTCAGGTTTTTCGTATCTTTCAATTTGTTTTGTAGAACTTGAATTCTGGCCTTGTTATACCGAAGCTGACGATGCACATTCACTTCCTATAACAAAGTAATGTATTTGATGATCTGATCATACAACAATAAAATTTTGTTACCTTCTTTCGCTTGATCTTCGGCGAAGATGGTTGATCATTTGCAGCGGGCAAAGACTGTTGATCTTTTGCAGCGGGCAAAGATTGGTGATCATTTGCAGCTGGCGAAGATTGCTGGTCATTTGTAGTTGACAAAGATTGATGGCCATTTGTAGATGACGAAGATTGTTGTGAATGCGAATTAGTCGATGGTTCAAATATCATTTCTTGATCTTCGTTTTCTAATTGTAGATTGATCTGTTCCTTGAAACGATAATTTTTTTTGTCATTTATCAAAATTTAAAGAAACAAGTGGAGACGTAGCACACGCTGCGACGTTAGTTCCGTGCGACCCGGAAACCTATTTAGTGCGTCTCTGATCATGATGCTTCCATAACCCTATTGCAGAGTTAACATTATTGCACACGTAGCCCAAGTGCGGCATGTGCAATTTTACTGAAAGTGTTCATCTTTAAAATTGCACATAGCGCAGTTACGAAAGCCCGTACGAAGTACCTCTCAAATAAAATAAAAATTTACGATTTCAAAAGTGAATTAGAAAACTTGAAGTTCTAGAACTGGGAATGTGGTGGACCAAGTCCACCACCTCAATTACCTTAAAAGTCCAGGAGGGGACTTAAAGTCAAAAGATAAATTTTAGAAAATAACGAAACGAATAAATAGGTAAGTCTAATGTTAAGATCGCACGGACGTATGGATAATTTATTACCTGTTGCTGAGCAATTGACAACTTAATGTAACTATGCTCTTCGTAGACAGAGCATTCTTCTGGTACAAGAAGAGTAGGAACTGCGCTTTTCTTCAGTCGTCTGTTAATGTTATAGCCTTTGAGGTAGTCCTCATTCTTGAAATGTTTTTCGCATAAGCGGTAATGAGAATTCGCCAATTTTTTTGAATCTAAATTGCGTCTCTTCGATACATTCTGCCATTTCATACACATTTCGTAGTTTTTGGGAAACTTGTGGAAACCGAATCTCCCCCTGTTCGTACACCCTGGCATGTAGCACCGCAAAACCATCTATATAATAACACATTTTTACAACCAGGTCAGAACATTGTAATTAGCTAGATGTATTCGTCTGCCAGCTAAAATTTGTTTCCTCCGCTCGTCCTCAGATTACACGGAATACACAAATTTTAACGGTCGTACCGCCAAATAGTTGCGAAGAAGTTAAGGATACTTACATTTTCTCGATTTAATTTCGGTGAGACCTTTCAGACGAATAATACAAGTAACTCAGAAGAAGCCTAGAGAGACAAAAACGCAGAGAACTTCGCAAAGTTGCAGAAAGTAAATTTTCTTCAAATGTAACAATTCCTCAAGAATTTAACGAACGCAGCGAACTAAGGCTACTTGTTTTTAGATTGTAATATCAGATTCTGTAATGCTTTTGCAATGCCAAATTGACCATTCTGGGTGATATTTTGGCACGTTCGGCACCTTAGGCACTCAGTTTAATGTAAATGAATGTAAGTGTGTGGTCCCCAGATTTAGAATCGATCGATACAGGTTATAAGAAAGTGATTTGAATTTACAGAGGCTTGTGTGCATTTGCGCCACAATCGTCATGAAAACTACGGCTACAACAGTCATGCAAACGCTGTTATATATGCTGCCTGTCTAGCACTTCTCCTTCTACTCTTTTCTTCTGCCAAAAAACGAACTGTGTGCATCAAATTTCAGAATCGGGCATAGCAGAATTGTTGGTTTCACTTCGAACAGCCAGTTTTTTTTTTTAAGTGAAAACATTTGCTGTGCTTCAAGTACCCAGTGAAGATTGCCGAGAGAGCCAAAGAAAAAGAAATTTACATCTACTCGGACAGCAAACATATTATTACAGCGTTAACATCACCTTTTACGGCCAAGTTCGAGAAAGAGTGCAGTGATTAACAAAATCAAGAAAGTTTGAAAAATTTTTAGCAAAAAGGATACCAAGTTTGTGTGTCAGCAGAAAATACTGATTATACCGTGGATTACACTAAGTCAAATATAATATTTACAAATACTGTTTCTATAAAAATCATATACGTATTGTTCCCCATTACAGACACTCCTGTACAAACGTTCCCTCTTACAAATTTTTATGTATAATTTTATTTATATTACACATAGTCTTACACACAGCGAATCTACAATCTATTGTTGTTAATAGAAAATGAATACGTTAATAGTAGATTATTGATTTTTATGCAGATATAGATTATTAATTAAAGAATTGACGATAGTTTCTAAGCTAAAATTTACTTCTGTACGAGTGGTGAATCACGTTCCACGGACTATTTGTTGCAGAAATTATCAACAATTGCAATTCAAAGACGCGATGCAGTATGCATTTTAGCAACGAAGAAACAGGGTGAATGAATTTCGTTATATGGAAAATGTTTTTGAAAAGATCGTTTTTACTGGCTTCGTCTTGTGAGCAGTATTTTTTCCCACTCCTTACAAATAAATTTTAAGAATCAAATGGTAATTTTATTTAGTTCCGGTTATTATTGGCATGTTTGAGGATATGAGATGTTGGTTACTTGAATTTAGAATTAAGTTTTCTAACTCTAATAAATAAATAAATAGATAAAAATAAAGATTTTGAATTTCATGCTTGGCGTTCACTACTAGTTTCATGTCTTTCTGGTGTATGATTTTTTCTATCTCAGGGTGCTTTGAAATTCAAATGTTCATAAATTCCATTGATCTTATTTCATTTTATTGTAATCTTAAAAATGAATTCATCAGAATCTGGAGTCAAAAAGTGCACAATATGTGGCCAAACGGCCTGCAGAATGGAGCTAACGGTTTGTGGACACGTTTTCTGTAAAAACTGCATATGGCCCCACATACTGAAGTGCAAAAAATGTCCTTGTGGACGGGCTCAATCGATAGCTGAGTTGCAGTACATATACATGGGGAATGGGTGTCCGATTTGTTTGGAAACGAAATTCTCAGATCCAGTGGCAACCGTTTGTGGGCATTTATTTTGCCGTCAGTGTCTATTGCGCACATTATCAATAAATAATAAGTGCCCTATCTGTCTTCAGGCAATGGATAATCGACATTTCAATACTGTGTATCAAATGAAATAAATGCTTAATTTTATCAGCAAAATGTATCATTGTAGATCTTGTAGAATTTTTAGTAGTAGTAATTCTTAATGAAAAAGACTGTACAAATATAGTTCTCTAATTATATTCACTTCAACTATCTAAACAAACTATCTAAAATTGGGCGATTGAATGTATACAATGTATTGATAAAATCAGAATCGAAGTTAGTTTTTACTTTTTGCAATGTCCAGGCTTTGCGAAAATGTAATTAACACTGCTCGATCCAAATGTCGTTCAGTCCGTGATAAATTCAATACGTTTACAGACCAGTGTGCAACATTCGTATCCAATTTAATTTCCTCCATTTCCTCGCAAGTAAAATGCACAACTTGAAAAGTAAAGAGGAAAATTATAAATCACGAAGCCTTCGAAACTTGTTCCATCGTTATGGACTTACTTTTCGAAAATATTTTAACCCGACTACCATTCCGTGGCCATCCTTTAAATTGCCTAGCTGGTCCCCAGACGAAAACTCTCACAACACGTGTGGCAGGCAATTTGGCAGGATTGTCGATTACTCTGTATGGGACAGTGCAGTTTGCTTCCTTACCACTCTGGGTCTTGCAGAAAGCAGAATATCCTTTGCATGGAACATTGTGAAGAGGCTAGAATCTGTTCCCGAAATGATGATGATTGCCTGAAGCTGGAGCTGTAGGCCACATTTCTTTCGGCGGACGTGGTGGCGGTCCAGATGCAGCAATTTGCTGTTTTTCTCTGTTGTTGAGAATTTTCAGTTTCCGATTTTAATGACATTCCATGGTAAGTTCTCACCGTATCGATTTTGAAACCTTCGGTTGAATCGTTCTTGATCGTAACTATTGTAACCTAGCTAATCCAAAATGTTTTCCTGATTCGCAATTATCAAGTCTTCTTTTTGTGACATTTGACCCAGCAAGATCAAAACGTTTCGACGTAAATTATCACTTTCTTCAGATGCCTGAGTTGTATCTAACGAATTCGTCCAGCCAGAAAAAAGCTAGTGCAACTGATAGAAGCAAAATGTAATTATACCTGAAACACTGACTTGTCCTCCATTGGAGGACTCCTCCATGAATATCTTTGGATTGTGCAGCTGCACCTAACAATTTGTTGTGATTAATCCAAAACTATTGAAACGAACAAAATTGATAGAAAAAAACTTGCGCGCTTTTCTGGATCGGACGTTTTCTTCTTCTTTCTGTACTTATGGATCGAACACTTTTGTCACCGTTCTGAGAATGTTCTGGAAGCCCTATGTCGTTAAGTCTAGCCGCCAAGTGTGTCCATGCTTGGTCAAGACCGTCAAAACTCTCTTTACCAACACCTTCGTAATTGCCATGGCCTGAATGATAAAAACGAAAGGTATTTTTTGAAGATTCTGGGAAATAAAAGTGCAGTGATTCCTCCCATCCTTACAAATTTGTTTTGTTCTTGGTTTTGGTAGCCAAAACAATTGTATAATTGTAACATTTTATGTAAATAAGGTCATTATAAGAATTTTGAACACTTAAAAGTAGTAAACAAAAACAAATATAAAAAATGACAGTAAGTGACCGGAGTTGTCAAAACCAAAATAATACAGACATTCACTACGAGAAACCCATGGCGCTGATTCACAACCATTTCCACCATTTCTTTTGTTAGGCAGTGTCACTACCGTGGAGAGATTTTAAAATTTGTCCAATTTGTCGAAAAACGTTTTGAAGTAGTCTGTTCAATTGGATACTTTTTGCGCGGTGGTTTTGAATGAGACTTCGTATGTATCAAGACTTTAAGAGTGATATCGCCAAAACTTGAACCAATTATGGGGAAAATAAATACAATGGTATGGCCATCCGGGCGATCTATAGCGCGTTGGATTCGACTTTCAATTCTAAGAAATAGGTATCTTTTGATTTTTCTATTAGTTTCCCATTTTTGGAGTGAGCACGTGAAAATTGATAGCATGTCAAAGGGTAGGCAAAACACTTTAATAGGATTAACTCGAGATAGACGAATTCTTAAAAGTTGAAATGTTGTGCGAGTGTGCGCCTCTAAAAGACCTATCATTAGAGTAGAGGCACGGGTCGGTACCACTGCACCTTCGGCAGTAAACAATGAAAGTATGGGCAGTTTTCGTACAGGACTGCTGGCCGCAACAGAATCGACTATGGGGTGTTGTAGCTGGACACACTCACCATCATCCCATATTCACCAAATTCTTTTCAGAACTTCGAGCTCATCGTACGACGTAAACATCTGATTGTGATAAAAAATTACCCTAAAGTTATGCTAATCGCCTTTAGTGATCATATATTGAGTCCAGGAACGAACAATGCTATTATTCTTTGTGTATACTCACACACACACATTACAAATGATGGACGGAACAGGTCAGGTCAGGGCAGTAGAAAAAATACCTGACTTGAACCTGAAATAATATGAAAAATACCTGATCTGACCTGAATTTGATAAAAGAATAATTTGAATATTATGGGCACGATTTACCGCACATAGCTGCGTGGATAGTTTTGTGTGTGAGAGAGAATCTGGTGGGAGTAATAACGTCAACAGCTCCAGAGAAGTCTAGGGAGGGAAAGAGGGAAATGTTCCAGAATGAGCTTTCCAGTAGTCCAAAATATTAATGTCCTTGCTCTCCAAGGCATGACGCTTGTCAGAACAAAACAATGAAATATTGAGGCATATCCTTTGACTGTAAAAATAAATAAATCATTTAGGTGGGATGTATTGTAGTAATGGTGTAATGCCTCTTAAAAGTAACCTCAACATCAGGCTTGTTTTTAAAATTGCTTGACTGTTTTTCAAAATATTTTTTTTTCGTTTTTAATTTATAAATACTTAGCAGAATAGAACTTTCAAATAATTTCGAAATAATTTATAAAATTATCAGAAATGTAAAAAAATAAAAAAAGACTCAGGTCAGGTCAGGTTTTTTCAGGTCAGGTCGAAACAGGTTGAAGATCACTTCAGGTCAGGTCAGGTAAAAAATAAAAAAAGAGTCAGGTCAGGTCAGGTAATTAAATTTCAGGTCAGCTCAGGTTAACATATATTATTTCAGGTCAGGTTTCACGTTGACCTGACCTGTTCGAGCCTTAGTTTTGCTATGGTAGGGATGAGGTTTAAAAAAATCTGATAGATTAAATTTGAGCTTTCAAATAGCACAGAAACAAGGTCAAACACAGTGAAGCTACCCTTATGATGTTTTCCAGACAATGTAAGATTGAATTCTTACGCCTGACTCACATGTCCAATTAATTTTTTCTTCCCACCTTTATTTGTGTTCTGTCAATATTTCAAACATATAGATCGAACGATTGCATGGGGGATATGGTTGCTGTTTCCAGATGATTTGGTTGAACGTCGAGCACATCAATAAACGTTTATCCAATCAATTCTCAAAAAACTCCGAATTCTTTTAAGGATTAAATTTTATCAGTTTATTAAATGCAAACAAGGAGCTGCATAGGCAGCAGATAGGATTCATAGCGAACCATTCACAATAAATTGGGGTATATAAAAATGTCGTTGTAACTATAAGATTATGCTCCTTTTTCACCTGTAGTTTCTTATCAAAAATGCTAAACTTATTACTGCATCCATGGATGTCACATATTATGAGTATAGTTGTTTAAGTAGAATTAATTTGTTCGCCAGCCCTCAAACGTTTTCTGAATATGACCTGATACGGCTTCGGTGACAAAGTGATGCCTGGCAACAAGCTCTCGTCAATTCTTTCATCTCCACCCACTCGAACTTCAAATCTTTGCAATACTCCAGCGAAAAATGTGAACAGGCATCCTCTAGCCAATTGTTCGCCCAGACAACGACGCCGTCCTTGACCGAATGGCATCAACCATTCCGTATTGACAATTTCCATTTTTTCGTTTAAAAATCGCTCGGGACGGAAAATCTGGGGATGAGCGGGAAATCAGAAAGCTTTAGATAACGTTCGAATTGCTCAAACTGTTATTCGCAGGCGCTATAACTACTCGTTTGGACATGCAACAAATGGTCAAAAAAAGGGTGACGCAATTCGCAACATGCTCCCAATATACAAAGAGTTCAAATAAGTGCAACTACTAAAAAAAACAGACAAAATTACCTCCGGATCACCCCAATGATCTTTGTCCATATGTACTGAACGTAGATGAATCAAAACGGTCGTATTTTTCGGAATCTTGTATCCACCCAACGTAGTTTCCCTCAAAACTCGCCGCGGACCCGTTATGGGCGTAATGTGAAAGAATCGTTGGACTTCCATTATAGTTGCTTCGATGTAACTAAATTTACTTTTTTCCAAAACTGACGGCGATTGACCCTCTTCATACACCGCATCTAATTCAGCCTGAATGCGGCTCTGGATTTTCGGATACAATGCCATCGTTCTCAACGCTAAATCAAGCGTTATGGCTGTGGTCTGAGAACCAGCAATGAAAATATCCAAAATTATCATTGTCAACTGTACGTCGGTGAAGTATAGGCTAGTCGCCTTGTCATCTTGCATGGCCTTTATGTAAGCGTAAATTAGATCATCAGTCGCTTTCGATTCATCGTAATCATCTTTATGACTGTTTATGCTTGCCATGAAGAATTCGTGTAGCTCGTGATTGAAACGTTTGATCAAATTGTAGCCAGTCTTTTCAGGTGCGATATGCCTTAACCACGCCATTTGATTTAAGATTCCGCCAGACATATCAAATGCCTTGGATCTGAGATTTAACAGATTCAACAGTCGATTCAGTCTCTCGTCGTACCTTGGAATTCTTTCACCTGCCGTAAACGTCCATAATACATTAATAACACTCGGAGCAAGGAAGGTGCCCGGCCATATTGGCTGCTCTTTTGTCATATCAATTACATCCAACAATTCGTTGAGTTCATTTTGAATTTGAATTTCCATTGGTCTTCGACCGTATCCAGCTTCCCGAAGATGTTTAGTAACGAAACTTCTTTGCTCGGTCCATAATGGACCATCGGTGCATGTTATTCCTAATCTAAATGAAAATGCGTCAAAAATGTAAAAGAATCGACAAAAGCAAAATTTCGTGTACCTTGTTCCCATTGTGCGGAGACGCAAAAAGAAATTGTCCGGGCGGCCATCATACTCATCTCCAGTGTGAATAGCACGAACCATTGGATATGTCAGGGCAACGACACAATATTCCCCGCCCAATTTTAGGCCAATCACAGGACTTTTGTAATCCTTCATCCACTTCTCGAACACAAGATGTTGTCCACCAAGCATCCGGGCAGTTTTTCGTAAAAATGGTGTGTTTCCCACAATGGGTAACCATTTTGGTCCTTAAAAAGATAAATCAAAATTAATTGTAAATTATTCCGAAAGACTACTCAACGGGTCCCATTATCTATGGAGGCAATTGAACAGGATAAATAGGAAACAAGCAAACGCTCTCTTCTCAATTGAACTAGCAGGAAGAACCGCGCCAGCGAGCTGTAGTCAACAGTCATCTGTGATCGACAACAACTACAGAAATGAGAGCGATGTGCTTGGATTACTTTTCTGTTATAGGACAGGATGTACTTATGTTCAAACAGAATGAAGTAGAAGATCTTATGTCAACATGAGCTATACGTTGAAAAAGAGAACTAGCAGAAGTAATGACAAAATGACATTTGGTGAAATTTTTTTTGAATCGGACACACCATTTTTGTTACCGGACGTTTATTCAATTAGTAGAGGTCCTTAGCATAAAAATAGTTCACTTTATAGTACAATCGCTAAACCGAACTGGTGTGCATACGCTATTTTGCACCAGCTGGTCACATACAATCCCAAATGGGACCAGCTGGTGCAAAATAACGTATGCACATCAGTTCGGTTTAGCGATTGTAGAATGGTGCGCTTTGGACCAGTAATTAATATTGGTAGCCTGAGTCCAAAAAGATTAACACCCCTCAAAAAACCCCACCCCACCACTCACAACCCCTCACCAAAGATTTTAGTGTAAGGGTCACTTCAATGAATTATTGTGAAGCGTCTGTCAATGCTAGACTGTCGATATGGGGCTTAAACGAAAGGTAAGGGTTCATACTTTTTTATATGGCCAAGCGCTTTTCAATTTCTTCATTTTCCTCATCAATTTTCCGAGTTTTCCATGAAAATCTATGAAATCTCAAATATGAAGGGTAGTGAATACGTTAAAAAAAAATTTGTGTCTATATCTTTCTGCAATTTGGTTATCCAATGACTTCTTCGCTAATTTGACGAAAAAAATTTAAATAATGTGCCATAGACTAGGAGATACGCTCAGTTTTCCACCAATGTCATTGAATTTGCGAGATTATCATAGGAGACTTTACTGACGCATTTATTGAACTCTAGGAGAAACCCATACACCATTAACATCAGATCACCCACCACCCACTCCTCCACTATTGAACAAATTGTAGAAAAATTTTAAAACAGAAAGCAGACTATTTATGAACTTACGAATTTACGCTGTAAATGTTTGGAATATTGCCTGCAATACCTTTTTCAAGGTGACAGTGGAAATAATTAAGAGTAAGTACGTAGAATACTACATTTTCAAATGAATATCGTTGTACAGTTACGCTGCAAAAATGGTGCAGAGGCAGTTTCTGTCTACGTAATAAAAATGATTCAAATGTCCCACATTCAGCAATTCTTCACTCACATTCCACATTATGTGGTTCAATTATTTGGATATCTTTTATGAATCAATTATATTACGATGATTTTTGATCGATGCACACAGATCTTGTGATCCATTGTACTTCCCTGTCATCATAAAAATTTTGTATCCGTTGGACATTGGATAGTGAGATTATCGAGTTTTTTATCAAAAGCAGTTAAGTCCATCATTCTCTTAACTCTTCTAACGTTGGAAGAGGAAATATAGTTGTCTCTTTCTGTCTCACGTTCTATATGGGCAGCGGACTTAACTGCTTTTGAAAATGGTAGATGCTTGAAGATGATTATCGCGAAATAGACCGCCATAGCCGCATCAGACCAATAAACAAAACCAGCCGTGGAGATGATTCCATCAAACTTTCTAGGAACGAAATAATCTCCTAACATCTCCAAACATCTGGTGTACCACTAGTAACCACACTCTTCATTTCATCTCCAACTAACACCATTACCTTACTCCAGGAGAGCAAATAGGTGCGTATGACTAGCTAATTTCTAGGACCTACAGACGCACCTCGCAGTCCTATGGAGATGGCTGACGTCTTAGGTCTTCGCTAATGATAGCTGATAAGACAACATTATTGCTCTGATCACTGTCCCTATCATATGATTGAAACATTTAGTCCAGGCTTATATTTCACAAAACTAGCCTGTTCGAACGTCACGTTTCTTTGCATTGAATCAACATAACAGCCGAGGCCGGGCACAAAAGCCACTGGCGAACTAGCCACCTTCGAGACCATGATCTTCGGTGCCAAAAATAAGTGACAGCGAGTCCAGATATTGTTTTTTCTGACGTATTTGTTATCGTAATATCATAATGTAGATACATTTATTACGGTATCAGACGAGTATTTTTGATGGTAGAGCAAATCAGATAGTTTCGAGCTTCTCAATGGTAATGTTCCAATAAATCAGTTGTAAATAAAATAAAGAGAATGTAGTGCTACCAGAAGCTTCATTCATAAAAGATATCCAAATAATTGAACCACATAATATGGAATGTGAGTGAAGAATTGCTGAATGTGGGACATTTGAATCATTTTTATTACGTAGACAGAAACTGCCTCTGCACCATTTTTGCAGCGTAACTGTACAACGATATTTATTTGAAAATGTAGTATTTTACGTACTTACTCTTAATTATTTCCACTGTCACCTTGAAAAAGGTATTGCAGGCAATATTCCAAACATTTACAGCGTAAATTCGTAAGTTCAAAAATAGTCTGCTTTCTATTTTAAAATTTTTCTACAATTTGTTCAATAGTGGAGGAGTGGGTGGTGGGTGATCTGATGTTAATGGTGTATGGGTTTCTCCTAGAGTTCAATAAATGCGTCAGTAAAGTCTCCTATGATAATCTAGCAAATTCAATGACATTGCTCGTATATTTAATCAGTTCTATGTAAAAAAGTATTTCAATGAAATTTTCTGGTGGTGGAAAACTGAGCGTATCTCCTAGTCAAATTAGCGAAGAAGTCATTGGATAACCAAATTGCATAAGGATATAGACACAAATTTTTTTTTAACGTATTCACTACCCTTCATATTTGAGATTTCATAGATTTTCATGGAAAACTCGGAAAATTGATGAGTAAAATGGAGAAATTGAAAAGGGTTTGGTCATATAAAAAAAGTATAAACCCTTACCTTTCGTTTAAGCCCCATATCGACAGTCTAGCATTGACAGACGCTTCACAATAATTCATTGAAGTGACCCTTACACTAAAATCTTTGGTGAGGGGTTGTGAGTGGTGGGGTGGGGTTTTTTGAGGGGTGTTAATCTTTTTGGACTCAGGCTACCAATATTAATCACTGGTCCAAAGCGCACCATTCTACTATAAAGTGAACTATTTTTATGACTTTTGTTGTACAAGGACCTCTACTACAATGTCATTATTTCGTAGAAGAAGTTTTTTTTTAAACGACCTCGGCTCGGGGCGACTTTAAGAAAATTTGAAAATTTCAAAATCATGACTTTTCCAGAAAATTTTATCCCGAAATGAAACGACATGGCCGGTTTTGATCTAATGGTAGCTTATTTGACATAATTTGATTTATTTACCGAACTTTATTTCGGTTAAAATTAAAAATAAAAAACTGCCTCAAAAATCTTTCGAGTAGGTCGACTTACCCACATATTTGACATCGTAAAGAATATAAGCCAGATAGCGAATAGGGTAAGTATTTTTGGAAAGGTGCGGTCTCAGGCTATGAGATATAGTAGCAACTGAAGCTATACCCAGCAGTGGATGAGCTGGACATGACCAGAAAGCTTCCCGATGGTGAAAAAATCAGTGAAATTTGTCCACATTCACAAAGTAAAAATGTTAAATTTCTTCTTAGTGCATATAATTGTTCGGTAGACCTGAGACAACCAGTATATGGTTAATAATTTCATTTTTAGTCGAACTTTCCATTAAAAAATCTCAGAAATGTAGGCCACATAAGAAAGTTTTTAAAGATTTTTTGAAAAAATTGACAAAACCCCCTCCCAATTTTTTGATATGTTAAATGAGATGTGCTAGCTTTTATTTTAAGCCAATAAAATGAAAAATCAGTTGGGGTGCTCATTGACAAAACCATAAAATTGGACTTTGATGCCTCACCCTCACTCACAACTGCAACCTTCTAAAAACTTCTTCTACGAAATAATCATCTTGAAATTCCCTATCGGTAGCACCATAAACGTCCGGAAACAAAAATGGTGTTAGTGAAGTGCGAGTTGTCCAAAAAAGCCGTTTCGCTCATATTGAATGTTAAAAGCGATTTTATGGCTGTTTATCGGCCTGGTTTGGTCTAGGGGGCCGACGTTGCCTAACACTTCCTTTCGCTCTATGAAATTTTGATTTTAGAAAATTTATTTAAAAACATAAAATGAAATATTTTTGACATGGTTCCATGGGCGAAATTATTCCGAATGGTGTTTATTTTATGTTAAAAATAAACATTAATTACTTTAAAAAAAAGCATTTACCGGATTTTCCAGATTTGCACATTTTTTTGTATTGATGGGCGCCATCTTGAATAACAGCGCCACCTGCATACTTTTTCAAGCACTTATTTTTCTCGTATGCAGAAAGGTTCAAGGAACACAAGATTTTTTTCCCACTCAATTCGGATCTAAATTCAATTTTATAGAGCCGAAAGAAGTTTTAGCTGACGGCGGCTCCCTGGCCGATCCCAGCTTGGCAACATTGCGATTCGAGTTCGTGGTCGACCCACCTACGATAATCAACCATAAAATCGCTTTTTACATTCAATATGAGCAAAAGGACAACTATGTGTCCGATTCAAAAAAAAATTCACCATTTCGAAGCATCTGAACTGAGAAAAGCTTTGAATTTCAAATAGTCTGATTCCACAAAAAATACAAATTCATTTCAGTAAACATCGCTTTCAGGTTCATTTAGGGATAGGTCAGACCTGATTTATTCTGAGCTATAATAAAGTAGATTTCATATGAACAATAAGGGAGGGACTTATCGATTTTATTCGCGATTTCTCGTCAAATATCAATAGAAATACGAAAAATAAGAAACTCGTACATCGGGCATCCTCAAAATATTGTCTCATTTAAAAGATTTTACAAAAAGAAAATCTATGAAAATAGCACTTCCCACTCAATTTCACACCCAAATCACATCCACCTTGAACTTAGTCAAATATGGTTTAACGAAGAAAATCATCGTAAAAGTCGTTCATCGGAACATGATTATAGTTTTTCAAACGTCAAATCGCCAACACAAAAATGTAGTGTTTGTTGTGAAAATGTCATAATTTCGGTGATTTCGGTGTGATTTAATTCAGATTTTGTGAGGAAATGTGCTTCTTGTGTTGTTTTTAACAGTTCACTTATCGGTTGACTTAAAATATTCGTCGAAGCAACCAAAATTATGAAAAAAAAATTATGACCAATCATGTAAACAAACAACAATATTGTCGTTTGGTGGGTGAGTTGCAGAAGAGATGACCCAGTAGAAATAAAATGACGGCGGTAATCTTAAAAATTACGTTTTAGCGGAAACGTTTTGCTTTAAATGTGTATCCGTTTCCGGTAAAATAAATTAGTGCGAAAGCAACTACTTTTCATGAGCTTTATAATAACACCTTTAGTTAGGGGTGGGTCACATCCCTTATTACATCGTGTGAACATCTTCTTACTTCTTCAACTTATATTATGTATCACAACTCGGCACCTGAACTATTGGGAAGAAAATAAAAATTATGACAAGTGAATTTGATGACAATTTATTACGTCTGTAAAGAATGGTAAGCAACATAGAGCTTATAATAATAATATTTTTGAGATGCGCTTAATGTCACGTATACGTTTGGTCGTCGGAGAAGGTTGTGTGCTTATTGGCATGTGTTATATGCTTGGTAGATATTTAGCATATTTAAACCCCCTTTCGACCTATCAATTTTTATCACCCAAATAAACGTTTTTACTGATTTGAATTTGATAAATCTGAAAGTTTTACACAATCCCGTAAAAATTTGCTATTTTATTAGACAGATTCAGCTACGCTGATTTGGTTGACACTTGGACTAACCGTAAATGATTTGCTTTCATAATATTCCATACCATGCAAGCCTATTGAACTTGAACCTTGAACCAGTATACAGTCATAGCACTATTTCGTCACTTTCGATTTAATCACATAATCTTCAACATAACAAAATGATTTGATTAAAATTTGTGTAGGAACGAACAAGACTTTTTCGTAGATATAGAGAAGAAGAAGACAATCACGATTGATATAATCCACTCAACATTTTCAATTGTTTGGTACTTTAATGTTGTATCAAATTCACTTGACGATAACAAAATTTTTATGCGAAGTAATTATAGCTTCTCTACACATGCTTCGAACGCTGTTCTAATAATAGAAACGAGTGAATGTAAAGGTCACATAAAAATGCATTTAACGTTACATTATTCATCACTAGTTATTCAATCAGTCAACGAACTGATGCCAAATTTCTATTAATTGACATACATTCCGTTCACCAACCCATGAACGAAAGAATATTTCACCACCATTAGATACGAATTTTAATATCCCACATAATGCTGCCAAAACTTTTCTTATCGGTCATTTACCTCAACACGTGTAGGGCGGTTAATAATATCGGTATGAAACAATTGATTGATTATCAAGAACAGACATCCATATTTTAATGACCATCTTCTCTTCATTTTGTATTGAGTTACACTTTTATTACAACTTTCTATTCTATCACAACTCGAATGCACAAGGTAAAACAAGTCTTTTGTCGGAATATGAGGAGAGGTTCCGAAAAAAAAAATGAAAATTAGAGAAAATTACCTGGTGGATAATTGGATGGTCTACGAGTGAAAAAGTACCAATATCCATATATGATCAACAAAAGTACCAAAAACATTTCCATTTTTCACAGATCACGATCACTAGACAGTAATCACTCACAACACAATTTTTTTTTCCTTTTTCGAAAATAAAAACATTTAATTTCTCAGCTTTTTACCAAGCGAACTAGCTCAGTCAACCACAAAAGTACAACTGAGTCAGACAACTCGAAAAACGTTACTATTGCCCGTTCCACACCAAATTGATAAGGAAACTGAACTATTGTCAAGAGCAACTAAACAAAAGTTATCTCTCGCGAATGTTTTCAAAACCTATTGCACACATACACCGGACTTCTATTTAAATATACAGAATGGAATGCAAGTGGCCTTTCTCAAAGAAAGTAACAACATCATCTCAGAAACCAGTAATTTGTGTTAAGTGATATTAATCGCGATGCACAATGAGCAGAACAGTTGTTTAGAATGTTGAGAGAAAGACGTTACTCAGCGGAATATTCTTAATTTAATAAAATAACAAACTGATTTGAGCTGCATTAACTGCATAAATGTTACTACGCGAACATATAAAATGTGAATGGAACAATGGTATATAGGGAATATAGGGTATATAGTGTAATAGTGTTAAATCATTTTTAGAAGAGATAGTCGCTATTAATTAAAGAATAAACGAGTTCGATTAAGTACTTTTTCTTTAAAGTAATTACGTTGATTTAATGATTGGGTCAGATGACGCGGAGAAAATGCTGTTTTATATCATAATTTTTGTCGTTAGATAGACGAATACCAAATTGATTATGCATTTCATTAAATCAGTTTTGTTAGACATTATTGGCTCGGATTACCATGACACAACAAATTTTAAATGTTCTTTTTGCATTTATGGTATATGGTATTGATCGAGGTTTTGATGTACTTTACATTGACGATCTGTAGGTATAGTAAATCCGAGGGGTAACCGACTCGGGTAATTGACTACACACCCTTAAAGGAATTGCCGAGTATTCGGTAAACTAGGTCCCACGGTCCCACCTTTTGGGCGGGTCAGGTCACTTGACTGACAATTTTTTCAATATATTTTTGACGATTTTCATTGTTGAACTTCCGAAGCATCACTGATACAAATGCCTACATTTAATATATTGATTACTCTAAACATGACAACGAAATTTGACAGAAAAAGTTCTTCAAATAAACCTTCGAAGACCGAATGATCTTTGAGTTCTCATTTTTCTTATAAATTTGCAGCAAGATTTTCAATCAACCACAAATCGTAAATAAAATGCGACTCGTGTGAATTACGGCCCTCGCTTCGCTCTGGCCGCAAACTTCACACTCGTATGGGAGTTGTAACATATTTTGTTTGATTGTTGGAATAATGAATTTAAAAAAAATATTCAGAAATTTGTTGAGACTGACTTATATCTTATATTGCCTACAAAGAATGATGGTTATTACATTTAACGTTTTTCATAAAATTTCCTACACTTCTTAGAGGCTGGGAAATTTTTCTTTCTACTTGTTTCATGCACATTATCGAAAACATACTTATACGATTTACACACACTACGCAACAAAATCAAATTTCATCAAAGTAATCTTTTTCGATTGAGGCTATAATCAACAGTGTAAAATCCTGTTTTTCTGGGATAGCTTCCAGATCCTTCGTCCCACATAGCCCATCTTCGAACTTAGCCTCGGTATTTTACTTCCACAAATTTAAAAAAAAGATTCATCCAAATTGATTAAAAATTACTCAAGTTATCGTGCCTTCAACGATTTTTTGTTACCCACATTTAACGTTTTTCATACATTTCAATCACAGTGAACTTTTTTGTTACCCACATATTCCGGTATTTTCTGGTGTAAGACCCTGACTTTCAGTCAAGGGAATAATTGTAATTGATGGAGTTACGAGAAATTGATGGAATTACACCATAGTGTTAAAGTATATCCTAGAGCACAGTATACCCAATAAAATGAAAATTGTGATATGGCTGCAAATAACAGAGCATTTGGCTGCACATATCATAAGTTACCACGTACGAGCATATTTTACCATTATGGCTGCATGAATATTTTACTACGAGCCCAAATGTCATTTTGTCAATTATTGTGAATGACGAGGCGCGAAATTCCCCAACACCATGGATTGAATGGAAGTGCGTCGAACCTCGATTTCAAATCATATTTATTTATTTATTTATTTATTCATTTCATCAACGGCCACATGCCCCCTGACTACTTACATTTTCAATTGTTTACATTACAAGATGAAAAGGTCAAGATTTATATAACCACAGCACTGCTACTAGCATGAACACTGAATTGACAAGTATCAAATTTGGAGGCTTTAGTGATACGAGCTACCGCTTAAAATTTTTTGTATTGTATGTTTTAACTCATACAACGAAAGCAAGTCATCTATCTGTACAACAGAAACGCAGTGCCTACTGTGATTTCATCAGCCTCCAAATATTTTCTACGTTCATGCTGGAAGCAGGGCTGTGAAAAAAAGAGCATGACGTTTAAAAGCAGCAGGTAGGTCTGATCGTGTGACGAAGGAATAAGGACCAAGAATATGCGTTTATCGTCAACGAGCCACCTAGAAAAGAACGGATTAGCGAGAGCCAATCGACTAGAAAGGCTCGGTTTTGCACAAGTCGATGAGACTTGAAATTTAACATTTCGAAGTCGTGAGACCAGATTAGAATAATCGATACGGATTATAGAGCGAACCATTGGTTCAAATTGCATAATTGCAAGGTTAAATCAGTGTAAATCATGATATCTTGGTCTTACCGTTCAATTTGATTGGAATCTTTAACATCTTTACAGTCGCTTTGAATGATTCACGCGGCATGTCCTGGAACCAAAGCTGTGAGAAACGGTTAAATTATTTGCACATATTATTTATCGGCTCATGATATCCATACTTTGTCCTGTGATCATCAACAACAAGAAAATCATCAGAACGAGTAGGGTGAGGGTTTAAAGCAATCTTCCTAGCTATCTGAGGGGCGTGAAGATTTCCATTTAGAAGATCAGGAGTGAAAAGAACACACGCATTAACTCTACGTCGAGCTAGTGGTTCAACATTGATCGACTCACACCTGTCGATATACGGTGGAAGTCTGTAGTTCTCGTCGCGTCTCACCGTTCGCCGAAGTGCGAACATCAGAAACTTCTTCTGGATCGATTCAATTCTATTAACAAAGGTGTCTTGGTACGGATGCCAAACGACTGAAGCATACTCTAAGTACGAACGTACGTGCGCGAAATACAATTCAATGTTTTAACGCTCTTAAATTCCTTACAAGTTCTGATGACAAAACGAAAACCGAGCATCGAGAAAGATGTCGCAATCACATATTCGACATGTTTACCGAACGTCAACTTCTCGTCCATAAGAACTCCTAAATCTTTTACTACTTTTGAACGAGTCAGTTGAACACCGTTAACACCGAATTCGACTATGGATCTCTTACGAGTGAAGGAAATCACATTCCATTTCTTAACGTTTAAATACAGTCGGTTAACTTTACACCACTGCAAGAACCTGTTTAAATCACGTCGGAGAGCACTAGCATCAAGCACGTTCTTAATTACCTTGAATATCTTTAGATCGTCGGCGTACAGCAGGTAAGGAGAAGTTGAGTAAACTTTAGTAGCGTCATCCATAAACAGTAAGAACAAAAGTGTACCAAGATGGCTACCTATTTGCTATGCAATGCCAAAACTTGACATATAACCTTTAACCGTCACATACTGCCATTCATCTGTTATCGATAACGACGACAAAAATAATAACAAGCTCTAGGTAATATGGTCCTTTATACAATAAACTACATGTTAAAAAAAATGAAGTACAAGAAATCAATCGATTAAAAATACTTTACGTGTTACGGCATGTTTCATTTTCATTTACATTGCCTAATCACGTAAAGCATTGTACTTACGAGGTTCCAAGTTGTTATTTGACAAGTGGGGATTACAGCCCTCCCCTTCGGGTCGAGACCTGATAATAATACTGGTAATGCTTGCAGTCTGTAACAATTTAAACCAATCCCAGCTTCAAAACAAAACAAATCGACGCTTCAATTTGAAATCACAAATTCGAAAGCACCTTAATGTCTACGATGTCTACACACTGCCCAAACTGCTAGCAACACTGACATTTGATGTTTGTGATGTAACACCGGGGAAAGAAGTGATATTCACGGTTCTAACATTAATATTTTCCGATTGTAAAATTTTTGTTTTTCATTGAAAAGAAATAATTTTACAACTTGTTTACAATGAGCACCACAATTCAGACGGGTAACTCATGCTCGTTATGCGAAAGAATCGGCTTGAGACCACTTACCAAGCAAAACATTCTGTATTACTATGCCCCCCTCAATGGAATGGTATGTGAAATTTTTTTATTTATTTCATTTTGGAAAAATAAATTTCGTCAGGTCGGTGAAGATGTTGAGCATCTTGTGACATCCATAAATCCTTGTGAAGCTTTTATTAGAATGATAATGATGTTTGAGGTCCGATGAACTTATGCGAAGTTGTGAATGCCCCACCGACCGTAATGTGACTCCTAAAATTACAATTTCTATTTCCAGGTCAGCTACGCAGCAATGTCAATAAATGTCATGAATCCGTCACTTGCATATAGGTGAGCCAGACCTCATAAGTTTTATTATTACATCAGAATGTGTCAGATTATCTTTTCATTCTTTAGATTGTTCCCCAAGCGAGATGTGACCAACTTTTTGTTAATCCACACTTTGTTTGGAACAACTTTGTACGTTTTCAGTAGACCACATTTGCAGAGTGTCGACAGCAAGAAGAGGGTAGCTTACAGGTTAGCATTCAGATTTTCATTAGTAAATCGAAACAGAATGATGCAACGCACTTTCTCTCTGTGATAGCATTCTAGGCAGCTCGATGTTTACATTCGGATCAATTTTGTTCTGGGCCATTGCTCGAAATGCATTGCCGAAGGATAATAACGCATTGTCCACTGCTGTTGGAGTTGCTAGCGGTTTTGCCATCGCCAGATTAGGATATGACTACTTCAGTCATGTCGATTCGAATGTAGTGGCGAAAACCTCGTAAATAATTTGAGTGAAGGAAAAATTGGTCGATCCGTTTCAATGTTTGCTAATCTATAGTTTCTGAACTGATTTTTAGATCCTTTGCTTTTATCTTTTTTCTATTTCATATTTTCAAGCAATTAATTGTGGTAACCCAAAAAAGAAATGTGAAAGAAAATACATAAAATAGTAGAAACGAAAAATGTGAAAACTGGCGTTTTAAATTGATATGAACCGAGTCGACTTATTTGCGGAACACACTCTAATTGCACACCATAACGATTAAATAATTAAAATATTTTCCAACCAGTGTGCGAAATGGATTGTAAACAGAAGTATTTATGTTCGACTGTCACGGTGAGTGTGAAAAAATTGCGAATAAAAAATTGCCTGCATGTTCAGTCCTGACTGTGGATAAGTGTTGGTGAGGTCGAGACATAACTTTTTTGCTCCAGCACAGCTTGTGCAGCACAAGACGTTCCGGCGAAGTACCGAATTGTATCGAAAATGAAGATTTAATAAAACCAAAGATTTTAAAGGCATACCTTGTGCCGGAACAAACTTTTTTGCAATGTCAAACTGAATATGCAAGAACTTTTTTATTTAAACATTTTTCAAGCTCACCGTGTGTCAAAGCAAAAAAAAACTTTCACGAAAACTTTCTCATATTAATGCAAAATGAGTTTTTCGTTTATTTATAATGCGTAGGTACATGAAATACGTGAAAACAAACAACACTGGCTGTGTAGCTATAGTTTAAAGGTCATGGTTAAGTTTAGAAGTTTTTCTTAAGCTATTTAAATATTGTAGATAGTAGTTTACGGGCAGGTGTAGAAAAGCGAAACCATTCTGCAGATACAGATCGCAAAAATGTATTAGAAAAACTGATTTCGTCCAAATGTATACGATGAGGAAAATGTACCTCCTAGGGGAAGATGATTTTTTTCTTCTCTTCTATTGGTTTTAAAAATGTTTGAAGATTTTTAAGAATTCTAAAATTCTTGAAATGATATTAGCCCAATCTTTTCTAGGTCTCAGAAAATATTTTAAACTTTATATGATCTTTCCCAATATGAACTTGCCTGGTGCCAGTGGAACTTTAACACTAAGTTGATTTTTGTCAAGTAATAGTTTTCCTTTCTTCTGCAAGACTGAAAGGAAACGTATTACTTGCACCTTGGTAGCAAGTACAGCAATGGAGATAGCATGTACAAAGGGTTACTTGTACTTATGAGGTACAGAAGTTTAGATAGCAGTAACCATATTACTTGGACTGAGAAGGTGCCACAAGGACAAGACCGATAATGTAGAAAAATTATGCCTGGAAAGAGCCAAGATTTAATATGCTAAGGTTGCACTGCATAGCAAAAGATGTCGGTGTCGGTAACTGCAACTGCATTTGAATACAAAATTTCAACGGCCACCTCCAAAAAGAACAAAGCTCCGCATGGGAAATCTGCATAAAAATAACTAAAAAGTTTACAACTCACTTTTGACCTGAATTCTCGGACATTCGTACAATATCTGAAAAGTTGTGATCCTATTTGTATCGCCTTGGAAGTGGCAAAGAAGGTTGTAGAAAAAGATTTAATATTTTGATTCGAACTCAACTCTAGAGCTGAGAATCGAAATATAGTGTACGGGCTAGTTTTCCTATAAATTCACTGCGAAACGATTTTCTTGCTCCCATTCCCATGAACAATCGAATAAATTTCCGGTTCTTTTCTAAATTTACCGGATGTTAAGTTTTTGCTCCGAACGGCAACGCTCAAATTACCCTCCTGAACTATACTGAAACAGGTAACTGGTCGACGACGATCTTTATTCAATCCTCTGCCAGTTGTTCCGTTGTTAACTTCAATATGACCGACGCGTTCAACTTTCATACTGCTCGGTCTCAATTTATCTTTTGCATTGCCGCCGCCATTGGCAATTGTTACAGTTGTTAAATAAGCTTTCAATTTTTCCTTCAGCTCACGATTTTCTTCTTTGAGGGCCATTTTTTCTTCGCTTAAGCATGCACAATCGATACGGGCGTTGTTATAGCGGAGCCAAAAGTTCTCTAAATTCGAAACAATGAACATCGTTTTCTGAACAAGAAAAATGGGTTGAATGGGTGTAAATACGAAGATCGAGTGAAATTGTACGTGTTTGTTACATACTTCTTTGAACTCCTCTGGCGGTTTCTTTAAGTCATTTTCTTGATTGCCAAAAAGGGTTTTCTTTCTACCAAACGGAAATACTTGTTCACGTTCGGTTTCTAGTTTCTTACAAATCGCCGCAATTTGTAAAATGTTTTCTCCTCTCTTCAGAGTGTCCTTCAGTTTCTGAATTATTTCAATTGTTACCTTGAGAAAATCGTTAAAACTTGAATGATTTAGGAACTTACCGCTGCAGAGTTATGACTACAAACAACCATATGCCTCAAATTATTCTTGTCTTTCAGCAAACCTTCGTCCATTTCCGACTTTATTTTTCTCTGCTTTTCGTGCAGCAACTTCTTGTACTTCACCAGCTCCTCAATGTGCAGACTCTGCTCTTCGCGCAAATTTTCCAAGTCCAATTTGAGAAAACCAATTTGTTCGGTTGCTCGAGCCACCTCGTTATAGTGTAATCGAATGACCTTTGTGTCCTCGTCGTCACGTTGTCTCAATTCAATGTACTCGTTGTGGTATTCTTCGGTTTCATGCAAATATTCGTTCAGAATATCTTGAAATTCTTTCCACAATTTTTCCATTTGTTGTTCACGGTCATTGGTAATTGTTTGCAGTTTCAATATCAACTGTATCAATTTGTATCATTAATTATTTGATGTCTAGTAATTATGAGTGAAAATAAAATGCAAAAATATAGAATCAGTCGTTCAGAAATCGAATTGAATGAATTTGATGGACACATCCGAAGTTGCAATTATGAGTTAAAGAAGAACGTATTTTGTTGAGCATATATAAAGGTAAGTACAAATGTATGCAGGTTTTGTTAAAGTTGAATTTATCGCAGATTAATTGGAAATTTTAATCAACATGGCACGGGTGAGCAAATTTGGGATTTTCTTCTTGGTGCTAATGGTTTCATTTTGGACTTGTCATGTGAGTTGCAATAAAATTTTTGTTTCTTTGCCTATATATTTGGTACTTGTATGAAACATCTTTGTTTAAGGGAACTTACTCAGCCTTAATTATGTCGAGTCTATTACTTGATTTGATCTTAACATTTTCAAGAGATGTACATAATCTTCTACCACAAAATTTTACTTTGCCACAATTTACGATTTTAGTTGACGTGGAATGGAACCAAATACCAAATCGACTCAAACTCTACTGTTATTTTCAAAAGTTTCAGTGAATGTAGTTATAGATTCTCTGTGCTTTCAAAAGCGTTTATACCGAATGGGAAACTGCTACGGAAAGTCATGGTCCAGAAAAGCCACTATAAAAATACACGTAAAGGCTCATATTGTCTCAAAGTCATGCTACAACGTTTTTCGAAGCTGTTTCCAACTAGGTTTAATCAGCGTTGCTCCACAAAATCTACGAAAAAAGTGTTAATCTAGATTTCGTCCCTATTCCCAATCCATCGGAGTTACCATTCACTGTTATTTTTCTTGTTTCGGGTGATAAAGGCTTACTGGTAACGCCAGACAGCATCTTTAAAATTCGTTCGAAATTTTCTAGAAATTGTCCAGCTTTCACTCCACTGTTCTAATGCTAAATTCTACATTCTTAAACAGACACTTCGATGTCAGGTAGAGGAAGGCCCGTCTGAAGAAGAACTGAAAAGGGTGGTCCGTATATGCATGCGAAAATTAGGCGATGAATCCGATCGAAACAACGCAGAGGACAGCTATGAAGACAGCAACAGTAATGAAAGTTACGATAATAATCGACGGAACACCAATAACGCCAAGAATGGGAACAATGGTCGTGGAAATCGTTTTGCAAGAGATACGGATCGATGGCAACAGCAAAATGGTTATGACAATGGTTACGGAAATAGGAATCAACAAAGGTATGACAATAATAGATACGGGAATAACGGTAATTACGGAGGCGAATATGGAAATAGTGGATTTTCGAACAATGAAAGTAATCGCAACTTCAACATGACCAATCGGAACAGAAATGACAATGAAAATGACGGATACGATAAATCTTGTATGATTCAATGTCTCTTTCAGGAAATGAAAATGGTAAGACCACTAAAAACACTTAATGACTGACCAGCTTCACCGGTTAACTTTAACGAAATTCCAGACCAACAACGAAGGTTTTCCGGATAAACATAAAGTGGAGCGATTGGTCAGCCAAGACGTCAGAGATCGTGAAATGAGAAACTTTCTACTGGATTCCATACAGGAGTGCTTTCATATTGTCGAAATGGAACGACGACGCGACAAATGTGTTTTCTCAAAGAATATTGTTTCATGTTTAGCTGAACGAGCAAAGGCCAATTGTGATGATTATTACAACGAGACAATGATTTTTTGAAGAATAAAATCAATTGAGAACCACCAATTGCAATTCGCAATTGGTAGAACTTACACCACTTTTTACATCATCGACTTTTTTCAAGTGACGATGATGAACCTTGTCCCGGTCATTGTCTGCAATGCTTTCCAATCCATAAAATACACATTCCAGCTCAACGTGTGCTTTAATTTTCCGCTCTTTGTACGTCTGAATTTCTTTGTGATATTGATTGAGCATCGACTTTTTTTCGTCCAAATAGCTAGTCTTTAGAAAGGTTATACGGTCGGTGTGGAGTGCTAAAATAGAGTTATTTAGAAAAATGTCGCAGAGGGGACTATAAACAAGAGTCTTTCACGAACCAATCAATCTTTCTATATTTTCAATATGGGCATGGAGCATTGTTGAGTACCTGCAATAACAGCGGACTTTATCAAATCAACCACAGGCTTGAAAAGGCAGGGACCATCTTTCCATATTCCCATATTTTCCATAATTTCCCAGGTTTTCCTTCACTTTTGAAAAAATATTTTTTTGGGATATTTGGAAAAGTGTGGGAAAATTTAAGAAAATATTGGAAGATGTTTTCACAAAAGTTATCCATGTGAAAAGGTATTAGCCAGAAGCCTTAATACAATCCATCACTTAGAAATTCATGGACGACAAGCATATAACTGGTATTGAATTAGAGATGAGTGGGCATAGCAAATTTTTGTGCCCACATGCCCACTATGCCCATCATTTGAAAAAATGAGCCCAATGCCCAGACCAATGCCCACAAGTAAAATACCCATGGGCACAAGCCCAGCCCACAAACTTTGTCAACAAAAATCGCTGATTTAGTTAGTGTTAAATATGTCTTGTATGGGTAATAAGTTTGTATAAAGACATTCTGCTAGTGATTCCCATGAATTAATGACGAACGTTTCAAGCAAAATTTGATTCCAGGATCCAAAAAAATTCCGATATTACACTAATTATCGAAAAATAATTCTTATGAATTTATGGGATGACGACAACAAATCGTAATTTGGGCGCCCAAGTTTTATAAAAATGCCCACACCCAGGCTTATGCCCACGAACTCTGAACCCCATTACGCCCATGCCCATGGGCATAAGACATGGGCTGCGGGCAGCCCGCTTTTGCGGGCGGCCCACTCATCTCTATATCGAATCTGTTACTTCTATCGATCTATGCGTATGCATTTTCGACAGGCGGACAAAACTTATTTTGCTACTAAAAGTAGGAAATGTACAAACATCTCTTCGTTTTCATCCAGATCATTGAGAAGCCGCTGGATAATATCATTCTTTCGCGTCAACGCATCGTCAAAATACTCTTCAACACTTTTGATTTCCGTCTTCAATTCATTGCATTTTATATTCCGTAGAATCGATCGCCATTCTTGGTTGATTTTTGCCAAATTTAACCGTGAAAATGCCTCCTCTCGTTTCAATTTATTCTACAATGTTGAAAAAGAGGTGTAAAAAGCGTGTCTAACACTCTCGGAGGTGTTTAGCGTTGAGGGGTACCTTCATGAAAATCGATATCAGTTGCTGTTTCCGTCGTCTGGCTTCCTCTTCGATTTCAGCTCTATGCTGCAGATATCGTAAACGCTCCTCCTCTGACATTTTTGCCAGTTTATTTCCCGCTCCTTTCTTTTTACCCATTTTTAATCTCTAGACACAAGACTTGCACAGTACAGCCTACACTGAATGAACCGTTTAGATTCACTTACAAATTTAAATGAAAGTCCTTTTTAAATTATTGATTTAGACGTTGCTAATACAAACGCTGTTAAGATCCCAAACGTGCCCGTTGTAACAGTTGTAACCTTAGTTACGTTGGTTGGTTGCAATCAAATTTATGTTTCAATAGATAGTAGTAATCCATCCGATTGTTATGCCATTACATTTTCGAAATTTTATAAATTGAAAAAGTTACAAATTATGAGCGAGGAGAACAATGAAAATTCTTCTAAAATCCAAAGTGACAATGAAGATGCGGATGATTTCGCTATAATTTCTAAAAGTGATAACAACGAAGAAATTGTTACCGCGACTACGAGTGCAGAATGCGTGGTCGACTCCACGTTGAATCCAGTGGAGACAGAATTGGGAATCAATTCTTCAAGGGAAATGAGCCAACAAAGTCAAACTTCAGTGGAGGACGAGCCGAAAATCAATCCTTCAGTGAAAATCAGCCAACAAAGTCAGGCTCGATCCATGGTCGATACTTCATCGAATGCAATGAGTCAACAAAGTGAAGTCATTTCAATGTCCAGCATTGGAAACAACCAGACGAATTCTAATTCGTCCGCGTCTGGAACGAACGACAGCAAAATCAATTCTTCCGATCGTTCAGGAAGTTCGTACATTTCGAGTGAATCGGAACGAACTTCATCGGAAGGTTTCAATCGCCATGAAATTGAGGAATCCGTTCTAGATATGATCAGACATATCGAAGACGAAATTGAAGCAGAAGAGCACGATGGTTCAGATCAATTCCAAAACATGGAAATGAAAATCAAAACATCACGGGTAATGGTTGCTATTGAACAGATGATTCAGAAGTTGGAAATAGCGTTCTGTCTGCCGTACATTTTTGTGGAAAATATGCACGACATGAACAAACTGTGCGGCGACTCGTTTGTGAGCAAATTGATGAATGAATATTGTAAGGTACGTGACGAGGACATCGACGTTTGCAGATTCCAGCCGATCGTTATAAACTGCATTAATGATGCTTTCGAAGCGGGATTCAGTGAATTTGTTGACCTTCATCGGAGTAAGGTTGGGTTAACGTTGCGTTGTTCTGGCGTTGGATTTTTATTTAAAATTATTTTCATTCACTAAAGATTCCGGAAACAGAAACCAAGCTGCTATCGACAATGATTCAGTTTAAGTGTATGGCCGAATGGCAAATGGAAATGTCGGCTATCAAGGCGATGAATAAGGAGAAAACTTTACACAAAATGTGGACGAAAAACGAAAAGATCAAAACAAAAATTTCTGAAATGCAGGAACAGTACGAAAATTATCGGAATAAAATGCAGGAATTGGTGAACGAGAAGAGCAAAACAATTGCAACGCATAACGAGACCATTGCTGATCTGGAAAGACGTAACACACTTGATATCAATGCAGAAATGTAGTCGACTCAAGTACCGGTTGCATTTGTGGTAAACTAAATAGGAACTTGTACTTTCAGATTCAAATCCAACAAAGAAATGCGACGACTATGTGTCAGCAGTGAAGAGAAACAGAGGATTCTTACGGCCGAACTGGAACAAATCAAGGAAACTTACGAGAAATTGGTTCAGAATAATTTGTTGGTGGAGAAAAAGCTTCGCGACCAAAAGTACGTACTAAAACCTTCACTTCGACATGAGTTCTCACTGAAAGATTTTTCTTGTATTTTTTGGAAATTAGATCGAAAACCAGACAAAAACTGCAGACTGTACTGACGAAATATGACACTGGTGTAGGCGAACGTTTTGCTGAACTGATGAGAATACGATGCGATTTGGAGGACGAAACTGTGCTGTATGAAAATAAAGTGAAGGAATTCCAGCGTCAAGAGATTGAGTAAATTTTACAATCCCTGTTTATACGATAAGGTCACTTCATTGTTGCTATATTTGCAGATACAATCAGATTATGTTCGATAAAGCAGAAGTTGAAGCGAAAGTCAGAGAAGAAAAGTTGCTGTTGTTCATGATGAACCGGTCGGCCAGAATTATTCAAAGGGCTTACAAGAAAATGATGAAAAAGAGGAAGAAGGGAAAAAAGGGAAAGAAAGGAAAAAAGTAATGTAGCGTTCCTTAGCGTCGTTGCAGAGCATATGTTATAGGTTAAAAAAATATTTTACTTGCACCCTGCGAAAATCAAATTTTCGCAAGGAACTCAACGGTAACACTTGCGATAATTTTCATTTTCACAGGGCTTTTCTCAAGTAAAATACTTTAAGTAATTGTTTGGAGATTGTTTTTTTGCCACGAGGGATCATAGCCCTCGCCTTCAGCTCTGGCTCTCAGCAAAATAAAAATCTCCAAACGAGGACGTACTGTACTAAGAAAAATTCATTCGAAATCAGGCCAAAGCAACGTAGGTGATTTTTTGTTGAATTATAAGGTCAGACATTTCCGATCAAAATAGTGCTACTCATCCCACATGCCTGATGGTTCGTGTAAGTAAAGCATTACGACTCGTCGTAAAGTGTAGGCGGATAATTTCTGGGATAACCATACCATTGGATATCTTCTTTTTACAAAAATTCTCAAAGCTTTCTAACTGAAAATGTTTACATTATTATCACTAATTTACATTGCTTTGGCCTTACACGACACAATGTAGAATCGGTTCTTTGAAAGTTAATACGCCATAATGACACACATATTGACACTTTCGCTGGGCGAAGCATAGCTAGCAACACAATTAACAAAAATTCCGGAATAGAATTAGGGTCTTTAACAAAATGTAAATAAAAAGCTTCGGACGTGGGCAGCAAAAAAAGAGAGTAAGACCAGAAGACAATTTAAGCTTCCGAAAAAAATAGTCCGACTGTACATGGACTAGGACACATCATTAATATTCGACGGATGTGGAAGATGTGAGGTCAGATTTTTAACTTGAGTTAAATTTACAGTATGCTACTCATTCAAACCTACAATTGATGTTTGGATTAACAGTCGCACATTTTGCTGTTTTTTCAAAGAGAATCGAAAAATGTTATTGGGTCATACCTGTGTTCGCTTTGAAAGAAATGTACCGAATCGCAACACTCTAATTTTACATTAAATTTCCATCAATTGCTTTAGGAACTCCTTCAATAACTCTATGGACAATGTTCATTGGACATTGTTTGTAAATAGATTTTCATGTGAAATCTTCCCAATCTTCAGTTAATTGACCAAGCAGTGTCTGAATGATCATACCATTCATAAGGCCACGGTTAGAACATTATCCGCAACATTTGTTCTGCGACTTTATTTTTGCTTTTACCTCAGCGCACCTAAAAGCGAAAGTGCCTAAGATTAACTGTCCAAGACAGGCATGTATACAACTTTACATGTAATGGCAAAAACTCTGAGAAATATTTTAAAATTGCTCTCATTTGACAACACCGCATGCAAAAAGGTCTTTCTTACGAACGCTCAAAGGTGAAGGTTTTCTTGTCGAATAGGAAGACGTTTGGCCTAATAAGGTCTGATAAACTCATTCAGCGTTTATCGGTCCTGGAGAAGGCGGCTTTACATTGTGAAATAGTTATTTGTGTACTTGGTTTGGACGATGTATTTACACAAATTTCCAAAATTGACCTCGATTTTGACTCCAAGGCATGAAAATAACATAATGTAGTGGATTCGTAGTTCCACCTTTCTATTGATTACAATTTGTATTGTCCTCATTAAACAACAATTATTGCTAACTGCACGAAACTAACACACACTTTAATTTGCAGAAGAGCCAAAAAGGCCAAAAAGTAAACTAACAATCCGAAACCCAATCAAGACACATTTCCATTAAGCGAAGAAGTGTTGAAAAATCGCAAATTTCAATTTATTGGGCCAAAAAAATGTTTTTTTAGTTTTTAGTTTTATTTTGTGTTAAATTAATAATAAAAAGAGTGAATTTTTGTTCATAATTTTTGTTTTGCCTCAAACATCAGAATATACCCTGTACAAAGCGAAAAATTATTTCATTGCAACGGAAACTTGAAATTGCTGCTGCAACTTTTGCAAATTCTCCCTGTGCTTATCCTGTCGCTTTTCCAACGTTTCTATTGTCTCGTTGCAGCGCTTCAGCTCCTTCTTGATGTATTCCATTCGCTTGGCAACATTCTGACGACTTTCTTCGAGCTCTTGCTTTACGAGAACAGGTCCGAATAGTTTGTAGACCTGAGATGAGATTCAAACGGATGCCAATTAATTCAAGAATTTTACTTTTAATGTTCGTACAAAGACAATTACTTTATTGTCCGCTCCGAGGAGATTCAGTTCATCCAACACACTTTTATTTTCGTTCAGCTGACCATCGAGGAGTTGTCGTTGTTGCACCAGTTTCGAAAATTCTGTGAATGTCAACATAACCTCAATATTGGGTCTCTAAATTAGGATTAGAATACGCGCTAGTCGCTTAAACGATAATTATTTGACTCTACATTACGGTAGTGGCTGCTGAGAACCCTTCCTTTGTTTATTTCACTAATTTATTGCCAATACTAACAACAGACGGCATACCGAATTGCTCAACTAAAGGAAAATCTTACCTTTCTGCGCTGATTTGAACTGTTCAACCTCGGCGGTGATTTTCTTCTGAATGGCGGTACTATCTTTATCCATTTTAAAGGTAACTGTATCTGGTTGTTGCGCTTGTCGATAGCAAAATAAATTAGAAAAACTAAAAGTCGACGAAAGACTCACAGATCACACAATGTTTTTTTAATTCAATGGAAATGTCATTCCCTTGCTGTCATAGTAGAAGAAACTACTACAAAGGTAGTAGGTAGACACTCATTAGGTACCAGATGTACCAGAAGCATTTGACTTCTATGTATTTCAGTTGGGAACTAGTGTGGATGTTGATGGGAAATTACCGAAATTACATCAAACTTCATCCAGAATATTCGGGGAAGTACACACTCATATGTTTAGCGACATTTCGTTATTGTGACAAGTATGTCATCATTGATAGAGAAGCAAGAACAGCAAGAAGCAAAAGAAATGGAAATTGATTTACCCTTGGAACTGCCTAAGGCCCGTCCTTACCAGGTAAGAATTAGAAACAATTCAATAGTCACGCATAAAAGAGAACATGCAATTATTGTCATCATCCAGGAGGAGCTGCTAGCAACTGCCAAGGAAAAAAACTCGTTGATTTGTCTAGGAACGGGAGCGGGTAAAACGTACATAGCCGTTATGCTGATTTCTCATTTTTCGCACGAACTGGAGCCGCCCTACGACGAAGATGGTAAGAGAACGTTCTTCTTAGTGCCTACCAGGCCTTTAGTGAAACAACAGGCAGCAGAGATTGTGAAGAAAAGTCGATTAGGTGAGAAAGATGTTGGCGAATATACTGGTGATATGAATGTCGACTTCTGGTCGAAGGACGTTTGGCTGGAACATTTGCGTACCAAGAAGGTGTTCGTTATGACACGGCAGATTTTCCTCAATATGTTAAATTCGGCAATTATTCCGTTGAGTAAGGTGAATCTATTGATATTCGACGAAGCCCATCATGCAGCACCGAAGGCAAAGAAAAAAGGAAAGGGCAGTGGAAAGGACACGAACGATGTCTACAAGCTGATAATGGATTTTATTCATTCGAGGCCTGAATCGGATCATCCACGTATTTTGGGACTGTCAGCAAGTCTTATTAACGCTAACAGCAATGCGGTGGCATTACAACGGACAATTAGGGATTTGGAAGGCACTTATAAGTCGTCTTGCACATCCGTTACCGATTTGGATGATGTACGTAAATACGCAACGGATCCCGTAGAAAGTATTTGGGAATATGCCAGCGACAGTGCTGTGATTGGATTTGATTGTGCTCACGTTCAGACATTTTTATCATCAGCTCGGGATGTTTTCTTTGAAATGGATGCATACAAAGCTAGTCTGGACCGCAAAAATGACAGCAACAGAACCGAACAAAATACAGATGAAATACCGACCAACTCCATGGCCATTACTCTACCCATAAGTGTGGATGCTTTAAAGAAATGCGAAAGTATGATCAGTGACATTCTTCAATCGATGGGTCCTTGGTGTGCGATAGCTGCATGCGATTTTTATATTCAAGAATTTCAGAGCTACATCGAACTTTACCAACACTCATATCCAGGATTTTGTAGCATTTTAACAACGGTTAACGACATGATAGAGACAGTCGTGGGTCTTCTAAAATACAGCCTTTACATACGGCAAGTGTCACTCAACGATATGCTCCTGAAGTATATTTCCAACAAAATGGAACGTCTTCTTTTATTGTTGATGGAGTACAGCGATCCGAATAAACCTTTAGCTGGAATTATATTCGTACAGCGTCGCGCTATGTGTAAGGCGTTATGCAAATGGTTGCAAAAGATCAAAGAACTCAATTTAAAGAAGGCAAAGAATCCATTTGACTTTCTCAAAACTGACTACATTGTTGGCGAAGCAGCCCGACCCGGATTTGCCAATAAAATTGCTGTCAAGGCTGCTCAACTCCAGAAGAAGACTTTGAACAAGTTCCGCAGTGGTGATCTGAACATACTCGTATCGACATCAATTTTGGAAGAAGGACTCGATGTGTCCCAGTGTAATCTTGTTGTTCGATATGACGGCGTTGACTCATTCAGACAGTGGGTTCAATCACAAGGACGAGCAAGATCAAAGGATGGTCGATTTGTGGTTTTCAGTAACTCAACATCGGTGACCCAACAAAGTCTTGATAACTTCAAAGGTATGTTCAAAGAATTACAAACACTTGCAACAAGTAGAAAGCATACGAATCCTTCGTCCGTATCCCGTACCCCGCGTAATATACCAGAAGACGAAATGCCACTGATCAACCCAGTTAATGGAGCAAGAATTACCCTAGACACCGCCAAGGCAATGGTCTTTATGTACTGCAGTCGACTGCCGTCTGATGCATTCTTTTCCACAAATCCATACGAAACTAGGATTGAACATCCGAATGGATTTCAATTTGTCATTAGGTTGCCAATAAACTCTCCAATTAAGCGGGCAATGAAAGGACCTGTTAAGCTAAACGAATCCTTGGCGTGTAAAACTGCTTATTTAGAAGTGTGTCGCATTCTACGCGAAGAGGACGAAATCGATGAGTCGTTCGTTCCATACACCAAGTCATCAAGGCTCAAGAGGATAATTGACGAATTCAATCTTACATGTTCGATCGACGACGATGAAACGTACATTGATGGACCGAAACCTGGAACGGCCAAACGACGGCAAATTTATTCAAAGTCTTTCGAGACGATGTTCGCTACCTTGCCAATCAAGTCGTCGACAACGATCTGTCTTTATTCGATTGACGTACAGCCCAAAACTGGCAGAAATTCTATTGGTTTCATTTGTTCAGAAGATGTACCACTTAACCGGATTGTTTCCAGCTTTCCAGTTTACATCAAAACTGCTGAGTATAAAATTTCAGTTGCGTCTTGCGACACAGCCTTTCATCTCAGCCCGGAACAGCTTCACCAAGTGCAATTATTCCATCAGGTAGTGTTTCATGAAAGTCTCGGATTCAAGAGGAAACAATTGAAGTTCGACGACTCGTCTCCTGTTTATGTTGTTCCGTTGAACGATGAATTCGGTGTTGATTGGAATATGGTTCAGGTCACATTGGATCGCAATAATACGAACGCAACGATCATCACCAAGAATGATGCATACCAACAACATTTCACATTCAACGAAAGTGTTTACAACGATGCTATGGTGTTTCGACGCTATGAACCGTTCGGTCTTTTCGAAGTCCTTAAAGTTAGCACTAAGACTCCAAGTTCACGATTTCCCAATAATGACAACGGATACACGACATACGAGGATTATTTCGGTAAACAATATGGCTTGACGATCATTCATTCGCACCCGTTACTGTGTGTGGATCCAATCGGCTTTAACAGTTCCATTAAACAAGTGGCACTAACCAAAGCCGAACAGAAACGTAAACCTATTGAGCTAGTTCCAGAATTGTTGTTGATCTTTCCAATACCGACGTCGTTTCATCGTCAGTGCCGTCTTCTACCTGCAATTTTTTATCGATTGTGTCAGTTCTACAACATAGAAACATTGAGAGAACGAATAGCGACGGAGGCTAATTTTGGATGGGCAACAGCTAATCACAATTGGGGTCCATTGAACGTTGAGTCTGTGCAGAGTATTTGCCGACAGGAGAAAGTAGTGCGAGGCTCTGCAAAGAACAGCGATAGTGATGCAAACGGCGACGACAGTGAGCGGTCGATGGATTCTAACGATATGGAAGTGGATTCTTCATTTCAAATGGATGAAGATATGGGTTCAACGATTAGTCAGTCTGAAGACATTTACGGCGATGTCGATGAATTGAAAAGAAAATATTCGAACTTCAATGTTAAAGCCTATGCGTACTCGATGAAGCAGAAACTGATGAACGACTACAAGAAGTTTTTGGAGGCGCCAGTAGTTGGCTACGATTTAGGTGATCACAGCCAGTATTTGCCACAAAATTCTGAAATTCAAAGAAATCGCTTCGTTGACTTTGAAAGAGTCAAATCATTTGATCGTCACACTAGGGTTGACATGTTTGGACCTAGTCCCAGTTTAATTCTGCAGGCATTAACGACAAACAAAGCAATTGACATGTTCAATATGGAGAGATTAGAGACACTTGGCGACAGTTTCCTTAAATTAACAACGTCTGCGTATTTTTACTACAAGCTACCAGTACTCAATGAGGGATACTTGTCTTTATTGAAAGTGAATCAAATCTCGAATCGTAATCTGTATCGTTTGGGATCAAAAAAAGATTTGGCCGAATTTGTGGTAGCTCATCAATTTCAACCGTGCAACAATTGGCTTCCTCCAGGATTTTCCGCGGACATAGATACGTCGGAGAAAAAGGAGAAACAAGATGGAGAATCATGCAACAAGTACACTGAGCAACGAATTTCCGATAAATCAATAGCTGATTGTTGCGAATCATTAATTGGAGCATATCTGTTGTCGAGTGGACCAATGGGCGCAGTAAGTTTCATGACATGGTTGGGTATTCGAATTGTGGATCCACAGTCGACTGAAAACAATGGCCATTGGCTTCCACCGCCCCGATCACCAAAATCTACTTCAACATCGGGTGATTCAGAAATCAAAATCAAAAACCTTTCGTCAACGTTGACCGAATTCGAAGAGCGTATTGGATACAATTTCCATGACAAATGTTTCCTCATTCAGGCTATGACACATGTGTCGTATCACGACAATACCATAACTGATTGCTACCAGCGATTGGAGTTCCTCGGAGATGCTGTCTTGGACTATCTCATAACACGGTACATATACGAAGATCCCAACCGCTTTAAGCCTGGCGATTTGACTCAGCTAAGAGCATCTCTGACGAACAATGCATTTTTTGGCTCGCTGGCGGTCAAGAATCGATTTCACGTTCACCTAAAAATGAGTTCGTACGATCTCTACCGTTCCATTCATTCGTTTGCTGATAAAATTAAAACCGATGCAAAGGATGACATTGTCTTTGGCAATTTCATGACGCTTCTCGACGAACGAGAGACCCAGGATTCAGATGAAGCCGAGGTGCCGAAGGCGTTGGGTGATGTGTTCGAAGCTGTTGCTGGTGGTATCTATTTGGACTCTAATTATTCGCTGGATGCTGTATGGCAGGTCTACTACCCACTCATGGCGAGTGAGCTTGGTAAGATTTTGCTGTGGAACATTTGATTCAAAGTTTAATAAATTTCGTCCGCTTTTCAGAGAACTTCAGCAAAAATATTCCGAAAAGTCCGTTGAGTTTGCTGTACATGAAATATCAATCTGTGAAATTCAGCGACGCTGTAGCAGTGAACAAGCGTGAGGTCAGTGTGACTGTTACGATCAAGCATAAAGGAGGAACGTTTACCGAGGATGGCTACGGCAAAAATCGTTATTGGGCTAAAAGTTCGGCAGCAAAACGTGCCTTAAGGCGAAAAATGTAATAAAAATCGAGAAAGAATCGTACTCATTGAAAAATTACGTATGAGCTCCGTAAGATTCGATACTCAATTTATCGGTGTTTCGTAAGAATCAAGCCTCTACGTAAAACGTACAAGTTTATATCTGTCCTGTGAATGTAGTCATTTCGTAGGAATTACGTTTTACTGGTCATCTTACATTTTGTGCGGTACTTTCCGAATGAAAATATCAACCGATCTTATCGTATTTTATGCCACACAAAACATGTGAGACGGCCAATACAATGTGAAATAACTTTTTTCGATGGACTAATGAGCTATATCGTTTTACGTACGTGTTGAGTCTTACACATCTCTGGGAATGTTACAGACCGCCTACGTAATTCTTAAAGAACTTAGAAAACCATTTAAAGCGCGCTGTGCGATCTTCTGACACGTATCATTGTTAACTTTTTAACTTATATTAATAGCAAAGGTGGCGGGAAATTGTTTTTTTTTTTATTAAAATTCAAGTTTTTGAAAATCTATAAATTGAATCGGTTTCATTCCTTAGGCGAACCTTGCCTTTTCTTTACATATAAGAGATCCTTGGCTCGGACATGCGTATTGAATGATTGACATTCTTAAACGGTCTTTTTAATTGTTTGATAAGGAATATTATGAAGGTTTTCTATCTTGGAACATTTAGAAATCAGCTTGATCTGATCAGCTTCGGGTCAGGTCCGATACTGGAAGTAAAGCCTGAACTGAAGTGAATCTGGCTTTGTCGAGACCAGGTAGCCTAAAATGATCATACAAATGTTGCAAGGTAGCCCGAAAGTTTTCAGGTCAAGTTTGACCTGATTACTAAGTCAAGCTCAGGTCAAACAGATGACCTCTGGAATATTTTATATCAAGTTTTTGAAAACTCGTTTACGAACTTTTTCGATTTTGTCTTTTTTGAAAACTACTCGTTCCTCAACCAACACACTTGCAACACACCGACACTTGCATATGAATGAGTTTATGATCTGTCCCTTGACCGATGAAACTTCAAACCAAAATAGTTCGAAGAGAAATTTATTAGAATGTTCTTAGAGCATCTTGGATTCTTCTGTATTCGGTCTGCTAGAAGATGATATAAGAATCCACTAATGTTGCTCTAAGAAAGGTCCTACAGATTTAGTGTTATTTCATAATAAAATTTCGTTCATCACGGGAGTGGTCATGAAAATTGCTGCATTTACTCTCGTTGAAATTTAAACTTATATGCTGCCAAGACTCATGTCACTTACGTGGCCTCTGCTAATGCAAAATTTTGATTGCACTTTTAAGACTAACAAGTAAAGAGTTATAAAATCACATTTACACTCTCCCACTGTGACGCACTGCTTGCAATTATGTAACTCATGTGTTTAATTTTAGAAATTTCAAGTGCATTACCCAGATCGGGTCTGCTTATATATATTGCGTTGTGTATAGAAAGTTTGTTATTTGTCATTTTGAACCATTAGTCGAATCGAATTACATTTGCTATTCCTTAGACCCTAAATAATTTAACTAAAGAAACATCTTTTCATCGACAACATCAAAGATTCGGTTGTGAAAGTTGATTTTCGTTGAAGACAAAACTGTTTACAACAGAATGCTGATTGTGTGGTATAATAAAACGTGCGAAGAAATCTTTTTCTGTATGTTCAACAACAACACAGCATGAGTATTTCATAGACACATCATGAATTTTTTCTATGCCTGTGTAGGGTCATAAAAATGTTTCAAAATGATTATGAATGGTCTGGAATTTGTCACTGTCACGAGTGTAAGAAAAAGTACTTGTTGAAGTATTTTACTCGCTGCATCTACGGAAAATGAGTCATAATTCATTGACATGAGCGTTGGAACTCATTCATCTAAGGCCCCGATGAATGAGAACTGACGTGGGTAATGATTTACGTAATTGTTTGAAACTTTTTACGTTGCAACAATATCTTTTGTAAAATAGCTGGCTGAAGCGTAAATGGTGAATTACAGTGGACATTCGATAAAAAAAGGAATAAATCTTATATTCGAACCTGAGGTCAAACAACCAACGCAAAGTTCTATTTTGCGTTGTACCTGGAAGAACTTAATATCCCAGCTTTAGTTTTGTTCCGTCGACAATTCACTTGTAAAAGTTCAGATTGTATTTTCTCATACTTCCCGGCCGCATCATCATCAATAGTACAAACTGCACAAATCTGTCACTGAGAATTCAAGTTTTATTTCGAGTGTCATTTCGTTGAACAAATTTACAATTTCTCTTCAAAATATTCAACTTTTGGTTATCAATAATAAAATCTCATCGCGACAAATCAGTGGTAAATATTGGAAAATTATGAAAAAATATTTCTTTGGTGTCGTCTCTTCATCGACGTAGCTTGTTTAGGCGTAAGCGTTCAGCTTCACGGAATGCACGTCGTTCGGATCTCGGTGCTACATTCAACTGGCGAAGAACTGGTGCCTGTTCGACATATGCTTGTGGATTGTACGCTTCCACATGTTCCTGAAAAGTAATTAGAAATACGCTTGTGAAATGAGGTATATTTTTAGCGAATTAAATAGGGTAGGTGTAGTGTCGATTGATTTTGTATTGTCTTTTCCACTATATTGTTTCATAAAAACAAATCGATCTATTGTGTGGTGTGGTAGAGCAAGAGTTCCCACCTTAAACTTTTCAAAACATTGGTTTTCTTGCCATCGATAAACTTCGTTGCCACCGAAAAGTTTATAATTTCAGACGAAAAATCATCCGATGACAAATCTGAAGACTCAACACTATTCATTCGAAAATCACTGAAAATTAGCCGTATAAGCAATATGTGCACCATCATAATAGTGCAGTTGATAAGGACCATTTATAAGAGAACGTTTACACTCGTATAAAAGCTGGGCTACCTCTCTAAAAGTTTATTTTTCTCATTGCAAAGCAGGTAAAATTATCATTAAGGAATCTACTGATAATTTTGTTGGAAGTCTCAGATCTTGGATCAAAAGATATCCCACAGTGAAAGACGAATTGTTAAGAAAGAATAATTTTGATGTTTATTTAATGACTGCAACAGAACGAATGATTAGCTAACACGATTATAATTTACATTTAAGTTTCCTTAGGATCACTAGATGAATATATAAATTGCATATTCCAACACTCTTCCTCAATTTATATATTACTCCTTCTCAAATATGTAACTCTCCCAACCATTAATAAGCGTAATTCACATAGCCGTCCGATTCATCTCCATCCTTTTCTGAAATGGATATGGTTGTTTCAACTGAATTCCTGTTATAGATTTTGCTTCTTGATGTGTCATCTTTACCGGAATCTTTACTGCCATCTTTGCTGGCGTATACCTTTAACTTTCTTATCCTCCTTATTATTTTAGGATAATATGTAGCCGTTGGAGAAGAACTTGTGACCAATTCATACGTAGCTGATTTCTTTTCTTCATCGCCTCTTTTCAATGATGAAAATCGGTCTTCCAATTGCTGCTTTAATTTCTGTATCTCGTTTAGATCTTTTACTGTCACCAATTTATTTAATGTCCGTGTGAACGCTCCCTGAAACGCCTCACACTATCCTTTAATTGATGTTGATGTCATAACGACTGCCCATACATTTCTTTGCAAGAAAATTTATTTCGTTTCACCGTTCGTCGTTGGAAACTTTGTTGATTCGTTGCTGCTGCCTTGACGACTGTCTTTACATTTCTTCGATAGAAAATTTATTTTGTGTCTCCGTTTGTCGTCGAAAAAACTTTAATTTAGTCGTGAATTTTACTTTCACAAGTTATTCTTTCAATCTCTGGGCCCATAACCTGTTGGAAGTCTCAGATCTTGGATCAAAAGATATCCCACAGTGAAAGACGAATTGTTAAGAAAGAATAATTTTGATGTTTATTTAATGACTGCAACAGAACGAATGATTAGCTAACACGATTATAATTTACATTTAAGTTTCCTTAGGATCACTAGATGAATATATAAATTGCATATTCCAACAAATTTTACCTACTTTACAATGAGAAAAGTTAACTTTTAGAGAGGTAGCCCAGCTTTTATACGAGTGTAAATGTTCTCGTATAAATGGTCCTTATCAACTACACTATAATGCTTAGACAGAAAATACATGAGCAATTTTGAGTTGATGGGATCGACGATTCTGCTGCGTTTTCCATTGTAATTCGATATTCACCACAGGATAAACAATGAAAAAAACAGCATAATTCAGCACCACTTTGCAATAATCATGTTTAAAGACATTTTTTAAATCGTAGAAACTTGGTGATTACAAAATGGTGTCCTGTCGATCGAATCAACGCAAATTGTTCATGTGCTATCGGTCTTTACTTATGTCTATGCCTGTGAATTTTGAATTTTTTTCGGCCCTTTGCATGAATAATTACATTCGTACCTGTCTTGGACAGTTGATTTAAAGCACTTCCGCTGGCGAAATCGACTAAAATCACTATTCCAAAACAGCTACGTACATAACTATTTCAACACAGAATATACAGTGGATCAGTGCCTTGTAAATTTGTGTTAAAATGCCAATGCTTTCAATGATGATAAATGCTCTTCATCGCCCAAGGTCACAAAGCGGTTCTATGGCATACAATTTCGTTGAAAGTATGGCTTCAGTGCATTATGTTTCGTGGTAAAAGATATTCACATACGATCACTCTGTTGAATAATGTTCGTTCTCTCTCTCTCTCTACACGAATTTCGCTGCGAAGAGAGCAACGACCATCTTCCTCTTTCAAACAGCTACAAGAAATTGTTTCAATAAGTTTTCAATACTCTCCCAGCATCAAATAGACAATTCACATTTTTTTCATTGTTGAAACAATCGAATTCTCAGAAATGTCCCGTTTGTTTTTGTCTTTTCTATTTTGATATGCTAGAATATGCAAAAATGATTCGTACACAAAATGGTTTTCGAAAACCCACGAATGGCTTCTGCTGATAAAGGTTTTAAAAATACCTATTGGCCACGATAATGGTGCCACGTTTTAATTCGAATTACTAAAATAATTCTAGCTACTGGAATATGTACACATTAACCCGAAAAAATGTTCATATTTCAAATGTTCAAAGCACTATATAAGTGACCTTGTCCTCCCAACATTTGAAACAATCGCAAGTATTCGATTGACCTCGATCGTATTTTTCCAGTAAAATCTAAGCGTATTTCACTTACATCGTCCCAGTTTTCTTCGCTTTCCGGCAATGGTACGAACACAGGCTCTGGTGCCGGTGGACGATTTAGTGCTGCTGTACTTGGTGCAATGGGAAATCTATACAAATCGAAACTTGATCGATCTTCGCAACTTTGGACGTGTGCCTATAAAAAGCCAAATGAAACAACAAACAAAATTAGCTTTGCGTTACTAACAGGTCGGTATGTTATTGCGCATGATGCACATACATCGAATTCTGCCTCCAAAATTAAATGAGTTGAATTGAATGGGCAGTTTTTCAGCTTTATGTTCGGATACTGTTTTCTGCATTTTACCAAGTGCGTTTGGAATCTTTCTCTGAGAATGTTGTGGCTTTTGTTATATGGGCAAGTTACCATTGCACTGTATCCTGGTGCCATTGCCATTTTACGTACAATGTGTAATGTTTTGCAATGAAGTCCTAATATCCGTGTATGTTGTATAAGCCTACTGAGGCGACTAATAATAACAAAGGGAAAAAATTTGTCGAATACGAAAGGCACGACAAGACATTGCACGCAACCCAACCGAAACAAATTGCATTGAATATGTAATAGACGTTAGCCTGACGACGCACTAGAGTGACTAGAGTGTGTTAACAACAGGTGTTTAAATCAGAGAACTCAACCCTCATTAAGAGGACCTTTAAGATAATAATCAATTCCGAGGCTACGATTATTTTTACGTATCTGTGGTGGACGGTAGATTTTAAGCAATTTCGTGAGTTGTAGTACGAAAAATACTATTTTTCTCCTGTCAAATTTGACAGTAAAACAAAGAACAATTTGAATAGACTGTTATGATCAACGCGAGAGAACCGAAAACTAGTTAATTATAACTTGTCTTGGGGTACTTGTCAAAATATTGCTTTCTCTTTCAACATGGTACGTTGAGAGCGAGAGGACCGATGACCGGTTTATTATGAGTTGCCTTGGGATACTTGTCAAAATATTTCTTTCTCTTTCATCATAACACTATAACACTATATAAGAGATATTTCTGGCATAGGGGAATCTGGCACATGCGATCACAGTATGCTCCCTTTTACTACATGTAACGAAAGGTCATGACTGTGACAGATTCGCCCCTTAGAGATGAATCTGGCACACCATCAATTTGTATGCCTATCTTGTATGCCCCCATGCCTATCTTTCGCTTTATGTACTCATACTCTCAGCTGCCCGAGCAGCGCTCAATAGTGTTATGATGAAGAGAACAAGATATTTTGACAAGTACCCCAAGGCAAGTTAAAATAAACTGGTCCTCTGTCCTCCCGCTCTCAACGTACATACCACGTTGAAAGAGAAGCAAATACTTTGACAAGTACATACCCCAAGGCAAGTTATAATAACTAGTCTTCGGTTTTCTCGCTCTGATCGTAATGCTTAGTTTCCTCTTACCAAAAAAGAACTCGATGCGAGAGACAAAATTGAAAAAATTCAATTTTGTCTCTCAGATGGAGTACTTTTTTGGTAAGAGGAAACTAGACATTACCAGTCTATATTTTTTTTATTTCAATCCCAGTCGTTAGAAATCAACTGATATTAATGTCCCAAAAAACTAAAAACGAAGTGAATTGTCAGACAGTATCAAAATGGTTGCGTATGAGTGAAGTTTGAAGTTTCCGGAGAGGATACGATACAACAGTGTTCATGAAAGACATTTAAGAAAACAGTGTTCATAGACTGATTTGAATTAAGCAGCAAAACAAATTATTTGCAATATTTGTAGCGAAATAACTTTGATATTTTACAATTTATAGTCATACTCCAAATATTATACTCGTGTTCCGTATTACGTTACATATTATTAGAATTTACTTGTGCGAAGAAAGACTTTCCATAGAGACGTATTTTGATTTGAATGTTTATTAGTTCTCAGTGACCATAAAACTCTGCATAAAAAAAGGACATTGAAATGCATTTTTCCATACCCGATACACAGGTATTTAATAACGACAATGGAGCTTCGTCATATACGGTGAGTTTATTCGAGTGAAATATTTCCATATTGTTGTTTATCTATCGTGTAATGGTGAAATGCCCACACTCGAAATTCAATGTAGTTGCAATTAGACAGCTATACATATTGATTTAATAACATAATTGTGTTCCAAGAAAGATAAAGTGAATAAGAAAAATTGCCAATCCTTTATTTGGTTTTCGAATGTGGTCATAAGCTCACTTTTTTTTAATGGCAATGTTTGCTGGAACAGATTTCACTAACTGAAAGTAAAGACACAATAACATTATTATAATCCAGTGTCTGTGCGCAATGAATGGAATTATTTTCTTTGATTAATTTCATGAAAAGAGGCACTTATATACATCCGGAACGATTGCTTTTCAATGAGATCTTGAGACTGTGTGCGTATGCAAAGTAGCTGATTTTTAAGACTTCTGATTAGATAATTATATGGGTCTCTGGATTTTATTTTATTAATCTGTTATTGAAGACGTACATTCCGTAACGAGAAATTGTGTTCGCACGAATAGTAACGTTGTGATCTGATGTGAATTAAAACGATTGTTGTAAATAGTAAATACCTTTACAAATTGTTGACTATGTGGTGGAACGCCCCCGTTCTGTCCCTTCATTACAATGAAAACGGATGAAAATAACGAAATTTTCACCTAAAAGTCTTCGCCTTCTACTACTTGAAAACTAGACAAAAAATATTTTCAACGTAAACGAATCAAAGATTACAAAGAGTATTCCCAAATAGGTCCCATATAGAATGACCATAAAATTGACGATAGATATATGATCACAGTCTTACACAAAATTTCAAAGTCAACAATCGGAATGCGATAGGACCGTGTTTCACGTTCATTTATTTATGTCGTGGATTTTCCGATTTCTGTCAAGTGCGACAGAACCTATCCCCGTCACTAATTGCTGCGATTATTATCATACTGCAATAGCCAAATTTATGAGTGTACCCAGATAACATTATCTGTGAAATTCGTGCATTATCAGCCAATATTGTAATCGTTGGGATTGAGTATCGAGTATGACTCGGTCGAAACGTGAGATATTGAATAGCTGATATCTATATCTACAGATATCTTCTCAGGTTCTACGATCAGATTTCTATCTGTTGGCTTTGAGTTTTAAAAGACGCTTCCAAATATCGAAATCAATTCTAGTTGTGCTTTCTTCTCGTTTAATACCATCTTAAAAGAAACTCCAAATTGTTGGTAGAAATGATAAAAAGGAAGGAAGAACGTCTTCGATGCTAGGGTTGAGAAACACGCAAACTTTTTTTTGGTTTTAAATTCAGAAGAGACCCCAAAAAAAACCTTAGAAACCCCAACATCTAAGTCACATTCGGCAGTTCAAGGTCCTTATCTCAAATGAAAGTAGAGAACAGGTATGGTCGATCGCCGAATTTGTCTTAAACGCACTCACATCTTATGTCAAAATAATATGAAAATGAGTGTGTTTAAGTACGAAAATCAAATTTGTATGTCCTCCGGGCGGACAATAGACCATACCTGTTTTACACTTTCATTGCTTCTCTCTTATTTAAAATGTCAGTCAAGTGGGTTTCACCACTGATTATAACAGACGCCTTGAAGTTTTCCAGAAATTTGTCCCACAAAACATGAGGGAGATAATATGACGGTGGATCAGTTGTAATTCCTCGATAATCCAAATAATGCGAGAAACGCAATTAAATTGAAATTCCACCACTTACGGGCGGGTAACCTCTGTTATTGCAGAAAAAACGACAAGCTGACACTAATGCAGTCTTATGTACCAGAAAATATTGTTAAAGAATGAAGTAAAAGATTTGAAATCAATCTCTTGGAATTAATTAAATGAAATGAAGTAAAAGATCACATAGAAATAGTACATTTCGTACCTAGAACTAAAGGTCTTTTTTAGCTTGTGAGAAGTTTCCAGACAGAAATACTTTTAGTCCGTGGTACGAATAGTATTTTTCATATTGAACGTAGAAAAAGTGAGACGAAGTCGCACTTTTCGGGTCCTAGGTATGAAAAATTGCTTATGTGCCTACTGTTTGTAAAAGGGTAATGATTGTAAATCATTAAATAATAACATCGTGTTTCTTCACGTAACAGACAAACCTCCCGTCTCACCCTGTTTTGAATTAATTAATTAATTAAAGTTACGTTTTCACTGCTATACATATTTCGTTGTATGGAATGTAAACATTTCAATTACACACAAAAAAAATTATCGCCTAGCATCGCGTGAAATTTCGTAATTAAAAATGTGTTTGTTTACAAATGTCGTTGGGTTTATACTTTCGGTTGACCCCTCTCCGTTCACAGCTAATCTTATGAATATTACAGAGTTACTAACCTTGTTACTAATTCAAACGTGAGAGTGAGAGACGGTACGGTGTTAGAATAGTCTTTCCTTTTCAGTAAAAATTGTACGTCCCTTAATTTTGATAACTCTGTCAACATGCACTTGTTCCAGTAGAACATTGATAAGAAAATAAACTCAGGTGCAATCGATCTCCATTCTAGGGTTTTAACATACACATAAACGGAAGTTTTCACTGCTGCCTACGATACAAACAATTACATAGTTTACACGAACAATTAAAGAAATCGTTGCCAACACTTTTGCTTCCTACGTTTCCGTCGAAAAAATTGCTTCCCTTAACGCCAAATCAATTGGAACAGAGACGAGCATCGTTGGAACGATACATTCAATTAGGTAAGTGAACGACCTTTCTCCACCCAAATTCCTCAATGCTTGTCGGGTGCTGAATACCATTTTTAATTACTGGATTTCCGTACAGTTGGTCAGGATCCAGTATTTTCGAAATCAGAACTACTCCGCATATTTCTGTTAAATGCTCAACAAGAATCTTCCTACACCGAATCTCGTGAAGTAAATGTGGACGTTTACCTTATGAATGGCGTCCGAATAGAAGTGGATTGTTTTACGACAGAATGTTCCAGCAAGGTGCTAGAAAAAACGTGCCAATGTCTGGGTTTGTCGAAAGAATACACGTACTATTTTGGACTGTTTCTGATCAAAAAAGAGAACGACGGTGGTGTAACACTGGTGAGAAAATTGATGGACTTTGAGGCTCCATACATATCGCAACGATTTTTGCACGATTGTCGAATTGTTATTAGGAGTAGGTGAGTGATTGTTGGATGAAATTGAATTTACCTTGCCGGTATAATCTGATTCAATGTACTAATCTCAAACGATTGCAGTTACTGGGATCCATATTACGATCAGCATTTGATGCTCGATAAAATTGCTTTGAATTTACTGTACATTCAAACGTCCAGTGATGTCGATCGAGGATGGATTCTGACAACAAATGAGATTAAAGATCAACTAAATGTTTTGCAAGCGAACGGAAATAAAAAGGAGGTTTGTTTTCGGCTAAAGTTTCGTAATCAAATCGAGGAAATAAATTTTCATTTTAGTATCTGGAAATCGCGAAAGGTCTTCCGTCTTACGGCTGCATTAAATTTTCCAATGCAATCGTAGATTATCCGAATGCCAACGAAACTGCGTAGGTTGAATGGAATTGATTTCAAATTTTTCTTTCGACTAACCACATTTCATTACCCTTTCGCCAGGTTTATTTTGATTGGCAACAAAGAGCTGTGTATTCGAACAAATTTAGGTAATAAGATTCAAGAAACGAAATTCAAGGTGACCCGAATGAGATGTTGGAGAGTGACTACGAATTATAATGTAAGAACCGAACAGGCCCTCAGATCTTGTGCATGAATTGTTTCCTTAAAATTAACCAATTTTGAATCATTTCATCAGAATGAAGACTCAAATCCAACCAATACTCAAGTGCATAGTATGGAACTGTCGTTCGAATATCTTATGTCAAAGAGTTGCCTTAAATGGATCACAATTGCCAGTGAACAAGCGATGTTAATGTTTGTATGCTTGCAAAATATGGTCGATGAATTGCTGAATAGGAAGGACGGAAATGACTTCAATAATATACAGGTAATTGGTACAACTACAAACTGTGCTTGTTCGAACGGTGTGGCCAATCATCGCTCAAACTTTTATGATACGAGAGCGTAACGAATGTGCATTGTTCGGATGAGTCGTTTTGATACATCGAAAGTAAACTGTAGTCGCTACTTCAGTAGATGATGAAGAAACAAGTCGTGACGGGCTTTATGTCAAATTGCTATTTTCGTTCGGATACTGTTAATTCCTGAACACTAGAATATTAACTCAATAACATGTCCTTCCTGCGAAGGAGAAACCCATATCTTTATCAAAGAAAATAGGCTTTCAATAAGAAGTCGTTAAGTGGACATCCAGGATTCGATACGATCTGTGTCAAATAGAAATCCAGTCGCTAGTGAATTGTTCTCCTGTATTCAGGACGAAAATTACACAAACAAACTGTAAAGTTGACAGAACATCGTTACAGCTTCATCGATTATTTACAAACACAAATTTGAATCGTCACAACAATAAATTAAAAAAAAATGAAGTGCTGTTTTGACTAATATTTATTCAGCGACCCGTTTCATATCTAATCTGTCGAGAATGAAATGCTTTTTCGGTTATCGAAAGCCAAACGCTTTATCGACAATAAAATCTGATTTCTCATCACATTGAATTACAAAGATTTTTCGTTTGTTCAGAGTTTATCTGGGATTTTTGAGTTCATGGCTCGTAATCACACTGGCTACGTGTGGCTTTGTTGATGAATCAATCAATAAAATGCGACTGATTAATTTAACTGCAACAATTTTTCAGGTAACCCGACCAAATCATACAAATTTGTCATACATTCGACGAGACGGGAAAAACAGACGAATATCCGAATCGAGTTCATCGGATACGATTTCTAGTTTAGTAAGTAGAGCCCCCCAAGTAGTACCCATTACAGCCAAGGCTGTAAACTTTGGAGAGATCACGCAGATACGCAGATACATAAAATTCACCTCCCCTGATGGCGTGGGTGATTTTTTTTATATGTAAAATCATCAGAAGTGGTCCGTTCCCGCATTTATAATAAAATAATGATCTGCTTGATCTACCTACAGTTTACAGTACCTTGATTATATCAAGGTTTCTACCTCACTAAATCCAACATTCATTCAACAGAACGAAGTTGATATGCCGTTACAATTCAATTCCGAGGCGTTATCGATGCGTCGTCGATTGAACGAGAAAATATCGACGACAGTATTATTCCGTAAGAGTGCAGTGCACAACGAAGCATTCGAAGAAATTGGTGACGATGATTTGTAATATTGGATACGTATATCGATTATGGGTCGATAAAAATGTTTAGTTCGAATTTGAAATGATCAAAAAAAAATTAATTAACCAGTAAATTAATTATTAACTAAAATTATGATGCCGTGTAGGCTTTGAATAGGTTTTTTTATACACACGAAAACAAACAAAAAAACGGACAAATTGTTATTCATTCTTTACTCCCTTTTGTAATTTATACAAGTTTTTTTTTAAATTAATTATTCTTTTTTGTGCCAAAATTCGTTGTATCTTTTTATTTATTCATGTAAGTCAAATCGTTTTTCTTTTTAATCATCTCAATTTTTTTAAATCTTTTTTTGTAAATAATAAAGGTGTAACTAAATTAGTGCGATTTTACTTTGGATTTTACTTCCATTATAAGAAGACGCATTAATTTGACTGCAATACACAGCAGACGCGCAAACTACTACCTCCACACCATAGCTAAGAAAATTGGATCGATTAAGCATTAATTATTACTAATAATTTATTAGGGAACGTCAGATTTTCTGAACAGGAAATCCAAACGAAAACACAAACGGAAAGGGCAAGTTTGACAGATTCACTGAAAAATAATCATATCGAACAAAATCCCAGGATTCCGGTAAACTAATTGTTCAAAGTCTTATCGCTCCATGTACACAATAGCATTTTGTTTAATCAAAATCCTTGAAGTCAGAATTCAATTATTTTTCAGTGAATCTGTCAAAATAGCCCTTTCCGTTTGCTTTCAGAAAATCTGATATTGCCTATTGATTGCCGAAAAAGGCAAAAGTTATCGGAGTCATGCGTTGGTAATATAGATTTGTACAAAAAATGTACATGATGTGAAGGCTGTGTAAAATCAATCATACAACATAAGATTACTTCTGGATAAGGTTTTAGCAATTTAATAATCCCAACAAAAATCTCTTCGAGAAAAGTGTGACGCAGTCTTTGAAGTACAATTTCTAAAATGAATGATATCGCTATTTTAGTTCAAACAAGCTGGCTTAGTTTTTCTCATCATCTGCCAAATAAATTTTACCAAAAAAAAAATTTGACTGGAAACAACCAAAATTTTACCAAAAAAATCTGCGTCTTTGAAGATAGAATAAGATTTGTGGTGATACAGGCCAAAGGAAAGAAACTTAAATTCTAGCCTATATATAGTTGCCGCGTCTCAAAAAAATTTCTTCGTTCTTTTTTTGGAAGTTAGACTGCGTCAAGTCCTCCGCTATCGCTCCGGACATGATCTTTCGTAGGGTTTAGTTAGAAGTTGTAGAAGCTGCAACATTTGAGAATTCCAGAAAATGGTTGTAACTAGGCTGCTACTAATAATAATATCCACTAAACTGTGTCTGTGACGAGGGTTCGTTACACTGTTTTACACTGTAAGAAAAATAAGAAGTTAGAATCCGACCCATGTTTTTCATTCCACATATGCTATCGACCTTCCCATACGTATGAATAATGTGGTGGATATCGCATGCAGAACAAGATGGATTCATAAGTGGGTGATCCTAACTCATTTCTTCTTTATTTTCATGCGCTGTAACCAGTGCAATGTTATTTGACAAATTGAAATATGCGAAAGACAACTGTGTGTAGTAAAAGATTTAGTTATGCGACCAAAAAACAAAGTCAGGTCAGAGTCAAGACTTCCAAAACTTGAGATTTCCAAGAACTTCAAATATTACAGGAACAGAAATTATAGAGAAACGTTGAACCGATGATAACTTTCCTGTAAGAGTTTTGCAGTAGGCTGTAAAAAAGGACGTGCAAAAATAGACATAATTAACCAAATTCTTTCATTCCGAAAATTCGGAATTTCTTCGGAATCAAGAACAATATATGTCGCTTTTGTTTTATTTCCGAAGGAATTCCAAATTTTCGGAAAGGAAGAATTTGGTTAAGTGGAATCTTCCTGTTTGTTCTTCTTGACTTTTACTAATTTTAAATTGAATACAACCTACACCGATAAAGAAAAATCAAAAATCACAAATTTATTTCCACTTTCTTGAAATAATATACAGATTTTCTAAAAATTTCTTGTCTCACATACCGATAACTTTTCCTTTGCTTTATCAATCAAGCCCTTAAGCGGAAAGCAAAGAATTGGCCTTTCACAAAGTATTTTGAAACGGTACTTACAAAGTTGATGTTTATAAAGTTAGTTATACTACTCCATTAGCTCTAACCGAGAGCAGTGAGCTCAGCCGACGAGAAACATACTCCCACTAAAATTCAATTGTAAAATACAGCACCCAGTGCAATTTTACAAGTAATATCGACTGGGTTTTATTTTGAACAAAAACGTAAATAGAAAAAGGTAAACAACGGCTAGTACGTCTCATTATCAGCTGTGTTCTGCGCGTGCATCAGTCAAAAACGAATCATTTGTCGTACAATAAAATTACTGATATCTACTGTGCAAGCGACAAAAGTATTTCAACGATTTTAAGCAAAAATGAAGCCAACATTGGCAGCTGATGAAATGTTTCCGGAAGGAGCCAACTTTATGGATCTGGATGAGGTAAATTTGTAAATGATTTTCCAATGCACTTGTTAATTATTCTGTGGTGATCGGCCTTACAGCCTGGCTCAGGATCTGGTCTTTTGATGGATCTGGCGGCTAACGAAAAAGACGTTCATGCAGACTTTTTTAATGGTAAGTTTTACCTCAAAATATGTGTATTCGATCGTACAGTGCTTGTCTATCATTCGATAAGGATATGAGATAATATCGTACGGAACCATTTGTTAGATGTAGCTCCGTTCTTTTTTGTGTTTTGTTTGGGAGAAGGTCGTTTAACCTCTTTGTACATGTCAATCAAGAGAGGTTGATTTTTTCCGACATTTTCCATCGATGCAATTGGTTAATCGATCATGAAAATTGAAATTCCATCGAATAGTCACAATTTACTGCAAATTTAAATCAGGTGTACGAGGTCACAGCCTTATTGTTTCTTCAGAAACTACCTTGGCAATCGCAACACACTTTGGCCTTGTCCATCTTAAGGGTGATCTTTAGTTATCCTATTCACATGCGTACTGACAATTATTCTCCGTGAATTTCCAGAATTCCGTCATCATAACTGATCCCAGTTATTCATGTAATTTTCATCAACATTTAATCTGACCTTGCACTCCAGTCTTTGAATCTGAATTGAGTGAACTTTTTCGGGAGAGTTGATGTTTTTTGTATTTCTTATGATGATTCGAGCAATTCACAAGGCTGTGAATAGTCCAGTCCCTTGTGTCAATCCGCTCGCTTTGCGTGTTTCGAGCTTCTCAGTTGTCATACATGATTTGGAATGAAAAATTGTTGAACAAATTTTCATTTTCGAAGCTTCGATGAAATTAACGAAACAATACAGCAATGTGATGAACATGGCAGATGGAATGCAAGATTGTCTGTATATCTCCATAGTTGCTGGTTTTGATTACTGTTCAATTGAAATAATCGACGACAAATTCCCTTCAAAATTCTGAAAGATTTTTGTTAGGCTGTAGACGTTAATCCCAACATTACTGCAATCGAGCTAAATAATTCGTTTTTTTGTATTCTTTCAGATTTCGAAGATCTGTTCGACGAAGAGGAAAACAACGGCGTATAAAACCATGGAGAATCAACGCTTGTTTTGTGTGTAATGAAATTTAATTGAAATGATTTTTTATTTAAACAAGGAATAAAATTTGAAACAAAATGGGAAAAATCCATTTGCATTTATCATTTTTAGTTCAATTTAGTTCACCCTCTTACACTCTACCATAATGTAATTTTCCATCTAAAATTTTTTTGTTTTTTTTTTCAATTTCTTTTTTTTATAATATAAAATTTACCCCCGATTGAGTACGTGTGGCTACGTACAATCTGCACTTTAGCGCAATTTTATTATTTTTGCTTTAAGACAATCCTTAACATTAAACAGATGGCGCAGATGAAACCATTCCAATGAATTCTATTCGTCACCACTTAGTTCATCCGAGTTGTATTCTTCTTGTTCATCTTCTTCTTCGCTCATTTGTTCCAATTTCGTCGAATTTAATGTGTCATACAGATCCCAGTTTTCCGTTACATCTTCAACGGCTGGCGATATTTGCTGTCCGGTTCCATAGACTAGGGAAGTTCATTTTATTTAAAAAAAATCTCAGCAATGCCTTCCTGGCTCGGGAACTTACTTTCAATGTACTTCTCAAATTGCTTCGGAACCAATGCTTTGGCTCGTTCAATGTCTTCTTGACTGCATTCACCGGTATCAAGACCTGATATAATGGGTGTGTGTCAGTAATTACAATTCATTGTAACGTTGGAAGTCAAACGAACATACCTGCTAGTAAACCCATCCGCTTGAGCACTTCGATGTCGTCATGGATTTGAAAATTGTCATCAAATTTGAAGAAATATTCGGACCTAGAAATGAACGACCCATCAAATTAGTTTGCAAAATATCAACAAAGAAAAAATGTTTCGCTGTGGGATGGATTCTCATTCTGGTCAGACTAATTGACTGAATACTCTCACTGTTGGAATCCAATCTCATATTGGCGACGTTAGACTCGTAGTCATTACGGATTGGCAAAGGACAAGAAATTGCAAAAAATGGCGTGTGAGAGACTTGTCTTAGCGAATGTAATGCCTAAGCCATAAGCCTTCTTCCATTTCATACTCACTTATCATTTGAAATGCTGCAATTGATGTGCGTTTTCTTGTGTGTGTTTACAATAATGAAAGGCAATTGAATGGCTGACAATGCCGATGGCGTCAGACCGCGATCTTCTGCTTCCTTGTTACGGTTCACCAAACTTTTGAACGACACATGCTGCAAAATCAGTTCACGCAATTGTTGTTCTTTACCTTCAACACGTTCACGACGTGTCTGAATTTCCTTTTCCAATGAGTTACATTGCTGTAAAGTGAAACCATTAGAGGCATCTAGTTTATAGAATCGGCGCGAAAGTTCGTACTTGTGCCGAATTGGTTGGCAGGCCAATCCAACGAATTTCTTTTTTATCTTTTGAAATGATATTCATGGCCATTAAGACATTAAGCGCATCGTAAACCCGTCGACGAATATTTTTCTGATCGCAATTAGCTGGATCGGCTTGACCTTTAGCTTCCTATGGAATTACAGAATTACGGCGAAAGTTAGATGGGAAGTCATTATGGCTGAGAAAGTGGCTTTTACCTCCTCCACTAATTCATCAGCAACTTCATTGTAAGTGGTTGTACCCTTCTCCTTGACTTTTTCGCACACTTTCATTGAAAAATGACGTAAGCCTTTACCCACACGTTCCGTCTTACGGCGTCTGCTACTCACACTTTGGACGCCTGTGGATTGGCTACAAAAATAATTATTTTTTTAACTCAGTACGTAACCATCGGCAAATAAGGATCAGATTTAATTACTCTCTCTTCGCTACCGTCGGCGGTGATGACTTGGTGTTAAGGTACTTTGACGACCCTGTCTGTCTTGCATACTTGATTGTAGGCTGGAAAAGAACGACCAACATTAGGACTGTAGTCAGAACAAACTCAGATTTTATAGGGGAGCTTCTTCGTCAAAAAAAAGGTTTCAATAATTCTGATCAGTCAGATTTTTGTTGACGTGTCACCATTCGAATAGTTTCTGTTTTCAAAGTTCTGAAATCTAGAGACATTCCATGAAAAAGAGTGCCATCGGCCCTTCGAAGAAAATGATTCGAGGAAACTTGAGATTTTCTTCTCTTACACTGAGACACGCAAGTGAAGTGTCAAATACGAAACACTCAATTCCAATCAGCCTTTTTTACATAAATTCAATTCACGAATAGGTCACACGCAATTTCTAATTGGATTCTGAATCGTAATACACAAAACTCACCATCTGTAGAATGGCACCTTTCGGTTTGGCAACAGTCGAAACAGACGGCCCTATCTGTTCCACCTTTCCTACAGTCGCTTGCGGAACTGTGTCATCGGTGATGTATTCCGTATCCTGTTCCTCAACGCATTGGTAAATGTTCTGTTGCAACAAAAGCAAAATGTTTATTCCACATCCACGGACGCTAAAGGTAACATCGAACATGATTAACTTACCTTAACATTAGCCGAATCATACCCGGTCACTTCTTTGACAATTGCTCGCATACTCTCCTGCGTCAACGGCTGTTTATTACTTCGCGTAATTTTAATTATTTGCGATTGCCCTACGAATGTATGGTACAATTTAATACAGCCAGTCGCTCGAGTCGGAGTCAGTCAATGGCTTAACTCGTTTCTCGAAAAAATTAAATTTAAAATTTTTGTAAATTGACTTAACATTAGAGTGATAACGAATTCAAGACTTAAACATTCTGTCGCATCTTGAATACGGCGCTAAGAAAAGTTCTTCCGGACTTACCATTATGGCATTGAACCAAAAGGCTAAGTGATTCTTGTACTGGTTCCATTTAAGTGGAAATTTATTGTGTAAATATGTTTTGTGAAAAAAACCACTATAAAGCACTGAATATCATAGGAGAAGCCTCTATATGTTAACAGGGGGACACCTCAAAATGGCGTGTAAGCGAACCGATGGCCTTAGTATTCGAGTGATTTTAACCAAATTGCAAACGGTGCGATCTAAAATTTCCGTACAATTCGATTCATTAATATTTTGGTGTGATCGTAGACACTGTTTGAATTACATAAAACGATGTCGAATGGAATTTTTTCGATTATTTCAAAAATGCCTCATCCTGCTTGTGCAAAAAAACATATAACACTTCCACGAAGATTATTTGACAGCCTCTACTATAATCAATGGCGCCAAATTACGCTACCCAGTCAATAATGCATTTTTATCCAAATGCGAACATGTCATGGTTCGAAGTCGGATGACTGTCGTTTGAAAAATTTTCGCTTATATGATTTGGTCAAGACCTCGTCCACATTATAAAGATGATATTAAATTCACAAAGACAAATAATAGTTATTTTCATTCATTTTCGCATAGGATAGTATGAGGGAGTACCACATTTTTCCAATTTTAATTGTTCATCGTGAAGCAGGGATAACTACCGATCGAATGGCACCAAATTCGCCGAGTGCTAGTATTTAAACAGCCAGGGACTGCTTTCTAACGTTTCTAACACTGACAACTGAAGATGGGTATTAACTTCCCTTTTTAAATGTAAGTTTAGAGGAATTGGCGCCTAAATAATATTGGGGACGGTTGAGTATACGATGAGGAATGGATTGAATAAATCAAGAACTGGATGATGAAAGTTCTTCGTTTAAATGTGTGAACAGCTCCGGATAATTCTAGCAATACAGACAGGAGTAATTTATTAAAATGGTAGATTTTTGGACAGTCGTTCATTCATGGGGAACTTATGAGTCCCACTAGTAGGCAAAAATAATGAGGAGGCAATCTTTCAGGACGAACTTATTGCACCAATTCTGGAAGTGAGATGAAGCATCCAAAGAGAATAGTTTTCATAAAATTGAATAAGTATTTACGAGGCTCTAAGCTTGACAGAGAAATGATAACAGATGGCGCTGCGCCGGGCCAGCGAGTGAGGCGGCAGCAACGCCTTCTGTTATCATTTCTCTGAAGCTTAAGTAAAACAAAGAAAACGTTGAAACGGCACTATTCGTAACCAAATCTGATCTGTCAAAATTCACTAATCGGGTGTCGTGTAATACCGATCACGTGACCTTTCATACCATTTTATCGTGAATTCATAATTGTCGATGCAATGGGCGAATGAAAACAATTTATTCAAAATAATTGCTCTGCAACGCAGGGTCCGCATTGTCACAAAATTGTAAAGTTGATAATGGCAAAACAAATGCTGATACGAATGCACACAACCCTCCAAGTTTGGATAATGCGAGCCGTCACTATATGTCAACGATGTCAACACTTGATAATTGAAACGTCAAAAAATTGGAAGGGAAAGAAAAACAAAACTCTGTGAAAACATTCCTGAGAATCAATTTTGTACGAGTTGGTGTGTTTTCATTGCAAATTGACCATGAGTTCAGGATTTGTAACAGAGCAGGAAATAGCCGAGTCTAAACAACGTCGTCAGGAAGAATGGGAGAAAGTGAGAAGCGCTGATCAGCCACTCGGTAAGAATATCCATCATGTTATCGTCTAGTTGACCTGTTTAATTCCTCTAAATTCAACCCAAAAATTTAAAGAAATGCCTGAAGAGCCATACGATTCCCGTTCGTTGTACGAAAGACTGAAGGAACAGAAAGATAAGAAAGACTACGAATTTGAGGAAGCGCACAAATTGAGTAAGTGTCATTGACATTTTGTTTCATCGCCCGCAGTGCCGTTTATTATTTTCATTTTTCTTTTAGAAAACTTGATTCGAGGCTTGGACGATGATGAGGTCGATTTTTTGGACGTAATCGATAAAGCGAAAATTGACGCCGAACGGAAACAACAATTAGAAGAGAAACACGAAATGCAAGACTTTAGACAACAGGTCGCCAACCTACAGGAGAAGAATTTGGACAAAGTAAGTTTTGTGATTGATTGACACGTGGACTGAGTAATCCAATTCCTCTCTTTTCGTACAGAAAATTCAATCAGAAGTTTCCCAACCAAAGATCGCCAAAACCAGCACCAATAGTCGTCCATCGCAAAAATCAATTTTATCCGGCGTCATTAGGAAACGAAAACTAAGCGAAACCAACGGAAACGTTCAATCAGAGAGCAAACCATCGGAGGAGAATGTCGTTGAGGCGACACCGAAACAAGTCAAAACGGACAATAATGTTATTGCCGCAACCAGCGATGATAAAACGTCGGTTGGTGCGCTCAAATGCATTGGAATTTTACCGGGTATAGGCGGAACGTATGAAGAGTCCAGCGATTCGGAAAAAAGTACGGACACAGACGATGATTACGATTATTCGAAATATGATTTCGTGGGCAGAGCGAGAGGTTCGAAAAGTGCGTACGGCGGTTGCGGACAATAATTGCAGATTTTGTTTTGAATGTAAACGGTCAAATAATTCGTTTGTAACCCTAATTAATGTAAGCTGCTAAATATTAAAATTTCTTGAAATAAATTCATCAGACAAAATTTAAGTTCAATTATACCTCATTGCACCGTCAACATTTCCATTTCCGTGTTTCATTGCATTCGAGAGAGATTATCTGAATCACTCGGAATAGTTTCAGTCAGCCCGAAATGTATTAAAAACAACAGCCAAACGTTTCAACCTACAGAAGGAAGTTCACTCGGAAAATTTAAAGGACGAAAATTCCCTATGTTCATTGTGAACTCTATCGGTCGATCATCCAGCATTATACGTTCATATTACACTATACACATAGTCGTAGAAGTCATATGGACAAAGTAAGATAGTACGCATATTGTGCGCATGGTCAACGGAATGTTGTGAAAATGAAAGATTATAAAAACCAAAGTCAACCGTACCATTCGTTTAGTCGCTTCCAAGTGGTGTTCGCGAGAGTATAAAAAATCGTTTACGTGAATTAAGCGGCTAAGGTGTGATTTCATTCAGTGGTGAAATACAACAAACATATAAACGATATGTACTCCACCTTGAGTACAACACCGATGCGCGAGGTGAAAAGCGTACAATTCGGAATTTTGTCACCTTGTGAAATTGTAAGTGGAATTTCGCTTGGAAGGTGTTTTAAGCGGGAAATGTTTTTCGTTTCAGTTTGAAATGAATATCCTCAGTTATCTAATGAAATCCTCGTTTTTTTTCTAGCAATTGTCTTAGGTGTGAATTGTATTTCAGATTAAAAAAAAATCTTTCACAGGAACAGTCCTAGCGAGACTGTATGTAAACTGTTTGTGAGAATTTTTAAATAAATATTTGCCAAGGAAATAAGTTGTTTCTTACATTGCTTTTGCGCAAAAATTTACATAAATTTCGTTTTTTTATGCGATGTATAAATTGAGTCACTTACTCTTATCAATGCGATGGTTTGATACGATGTTCACAGTTAGAGATAGTTTCAGCGCTATCTTATTTCGTACCAAGTGTATGCGTCGTAGGAGTTCTAGGAATGATTATTTTCGCTATTATTTTTTGGAAACGATTTACATTCGGTAAATTTCACTTGTGTGTGAGAGAGAATAAACTGATGTAAACCAAATAAATAGAAAAGAGAACTAACTGTTGCGAATTCAGCACCTTAGTAAAATTTGCAGAGTGTATACTTCTATACTACGGACCGGACACCCTTCTACTGTATTGAATTTCGTTGTTCGTATTTCCGCAATCATTAGGAAAACAGATTCTCTTTGAACTAATGCACTAATTTTGTGATGGTTGTTTTTGGTTTTCGGTCGTAAGCGGCTCGAAATACATTAACATTTGAGTAATAATGTAGAAGTCTTATTAATTGCCGCTTAAGACTGAAGACCAAAAACAACAGTCACCTCACACGGCAAAGAAACAAACAACAACACTAATATTGTGATGACCAAATACGCGTAAGTTTTTTTTAGATTTTCTTCCATGATAGGTATGCTAGAACCGAGATTTTACTATCAATTCAATATAAGTAGCAGAGGAAATCACACTTTCCACTTTGGTGATATGCTTAAGAAAAATAACTAAATCGAGGAAAATCGCTTTGAAATACTTGGAAAAGATTGCAGTCTCTGATATGAGTTGCAGCACTCAGAATATCTTCCTGAACAAAACAAAAATTGGGAAATACCTCTCGGAGGTAGGAACGAAGTTTGACGCTCAATACAACTTCTTTTTGTGTTAAAATTAGGCCAAGAGGAGGAGGTATTTGCAGACGTTCACTAAAAGGCTTGATACATTTTTGTAGATCAAAAGATTAATTTTATAAAAATTGGCCTCACTTTACATTGTCCCTTCTCTACTCACCCATCCTGTTTCATTGGGATGATATGTTCATTTCTTTTCATTCTCAAGCGCCGGATATCTGTTACCGATGGCGGAATTCAGTTTCCTGTAGCGATCGAAAATGGACATCCCAAGCTTGGTGGCGTAATGGATCCTCGACAGGGAGCCATTGACAGACACACCAGATGCCAAACATGTGCTGGCGATATGACCGAATGCACTGGACATTTCGGACATATTGATTTGTGTGAACCTGTTTACCACATTGGTTACTTCAATATACTAACGAAAGTCTTACGATGCGTTTGCTTCTATTGTTCAAAATTGCTGGTGAACGCTACAAGCCAAGATGTTAAGGAAATTGTCATGAAAACCAAAGGGCAACAGAGACGACGGTTATTTCTGATTAATAACATTTGTAAGAAAAAGGATTACTGTGAGGGTGGTGCTGAGATGAATCCTGAAGCTGTAGATAACAATAAATCGGCTCAACATACCGGATGTGGCGAGAAACAACCACGAATTAAAAGGAAAGGGCTCGAATTGTTTATGACTACAGTTTCTGAAGGCGAAGGAAGTAAGAACGTGGAATCGTTGCCAGCTAGAAAAGTTTTGGAAATTTTGAAAAATATTTCTGACGAAGAGTGCTTCATACTCGGATTGGATCCAAAATATTCGAGACCAGACTGGATGATAGTTTCAGTGTTGGCTGTTCCACCATTATCAGTTCGTCCAGCGGTACAAATGTACGGTTCTGGCAAAAGTCAAGACGATTTGACGCATAAGTTAAGCGATATAGTCAAGGCAAATAACGAACTTAAGAGAAACGTAGACAATCAATCTCCATCCCGGATTGTAAAGGAAAACCTGAACCTGTTGCAATATCATGTCGCTACGTTTTTCAACAATGAAATTGCCGGCATTCCCCAAGCAACCCAAAAGTCTGGAAAACCATTAAAGACTCTGAAATCGAGACTAACTGGAAAGGAAGGTCGAATTCGTGGTAATCTAATGGGAAAACGAGTCGATTTCTCAGCCCGGACTGTTATTACCCCGGATCCAAATTTACGTATCGATCAAGTCGGTGTGCCACGATCCATTGCCAAGAACTTAACGTTTCCAGAATTAGTCACACCGTTCAACATTGATGCCATGCAAGAATTGGTGAATCGAGGGGATACCTATCCAGGAGCTAAATATATAATCAGAGACAACGGTGATCGAATCGATTTACGTTTTCATCCAAAGTCAAGTGACCTACATCTACGCTGGGGTTACAAAGTCGAGCGGCATTTGCGTGACGACGATTTGGTAATATTCAACCGTCAGCCGTCTCTGCATAAGATGAGTATGATGGGGCATAGAGTGAAAGTTCTTCCTTGGTCCACATTTCGAATGAATTTGAGCTGTACCTCTCCGTACAATGCTGACTTTGATGGCGACGAAATGAATTTGCATGTTCCACAATCTCTGGAAACCCGAGCAGAGGTTGAAAACATTCACATCACTCCACGGCAAATTATATCACCCCAAGCAAATAAACCTGTGATGGGTATCGTCCAGGATACTTTGACCGCTGTCCGAAAGATGACCAAGCGAGATGTGTTCATTGAAAAAGAACAGCTGATGAATCTGCTGATGTTTCTGAATGATTGGGATGGTAAAATACCGAAACCGTGCATTCTGAAACCGAAGCCGTTCTGGAGTGGAAAACAGTTATTTTCCATGATTATTCCCGGTAAGCTAAATGTCATCCGTGAACATTCAACTCATCCACAAGAAGAAGACGATGGTCCCTACAAGTGGATATCTTTGGTAGACACTAAAGTACTGATAGAAGAGAGTGAGCTGGTCATGGGAATCGTATGCAAACAGACACTGGGCGCAACCACAGGATCATTACTCCATGTCTGCTTCTTAGAACTTGGTCATGAAATTACCGGCAAATTTTATGGAAATATTCAAACAGTCATCAATCACTGGTTGCTTTTGGAAGGGCATAGCATTGGCATTGCCGATACAATTGCTGATCCGAGGACATATGACGACATTAGAACTTCTATCAAACGGGCAATCAACGGTGTTAATGGTGTAATTCAGAAGGCCTATAACTGCGAGCTGGAACCAACACCCGGTAACACATTAAGGCAAACATTCGAGAATGTTGTCAATCGTATTTTGAACGAAGCGAGAGAGAAGACCGGCAGTTCTGCGGAGAAGTCATTGACCGAGTATAATAATTTAAAGGCCATGGTGGTTTCCGGAGCCAAAGGATCAAATTTAAACATTTCTCAGGTCATTATATGCAGCACATTCGGGGTGTGAACAATTTTTCATCGATATCATTTCTATCGATAGGTCATTGCATGTGTCGGCCAACAAAATGTTGAAGGGAAACGTATACCATTTGGATTTTGCAAACGAACACTTCCGCATTTCCAAAAAGATGATTACGGGCCAGAGGCAAGGGGTTTCGTAGGAAATTCATATTTGGCAGGATTAACACCAACAGAATTTTTCTTTCACGCAATGGGTGGCCGAGAAGGTCTGATCGACACTGCCGTAAAGACTGCTGAAACAGGCTACATTCAACGCCGCCTAATCAAAGCTATGGAGTCCGTCATGGTTAATTATGATGGAACCGTACGTAATTCTGTCGGTCAAGTGATTCAGTTCAGATACGGTGAAGATGGACTGTGTGGAGAGTCTGTCGAATTCCAGCATCTACCGACAATAAAGTTGTCGCGAAGAACATTCGAAAAACGTTTTAAATTCGATCCGACCGATAAGAAAATGCTAGCGAGACTATTCGATGATGATCTACGACGAGTATGTGAGTCTGGCGAGTTTTTGTCCGATGTTGAATGTGAATGGAAACAGTTGATTTGCGATCAGGACAACCTGAGAAATATTTTCGCAACAGGCGAATCAAGAGTAGCTCTGCCGTGTAATTTACAACGATTGATATGGAATGCTAAGAAAATATTTCACATTGACAAGCACGGCAAAACTGATCTAACACCTTTAAAAGTGATGGATGGAGTCAAGACTTTGTTAAATAAATGCGTTGTAGTCAACGGAAGTGATGCTTTATCAAAGCAGGCGAACAATAATGCTACTTTACTGTTTCAATGCATGATACGCTCCAGCCTCTGTTCTAAACTACTTATAGACGAGCACCGTTTAAATAAGGACGCATTCGATTGGTTAACCGGTGAGATTGAATCAAGATTTCAACAGGCTATAGTAAATCCAAGTGAAATGGTGGGGCCATTAGCAGCTCAGTGCATTGGAGAGCCAGCTACTCAGATGACACTAAACACATTTCATTTCGCCGGTGTATCTTCGAAAAATGTTACACTGGGTGTGCCTCGCCTGAACGAAATTATAAATGTTGCCAAACGAATATCAGCGCCATCATTGACTGTTTACTTGACTCCTAAAAGCGCATGTGATGCAGAAAGGGCCAAAGATGTTCTTTGTCGTCTGGTAATAATTTCTTTTCTTTTTCAAAAGTCGGAGTGAATTTTAAAGTGTTTCCGTTACAGGAGCACGCAACACTTAGATCTGTTGTCGCAAACACTGTCATCTACTATGATCCAGATATTTATCGAACTGTTGTAGTAGAAGACCAAGAGTTTATAAATATGTACAACAGCATGCCGGATTTCGACCCGGCTAGACTATCACCGTGGTTGCTTCGTATGGAAATGGATCGAAAGAAAATGACAGATAAGAACCTAACACTGGAGCAAATTGCAGAGAAAATTGACTCTGGTTTTGGTCAGGATTTGAATTGCATATTCAATGACGATAATGCTGAAAAATTAGTGCTACGCATAAGGATCGTGAAGAATGGAGACTTGAAATTCGAAGAAAATAATGAGGACCATGAAAATGAGTTGTCGGATGATATGTTCTTGAAAGCTATCGAATCCACCCTTTTAGCCGATTTAACGCTCAAGGGCATCGATACGATCCGAAAAGTGTACATGCATTTGCCTAACAGCGACAGCAAGAAAAGGATTACGATAACCAAGGAAGGTGAATTTAAGGCCATATCCGAATGGATGTTAGAAACCGATGGTACCGCCCTTTCGCCGGTTTTAAACGAGAAAGATGTAGACACAACCAGAACTCATAGCAACGACATATGCGAGATATTTCAAGTAAGATTGTAACATTCAATTCCAGAACGTAACAATTTTATTTCAATGACAATTCCAGGTGTTGGGAATCGAAGCAGTTCGAAAATCGATTGAGAAAGAGATCAATGCCGTTTTGCAGTTCTACGGACTATACGTAAACTACAGACATTTGTCGTTATTATGCGATGTAATGACCGCTAAGGGTCACCTAATGGCTATCTCTCGAAATGGAATCAACAAGCAAGATGTGGGCCCATTGATGCGATGTTCATTCGAAAAGTCGGTCGATGTGCTGATGGAATCATCAGCATACTCAGAAAATGATCCCATCAGGGGTGTATCGGAAAGCATTATACTGGGCCAAGTTCCTAAAATCGGAACTGGTAATTGCTTTGATGTGAATTCTATAATTTCAAATATAATCTTGTGTACCATTAAGGTTGTTTCGATCTCCTTATGGACACAGACAAACTGAGAAACGAAAATGTCCGAAGAATCGAAAATTTTAATTCAAAACTCACCTTTTGCACGCCGTTCCGAACTCCGTGGACAAGTTTCGGTACACCACAACCGTCCATTTGGACAGAAACTTTTGACCGAAGTGGTAAGTAACACAGGCAGAGCAGGTGTTGTACTATTAGGTCAATTGTAACATAAATTGTTATTGTAGCTGGTACAACAATGCAATTTCCATGGCCGAATTTTTCACCTGCTTACGAAGGATTTTCGCCATCACCATCTCCCAATTCATCATTTGATATACCGTGTTTTTCACCCGCCATACTAAACAATTCAACTACTTCACCGAGTTATTCGGCTATTTCTCCGCGCTATTTAGCTACTTCTCCGAGTTATTCAGCTACTTTTCTGGATTATTCACCTGCTTCTCCAAGATATTCTCCCTCTTCCCCCAGCTATTCACCTGCATCCCGAGACTATTCACCTACGTCTCCAGGCTATTCACCTTCTTCAAACTATTCAACAACTTCTCCACGAATTTCACCCACATCTCCAATGTATTCTCCATCTTATACGACTCAATATTCAAATTCTACACCGGGTTATTCACCTGAGTCGCCAATGTATTCATCAATCTGTACTCCGTTTGCTGGATCTTATTCACCTACTTCACCATCTTATTCGCCAATTTCCAATTTTTCACGAGAATCTTCAAATTTTTCAATGTATTCACCTAGGCAATTGTCCGGAAAGCACTCTAAAAACTATTCACCTTCATCACCTAATTATTCACCAACGCCTTCTACTTATTTAGCATCATCTCCCATTTATTCTGTTAGGTCTCACGATTATTCTCTAGCTAACAGATATTTGGCCAAATCTCCTATTTATTCACCTACATCACCCATTTATTACCCTACATCTCCCAGTTATTCACCGACATCACCCAGTTATTCACCGACATCACCTAACTATTCACCGGCATCACCTAACTATTCACCTGCATCACCCAGTTATTTATCGCCATCACCCAATTATTCACCAGCATCGCCCAGTTATTCACCGACCTCACCCAATTATTCACCATCATCTCCTGATCGAATCCTTGTAGTATTACCCGATTATTCACCAACATCTCCAAGTTCTGTTGATGATTTAGAGTCAGAATTCGATGCAGAAATTTAGGCACATAAGAATTCTCAGTAAAAACTAATAATAGTATAAGAAATAGTGAATAATTTGAGGCGAAGCCTAGAACCGTTTTGCCATTTTGAGCGCAACTAATTTGGATAATTTTTAATTAAAATCTAAATTGAGATGAATCAAATTTAATAACATGCAAAATTCATTGATAAAATAGTGGGATGGTTAATGGCAAGGAAAGTAAAAGCATACTTTCATTGGTTAATGGTGATTGGATCGTATTTACAAATTAAATGAAAATGGTTTTTAAAATAGTTGAGATATAAGAAAGTAAGTATAAATAACGAGAATTACATTAACGAAAATATTTCTCGAGATTAAACCCACATGTTAATGGTTTTTCGGCCAAGACCCACGGCAGAGTAAAATAAACCAGGCAGTAGCGGTTCATTTTCGAAACGTCAAATAATGGACCTAATACACTGTATGAAAACGAACTCAAATGAACACTGACATAAGTTGAAAAATTTTATTCGCAAAAAATATAGGGCTACTAGATAATTCAGGTCCTGCCTGGTTAACTTTACTCTGTCGTGCCAAGACCGTATAGCAGACTGTTACGTTTGACTCGCTTGTTACATGCTGTACAAGAGTTTTTGTTTTTAAGTAGGGTCATCTATAAATGACTTTCTATACCAAGAGGGAGATATGTCATGTCAACAGGAAGAAGTATAGATCAGCATTTATAAATGGACTCAGTTTTCATAAGTTAACATAAGTGCATGAATTTAATCAATTTTTTTAAGGTTTTGCTTCATAAGATTGAAAAGTTGCGTTTACATGAAACTATTTAATAATTTCAGTAAGTTGTAAAAGCAAATAAAAAAATTAAAAATAAATATTTTTCTCTCTTTTCTACCCCACTGTTAGTCGTTCCAAACGTCTCGTCTGAGCCTTTGTTTACTCTTTATTTACAGTGAAAGTAAGAAACGACAATTTTTATCCAATTGCTAATCCTTATTCAGAGAGAGTCGAGAGAATGGGACTTAAATTGTCTTAAAACTTTTACAATAATGTAATTGAGGCAAAGGGGGTAACAAAAAAAAATCAGAAAAATCAACAAAAAAAAAATCAGGAAAAATCAGAAGAAAAAAACAGTTGATATCCCCTCGATTAACCTGTTACAGACGGCTGCCATCTGTTATCGACAACGACAGCAATAATAAACGACACCCTCTGACTAATGAGGTCTTATATATCAAAAATTATGTTCAAAACAAATGAAGTAAAAGATTTCTGATATCAATCTCTGAAAATCTTCGGTCAACTGTTACTATACTTGCTGTTTGCGACAGGTTAAGGCTATATCTTCCCAAAGTATTTTTCATGATTAGCAAGACAATAAAAATAGAAGAATTTGTACGTGAAATAAGCATAATTTCCAATACCCTCTCTATCTATCGATCGGCTATATCTTACCTCGAGTTTCATTGTTATTGATAGAGCATTGGAATTTGCCTTCTTTGTATTAAACGAGCCGTCAGAACAGTCGGAGCATTTGCTGCGACTGAGCCCCGTACAAACCCGTACATCCATTGCGCACGTGACCCTAGTTCGTTCGTCGCCCTAGTCCGTAAGTCTACTGCGGCCGTAAACGTCGGTAAAGTAAAATTCTTATGAAATGTGTACGTCTTAAAAATTGCGCATAGCGCAATTACGAAGCCCCGTAATCCCCCAGACTGAAAAAACTGAAATTAAATTGGAATTATCACCCGGGGAATTAACGCCCAGGCATTATCACCCAGATCAATAGGAATTATCACCCGGTGAATTAACACCCAGGCATTATCACCCGGTGAATTAACACCCAGGCATTATCACCCGGTGAATTAACACCCAGGCATTATCACCCGGTGAATTAACACCCAGGCATTATCACCCAGCTATGTAAGAATGATTTCCCAGCAGTTTGTAGCTTAAAAATTATTAGCAACTGAATTGGGAATTATCACCCGGGAATTAACACCCAGGAATTATCACCCAGATCAATAGGAATTATCACCCGGGGAATTACCGCCCAGGCATTATCACCCAGCTATCACCCAGCAGAAGTCATGCTTAATTAGTCTAGTTAATTGTGTATCGTCTGAGAGACATGCACAATTAGGTAATAGTGCATCGCCTAAGATGTATGCACAATTAGTGTAGTTATTTGTGCATTGTCCTAGAGACATGCACAATTAGTCTAGTTAATTGTGCATCGTCTTAGAGACATGCACAATTAGTCTAGTTGATTGTGCATCGTCTTAGAGACATGCACAATTAGTCTAGTTAATTGTGCATCGTATTAGAGACATGCACAATTAGTCTAGCCGATTGTGCATCGTCTTAGAGACATGCACAATTAGTCTAGTTAATTGTACATCATCTTAGAGACATGCACAATTAGTCTAGTTAATTGTGCATCGTCCTTGAGACATTCACAATTAGTCCTGTTAATTGTGCATCGTCCTTAAGACATGCACAATTAGTCTAGTTGGTTGTGCATCGTCTTAGAGACATGCACAATTAGTCTAGTTAATTGTGCATCGTCTAAGATGCATACACAATTAGTCTAGTTAATTGTGCACCGTCTTAGAGACATTCACAATTAGTCTAGTTAATTATGCATCGTCCTTAAGACATGCACAATTAGTCTAGTTAATTGTACATCATCTTAGAGACATGCACAATTAGTCTAGTTAATTGTGCATCGTCCTTGAGACATTCACAATTAGTCCTGTTAATTGTGCATCGTCCTTAAGACATGCACAATTAGTCTAGTTGGTTGTGCATCGTCTTAGAGACATGCACAATTAGTCTAGTTAATTGTACATCATCTTAGAGACATGCACAATTAGTCTAGTTAATTGTGCATCGTCCTTGAGACATTCACAATTAGTCCTGTTAATTGTGCATCGTCCTTAAGACATGCACAATTAGTCTAGTTGGTTGTGCATCGTCTTAGAGACATGCACAATTAGTCTAGTTAATTGTGCATCGTCTAAGATGCATACACAATTAGTCTAGTTAATTGTGCACCGTCTTAGAGACATTCACAATTAGTCTAGTTAATTATGCATCGTCCTTAAGACATGCACAATTAGTCTAGTTAATTGTACATCATCTTAGAGACATGCACAATTAGTCTAGTTAATTGTGCATCGTCCTTAAGACATGCACAATTAGTCTAGTTGGATGTGCATCGTCTTAGAGACATGCACAATTAGTCTAGTTAATTGTGCATCGTCTAAGATGCATGCACAATTAGTCTAGTTAATTATGCACCGTCTTAGAGACATGCACAGTTAGTCTAGTTAATTGTGCATCGTCTTAGAGACATTCACAATCAGTCTAGTTAATTATGCATCGTCCTTAAGACATGCACAATTAGTCTAGTTAATTGTACATCATCTTAGAGACATGCACAATTAGTCTAGTTAATTGTGCATCGTCTTTGAGACATTCACAATTAGTCTAGTTAATTGTGCATCGTCCTTAAGACATGCACAATTAGTCTAGTTAATTGTACATCATCTTAGAGACATGCACAATTAGTCTAGTTAATTGTGCATCGTCTAAGATGCATGCACAATTAGTCTAGTTAATTGTGCACCGTCTTAGAGACTGTATTTGTATATTCGGTTATTTATATCCTAAAATCATTTTAATCAAGATAATAAAAGTTCATCAAAGCTTTTGTAGAGATAAAGAGTCTTATAAATTCACTGATTGTATGAGGCCTATTCAGATTTCAGACAGATACAGTGGAGGTCAAATAAATCCAAAGTTGTATCAGTTTGATAGAACCACGGCAGAGTAAAATAAACCAGGCAGGAGCGGTTCATTTTCGAAACGTCAGATAAGGGACCTAATACACTGTATGAAAATGAACTCAAATGAACACTGACATATATTGAAAAATTTTATTCGCAAAAAATACAGGGCTACTAGATCATTCAGGTCCCTAGTCAAATCAGCGCTCCTGCCTGGTTATCTTTACTCTGTCGTGATAGAACCCACAAAATCACAAAAAAAATTCAACCCCCTGAATCTGCGTCCACACTTTTTCTATGTCCACAAAACAGTATCACCCCTAATATCCCTCAAGTCGATTGTTGTAACTATTATATTGTTTCTTGAATGAAATATTACATAATGTTTCAAGTTGTAACATCATTTTTAATTCTTGTAGTCGTTTCAAGTGCCCTCAAAGAGATGAACAAATAAAAAGACCAAAAGAAAACGCGATGATCGGAAGATAACGAAAGAGTACGAGTACACTTGCTCGTGTATGATACACTGCATAATATGACTTAGTACACTCAGTATGTTACTACTGACACTTCTGATCGAACTGAGAAAGTGACATCACGTATTATTATTATTATTATTTCACAACTTGTGTTTATCCTAATAAAATGGAAGACAACGACAAAGGAAAAGTGTTAGTTTACATGGATAATTCGAACATATTCATAAACGCTCAGGAATGTTCGGCTATGAAGAAAAATTTTCTTGTACCTCAAGATCCTCGTTGTAGAATTGAAATTGGCAAATTATTCGGCATTGCGCGGAAAGGTCGCTTCGTTCTGCAGGCCCGATTGTATGGCTCGGAGCCACCAGCTCTGGACTCAGTTTGGGACGCCATACGAAAAAAGCATATCGAAGTCAGTGTCTCAGCAAGATCGTCTTGGAATGATAGAGAGAAAGAGATTGATACAAATTTAACGGCAGACGCTGTCGAAGACATTATAACGTACAAGAAATATGCAAGCCATACAGATTCAGCGGTGTTGATTTTCAGTGGCGACAAAGATATGTCCAGCACCATACGCAAGGCGAAACAATACAAATGGAACATCGAAATTTGGTCGTTCAAGAAAGCCATATGTAACGAGTTTGTTCAGGACAGACATATCCAAACATTTTTCATCGATAACGATGAATGTTTCGAAAAAGTGTCGTTTTTTGCTGTGGAACATCGTGGAAGAATACCGCGAGATCGATCCCTCGTTATACGGTAAGACTTAATTTTATATTCAATGGTGAATCGTTTGAGATTTTTTTTTTCGTAAATCATTTGCTTTGGCATACTATGCATTGAGATGTGGTGTAGGCGTAGAAATCACCAATACTTTCTGAATGAATCTCAAAAACCCATAGAGTTATACTCTATGCAAAAACCCTTCGATGAATTGATGAATCCACATTACCATAACTCCAATTATTTACAGTTACAATGGACTTGACACGTCAAAACCGAAATCACTGGAAACTTTCTCGAATTCCATTGTTCGATGGTCCTCGGAAATATTTCGATTGCCAATGATGATACGACTCAACGATTCGATAATTATACTTGTGGTCGCTTGTGCCCAGAAACGAAACGAATGCACGATGTACGACTTCACAAAAGACGTCTGGAATAAGTGTGATCGATTACGCGAGAAAATACAGAACGGATTTCCATCACTGAAGAATATTGAATTCATGACGTATGTTCAATTCATCCAAGCAAATGCCGATCTGGGCTGCGAGGCGGATGATCAGAATTTTCCGAGCGATGACGAGTTTCCTGTTGGACATCCCGACTATCCGGTAGATGAGAATTTCACAACGGTTGCGCGAAAAACCAGAAGAAGCAGTCAGAAATTTTCTTCAAACTGCGCCTTTGGTTTTCGATGTTCTAACGGTGCAAAATGTTCTCACGTTCATTCCGACGAAGAGAAGGAATATTTTAAAATTGAAACAACGCCGCCGAAACGCTATAACTACAAGACGAAACTATGCTATCACAGTAATTGCAAGTTTGCCAAGAGAGCGTATTTGTGCTCGTTCGCACATTCACTTCAAGAAGCAAGATGTGTTATATGCGATACTATTGGATTGCATTGGACCGATAAATGTCCGGTAGGAAGAGAAACATCCAAGAAGTAAATCACGCAGAAACGTTAAAAATCATATGTAAATCTTCATTTTTTTGCGCTAAATGAACTAAATTATCAAAGAACAGACTTTTCTTCGGTCGGCGATATTCAGTTGACTCGGTTGCTTCAGAAAGTTCGATCCACTTTTCAAGCTTCATACTTAAACAACGGAATAGTTATTTACATAAGGGGCCATTCACAAATTACGCACGCTCTTAAGGGAGGAGGGGGGGTTTGACAAAAGCGTACGCTTCATACATTTTTGAAATTTTTTCCATACATTTTCGCGTGCAAGGGGGGAGGGGGCCTGAAATTTCGAATTTGGTACGTGCGTAATTTGTGATTGGCCCCTAACTAAGGTAAAAAGACGAGTTTCATGTGAGTTTTATTGATCCGAGGCGCAGCCGAGATCAATAGTCACACGTAGATGTGACTTTTTAACTTTTTCTCCCTAGTTGTTATTTAAATAATTTAACACACAAACTCCAAAACATGAAATCCATTACAACTCTAGAACTTGTAAGAGACGTGTAGTAAATACCGGTAAATACCGATACGGCAATGACATCGTGGGAGTTTTGTGTTTCCGAAATCTACCAACAATTCTGCTACCTCAGAAAACGTTTCAGTACACCGTTGTCAAAAACTAGGACCTAAAAGATGTCCGATCTCGGAGGAATTGACACTCAATGTAGGTTCTTTCAGACTAGGTCGAAGTTGTTCAAGGCCATATGAATTGTCAAATTTCATCCATAGATTAGTGTTTTCATTTATACAGAACAAAGCTATCACGACTCACATACGTGATCAAGTGTGTAACGAACTATTAATGTAAAATCAACTTTCTGTGTGAATTTTTGAAATATTGCGCCCTCTACAACGCCACCTGATGCCGGTTCTCCGAAATGTCGATTGATTACACTTCGCCACCCTCGCCTTGTACAAAAATGTCGCACTTGAAAAATTAGTTTTTAACAATGAACAGTGTTGTGTTGTTTATGAAATAAACTCAGACACAATTTTAACACAAAAAGACTTTCAAATCAATTTGTTCTCAATGGATTTACATGCAACCGAATGTACAATAATAAAATTCATTAATTTGTTTTGAATGTGCTGGAAAATACATGGCAATACACTTAGTTTACGCAATTCTGAAATAGATTTTTTGTGTTCAATGTTTGACGGCGTCATGAAAATTTTTTTATTTACACACAATTCTCGTTAAGGAAATCTAGATTCAACGCAAAATTTACGTGCAATCGGTTTTATCGTATTTGTTGTGAACGATTTTGTATTCTGTAGCTGCATTTATAATCATTACGATACTGTAAATAATGAAATCAACCTTTTGTGTCAGCATTGCGTGAAATGACATTTCTCCTGCATTTAGCTGCAAATTATGTAAGTACCTACATAGTGTTGGTATTCCATTGTTTGACTCGACTCACTCGAATGGCAATTTAATTGTGAAGATTCATTCAGAATTTTCCATTACGAAATGTTTTCCTTTCAATTCAACACAAGTGAAGAGCTTTCCCAGTACGAACAATTTTCTAATATATCAGTTAATCAGATACAACTAGGTACAACACACAACTCTGAATAGATATGTGCAATGTATATCTACATATAAATATAGAAAGGAAGTTGAATGATTTTAGTCTCGTACGAAGTACAGTGAAGTATATTTGGTTGTTGATTATATCTTTTTTAACATTGTGATTAATCAGGTCCCAGAATGTAGAGATGAGTCTTGTTGGCCGATAAATTCAATTTTCCCTGTAAGATTATCAATATTTGCATGTTCGTACAATTGGAGTTTAAGGTGTTGAGTCAACTTCATTTCATTGAATCACTTTAAGTTGTAGCAGGCTCAACGGTAGGCTAACAAAATAGCAAGTAACATTGTAATTCGAACCTACTATTAGAGATACCTCTGACTAGGAGCTCTATTTTATACTTGGGTCTACGATTACCCTAAGGTAATCATTTATGCGATGATTCCATGTGAATTTTTTCTGCTAAATTGATTTCCCCAATCCCACAAAGTGGGATGAGAATAAACAATTTAGGACAAGCAACTGGTTACCTCTTCGCCTTTGCTATTTTTGATAGGCTTGGACCGGTAAAAACACATCCTAATGACCGCAATTTCCTTCTTTCTCTTTCAGCCAGAAAAAAGCTAAAATGGAGTGCGATGTGGTACCGAACTGCACTCCCGAGGTGGATCCTCTGGGAAATTTGGAGAATTGCGAGTCTCTCTCTGACGAAAGTTGCAGTTATGGCGAGAATGCACTGAATGCACAGATAATATTATCGAGCACGGACAATGTTTTCATACCGGCAACAAATCTTAAAATAGAAACAACGTCACCACCAAAACCACAAATCAAACACAATCACAGTTTGCGAAAATCATTAGCCCGTACGACACAGTCCAGTCCCAGTACGAATGTAGCGGTGACGTCCACCGCATCACCAGCATCCACAATGCGTGAAGTGTTAGCATCGATACCTGGTTTCAGTATAAAGCCTCATCGTCGTAGCAATAAAAAAATGTCGACGGCGGCGCAAGTTGAACAAATACGTGAAGGGTGCATCGATCTGGAAACTCCTGACTCGATTTTAGTTACTAATTTTCGAACCAATCTGCGTGCATTACTGAACAAGCATACATTTTCGCTGTTGCCTCCGCTTTACCAATACAAATTGGTGCAGCTGCTTCCCACCGTCGATCGGCCACCAATTGGTCCGGACTCACCAAGCATAAGACTGAACTCTTCGAGCTTAAATAATGAATTTTTCGCCCGTGCTTGCTTAGAATGGTGTGAACGACTGTCGGAAGGTAAAAATCAAATAAATTTTTGCGATGATGTGCGTTTTGCTAATGGAATTCTCTCCCATCTTTTTGTTAAGGTGAATTTATACCGGAAAACCAGTTGAAACTGAAGACAGAAGCGGAAAAGGAGAAAAGTAAATTAGATCCATGGAAATTGAAGCATTTTGAACCGATATGGGGTGAGCGAGGACAATCACAAGCAAATCGCCAACCACTTAAAACTTCAGCGAATTTTAAAAATACCACCGTCGATCCGGTCACGAGTAGCTCGACGACGCAAGCAAACAAAAGTTTATCACCGAATAGTCTGGCACAGCGACGAACAAGAACTGTCGGTGCTGTAACACGATCGTCAGCTGCTGTTCAAAACATCGAAAGTCCTACAAAGGTTTGATGCTAACTCTCTGCTCTTTATTCCCAGCAAAACTAACTCTTTCACGTTTTGTTTTAGGTATCAAATCCCGTTCCGGACCTACTACCAATACGTACAAAATCCCAGCCCAAACCCGTCGAGGAAGTCATAACAACAACTGAAATTAATGAGACAGTCGTTGTTGATGCAGGTGCATGTTCATCATTATCCTCTCCAACGGACCTAGTAAAAACGCCCACGAAGAAAAAAACGAGTGAACCTCAACAGTCATCGGAGCTTGTCGAAAAGCGTTCGCCGCAGAATATCCATCCCGAAGTCCTACCGATCCCCGCCGAACAACAATGCAAACGAGCACCAAAACGATCAGTTAGCCCGGAAAATGGAAACGGCAAAGTTTCAAAGTACAACAATGTGCACGACACCGTGGATTGTAAAGTGAATGAGATTGAGGGTGAAGTAATGCCTGACGTTGCACATTTACCTGCAACAAAAGAATGTGAATCGGTGTTTGATGTTAGTGCCGATGACATTGACATCAAGTTGGAAGAGTTCCAAAAAAGTGATGAGGCACCGAGTTCAACGCCATCGCATTCGGAACCAATGAAAATCGAAAGTGCTGACATCGCTGAACAGAATTTGGCCGACAATGTGAACTTCATTGACAGTGAAAGTATCAAAGTAGAATATCCAATCGGCATTGACGATATTCACGACATAAATTTGGAGCATGTGACCAACAAGTTTAACACAAGTAGCATAGCGTCGGACAATCTGTCTTCATTTTGTACCAACGACGATAAGCTGGACAGCATTTATAAGATACAAAACTTCGAAGGAGTATTGCAATTGCAGCCAAATTTGCTAACATTGCAGCGCGAACAATGCGAATTGGTGTCATCGATGCAAATCGAAGAAATTGACGATATTATTGGCGAGGTGAATGTGCCGTGCGACGATAGCAGTGATAGTAATGCGCCATTGGTTGACTGTAGCGGGGAAAATAGTGCCGATACAGCCGTCGAAGAACTGGAACCGACCATTCAGAACTTAGATCCGATGGAAGACGATCCCATCGAACAGAAGTTTACAGATGCTGAGAATTATGTTCTGGAATCGGGTGAAATCAGTGCGGATAGTGGAGGTAAATGGAAACAATTCATCAATCTGGTCTATGTACAATAACAGATGACGTTTTCAGGTTCAAACAGTTTGCCTGTCGACAGCAAATTAAATAGAAACGACGAACTGTTTGCTGTGGCAATGGCTAGAGGTAGGTTCCAAATAATTTCAATCTTGCAATCGAAACCGAAAATTTCCAATTTTGCTTACAGCATTTGATACCGTGCCTGGCAATGTGGGAATGACTGTGGTGGCTCCAACCACAAATACGGAAGTAAGGAATCCACAACAATCTCCAGCCATTCAGCGTCTCATCAATGACTCTTTTCAGGTGATACCCATGCAGGAGACATTGGAAGTTCGTCTGAAAGAGAGCACCTATCAAGTGGTCTCGGATTGGCCATTTGCCGTAAAAATGGAGAACATTTGCCAGGATAATATTGAATCGTCTGATTCGTACAGCGACTGCAAACCAATGCAAGCGAATACGAAACAACCTACGCAACATCCCATATATTCAACAGCTTCTCAGGCGAGTCAAAAGTATTCTATTTGAATTTCATGGTTTCATGACCAGTAGATTTTGCATCTGACAGACTTGAGCAGTTGAATTAATCTTGTCGGTCTATCGGATTCGAATCGGTTGAACAATACGAACATGCAAAAGAAGAACTTTAAACAATAATTTTTCGTTCATTCACAGGTGAAGCTGGAGCTCGAGGTAACCCTAACGCCAGAAGCCGAAGTATCGAGTACGGTGGCAAGCAATAATTCAAACAATTCATGTGATAGTGACCAGAGTAATGACGATCAGCTGAAATCGACATCGTCGAAGTGTATTCCAACTGTCATTCCGCCAACGACAATAGTTTGCCTACCGTCGTTGGTAACAGTATCGAATTTAACAGGACAACAGACAACGAACAGTCAACAGACTACGTACTTGGGTTCCGTAAATAATCCCCAACAGAAGTCATTGCCCACTCCAAATAGCTACAGCAATAATTTCCAACGCATTTCAATGAATCAAGTGGTGCAACCGCAACGAACAACGGCTGTAGTAGCCAGTTCGAGTGCCGTCCCATATTTGTCATTGGCGACGACACAGCCTCTACGAGCTGTACCGAATACACAGCAAATTCGCCAGAAAATACCAGTGAAAGGTGGACGAGGACGAACAAGCAGCAACAGACCACCGCCCGGTGCAGTGAATTTGGAGCGAAGCTATCAAATTTGTCAGGCTGTTATCCAAAACAGTCCCAATCGACACCAATTAAAGGCACACCTGAAACCGCCACCGGCATTGTTTGGATCGAACGTCAAAAAGGATGAGAACAGCAGCAACACTGGCAATAAAACGGTTCGTTGTTTTGTCTTATCAATTTCAGCGATTTGTTTTTCGAATCAACATTTTTCATAATTCAGATGAACGGACAACCGCGCGTTGCATTTTCAAAGAAAGGATTCGTTCAACGTCAACCATCGCCTGTTCTGGTACGGCATGTATTTACAACAAATCAAGGTATCTGTTCAACTCGATCGAATGATGGTAAAGTGACGTTTATCATCGTAAATTTTAACCTTCAAAGGTATCCCTGTATCAATGGCCGTGCTACCATCTGGAATGCATCCTCAAAATTACCAGTCCGATTCTCAACAAATTACAACAAGCCATCCATCCGGACAATACATTCTGGTTCAACGGGCAGTGCCTGGTGAAAATCCTGCTCCAAGAGCGTCCAGTGCACCACCAGCACAAAATCAGGTAACAATTTCCATTAATCCTCCGCCGGTTCAACCTAAAACTTATTTTTCGTCCGTCCTAAAGCAAACAATAACCACATCACATACACAAATGAGCAGTCGTGGTCGTCCGGCATCCGTCGACGTTGATCCGCAAAATGAGTCTATGCAAGAAGTGCAGCACATCGTTGAATCAAACAATGGCACTCAATCGATGACCAGAAAAGTGCCCAATCAAGGTCAGTTAATTTGAAATTACGGGGGGTTTTAAATGGAAAATTAAGTAAAATTCGATGGAAGAAGTAGCTCCAGGGAAGGTCTTGCAGGATAGTTGCTTTCGGTCATTTAATGCTTCTCAGTTTGCGTCTAAACTCGTAAATAGATTAGAGCGTGCTTTACCAACTTAAATTCTTTGTATATCATAATGTCCTGAAAGGATTATTGAAATCTCTCGTGCTCTTGTTCTATTACATCCATCCATTAACATTTTGTCATATTCTACTTCAGGTTTTGTCTACGGTGACTTAAGTATGGATTCGTCGTACCAACACTATTCCGGCGAAAATACACCACCAAATTGTGCGTGTGCATTGAATCCGATGGTTATTTGTCAGCAATGTGGAGCATTCTGCCACGACGAATGTATGGGATCGTCTAAACTTTGTCTAACTTGTGTGATCAGATGAATCTTTCTCTTTTTTTCTGAATTTTTCGTTTTACATTTTAGTTAAATGTGTTATACATAGGTAATGCATTTATTTATTTTATATTTTTCATTCAAAATAGCATTAAAAATTTGAATTTTAAGAAACACAAACAATCAATTGGCATTTTCTATTTACGAATATATATCGCATCGATATACTCAATACTGCCTATTGAGAACTTTCCGGACCTTCTTGAATTTTTAGCCCCGTACGAAGTACTGGGGGCTTATAAGATTAATATGCCGTTTGTAACACGTCGAATTGGAAGCAGACAGTAAGGGCAAAGCATTTGGTTGTGTTCATAGATGACGAATCCGCAATAAAAACAAGGCATCAGAACAGTCGGAGCGTTTGCTGCGACTTAGCCCCGTACAACCCGTAATCCTATTTCGTCCGCAACCATAATACGTCCGTAGCCCTAATAAGCCCGGAACCCTAATACGTCTACAACCCTCTAATCCGTCTGTTACCAAAATGCAAGTCAAGTTGGGCATTGTCAAATTTACTGAAAGTGTTCATTTTTAAAATTGCGCATAGCGCAATTACGAAAGCCCGTACGAAGTACCTTTTAAATAAAACCAACAATTTACGACATTATTTTAGAAACCCAAAATTTTTTGCCAACTTTCCATTGGGTATTCAATTACCTCTCAAATGAAACAAAAACTAGCAAAATCGGATGAGATTTACTCGATTTATGTGCAAAAAACACTTAGGGCCGAGTAGCGGCCTTAGTCCAAGGGCCCAAATTTGAAACTTTTTTCGCCACGTTCTTTTCAGTGTTCAATTACCTTCCATAAAAAACTAAATCTAGCAAAATCGGATGAGATTTACTCGATTTATGTGCAAAAAACACTTAGGGCCGAGTAGCGGCCTTAGTCCAAGGGCCCAAATTTGAAACTTTTTTCGCCATCATTCTATTCGGCATTCAATTATCTCTCAAATGAAACAAAAACTAGCAAAATCGGATGAGATTTATTCGATTTATGTGCAAAAACGACTTAGGGCCGAGTAGCGACCTTAGTCCAAGGGCCCGAATTTGAAACTTTTTTCCCCACGTTCTTTTCGGTATTCAATTACCTTTCATAAAAAACTAAATCTAGCAAAATCGGATGAGATTTACTCGATTTATGTGCAAAAAACACTTAGGGCCGAGTAACGACCTTTGAGCCATCCCAACAAGCCCACATTGCATCTTACCCAAAAACAATGTTCAGCAACTTTGTTCTACTCGTCAATACCTTTCATTTGATATATCACAAGCAGGTATTGCGAGCGTATTTCGGTAGATATAGGCGAAAGACTGAAAAACACCTATAGGGCCCTAGCTCTGGAAGGGCCGGCCCTACCATGCCCATTTTCGAACTTGACCTTACTTTTGTCGATACCAATCGGGGAAAAAAAGAATTTTGAAAAAAGGTTGTGATTTACTCTAGCTAGAGGGGTCACGGACGGACGGACGGACGGACGGACGGACGGACGGACGGACGGACATTTTTAGCCCCGTACGAAGTACTGGGGGCTTATAAGATTAATATGCCGTTTGTAACACGTCGAATTGGAAGCAGACAGTAAGGGCAAAGCATTTGGTTATGTTCATAGATGACGAATCCGCAATAAAAACAAGGCATCAGAACAGTCGGAGCGTTTGCTGCGACTTAGCCCCGTACGATCCGTAATCCTATTTCGTCCGTAACCATAATACGTCCGTAGCCGTAATACGCCCGGAACCCTAATACGTCTACAACCCTCTAATGCGTCTGTTACCAAAATGCAAGTCAAGTTGGGCATGGTCAAATTTACTGAAAGTGTTCATTTTTAAAATTGCGCATAGCGCAATTACGAAAGCCCGTACGAAGTACCTCTCAAATAAAACCAACAATTTACGACATTATTTTATAAACCCAAATTTTTTTGCCAACTTTCCATTGGGTATTCAATTACCTCTCAAATAAAACAAAAACTAGCAAAATCGGTTGAGATTTACTCGATTTATGTGCAAAAAGCACTTAGGGCCGAGTAGCGGCCTTAGTCCAAGGGCGCAAATTTGAAACTTTTTTTGCCATCATTCTATTCGGCATTCAATTATCTCTCAAATGAAACAAAAACTAGCAAAATCGGATGAGATTTACTCGATTTATGTGCAAAAAACACTTAGGGCCGAGTAGCGGCCTTAGTCCAAGGGCCCAAATTTGAAACTTTTTTTGCCATCATTCTATTCGGCATTCAACTATCTCTCAAATGAAACAAAATCTAGCAAAATCGGATGAGATTTAATCGATTTATGTGCAAAAAACACTTAGGGCCGAGTAGCGGCCTTAGTCCAAGGGCCCAAATTTGAAACATTTTTTGCCATCATTCTATTCGGTATTCAATTATCTCTCAAATAAAACAAAATCTAGCAAAATCGGATGAGATTTACTCGATTTATGTGCAAAAAACACTTAGGGCCGAGTAGCGGCCTTAGTCCAAGGGCCCAAATTTGAAACTTTTTTCGCCACGTTCTTTTCGGTATTCAATTACCTTCCATAAAAAACTAAATCTGGCAAAATCGGATGAGATTTACTCGATTTATGTGGAAAAAACACTTAGGGCCGAGTAACGACCTTTGAGCCCTCCCAACAAGCTCGCGTTGCATCCTACACAAAAACAATGTTCAGCAACTTTGTTCTACTCGTCAATACCTTTCATTTGATATATCACAAGCAGCTATTACGTGCGTATTTCGGTAGATATCGTCGAAAGACTGAAAAACACCTATAGGGCCCTAGCTCTGGAAGGGTCGATCCTACCATGCCCATTTTCGAACTTGACCTTACTTTTGTCGATACCAATCGGGAAAAAAAAGAATTTTGAAAAAAGGTTGTGATTTGCTCAAGCTAGAGGGGTCACGGACGGACGGACGGACCGACAATTCCCAACTTGACTTGCATTTTGGTAACAGACGCATTAGAGGGTTGTAGACGTATTAGGGTTCCGGGCTTATTAGGGCTACGGACGTATTATGGTTGCGGACGAAATAGGATTACGGGTTGTACGGGGCTAAGTCGCAGCAAACGCTCCGACTGTTCTGATGCCTTGTTTTTATTGCGGATTTGTCATCTATGAACATAACCAAATGCTTTGCCCTTACTGGCTGCTTCCAATTCGACATGTTACAAACGGCATATTAATCTTATAAGCCCCCAGTACTTCGTACGGGGCTAAAAATGTCCGTCCGTCCGTCCGTCCGTCCGTCCGTCCGTCCGTGACCCCTCTAGCTAGAGTAAATCACAACCTTTTTTCAAAATTCTTTTTTTCCCCGATTTGTATCGACAAAAGTAAGGTCAAGTTCGAAAATGGGCATGGTAGGGTCGGCCCCTCCAGAGCTAGGGCCCTATAGGTGTTTTTCAGTCTTTCGACGATATCTACCGAAATACGCACGCAATAGCTGCTTGTGATATATCAAATGAAAGGTATTGACGAGCAGAACAAAGTTGCTGAACATTGTTTTTGGGTAAGATGCAACGCGAGCTTGTTGGGAGGGCTCAAAGGTCGTTACTCGGCCCTAAGTGTTTTTTGCACATAAATCGAGTAAATCTCATCCGATTTTGCTAGATTTAGTTTTTTATGGAAGGTAACTGAATACCGAAAAGAACGTGTCGAAAAAAGTTTCAAATTTGGGCCCTTGGACTAAGGCCGCTACTCGGCCCTAAGTGTTTTTTGCACATAAATCGAGTAAATCTCATCCGATTTTGCTAGATTTAGTTTTTTATGGAAGGTAACTGAATACCGAAAAGAACGTGTCGAAAAAAGTTTCAAATTTGGGCCCTTGGACTAAGGCCGCTACTCGGCCCTAAGTGTTTTTTGCACATAAATCGAGTAAATCTCATCCGATTTTGCTAGATTTAGTTTTTTATGGAAGGTAACTGAATACCGAAAAGAACGTGTCGAAAAAAGTTTCAAATTTGGGCCCTTGGACTAAGGCCGCTACTCGGCCCTAAGTGTTTTTTGCACATAAATCGAGTAAATCTCATCCGATTTTGCTAGATTTAGTTTTTTATGGAAGGTAACTGAATACCGAAAAGAACGTGTCGAAAAAAGTTTCAAATTTGGGCCCTTGGACTAAGGCCGCTCCTCGGCCCTAAGTGTTTTTTGCACATAAATCGAGTAAATCTCATCCGATTTTGCTAGATTTTGTTTTATTTGAGAGATAATTGAATACCGAAAAGAACGTGTCGAAAAAAGTTTCAAATTTGGGCCCTTGGACTAAGGGCGCTACTCGGCTCTAAGTGTTTTTTGCACATAAATCGAGTAAATCTGATCCGATTTTGCTAGATTTAGTTTTTTGTGGAAGGTAATTGAATACCGAAAATAACGTGGCAAAAAAGTTTCAAATTTGGGCCCTTGGACTAAGGCCGCCACTCGGCCCTAAGTGTTTTTTGCACATAAATCGAGTAAATCTCATCCGATTTTGCTAGTTTTTGATTCATTTGAGAGATAATTGAATACCCAATAGAAAGTTGGCAAACAATTTTGGGTTTCTAAAATAATATCGTAAATTGTTGGTTTTATTTGAGAGGTACTTCGTACGGGCTTTCGTAATTGCGCTATGCGCAATTTTAAAAATGAACACTTTCAGTAAATTTGACCATGCCCAACTTGACTTGCATTTTGGTAACAGACGCATTAGAGGGTTGTAGACGTATTAGGGTTCCGGGCGTATTACGGCTACGGACGTATTATGGTTACGGACGAAATAGGATTACGGGTCGTACGGGGCTAAGTCGCAGCAAACGCTCCGACTGTTCTGATGCCTTGTTTTTTGAAATATTTTTCAAAAGGGGGTTTCAAGAAAAGGAGGTTTCAGGAAAACTTAGAGAATCAGGAAAATTATTCAAAATTAAAATATTCGAATATGCCAATAGTGCCAATAGTCTCTTTATAATAATGTGGCTAATGGCACCGGGTGCCAATAGTCTCTAATGCTAATCGCACCCGGTGCCATTAGCCACAGTATTATAAAGAGACTATTGGCGCCCGGAAAAATTAAAATTAAAATAAAAAATCTGGATATTTTGAAAATTAGACTTGTTTTGTACACAATCCTAGGGAATCCATCTTTTTACGAAATGTAACGTAAAGGCGTATTGTTCGATCCTGAGGAATTCATCCTTTTACGAAATGTAACATAGTTCGTTCGATCATAGGGAATTCGTCCTTTTACGAAATATAACGTAAAGAAGGGTTGTTCGATACTAGGGAATTCATTCTTCTACGAAATGTAAGGTAAAGGCGGATTGTTCGATTCTTAAGATTTTATTTGAAAATAAAGAAGTGAATGAAAAAAAAATCAATTCATCCTTTTACGAAATATAACGTAAAGGGAGTTTGCTCGATCTTAGGGAATTCGTCCTTATACGAAATTTAACGTAAAGGCGGGATTGCTCGATCCTGAGGAATTCATCCATTTACGAAATGTAACGTAAAAGGAGTTTGTTCATCTTAGGGAATTCATCCTTCTGGAAAGGTGGATTTTTTGATCCTAAGGAATTCATTCTTTTACGAAATGTAACGTAAAGGGAGTTTGTTCGATCTTAGGGAATTCATCCTGTTACGAAATATAACGTAAAGGGAGTTTGCTCGATCTTAGCGAATTCGTCCTTATACGAAATTTGATGTAAAGGCGGATTGCTCGATCCTGAGGAATTCATCCTTTTACGAAATGTAACGTAAAGGTAGTTTGTTCGATCTTTTGGAATGTATCCTATTGAGAAATGTAACGTAAAGGCGGATTGTTCGATACCTTTACGTTACATTTAGTAAAAAGATGAATTCTTTAGGATTGTGTACAAAACAAGTTTAATTTTCAAAATATCCGGATTTTTTATTTAAATTTTAATTTTTCCGGGTGCCAATAGTCTCTTTATAATACTGTGGCTAATGGCACCGGGTGCCAATAGTCTCTTTATAATACTGTGGCTAATGGCACCGGGTGCCAATAGTCTCTTTATAATACTGTGGCTAATGGCACCGGGTGCGATTAGCATTAGTATAATAAAGACTCTATTGTCACCTGGTGCCATTAGCCATTGTATTATAAAGAGACTATTGGCACCCGGTGCTCTAGAATAGTCTCTTCCTAAAATATTTTCCTCGAAAATATTCCCGGTCTTGGATATAGAATCGGTATTGCTTGTGCTACTAACTAACTGGTTCAAAATCTAGAGTGAAATGACAAGCCTCAATATATAGAGAAATCAGATGCCTAACTCCGCATAAGACACAAGAATCTTTATGAAATCAGGATTTGTTTTTTCAACTCCAACTATCATTTGTACATGTTCAATAACGGAATTTAGTAGAATATCCCAGGCTCTATAGTTTACGCGGAGCAATATAACAGTAAGGCATAGGAAGAGACAAGACGAATATGGGAATAATTAAAATCTATCGAGATGTAACACAAACAGCGAAATTACTTACGTTGATGATAATTTTGGTATTTGTTGGAGAATGTTGGAATCATCAAAATATGTCGAGGCCATCGTTAGCACAAAGGAGAATGTTTAGAAAATATAGCGAGATTCACCTTAATGAAAGTACTTGCTACGAAGTTTCCACAATCATTTTACGATATTTACTCAAACTAAGTCTGACAGTCATAGAGTTATGAAAAACTTGCAGGAATAGTCAGACAGAGACTATACTTGACCAGATATTGGAATAGAATCGAAAGTGAACAGAGTAGTTATTTCCGTATCTGTTGTGGAAGGTATATTTTCAGACAATATTGCGAGCAGCCAAACGAAGGGAACTTTTCATGCAAAGAGGCCAAAAATCACCAAAGTATGAACGGCAAAAGTGTATCAACATAAATCTATTGATTCTGTTACTTCTGTTGTTGAAAGTATCGCTTAGTGTTACATGCAAAATCTTTTACTTTTTCCTTTCGACTAAACATTTCACTTCTTATAAAATAACACTTGCCTTCTTCTTCCCTCTAAGTAACTTTCCATTCCATTGTGTTCATCTCGAGGTTCATGTAAAGCGAAAAAAATCGTGAGAGGGCTAGAGTAAATTTCTTTGACACTTTCACATGAACCGCCTTAACGCGAATGATTTAAAATCGGTCTACAATACTCACAATATAGTTGATAGTATTTGAATCCGCCACATAGGAAAAACGCAACATGAAACGTAAAGTTCTGATGGACTCATCCCACTATGCTATGTAATTATAAGAGTAATTATGCCTAGAGAGGAAATTTGTACGACCTAAGAGTAATTATACCTAGAGAGGAAATTTCGAACAAAATTACATAAAATATGTGGTCCGAACATAAAATACGAAATGTTTATTGGTATGTGTGTTTTCCCTCATATTTAACAGGGCAAATTGAACTACAAAAACCGAAAAAGCGTCAACGCATACATGTATTGGTATAAAATTACACGAAATGTGTATCTTATACAAACTGATGTTGGGACCACATTTCGTCGCACAAATTTCCTCTCTATGTATAATTACTCTAATTGTACGACGAAATGTGGTCCCAACATCAGTTTGTATAAGATACACATTTCGTATAATTTTACACCAATACATGTATGCATTGACGCTTTTTCGCTTTTGATAAAGCTGGTGGTAAGCGACCAAAAGTCGAAAAATGAGGTTTCGTAGTCCGGATTTCATTTCCGTGAGATGATGAGGACACGGACGTGTATGGGCTCGTTGGAAATCTGAGGTCGAGTACTCTCGAAGCAAATATTACCATCATAAAGTTTGATGATCAACGGCCGAAAATATGACATCCGAAAAATATCTCAGAATCGATGGAACCTCGGTGAACTTTGACAGGGCTGTGACCTCACTAATGCAATTATTTGATTAAGTTATTTTATATTATTAGCCGCTTACCAACAGCCAGTTATGGAAAATCAACTAACTATCCATATACAAAAAAGTAGAGGAAAAAATAGCACCGATTTCGGTCAGTCAAAATCAAAAGAATCCCTCGAAATAAAATTGAACTGAAGAAGCAGATCGAATGACTTCCATATTTCTGCAGCCTATTACAATAACTAGTTCCTGCCAATTGCGTTTTTTTTATTAAAAATTTCGATGAGCGGACAATAAGTAAGTCGTATTAAAGTTTTATCTTAATTTTTGTTGTCCCATTTTCTCGAAAGATTTCGTTTTTTAATTTTAAAACGTTTCCTGAATATGCAGAGCTGCTGGAAAAACCCAACATTAGCCGTAGCAGGTAATCATTGAGAACGGCTGTTATAGGTAATTTCTTAAAAAATTACCGTCATTGAGTAACTTTTTCCAAAATTACTCACCACAGGTAATACGTTACTTGCTGTGGGTAATTTTTCCAAACATTACCAATTACAGCTGATGTATTACCTACTGCAGCTGTAGTTTTCAAATTATTTTTCCTCAGTGTAGTTGGAATACCTTTTTAGAAATATTTTGCCAATAATACCTTCGCGTTGCGAGGTGTGTTGGAATGAAAATCGAAAATTAGCCTGTTATAAATTTGAATCAGCCTTATATCAAAACAAAACATATTGACTGACCCCACAGAAGCCGTACTTTGACGATGTGCGAAAATAACTGAAAATCTAAATCACTCAAATAAACCGACCGACCAACTAATCGGCTACCAAACGATGAATATTTCAATAAATTGAAAATGTAGTACATTTAATGTACGTGAATTTTACCTATCCCAAAAATGCGTTAGCAAAACTCAACGTACCTACAATATTACCTAACATTCTTCGTAGATATATCCCCTATACGATGCCGACGACGATTATGTAATTCGATGTATAATATATCTACTCACATGTCATGTGTAGACTTCTTACCCGTATAGCCAGACAGACCCCGATACCATAATATTGAATGTCAAACAAACAACTCCGGTGCACAGCAGCTCAGCGTGAACTGCATATAACTATAATCGGCCATACGGGCATATTTTAATTGAATTTTGAGAAAATTCATAAATTGTTTCCGCTTTTTTTTACTGCTCAACGTATGGCCCAAAGATAATTTAAAACGGGATATGAAACGTAATTTTATATTTCGATGGAAAACGACGGTGCCTATAGTCGAAACATGTGAAAATTGTACATACAAATGAATGGGGGTGAGTTTGTTCAACTGGTGAAATGATGAAAATTGAAAACATTCCGTGAAACAATCCTGGCTATTCGTGATAATTAATTTATATATAACATTGTGATGATCTACGTAGGACTTGGCCGATTGAAATGTGAGTATATGGAATGTATTGTGTATGCAATCGGTTATTAATTTAATGAGAAATGGCTTTGTAATGTTTCTTGTTTGGGAAAAGAGCTGGGAAAATCGATATCAGACCGAGACAAATTTTAATTGTTGAATTCGTTCTGTTCAGCTTCAGAATGGAATGTGTTTTTGTTTTTTGTTAAGAATGTTTTGGATTTCCAACAATCTTATGTCGAACGTTTGATGAAAAATATTTTATTTCATTAACATGACGTGTGAACATACCATCTTGCTATATAAGACAACCCTAGCTTAGCTTATTTTTATGGTTGTTCTTAAAAAAATATAGAAGTGGACTAAGTCTTCTCTAACTGCTTAAATGTAAATTTAAATAATTTGCTATAGTAACTGTCTCCCGATCCTTAAACAATCTAACTATTGCGAGTCAATAGAGACTACAACTATCGACACAAAACCTTATGTTGTATCGCGGGGAACGGGGGAACGGAACACTCACACTGATTATACGTTTCCTGTATCTGAAGTATTAGGACTTATAATCTGATGGGATGAGTTCTACTAAATATTGAAAATGCTTCAATTTGGCAAACATTTAGGAAATGAGCAGGCCGCGTTTGTCGGTGATCGTTTGCTATTTCGAATTACATGCCAGTTTACGCAGATCTGCCAAATAGGTCTACTTCAGAGTTCAGATTTCACCCAGAGACTCGAGTAGACAATTTCTAAAATTATGATTTGCAATATAATAATTTGCCTAAAGTCTTGTATCATGGCAGAGTAAAAGTTCAAATTTCCCTGAAGGTGAAGAAATCGTAAATTGTTATTGAAAAATGGACAAAAATGACATTTTAAAAATGTTTAAAGACGTAAATTTTGTGTTTCTATGTATTTCTTACAATATCAAAGCAATCTAAACAAGAAAACAAAAGAAAAAAATTTCACCAGAAAAATCGGTCTAAAAATCCTATGCAAGACCATGGATTTTTATCATGAAAAATTAATGTGGCGCCTGCACTTTGTAAAATACAATAATACTTCCTTCAGCAAAATTGTAGAAAATGATATAGAGAACAATATTACCAAATTTTTTTTAACTTCAACATTAAATTTAAAACACCAATTTGGAAAACTCTTAAACGATTTGGAAAATTCGGAAAATCTAACTACGACATAAAAAACTTTGATCTTTTACCTTTAAAATGAGCTACCACACGTATCTCTCAGTTTCACATAACCTTGTCAATATATTTGAGACGAAGGGGACGGAAGAGGTGGAATTTTTTGTCTCTTCTTCCAAAAACTATTTCTTCGATGTCCCCAACAACCTCCAATCACTTGTTTGTCGAAACTCGCTCGTTAGACGTTCATTGCGTTATTAACTACACTGTAAACAAAGTCGCTAGTTAGAAACGATGTTTTGCAACGATTAGGAAATATATAATCGAGAGTATGTAAAATCAGCTTTTCACGTCATAGAACTGCTATTGAAATTCAGTGTGTTCATTCTAATACTGCTGATAGGATCCATATATTTGACTTTCGGAAAATGAACGACTCCTGCTTGTGTCTTTACTATGTCGTGATTTCACTAATAACTCCTATAGGGGTAGTCTAACTATATGGATCTCAACTGTTCTAGATAAGCCTGGCAATTTACACTATCTCTATAAAAAAAACAATTAATTTCGGCACTCCCAATTTATGGAAAACTCCATGTTTCATGCAGAAAAATCTGGTCAAAGGCTCTGATTCCATTAGGAATAAATCCGCCCGAAACAACAACTCACGGGTAAATGAACAACATTTTATGAACTAGTGATTTCAGAGTTTAACATTCTGATTTTATTTCAATTGCTGATTCTCATTTTATCATGCAAACAAATCTCGAGAGTAGCAATTTCGTCGATATTGTCGACATCGACGTATAAATATAATATTTACTTTCCGTGGAAAGTCAATCGGAATCACATTAGATTTGTTTACCATCCTTTCAAATTAAATGTGCAGTGCATCAAGCATCAAGCATAAAGCATAAATTAAATTGTTATCAACTAAAAAAAACTTTTTTTAAATTCAAAATTCAAACAGAGAAATTATCACAATATTCTATTGAAATTTTCATTTCATATCGCACTGTTTACAGTTTGAATGAAGGGACAATGAAGTCAAATAACAAAAAAACATGTTGAGTGAATTTCAATAAAATTATGTTCATAATTTCCACGGTCCCCCTGAACGAAAATAAAGTTTTACTGAAAATATACCCAAAAATTGATTGCTGTTCTAAATAGTTTTTGAACTCTTCTTGGGTCCATCTATTTAAACCAGCAATCAATTTTTGGTTGCATTTTCAGTAAAACTTTATTTTTGTTCAGGACCGTGTTTCTGCTGTGTATTGTAATTCTTGAAATTTTCCATATTTTATATCAGATTTTAAGACTTCTTTTAACTGAGAAACAGTTACTCCATAGGATAGAACCAATCTTCTTTAAATTGCCATATAGAAAATTTTAACTCCGAAAAGTCATCATTTCTTGACAAAATGTCCATTCTTCTCACCGTAATTTTGTGTAGTCGCTGATTCTACCGAAGCTCAACATTTTCTCATGCTGTCGATTTCTTGGTAAGATGAAATACTTACAGTAAATCTTCGAGGCTCATCTGTTATTGACGGCAATGACAAAATGAAACGACGACCTCCGGGTAATCAAATTCAAAGGCAATAAACTATTAATTTGTAAGGAATTTACCTAATTAATGTACAAACAGTCCACGAAATAGATATGGGGTGCAGATGAGTAATTTTATTCAGTGTATCATTTACAAATTATTCATAATAATTATCACCCATAAATGACGGTACCAATGGACCGCGTACATCATTTCTCGTACAAAACATTTTACAACTAAATCAACGAACATTTTCGCAAATTTATTATTATATTCCTGCTTGAACGTGTGCTCCACATTATGAACTAAAAATGTGCGGTATGTATTGCTTTATACCTTGCTATATGCTTCTGCCATACGCGAAAACGTTTCACTGTACGGCGAATGCATAAAATATCAATCTCTGCATCGAAAACGATGACCGATTGATGGGTATAAACGAAAGTTTGTTTGAATCAAATCAGTCAGTTTTCATATTGCCTTTGATTGTATCGGGTTGATAGTCGATCCGCTCGATTATACTTTTATCAGTACGTATTTATCGGTCGTGGTTGAGTTCAATCTTTTTATGTATAACGAGAAAATATTTTCATTTAAATACTCGTAGTGAAGCCATTCAATATTTATATACCAAAAATATAATTTTATTCGTGATTCTAGATTGTATCGCCAAAATTACATATTTCAAATGCACAGTGTGTGTACTGTACATGTACCTAAAAATACGAATTTTTTGTGAAGCCAACTGAATACTAGGGAAAGGTCACCAGATCCAAAACACTCGTAGACATGGCGCTTGATGTTAGGATTTTGAAATATTTCAAAAATTGCGTTTCCGTTGCTATTTGTTATCAATTATTTTAGATCACGAACAACCTGTCGATCTGCTGTTATCGATAGTCGATAACGCAATTGTTTCGATTCGTAGGCCAAAACAACGTAAAGTTGAAAAGCTTTTCTGTGCGATCAGCTTCTTTTAAGGCGATGTTTAAAGTTTATGTGGCGGCCCTATGTTCATATATTAAAAGAAGTCCGAAGAAGTTCTAAAGAAAAGATCTTTAATGGCAATAGCAAATTAACTCAAGTCATATCGGCATAACATAGCTACATTATCGTACAGCTAAAACTAGCCCAACTTTCTCAGATGTTAAAATTGTAAACATCACATACGTGCTTCCAGGTTCTAGTTACATAAGTCGTATTTATGTCTTAGAGTAATTACTCTAAGATTTATGTGGCCTGATCCTTGCATCAAATACGGTAACAATGCGTAACAATATAATTGCTAGCGAGAGGTGCACGTGTACACGAATCCTCACAGAATCATTAAATCAAATCTACTACTAATCATGTGTAAAATATCGAGTATGTGTGAGAGGCGAAGTGATTTACTCCATTGGGTTTACTTTATAAGAGCACACTAGCTACATCCCATTCCCCTGATCATCGTTGTCGTTGACTGTCATGACATAATCACAAATTTGCAAGCAATGATTCAATGTTAACCAATTCTTGGAGTAATCTTTTACCCCATTCCCAACAATTCGATGTTCGCATCGGTGCGGTGCAGTGTTATTATTTTACACCTCATTCAACTGATAAACAGTAACGGAATCAATGATACATTACGTGGAAAATAGCAAAGGCGTTGTTAACGGAATATTTGTTTAAATTAAACTGGTAATTGCATTTGGGGGGTGAACGTTTCACCTCAAATGATTATATGTGTAACTGTTTACCGTACATTAAACATACCACCAAAGCATAAATATTGTATATCAAACACAAATCGTTCAACCGATAAATCGATAACGGTTGTGTCTATCCATGTAACGTGAACATACACGTTGAATAAAGTGCAATAAACATGTGTGTATACAGAAGTGCATGCATATTTAACGCATAATTTTACGTAAGTTTATAGCACTGGATCACCCCGATATAAACTTAAAAAGCTCATTCTGGCGCCGAAAGAAATATGGATAGAAGAAGGAAAAATGGAAAATGGCTTGAGTATTACGGAGTCATTTATAGTTTTGTCAGGTAAATTTTTGCATTTCAATTGCATCTCCATATTATCGTTTATTGTTTGATGCAAAATGCAACCCATTTTTTGTCATCGTTATTGATCGCCAGTCGAAATGAAATGTTGCGATAGACCATCATCTGTTGTTACTTTTGATATAGACAATATAGATTAGTGACATAGACACTACCGATTGGGAAACTTCGCGAGCAAATACTAGGAGTAGCTATTTACTATTTTGGTAACTAATAGAAGGAAATAGCGTACCAAAAGAAGGAAATAGTGCGTCAATAAAAGGAAATAGTACGCTAACAGATGATCCAATACAAGTCAAAAGACAGAGTTTGATTTGTACACAATTACAATCATCGTCATCTACATTACCAATACAATTCAATATTAAACATTAAGCCAATTCAGCCCACTCATTTCCAATTCAATTAACACCCAACAAAAATTTCGCTTTCTAGCTTCGTCATTCTCTCTCTTCAGTTACATCTAAGGCATGTCAATTGCAAGTCAAAATGTTTTTAAGTCAAATTTAAACAATCTTTCAAACTCAATTAACCTATTCCTATTCCTATTATCATAATCTAGCTGTCTCCACTTCCTATATCACAGTTCTTCTTTCTCCACTATCGTCATTTGTCGTACAAGAAAAAGGCAGAACGTCGTTGAAGTGAGCGTGCAACGCGTGCAATTATATAAATTAAAAGAATTATTCCAATTGTTTTTAAAATCTAAATCCAGGTTCGCTTACATTCTCAATCAATTGTCTTCATTTAATCGTTTAAGGACCGAACAATGTTCTCAACTCATCCACTGGACTATACCAACAGTCCGTTACCTTGACGGCTCGAATGTGGCCACCGATTGAAGCTGGTTCTCCAAAAATCATTTGGGGTCTACCAGTGGTTATTTGGAGTATAATTATTGGATTTATCGTAGTCGTATTTATTCTGGCTTCATTGTTATTGTGCTGTTGGCTGCTGCCAAGACATAGGAAAATATTGAGTCCAACAAGAGATTGTACGTCGACAACAGTTAATATTGGTAAGTTCTGATAAAGTCAAACATTTTAGAATTGTTTTCTAATGGGTTTCCATGACATTGTTGTTCTTGTAACAGTAGGAAAAGAGATAACAAGTGAGTAAGCATTTAAAATGGATGTTTAATTTGTGGTAAATGTTTGTCGTACCTTTTCCATTTAGTGGCACACAATCATCATTCTGCGCCTGCTGAACAAAATTATATAATAATGCCGACAAATGCTGGTACAATACCGTCTCAGTACAATACACCGCATCAAATAAATCAATATCCATCGCATTCTTTATATGCGATGTGTTCCAGCGGCCATGGTTCGACTCAAAACATTCCAGAGACTCATAAATCAATGTGGGCTATCAATCCTCTGTGTACTTCAAACGGAGGTAATAAATTTTATTAACAAAAAAAAATGTTGTCAGCAAAAAATGTATAAATGAGGCTGAGGTAATGCCATCGATATTCGTTCATGTAACATTTTTTCCATAGTATTGAATGAAACCGACAGTGCATATCGAACAAGATCGTTACCAGCTTGGGGAAAAGGTTCGAAACAACGACCGGTTTCGACAGCTGACGATATCGAAGAACTCTATGCGAAGGTAAATGAGGTGTCTAAAAGAGAATAGTTTTAATCTGTCCCACAACTCTTCACATACTCCAAAATTTGCATACAGGAGATATTGTTTGTGATTGCTGAGAGGGCCCTATCGAGAGTATAGTACATTACGGTCCCGCTGGGACATTTTTGCTGAGGCTTGTGGGAAGGTTATGTGTTGAGTCGACGGCGAGGAATATATGCCTCACGTCGAATCAAAAAATTTCCTAGTGGGACTGTACGGCATTTTGTTGTCCTGCGGCCGGAAAATGCGAAAATCTGGCTTTTGTTTACACGGCAATGAGTTTTCTGGCCGCAAGACAACAAAATCTCTCGTATATCTCAAAGATAATCACATCGTGAAAATCTATAGTAGAAAATAAAAAACTAAAAAATTCGACATCACGCTCGACATCCCAACAAAGTTTTTTTTTTAAATTAGGGTAGGCGTACCAGTCCTCGGACACGACCCAATGCTCGGACACTTTGACATTAAAAGTAAAATAATTTACTTCTAGCTCGAACATATTGTGGATGTCTATCCTTCAGTTGTAATTTGTAGTTTTCACTAGGGATGGGAGGCGTTCAAAATTATCGATAATATCAATCGAAAGAAATTATCGATAATCGATTAATCATATCGTTATCGATAATTTAATAATTATCAAAATATCGAAATTCGATAATTATCAAAAGGTCGATATTTTGATATTTATCTGAAAATTCATGATAATATACCGATATATCGGAATATATCGATAAATATCGGATTTTCGGACCGAAATATCGATATATCGAATTATCGATGTCTTGATAATTATCAAAATATCAATAATTATCGATTATCGATATTTTTTTTGATAATTTTCGATAAAAAAGTCGATAATTATCGATTATCGATAATTGATAATTATCGATAATCATTTTCATTATCGCCCATGCCTAGTTTTCACTATCGATTGATCGTAAAATTGGATTCACTAGGACCACTGTGTAATTTTAATCATTGAAACAGTGGCACCACATACTGAAAAGTTTAATTTTCTACCTGAAAAATAGTTTGTGAGGTGATCAAAACACTTCTTTTTTCTAGTTGAAAATTACTTATATTGTGCAGTGGCTTTGTTTTTGAGATTAATTAATGTTCAAAATAATATTATTTTCACTCAAACACAATTATAAACAAATATTTCTACTGTTTTTTGGGTGTCCGGTTGATACAAACATGATATTTGGTCTTGATTCAGTAGTCGGACTATATGGAAAACATATGAAGTGTCAAATTCAACATATGCCATGTTAAATACACCGAAAATGGTACCAAAATAGTGTGACTCAAAAATGCTTTGTAAATTGTAATCTATTCAATTTAGTGTTGTCACTTCATTTTTAGTGTATTTGAATGATTAACAATTGACTTTTCTTATTTTATTGAAAAAAATCCGTGAAATTATTTAATTCAATTAGCGTGCGAGCATTGAAGAAGAGGTGTCCGAGCATCGGAAAAACGTGTCCGACAATTGGATTTTCATGTTCGGCCGAATGAAAGCGTTAATTAAAAATAATTCGGAAATAAATGATTTAATTAGTGTACATAAAACGAATCTTAATTAAATTTGTGACTGTTGGAAAATACAATCTTTCCAAAATAATAGCTTGAGCCTTTATAGTACTTAATTGAAGTCGAAAAAAAGTTAATCGTCCGAGGATGGGTACATCCACCCTACATTCATGTAGGACGCACACTTTCGTATTAATACTACTTCGGTATTTCTTTGATATATCTAACATCATATAGCATTGCACCAATTTACTTGCGACCAACAATTTCTCAATTTTATTTTAAGGTCAACTTCAGCAAGAAACGAAAAAATCGCATGAGAAATGGGGAAGCTGCAATTATTGCCTTATGTCGTTCACGATCGCAAAACCTACAAGGTTTGCCATTGGAACGTGAAGGGATTGTCATCTACGATGAAAGAACGGCTCTATAAGAGTGTAATACGCATTTCAGTGAAAGATGAAAGACATTGGAAATTATCGAATTTGTTTAGACGGAAAACTGATGGTCCCACCTCACCAGTTGCATCAATCAGTTTATAATTTTGAATTTAGATTAAGTAGAAAAATATTTTTTAACATCAAAAATCCAATTTATATTATAACCCTGTGATCACTTGAAGATGATAAGAGCTTAGATGTCTTGTAATCGATAAAAAATGCGGTAAATTTAAGATTGTGTAAAGTCAGTTACAAAATATAATTAAAAGCGAAATGTAGCTGCCAAAGAAATCAATTAATCTGTTCATATTTCATTATAACGAACTTATTTATAACATACATTTATCATGTTCATCAAGTTATTCAATAAGCTATTGTCGTAGTTTGTATATGAATTTTTACTCGAACAATTCACCAAGTATTACAAAACGAATATTATATGACGTTTTTATGCAAATTGTTTTTGTTAATCAACTGTTAACGACAAAAATGAACAATGAGTTGTTGCCTTTAAATAACCAAACCAACTTTAAAACATATGAAGTAAAAGATTTTGCATCTGACATTACTTTAAACAAACGAGGTACCAGACTAAAATATGATATTGGACATGCTTATTAAGGTTCATATGTCTCTGTGTGGTAAGACTAACATTATACATCAGTTTGTAGATGGAGTTTGGGTTTATCTTTGCATCCAAACATAAAAAATGATATGCCCCCGAGGGGTGACGCACTTCTAGATTAAATGGATTAAATGGATTTAATGGATTAAATGGAATAAAAATTGGATTAAATGGATTAAATAGGAAAAAAGTTCATTTTACAAAATACTTTAAAAGTCTTAAAAATGATTGATTTTGATCGAACCACGTATTACAACTCATAATACAATGTTAAAAAGCGTAAAATTCCACTTTTAGGAGTTTTTGGTGTAAAGTGGAATAAATGGATTAAATAAATAAATTTAATACCATTTTTAACAAAAAATTTTTTTCTATATCTCACGAGTACTTAAACGCCCTGGAGATCGTGCAAATCTAATTTTCTTAATTAGTTTACAAATTTTTTAGGTGTGTTTCCTAATTATTTCGGTAAAAATAAAAATTTCTTTTTGGATTAAATGGATTTAATGGATTAAATGGATTAAATGGATTAAATGGATTAAATGGAAGTGCGTCACCCCTCATATGCCCCTATGTCCAAATCCGCCAAAAAAACCCTTAAGGGTGAAAGTGTGACGCAAGTCCTTGTTTCTACTTATAAAATAACTGATATCGCTGAGGGTGACGCATTTTGCGCCTCAACGCAAAAGTGTTATCAACAAAAAATTTAACCAAAAAATTTAAAATAGAAAATTTTAGAAAAAAATTGCGTCACAAGTGGCAGATGATTCAGGACATATTTTTCTCTATTTGAACTATTTTCCTAACAGTAGTTTCCTCAACATCTGCTACTTGTGACGTAATTTTTTTCTAAAATTTTCTATCTTAAATTTTTTGGTTCAATTTTTTGTTGATAACACTTTTGCGTTGAGGCGCAAAATGCGTCACCCTCAGCGAAATTTAGGAACCAATTTAGGACACACACATACACAAAACACGCTGTTGTATGGCATTGTATGGAAACTTCCGCGAGTCCTAGCTCCCAAAAACGCTTGCATACCCCCATTTTTTAAAATCTTATTTTGATCTAGGGCCCGAGATTGACCTATAACCAAAATTTCAGGAAAATCGTAAGAAACGTTTAGGAGTTACGAAATCGTCCTTTTTCATAGTAACTAACTAACTAACGTAGCCATTTTGAGTGAAAATACGAAATTTTCCTTAATTTCATACAAACATCAATAATACGAAGTTCAATATCTCGGCCAATTTTGAAGCTGCAGTAACGTGTGATAGCTCGTTGAACTCGTATGGATGCCTAGATTGCAAGTATCTAAGTTTAAGGGTCGTTGGAGTTAAGCGAAAGAATTTAAAAAGTTGCAGTTAATATGCTCCGCCGCGCCGTCCTCAAAAAAATTTTGTTAAAACATTTTTGGTAGTGGACTTGCACCACGCCCACTTACTAACGTGTGGGCATGATGTTTATTTTGACGAGTTGGATTATGATCCACGCCTTCGGCTTGGGATCACAATCACCAACTCGTCAAAATTAACAAGTGGACACAGGTGCATAATATTTATTAAGGCGAGGTTTAAGGTAGAGAAGTCGTTAGGTATGTTTATTATGGGCGTCACATTGAGTGCATAAAATAACTATTTGGAATCGGATACGCCTTCGAAGCATTATACCCCACTAATACTGGCGTACTAGTCAATCGCAAAAAGAAAAGATTTTCGCTCTTGAAAACATTCAACAGATTTTATTACAAAAAAGAGGGCAAAATCACAAAAAAAAAGAAATCAATAAAGCAACCGACCATTTGCTTGGATCTCCAACAATTTACCGAATATCTCCTCGATCGGTCCAATTTCAAACTTACTGGGCTCAGCACCATATTTACGCAGAAACTTAATACCCGCACTGATTAACTCCGAACGCAATTGCTTGTTTTGGTTGTTCACGATTGCTTGTTCATTGTGACGATACTGTCGCAAAATGTGTTGGAATTCTGGATCGGCTAACGGCATAATCGGATGCCAATCACTGATCACACACTTTTCGCACTTGCACCGAAATCCGAAATTTTCCTGCAGAAAATTAGCTTTCGATTGCCGGTCCTTCATTTCATAGCCCAAATAGAAAACAAACAATTGATCACCCTTCTTGACCGGCCGAGTGGTCGTGCAAATTGTTTTGTTACCGCATTCGAAGCGTACCAAATTCGGAATGCATGAATGATTGAAGTAGGACTGTATGATGAACGTAAAATATTGATCACCGTGATTGGAGAATGCATTACTGTTGATGACACAAATATGATGACCAAGCAGATGCAGAAGGAATCGTTGTTTCTGTATTGTAGTGAATTGTTGTTTCATCAATGGGAAGCACATCAATGATGAGTACAGCTTGCATATCTCGGGAAGGAAGCACTGACGATGCAATGAGGTCATGAAAACATTCAGCTTCAAAATCGAACGATATTTCGATTTAAGATCAGTTACGTTTGCTGGCACCAGTCCAGATGCACCTGCGACTGTATTCTGAACAAATTCCATTAAATCGTCCACGCTTGGAAACATTTGAAGGGCAAGGAAAATGGTCCGAAGAAGATGCTGAATGGGCAGGTCTAGATACTGAAAGCCATGACATTGACATTCGATTTTGTGGAAATTGTTACTCTGCATACACTCGACACTGCAGAACATAGCATAAGTACATTGGTCGCAAGCGATAAAATTCATCGATGTTTTAGCACAGGTGTGGCACACCTTTGACCTTGTGGTTGACGCAGATAACATGAATGCCTCTTCTACTAAAACTGTTTTCCCAACATCAATATCTTGGTTCGCTGTTATATATCTGCCGAAGGTATCATTTCGTTGAATTTGTAGTACGTTGGCCATGCCCGAAAAGTTCGCGTCAGCTTCGAAACTTAAATTCGCCACAAATTCCTCTTCCTGACCGACAACCGTCATCAGTTTAAGACAATCGGTTTCTCGTTTATCTAATTTCGCCATCAGACGTTCAGGATATTTTGCTTCCTTGGCCAGTGCAATGTCTTGTAGACATTTGCGATACATCTGCATATGATAAAAACATGCCGATCGATTACCATACGCCATGCTTACGTTTTCGGAACCGATTTCCGCGTAGCATAGACTTTGATTATATAATTCCATTGCTTCCATCCAATTCTGTTGCTTGAATTTTGAATTTCCATTCTCGCGATATGTGACCGATAATCGATTGGTCTTGATTTTCGTTGATTCGGATAATTTTTTCGAAAATTCTTTTTCCTCAGCAGCTATACGACTGGTGATTGCAGAGTTACTTCGAACTTTTTTTGTTATATCCACGAATGCTGACCCTAGCTCGTTGGTCTCTTTTTTCCACAATAAGTTCATGATAGTGTTAATGAAAGTTTGCACGAGTTTCACGACTTTTTTTGTAGTATAAAATGCTCGACGATAAGGCTACTCTGTTCTAACAAAGACTACGAATCGATTCACTGTTTTAATTTACAAAAAATGTTTATGGAATTGGACGAAGTAAAGGAAACTCAATCAATTTATCAATTAATTTTAGTGAGTGCTGGAGGAGTTACTGTACAAGACTGAATGTTATTTGATGATGGATCAACAAAAGACATTTTCTAAACAAAAACTGTTTCTATTATTGCTGTTTTGCGGTGGACGAGGTATGTATTTTTCGATTTCTTTGGTCGTATACATAAATGTTATCTTATCAAAATAAACACAAAACCGGAAACATCAACGTGCTGGAAATATATTATATTCGACTAAATTAGCATAATGTTGGCCCCACGAACACTCAACATAGAGTCTATGTCATAGACCGTTTTATGCATGAATCTAAACATTGTGAAAGGATGAAGCTCACTGTGATTTGTTTATACCAACGCACTTCAAGCATGAGTGGTACTCTACTACATACGGTACTGAAACTTGACAGTGTGTCATACAACCGTAAAACACTAAAAAAAACATTTCATGCAAAATAGTACTCTATTTAGCAGCGGTCGACTATAATCACTTTTGCTTGAAGTGCGTTGTTTATACACATTTTATGGTACATAAGAGAGTTTGTTATTGTGTCTGTATAAGAAGATTATTTCTTGAGATACAAAAATCTTTTGGACGAGGGGTGACGCACTTCTAGATTAAATGGATTAAATGGATTAAATGGATTAAATGGTATTAAATGAATTTAATGGATTAAATGGATTTAATGGATTAAATGGAATAAAAATTGGATTAAATGGATTAAATAGGAAAAAAGTTCATTTTACAAAATACTTTAAAAGTCTTAAAAATGGTTGATTTTGATCGAACCACGTATTACAACTCATAATACAATGTTAAAAAGCGTAAAATTCCACTTTTAGGAGTTTTTGGTGTAAAGTGGAATAAATGGATTAAATGGATTAAATAAATTTAATACCATTTTTAACAAAAAATTTTTTTCTATATCTCACGAGTACTTAAACGCCCTGGAGATCGTGCAAATCAAATTTTCTTAATTAGTTTACAAATTTTTTAGGTGTGTTTCCTAATTATTTCGGTAAAAATAAAAATTTCTTTTTGGATTAAATGGATTTAATGGATTAAATGGATTAAATGGATTAAATGGATTAAATGGAAGTGCGTCACCCCTCGCTTTTGGATGTAATTAAATCAATAATGGAGGTATATTCCTTTTACAAAATTGTATCTCTAAAACTGCATTTTTTATCTACCAGTTTTTGCTATCATGTAAAATGCGATGCATCTGTCAATAGAAATAAGAACTAAGAAAACCCTTCATTCGTTTAAACGTAAATCAATATACATATATTGAACAAATGGGATAGGTATTCGCATTGGACTGACCCGACTAACCGCGTGTGATTGCGACTATTTCATTATTTAATCAAGCTACTTCAGGCCATTGAAACCTGTACTGATGATACCGTTCTCAATGGGATAAGACGACTGATGGAAATGGTAAAGTCAAGAGAACTGCATTGGAATGGTACTTCTTATGTGAATTTTATTGATCCGAAGCAAAGCCGATTGACTGATAATGTACTACTATTTCATTCGTTTTGCCTGGAGGCTGAAGGCTGGAAACATTTTGTTTAGTTCGTTCTGCCTAGGAGGCTGGAAGGCCACTTTTCAGGCTTTCACTTTTTCTTTTTCTTTTTCGGACGTGACGAACGGAGCTTGACGGAGTTTTTCAACGAGATTGAGTCTGAGTTTGTGCGGTGGTATGTGTTTTGTTTTTTGTTGTTTGAGTGGTGTTATTGTGTGGATTTTTACTCTCGATTTTTACTAGGGTGAGTCGATTTTAACAACTTGAAAATCCACAGCCAGTGGCAGGTGTAGCTTGCCAAAACTAGTCAATCTGCATCATTAGTTTTTCTTTTCCGAATACTTTTGAGTACCGCACAATTGATTGAATGGGTTTGTCAGGCTACTCGTATTTCCTTTTCAAAATTTCATAGACAATTTTCTTAAAAAAGCTTTTATAAGCCTTGCAGAGGCTGTAATAGACTGAAATAAACATAATACAACTTAATTAGGAAAAATCGGTGCATTCGACGTGAAAATATTTACATTTTCTATGTAATATTGGGGGTCTGTGAACTTTGAACCACCAAATGAGCGATAAACTTCCTCAAATTTGGTTAGTCCTTTCTGTTAGGGTTAGAATAGGTAAAAACGACAAAGATGTCGAATTGTCGGAATTTCTCAGATTGATTATTACCATAGCACTGCTACTGAATACTGAATTGACAAGTGGCGAATTTGGAGTTTTTTAGTGATTTTCATTGTTAATAATTGGATGCATGGTTATTATTTGAAATATTTTTTCGTCGTCAGGGAATGAATCAAATAAATAAATAAATAAAATTGTTTGTATGGTACGTTTTAACCAGGCGTCCCACTTGTCCGAAATGTCCGAAATTTTACACATTTGTCCGAAATTGTCCGAAATGTCCGAAATGTCCGAAATATTCTTCAAGACCTGACCAGAATTAAATATATAAACTTATAAAAGTATCATTTTCAAAAAAATTGCCTGCGGCGCGCTTCACACAGTTTTTAATTGAACTTTCAGTCTATCAACACTTTGTCCCTAATTTTTTATTCACTTGACTGTAAGTCATATGGGTCTTTATGGCAGAAAATACCGGGAAATGTGTATAGGTACCGTGATCACTATAATTGAAAATTATGTGGAAATATGACGTTAAATATGAAACGTTAAATGTGTAATATTTTTTTAACTTGAGTAAATCTAAATCGATTTTCAAAAACGTTTTGTTCGAAGGAGAACTGAATTCCTCAGGTCAAGTTTTTAAATGGGCGTTATCAGCTCAATGGTCTGGGAGTAGTTCTCGAAAAACCGATATGCTCATTGTTTATTTTCCTATGGAACACGATAACTAACTCAGCTAATTTTCTAGACCTGGTATAATGTTACAATTCTTCCTTCGAGTGAAAATCAATAAATCAATATTAAGATAATAACATAACGAGTGAGCGCAGCGAATGAATATGTTAGAAAATAGCTGTAGCTCTAAAAGACAGCCACGTTAAGAGTTTCCTGCGTCACATCTTGGCTGACTCCAATATCTTTTTTAGGCATTTTTTCAGTATAGTCGACATTAAAAAATTTCGAATAGAAGGGAATTTTTGAAGTAATAGTAGGAAAAGTAGACAAAAATTCCAACAGGTTTAATGGAAACTAATTACAAGATTCGCCTGTGGCGCATCGAAATTTTGACCTTGCTTGTGATCATTATTTCTTCCATCCTTCGATGAAATACATGCAAATGATGTAGGTCGACGAAGGAAGTGTATTGACTAAAAACCACATATTTGAGGAAATTTTCTATGCGAGGAAAATGTATTTCTCAGCATTTGTTCAAAATTTGAGGAACGGAAAGAAGCCTGACCCGTATTCAACCTGGTTTTATTTAAACTTACAGTCTCGCAAGGTTGAAATACGACATGTTTCTGATTCGGGAGTTGTGGTTTGTAATTGAATTCACAAGAATTTCGTTTGACAAATGAAGATCTGGATTTCTGTTTTCTGAATTTTTATACTAAAATACCAAATCTAGATTTTCGTTTGTTTGACGAAATTTATATGGGATCTATTACAAACCCTTACCTCAGAAACATGTCAGATATTATTCTTCCGCGACATGCATTAGTTAACCTACATCTTTAACACTATTTTTCGTGAAGGTTTCAAGCCCTCTGTTCAGGTTTATGATCTGTACAGCTACAGGTCATGTCAAAGTATCTTCTTCTTCTTCTTTAGCCTGTTTGTATCCACTGCTGGATGTAGGCCTCCCCTAAATTTTTCCATGTTGTACGATCCATTGCCACTTGTTGCCAGTTCGTGTGTCCATATGTACCTTTGATGTATTTCTTTATTCCGTTTGTTCATCTCTCTGGTGGTCTTCCGACAGGTCTTGTTGTGGGGGGTCAACGACTTTTGTTTGTTGGCGAATCCATTGGTTTGTCATTTTGTCTCTGAGTGTAATTCCAAGCATACTTCGTTCCATGGCTCTTTGTGCCACTCTCAACTTATTTTCAGATGCTTTGGTTAATGTTAACGATCCTGCTCCATATGTCAACACTGGAAGGACACACCTATCGAAAACTTTCCGTTTTAGACTATTATTCATTTTGCTTTTGAAAATCAGGCTGAGTTTCCCGAAAGCTGCCCATCCAAGACCAATTCTACGCTTGATTTCTGCAGTTTGGTTGTCTAGACCTAATTTCAGTTTGTGACCAAGGTATACATAGCTGTCGGCTCTTTCAATAACTGTATCTCCAATTTTTATTTGTCTGTCGTCGTCAATGTTTGTCATGATTTTCGTTTTAGATAAGTTCATCTTGAGACCAACTTTGTTAGCCTCTTCATTTAACTCTTCTAACACAAAGTATACTTTAAAAAAAATCTCATCTCTCTCATCTCATATAAAGCCTTAGAATTTGTTGGTGGAATGGACTTAAATGACTTACAGACTTTTTCTAATGCGTAACTTTAGTGAAAATTAGAAAAAAAAATGTCCGAAATTTTTGCAGAAAATGTCCGAAATTTTTATGAATTGTCCGAAATGTCCGAATTTCGGACAAGGCAAAATTTAGTGGGACGCCTGGTTTTAACTCATACAACGAAACAAGTCGTCTATCTTCACAAAAGTAACGCGATGCCTACTATGATTTCAACAGCCTACGAATATTTTCTATGCTATAAGCTATAAGCAGTGCTGTGTTATTACCGATGAATAGTTTCAGAGGTCGAGCTACTCTATTAGAAAAAATAGTCCGTTTAAGAAACGTCATTTTTCGAAGTAGTTTCTGATGGAACGAAATACGTCCCTTCTACTGTAAAATTATGAATGTGCTACTACTTTATGACAACAGAATGTCAACAATTAACGTCACGGGGAACGTTATCATCTGAAGGCCAATTTGGTTTTATCTAGCCGGTTCGATTGGATACACCGTACCGATCACATTCAATCGCCAAATGCGGCATAGGCCGTTGTCGGTTATACAAACGTTTCAGAGCGTGTTGAAATGTAAAACATTCTACAGATTCTATTCTTGTAGAAATCTGTAAATCTGTAGAAATTTCCGTTTTTGGCTCAAATAGTTCGCCATCAGCGCATTTGCAACAATTTCTGACACATTTACAGCGAGCGATATCAAACAGTTTTTCGAAATCGTCATAGAATACTTTAAAGCGGTGTCGATTCTTGTATCTTTTATTTTTCTTGTAATCCTCAATTCGTGTCTTTTTCCAAATTCCAAATTCTCATGTACAACATCAAGAACAAGTAACTCCAACAGTTCGCTTTTGTTTTCATCTGCAATTTTGTCGTCGCAGCCCAGACATACTCTCCTTATGATGTCAAGGATGATGATGTTTTGTTAGCGGGCGTTCCTCACTTAAAACACTTGGCTAGATAAAGTCAAAGCGGCCTTGGCAAATTTCAAACTATACTGAAATGCATTTATGTAGCATCTGAATAGTAGGAGATTCATAATTCTACGGTAAAAGAAACGTATTTCGTTCCATCAGAATCTACTACTTCGAAAAAATGACGTTTTTAACAACATCGGTAATAATCAATCTCAGATTGAATCTGAGAAATTCCGACAATTCGACATCTTTGTCGTTTTTACCTATTCTAACCCTAACAGAAAGGACTAACCAAATTCGAGGAAGTTTATCGCTCATTTGGTGGTTCAAAGTTCACAGACCCCCAATATTACATAGAAAATGTAAATATTTTCACGTCGAATGCACCGATTTTTCCAAATTAAGTTGTATTATGTTTGTTTCAGTCTATTACAGCCTCTGCAAGGCTTATAAAAGCTTTTTTAAGAAAATTGTCCATCAGCAGATGGCCATTACTTATGTAAACTTTCTAACGCTACAGAATAACATATCTTTAGATTAGAGACCTGCTGAAAGGCTTAACAGCTCTTCCTTTCCAAAAAGGATTTGATCGAGATTACCGCTCAATTAGCGCGTACAACTACCTTTCAATGCCGGTGTTCATGCACCAACATTACCAAAGGTGAGGCCAGAACCTATCACAACCCTTACTGCACTTCACCCGGGAGCAGTACCCCAGCGCATAAAGCGCAATTGAACAACAACCACCACGCTTCAGCCAAGGATAGGCTCCTCAAGGATAGGCTGGGCCCGATACCGAGAGTTTCTCGGGTTCTCGGGGGGCTTCCAGCTCCCGTGGTACCGATACAAACCAGGGACCTCTTGGGTATGAGTCCTATGCTCTACCGATTGAGCTACCTGGACACTATGAATGGAATCATGAACTTTCAGCTCCGATCGACCTGCATCAAATTCCGCGGGGTTGCAATGTGGAACGGGCCGGGACTGCTCGGTTTAGAAGCAGAACCGACTTTTACGTCAGTAATACTGACACCAGTAGTTCCCATTTTGCTGTTGGAGAGCATTTGGCGTTACCCAGGGTGCACGTGTATCAAAGATACGGACGCGCTCTCCACTACACCCCTTTCTAACGCTACAGTTCAATTGAAAGATTTACTGTTGTCTTGTGTAAGAGGCTAGCAGAAACAACTGAAGATAGTCAGTCCACTCTGGCTTTTGGACCGCCGCTAGTTCTCGAGGTCGAAACAGCCTTCTTTTTCTCAATTCATTCACTTAACGTGAGTCCAGGGTAAGGGAAGAGTGTTAAAACTCTGTTTGTTCCTAATTTATTTTATTTGGTTTTTAGCGAGGTTTTTAGCTTCATTTTGATAGGCATTTCAGCTGTGTAATGAAGAAGGGGAACGTCAGCTCGCTGTGATTCACTTCAGGTTATACTCTTCACTGAGTATATAGAAATAAAGGACGGATTAGGCTTAGTCCAACCACTGATAAATCACTAACGGAATGATTAGTCTAAGCCTCAGACGTAAACCAAACGAGTTCCATATTCAAACGAGCCATCAGAACAGTCGGAGCGTTTGCTGCGACTGAGCCCCGTACAAACCCGTATATCTATTGCGTACGTGACCCTAGTGCGTCTGTCACCCTACTTTGACCGTAAGCCTATTGCGCCGGTTAATGTAGTTAAAGTAAAATTATTATGGAATGTGTACATCTTAGAAATTGCGCATAGCGCAATTACGAAGCCCCGTACGACGTTCCTTTCAAATGAAACAAAAATTTCAAATAGCCCTAAAATTTTAATTTATTGAGTATAAATACACATAGGGCCCTAGTACCGGCCTTAGTCCGAGGACCCAATTTTTTTTTTTCAACTACATTCTATTCGGCCTTCGATTACCTTCTAAATTAAACAAAAATTACGACAAACGGATGAAATTTACGCGAGTTGTATGTAAAATACACATAGGGCCCTACTACCAGCCTTAGTCCGAGGACTCAAATTTAATTTTTTTTCAACTACATTCTATTCGGCCTTTGATTACCCTCCAAATGAAACAAAAAATACGGAAAACGGATGAAATTTGCTCGAGTTCTATGTAAAATACACATAGGGCCCTAGTAGCGGCCTTAGTCCGAGGACCCAAATTTATTTTTTTTCAACTACATTCTATTCGGCCTTTGATTACCTTCCAAATGAAACAAAAATTACGAAAAACGGATGAAATTTGCTCGAGTTATATGTAAAATACGCATAGGGCCCTAGTAGCGGCCTTAGTCCGAGGACCCAAATTTTTTTTTTTTCAACAACATTCTATTCGGCCTTTGATTACCTTCCAAATGACACAAAAATTACGAAAAACGAATGAAATTTACTCGAGTTCAATGTAAAATACACATAGGGCCCTAGTAGTGGCCTTAGTCCAAGGACCCAAATTTAATTTTTTTTTTTCAACAACATTCTATTCGGCTTTTGATTACCTTCCAAATGACACAAAAATTACGAAAAACGAATGAAATTTACTTGAGTTCAATCTAAAATACACATAGGGCCCTAGTAGCGGCCTTAGTACGAGGACCCAAATTTAATTTTTTTTCAACAACATTCTATTCGGCCTTTGATTACCTTCCAAATGACACAAAAATTACGAAAAACGAATGAAATTTACTCGAGTTCAATGTAAAATACACATAGGGCCCTAGTAGCGGCCTTAGTCCTAGGACCCAAATTTATTTTTTTTTTCAACAACATTCTATTCGGCTTTTGATTACCTTCCAAATGACACAAAAATTACGAAAAACGAATGAAATTTACTTGAGTTCTATGTAAAATACACATAGGGCCCTAGTAGCTTTTCACTTCTAAGGCCCGGACTCACGGTCCACTCACCCGATTTTAAAAAACTTTTTTTTCCTGGATTGGTATTGACAATACCTATCATTTGCCGTGTCATTTACATTTCCATCGTTTATTTTGCCATAAATATCACCAAAAGACCTTAAATCACTTAGGTGGCCCTAACTCACGAAGGGCCGACCCGAATATGCCCATCTTCGAACTTAGCCTCACTATTTTGACTATCTTTCAGGAAAAAAAAAAATTTTTGAAATCGGATTTGATTTACTCAAGATATCGACGTGACGGACAGACGGACAGACGGACAGACGGACAGACGGACAGACGGACAGACGGACAGACGGACAGACGGACAGATGGACAGACGGACAGACGGACAGACGGACAGACGGCCCAAATTTTTATTGCGGATTCGTCATCTATGAACATAGGCAAACACTTTGCCCTTACCGTCTGCTTCGAATTCCAACAATTACACACGGCATCGTAATCCTATAAGCCCCTTCGTACTTCGTACGGGGCTAAAAAGTAGGATTTTTATTCCGATACCATCGGTTAAAATTAATCATGTCAACAATGTAAACACATCAAAAGTTTTATAATTCATTCGATCAACCAACGTATTTAATCAAACTGTTGCCTCGTCCTTTATCCGTTCAAACAACAAAATCATTTCTTTGTGTTGGGTGTGGGGGAACATGTCTGCAACGAAATGAAATAGAATAAATTAAACTTTTCCCATCGAATGCTACACAACCATACGAATACGTACCGACACCCTTAACAAGTTTGGCAACGAATGGATTTCCTTTATTTGAAAATGAAAACAAAAACTTTATTTGACCTGATTGACAAAGAGTCGAAGTGCAAACCTTTGTACTGCTTTGAATATGGTCTAGCCAAATCCACCCAATTCCTAAGAGCAGACGCCGGTGAGCACGAAATGTAAACGAAACGATCCAAACCCTTAGCATTTCGAAGAGCAGCCACGGATCGATTATCTGTAAGTCAATTCGTTTTAGCTTAAGATTCAGACATTGACAGTCATTTGTAATTACGTAATCCTGCACGCGGTGGATCAACAATCGCCACGACATTTGCTCCTGTCGCTTTATGCACCAACGACTGGATGTAATCGTCACAATTTCCAGCGAAAAATTCACAGTTGGTGATGTCATTGGTTGAGGCATTGTATCGAGCATCATTTATAGCATCGGCTATCAATTCTACGCCAAAAACCTCTTTGCAGTACTACGGACATATTAGCGAGTTTAATTGGAATAGAAGAGGAAAAGCAGAGGGCTTTCGTTACCTTCGAAAAGCATAAACCGATCGTCCCAGTGCCGCAGCATATGTCTAGCACAGATGTTTCGGGTGTCGTCGCTGCAAGGTCTATCGCACATTGATAAAGTACTTCTGCTGATTGCGTATTTACCTAAATGTAAATTTTAATGCAATTTACGGTTGACAACAACTTTGGAGGAAAAAAAGTCGATTCCGACAGATCAACTCACCTGAAAAAATGACGCCGGACTAATTCGAAACTTTAAACCGTGAACAATCTCCGTAATGTACTTCTCACCATGTACGTGAATATACTCATTCGATGTTTGTCCTGCCGATCTGTCATATAAAGACTTTTATCAATCAGTCAATCTAATGAGTTTAGCGTTGTTTTCGTACCTTTTATTCATTTTTTCAATGTATATTGACTTGGCATTCAGTTCCTTTCCACCAGTTTCAGTGAAAAATGAAACAATTTCCGTGATCAATTCGTCCTTGATGTCCTACGGTTCATATACAATTGCTGTGAAATGGGAATTTCGATGAACTCCTAAACAAAAACTCACCTGAATGTGTAATCCAAGTACTAACATCAACTCATCGGTGACCGTAGAAAAGCGTACGGACACCTGACGAAACAAACCCGTATAGAACTCGGGACTGAAAACATCGTACGAGCTGGCTCGAATAAAATCTTGACACAATTTAGCTGCCAGCTTCATTCGATCTGGTATATGAGGTAAGTCGCTGATGTCTCCCACTTCCACAGATCCATCGGCATAGCTTCCCAAACGAAATCCGACCACTTTTTCCCCATTCGCATTTTTACCGACTGAGAATTCAGATTTATTTCGGTAGCCATTGATGAGTGGCGCTCTTTCGAATCCATGCCAAATTCCAACGTCGGGTATGGATCCCAGTTTCGGATTGACTTTCACAATTTGCCTTCGATAATCATTCAGAATGTCTTTCAGCTCGTTTTCCTTCTTAACCAATTGATCTTCGTAAGGTAAACTGGCCAGTGGAGCTGTCGCTTCTAAACAGGTTTTACGGACGGTTGGCACTGCTCCATTATTGGAGTTTTCTAATCGTTTCCTTTGCATTGGGTCCATCATCGCTTTCGCAGGCTGTAAGTTTTCAAGGTTGAAGCGAAGGGAATCGTTTGAGGATTTTCATTTTATACTCACAACAGCTTTGATTGCCGTCCCTTTCCATACGTAACCATCCAGTTTTTCTAGTGCTTTAAATTTTTCCTTTTCACTTCGAAAGCAAACGAATGCGTGGTTTCCACTGTCTTTACTGCGTGGCATTGCCTTAATTTTGACTGGATCGAGTTGCATTTTCTTTTTGAGAAATTTTTTTATTTCCTAGCAATGAAATTCGTTTTATTTAACTGAATGTCGTCAACCTCAGAACTGTCGGCTCAATTTTACGAAGTTCGTAAACATCCGTCAATTGATCATTCTTACCCCAAAACCAAACTTAGCCAAGTTCTTGATTTCGATTTTATAAATTTCCGAAGTAAAATCCTTCCTTTCCTGGGAATCTGTTTGTTCAGATTGTGATGATATTGGGGGAATTGGGGCCGTTTGATCAGCAACACTATTATCCTCCAAAGTTTCCATTTTCTCTTGTAAATCCATCGCAATGTTTTCGTAAATAATTTCTCTTTCAAAAATTTACTTGTTTGTAAACGAAACTCACATGGGAATAAGCCGCATGTTATGTCAAAAACTGACAGCTGGTCGTCATCCCGCGCGCAACGCACTTCACTGAAATTCAAAATTTATTTCCCAGCACAAATAATATTCACTGAATCGAGGTTTGTCGCTTTCGTTAGCTATAAATGAACAGTTAAGACACATCTGAGTTGATCACGAATGCAGTGGCACCCGAGTGGCACCCAAATTTTCTAATGACATATCCGCGAACAGAAGAGAATTTTCTGTGTACAAAGGGTACACAGTTATAGACAAAACATCCACCAACCGTTCAATTTGGGTACCAACTGCTGCTGCATTCGTGCCTTGATAATATCAGAATGATCAGAATCTAGACCTTTAAACTGTAAAAATTCAAATTTCTTGTCATTCTTGTCATGTAAGTGCAGTCAACAAAATATTTTCTTCCCAGATTACTACTTTAGTAATCCACGAAGTTCGGAGAACCTGGACTCATCCTCCATACTTGAGAAGCGACTAAGGTCATCTGTTTGCGATTACTAGGACGAATTAGCGTTGTTTTCGCCGTTGATATTTATGGAAAAGTCTCAGGCTAAAGTTGAAACGAGCCGTCAGAACAGTCTGACCCAAGTAGCATTTCATAACCGCGGTTGGAAAATGACTTATTCGTTGCAAACTTTTTCGTTGTCCAACGGTTATGTAACGAATAAGTTATGCTCAAAATAACTTATTCGTTATATAACCGTTTCACAACTAATTCGTTATCATTCAATTTTTAACGAATTAGTGGTGCAACCGTTAATAAACGAATAAGTGAATAGATAATTTTTGCCAAAAAATTATTCGTCAATTAACCGTTATGCAACCAATAAGTTGAGGAAATCTCTTTCACTTTCAATTCGTCGTAAAACGGTTGAGCAACTAATCCATTTGCAAATTTGCGTCAGTTGGAATCAAGATGTCATGCTAAAAAGTTCGCTCGGAATACCTATCGATGAGACACTTTTTATGCTTTAGTGTTTCAGTTTTCATACGATGTCACTATGTGAAACAATGAAATTTGAAGAATGTTTGTGCTGAAAATTGTGAAAATTTTTCTAACTTATTGCCAATTCGTAAATCAACATTTTATTGGTCAATTTCACTAGTTTTGTTTACCGCTGTTGTCGACGTTAGGTTTCTTTATGTTGTTTGTTAGGTCTCTTGATAGGAGTTAGGGTCGACAACATTATCTTACAATAAAGGTGAAATTGATGGATAAAACTTTGTGGAATTGGCATTAAGACAATACGGTGCTAATTATCAAAGATGTAGAAAAACGAGTGGAAAAACGTGCGACTGACTGAATTGTTGACTAAAATCGAACCGTGAATAAAATAAGAACAATTCACAGTGCCTCTTACTTTATTTACGCACCAAATGATGAATGATAATAAATAATTAAAAAAAAAAATCAGTTGAATTGCTGTGCATAAAAACATCTTTTCAGTACATAAATAATGTAAATTGATTTACGAATATTGCACATACAATTTTCAAGAAAAAACGTGTTCTTGAAAGTGTAGCTATAAGCTGAAAATAATGATAAACGAAAAAGTTGTGAAACGGTAGTACAACTAATAAGTAAGACGGTATCGAATTTTCAAATGTGATTTATAAGTCCTACGTCGGTCATACAACCGTTTTACAACTTTAACCAATTCGTTGTGTAATCGTCTTACAACCAATTCGTTACTAGAATCTTACAACTTTCGCAACTGGGCAAAAACCGTTGCACCCGTTATTGCAAAGTTGTAGCAACGTTGCGACAACTAATTAGTTATTTTGGGTTATCTTCAAATAATTTATAACCGCGGTGTAATAACAGTTGCACAACCGAATTTTAACCGTTGAATGCTACTTGGGCGAGCGTTCGCTGCGACTGAGCCCCGTACGAACCCGTACATCTATTGCGTACGCGACCCTAGTTCGTCGGTCGCCCTACTCTTACCCTAAACCTACTAACCTAAAATTCTTATGAAATGTGCACGTCTTAAAAATTGCGCATAGCGCAATTACGAAGCCCCGTACGACGTTCCTTTCAACTGTAACCCAAACTTAAAAAATTTTGCAACAATTTATATTAACCTATATTTACCTATAAATAAACATTTTACTAATAAATATGCTAGTATATAGCTCAAAAGAACTATCTACACCGTTATATAGCTCAATATAGCTGTATATATTTATAAATAGATATCCATATTTGGGATGCTTGAAACACCCCACACACATAACCAATCACTTCCCACTGATCAGTAGCTTTGTAAGTATCATTTTCACCGATTTCTATTGTTTTTACAAAAATCCAAAATGGCGGCCGACGGCCATTTTGTTAGGAGACCGGAAATTTTATTGACGCTTTACATTCGTTAATACCTTTCAAACAAAAAAAAATTCATGAAATTCGGTCAAAGTTTACTCGAGATATTAACAAAAAACACCACGTTCACTGTACGGCCGAGTAGCCACATATAAGCTCACTCCAAGAGACCTAGCTCACGCTCCGGTAAACCGAATTCCATGAACTTTTTTTCCCTGATTGGTACGGTCAATACCTATCTAATAAAGCAAAATCCATCTAAATCCGTTCAAATTTGGCCAACCTACAAGCACACCGAGCGGTCTAACTAACGAGTCGATCATCCGATTTCCATAAACTTTTTTTTGTCGATCGGTATTGTAAATACCTTTTATTTGACGTATCACTTACATGTGTAGCCTTTGAATGGCCGCAGATATCTTCGGAAAACGTTAAATCACTTATGGGGCCCCAGCTCGGGAGAGGTCGACCCAAAATCGCCCATCTTCGAACTTAGCCTCACTATTTCGACTATCTTTCAGGGAATTTTTTTTTTTGAAATCGGATTTGATTTACTCAAGATATCGACGTGACAGACGGACGGACAGACGGACAGACGGACAGACGGACGGACGGACGGACGGACGGACAAAATTTTTATTGCGGATTCGTTATCTATGAACATAGGCAAACACTTTGCCCTTACCGTCTGCTTCGAATTCCATCAATTACACACGGCATCGTAATCCTATTAGCCCCTTGTACTTCGTACGGGGCTAAAAAGTAACGGGTTTTGTAACGTTCTCTATGCAATACTTTAAACAAAGGAAGTAGGAGAATTGGTAAACTTTCCAACAAAAATTTCGTTCTTCTCGGCAGCCTGGGATATACGTATAACGTTGTGCAACATGACATACGTTCCAAACAGTGACCTTCGACACACTCATCCGTCTTTAACTCCGGAATAAGTATTACCCACCTTATATGAGTCTTGAGAGCCAGGCATTCGTCAGTAAATTACGAAGCGGCGTTCAAAAACTCTGAAATTTCGAATTTATCCGATGCATTCGAATTAAGAGGCAAATAAAACGAAGTTTTATCTCTAAAATTGTCGTATATTGTCGGAAACTATAGCACGTACAAATCCTGGCGTTAAATGTTTTATAATTAGTGTAACACTGAACGTGACAAAAAACGTTGATTCCTCACAAAAATAGGACCGAGAAAAGAAGAGCATTTTTGACATTTAAATATGTGTGAAACATGTGATGTAAGTACGACGAATGGATACATTCATTGATGCTGCCACAACGACAGATCGTGTCCGAATTGCTGCAAGATAAAAAAAAATCTTTCAATTCCACTGTCTCGACGGTCTCTCAATTATAACATTGCTCTTACCGGCTGTATCGGCATCTGAGTCTGGATATTATTTAAAATTACTTGATGATGCCCTAGATTGTTACTCGTAAGCGGCGTCGTCACAAATAGTGAAGGCGAGATAGCGCCTCCGATCAATTGTTGAGCTGCCTGATTCTGTGTCGATGTTTGCGGTAATAATATGTTCGAAACGCCGATGTTGGAGTTCGTCAAATTTATTCCGGTGAGTGGTGTCGTTGCCAGTCCAGCAATGTTGCCTTGGATATTAGTTGTCAGTGTTGGAATCGCACTTTGGCGTCCATTTCGGCCAGTACTCGAAATACAACCGGGATGAATGTTGGGTTGATCAGCTGAAAAGGGAAACGAATTTGTCAATCGGATTCTGGTGGTCGAAATTCCAAAAACACTTTTGCCTTACAGATTCCCAAAAGACTGGTGTTGGTTATAGTTTGCGATAAATCCATTTGAACATCACCCATGCCATTGACAACTGAAATAAAAAATTTGAGTCCCACGTTCGCAATTTTACTTCATTTGATTAACATACCTAATGGTTGCACATCGACCTGCCCCCAGTAGTTATTGTCATTCGGTGAAGTATTAGTCTGCGCGGGGGCCGAAACAATTGGACCACCAGAATAGCGGAAGTACGGATTCTTCAGATCCATCGTATTGGTTGACGAAATCGACGTGCCTTCGATGTGAATCTCCATTGTGACATCGTAGCTTTGCCTGCGATAGAAAGATGTTGTAAACTACCGATATGTGAACAATTCAATTGGCGTACCTTTTATTAGCAACTAAGGTGACGTGACCACCGACGAGTTGGCCCTGTTTCACGAAAATCGGATTCATTAACAGACATCGAACTTGGTACCAGTGCGTTAGGGGTTCTGTCGGTGCTGTTGACAGCCAAACTTGCTGATCGGTTCCATTGAATTCAACATCAAACCAAAAGGCTAGACCGTGACACGTGCCAGTCTCCAGGATGTGAAATTCCAGTGGAATGTCTAGATAACAGAATTCGGTGTTACAGTGACGACTACCACATTCTACGCACTCTAAGTCTGAGTAAAATTTCATGCGAACTACATCCTAATCCTGCAGAGTTCATTCAGAGCGAAATAACTCACCGATTTTGTGTAAATCTGTTTCGTTGGCTTCTAAAAAGTTGCAAATATGTCGAACGGATTTGCTCATACAGCAACGTATGTCGAATGTGTCAACAATTGGCTGGCGAAAGTATTCCTTCATTGCTGCAGTTCGCATGGTACTCAAATCGACACCGTGGAACGAATTATGACACCAGAAATTCGCTTTGTTGTACTGTTCGATGTAGAGCGCTTCGTCATGAAACGGAGCAACGTGCAAATCGGCTCGGGATGGGAACATTTTACCACCGGGTTTTAACCACTTCTTAGCATGCAAATATGTTTCCAACATTCGTTCGTTGTACAGCATGTATCCTGTCGATGGATGGATGTGGTGTTGAAATCAGGTTCGAATCGGTTGAATTTCCTATTTTGACAACAACTTACCCATTGGTTCTGAGATGATAATATCGACTTTTTCGGGTAGTTCAATCTCTTCAATTTTTCCAGCGATCACCTGCAATAATTCGTGTAGATATAGCCAACGCGTGAAGTCTTGCATAAGCAAATCGAAAATTTACCTGGATAACGTTTCCTCTCTTATTCGTTTCGATTAACTTAATAGCGTGCTCGGCCATGTTACTAGCTTCCACAGCGTAGACTTTTGCAGCTCCAGCATCCGAAGCGAAAAAACTCAAGATACCCGATCCGGCACCAACGTCAAGACAAACCTAAAACGGATCGTTGTTTAACCATCACGTATTAACGAGAGACGCAAGCGATAGTATCTTATAGTAGACACTTGAATAAATGCGGTTGCCTTGCACGTACCTTATTTTCAAAGTCGCTTTTGTTACTGTGAATGGCTTTCTGATACGTGCTGGTTCGAACATAGTCCTGCATCATGTTTTGCTGTTGACTGAGGTAACCATAAAATTGGAAGTATTGCGAAGCCGACGTTTCTTCGGTTCGATTCGAGAATACGGACGTAACAGATAAATTTCCGCGAAGGGTGGAGACGTTGTTTCGAAATTGTCGGACATCTGGAACGAGATTCACTTGAAATTTCTGCACATACGACAATCGTGAGTACAAATTGATCTATCTGCGGCGTCGAGACCAGTGCGAATAGATTAAATTTCGAGAAAGCATTTTGTACTCACGGCTGTAATATCTAATCATGCCACTTACCGTTGATACTTTGAAATTTCACGGCGATGTTCACCTTCTGCGCATCAATGATAACAGCCCTGTCACCTAAGCCTTCTCGTGAATGAAGGGAAACATGGTTCAGCGAATGTTCAAAAATAAATAGAAGGCAAATAGGGGGCAGCCAGTATTCAATTACCTGCACAGTCTGTGTCAGCTGTTAAATCGAACGTGTATAGCGCCTTTTCATCAATTTCATCGCCTTCCGACCCTAAACGATACACGAAAAATATTCAGTTTCACAAGGAATGTCGTAGATGTGCGCTCCGAATTACCTTCGACAACTTTACAGCTCATTATGCCGGATTCTATGGTTGAGCAATGAAATGTGCATAATTTTTCCGGCTTGTTGGAGTCGGTTTCATCAACAAGATCACACACAGTTACTGAGTAAATTGTAGCCATGTTGTTGATTGTTTGGAAAGCCGGTTAGCTCCTAAATGAATTAGCATGAAAGGAAATTAGTCTGTAATCGCACAATAGACAGATGTTTATAAACTCTGCTTGATGAGATTCACAGTCGGCATCAAAAAGTGACAACCGAAAACTAATCAATACATTTTTGAAATCTAATCGGAAATTGCGAGTAACTAAGCACCCGAACACTTCAACTTCGATTCTTACCGCTTTAATAAATACTGAACTTGTTCAATTTGTAAAAAAATGTTTAAAAAGTCAAGCTCATTATTAGCTTAAAACATGAAATTAAATGTAGACAAGCCGCTAAAAACACGAATTCTGAAAGTTGTCATCAAATGCACATTAAAAAAAACTTCGCCCGCCGCAAAATGTCATTTTTATGGTTTGTGCGTCGATGTGTTTTGCGAACGGCCGGCAACAGATAGAGCTATGAGCAGTAGTATTATGAAAAATATTTTTACTGTTATGATTAGCGAGAAGGAAATATCATTCAGACGACTCAGGATAGATTCCCGCTAGGCAAAATAAGGCTTGATTTCCACTTATCAAAAAAGTACTCAATTTTTGCTTTGTTTACTTGACAGCTCGCTCGCTCATGTAGTACTTTTTGTTGAGTAGGTAAAGTGCAGCGAGCCGTTGTCATTTTATTTCCATTGATTCATCTGTAAGGCAAACCAATTCAACACAAGCATACAATTGCTGTGTAGGTCAATGAAAGTATAAACCAGGTATGGTCTGGTAAACAAACTCACCTCTCATAGGTGAGTTTTTAGCCCCGTACGAAGTACTGGGGGCTTATAAGATTAATATGCCGTTTGTAACACGTCGAATTGGAAGCAGACAGTAAGGGCAAAGCATTTGGTTATGTTCATAGATGACGAATCCGCAATAAAAAAAATATCCGTCCGTCCGTCCGTCCGTCCGTCCGTCTGTGACCCCTCTAGCTTGAGCAAATCACAACCTTTTTTCAAAATTCTTTTTTTCCCCGATTGGTATCGACAAAAGTAAGGTCAAGTTCGAAAATGGGCATGGTAGGGTCGGCCCTTCCAGAGCTAGGGCCCAGGGCCCTATAGATGTTTTTCAGTCTTTCGACGATATCTACCGAAATACGCACGCAATAGATGCTGGTGATGTATCAAATAAAAGGTATTGACGAGTAGAACAAAGTTGCTGAACATCGTTTTTGGGTAAGATGCAACGCGGGCTTGTTGGGAGGGCTCAAAGGTCGTTACTCGGCCCTAAGTGTTTTTTGCACATTCGAGTAAATCTCATCCGATTTTGCTAGTTTTTGTTTCTTTTGAGAGATAATTGAATGCCGAATGGAATGATGACAAAAAAAGTTTCAAATTTGGGCCCTTGGACTAAGGCCGCTACTCGGCCCTACGTGTTTTTTGCACATAAATCGAGGAGTAAATCTCATCCGATTTTGCTAGTTTTTGTTTCATTTGAGAGATAATTGAATGTCGAATAGAATGATGACAAAAAAAGTTTCAAATTTGGGCCCTTGGACTAAGGCCGCTACTCGGCCCTAAGGGTTTTTTGCACATAAATCGAGTAAATCTCATCCGATTTTGCTAGACTTAGTTTTTTATGGAAGGTAATTGAATACCGAAAAGAACGTGGCGAAAAAAGTTTCAAATTTGGGCCCTTGGACTAAGGCCGCTACTCGGCCCTAAGTGTTTTTTGCACATAAATCGAGTAAATCTCATCCGATTTTGCTAGTTTTTGTTTCATTTGAGAGATAATTGAATACCTAATAGAAAGTTGGCAAAAAATGTTGGGTTTCTAAAATAATGTCGTAAATTGTTGGTTTTGTTTGAGAGGTACTTCGTACGGGCTTTCGTAATGGGACATTGAACTTTTGACATTTTTTGTATTTTAATTAAGAATGTTATTGTAAACAAAAAATTGTTCTACACTATTACAGAATTTTCAAGTTTTGTACTTTTAATTCATATTTGAATTACGGCTACGACCCAAATTCAACCTAAAAGCAAACCTTTTTCGTGAGAGAATTAAGAAAAAATGACATGAGAAGAAAAGAGAGGCATATAGAGACGTATAGTCTTTTTTATGTTTGACTGATCCTTGAAAATCAGAAAACAATTAATTAAAAATATAAATGTTTATAATTTTGCGATAGTTTTGAATAATTTGTTGCTTAGAATAATGTTGTCTATCGAAATTATTGAAACTTCAGTCCCCCATTGCGCTATGTGCAATTTTAAAAATGAACACTTTCAGTAAATTTGACCATGCCCAACTTGACTTGCATTTTGGTAACAGACGCATTAGAGGGTTGTAGACGTATTAGGGTTCCGGGCGTATTACGGCTACGGACGTATTATGGTTACGGACGAAATAGGATTACGGGTCGTACGGGGCTAAGTCGCAGCAAACGCTCCGACTGTTCTGATGCCTTGTTTTAATATGCAATCGCTATGTCCTCCGCTCCATACAAAGTTTGACATTCGACCATACCTTGTGTTGACGTTCATTGGTGTAGGTATACGCAATTCACGCCGTATGTGCGGTCGAAATTCAAAATTGAAAGTGCTGAGGTCTTTCTAACGAAGCGTCATTTTCATACAAGCGAAGCGTTGAAATGTACAGATAGGAACACAGTTCGTGAAAAATGCATGCAAAATCGACCGTTGCAAAATGCTTGCAAAATATGACATAAAATGTATGAGCCAAATGACAAATATTTTGCAAGCACAGTGTAAACATCAGGTTTACACCGAGCTTGCAAAATATTTGACAGATAACATATTTTGCATGGGTCCATTTTTCATGCATTTTTCACGATCTGTGTACTAGCCTTATTTTTCGGTTCACATTTTCATCGAATCGTTCACTTAAAATTCAAATTTTAGGCACACTTACGGCGTGAATTTTGATCATTATCATAATAGGGATATACACAAGGTTCTGAACGAATAGGTTAGCACTCTTCTTTCTGAGTTGATCAAGAAAGCTGTGACATCAAAGCCATCAAAGTTTCAAATCCTGAAACACATACAAACTTAGCAGGTAAAATTTGTTTTAATTTTATTTTATAAATAAATTAAAAGTTCACCAGTGGAATCAATAAAGGAGTTTCTAGTAATTCAATTGATTCAGCCCCGGTCTCAAAGAACTCGGTATGTCTTGTTTCTTTCAGAATATTGGAGTTCTGACAAGTTTTTCGATACTCTGTTGACAAAATTTCGATACTCTGTGGTGACGTGGTGTGCAGTGACAATACTTTGCTTCCAAGTCCAACGTCTCATAAAATATTTATTTAATTTTTAAAACAACAAATTTGACAATAGATTTACATATCTCGAGAAGTGACAAATCAAACGGTTCACATTCCATCAGCTGTGTCATTTTCAAAGTTTTCAAACCTTGGCAACCTTGGTCACCATTTTGGTTTTAGCACCTCACACTCCATAGTTGTTGCGACGCACATTTCGTAACACTTCGCCGAAACGTACGTGCCGCCATTGTTATAAGTGAAATTTGTTATAGACAGATTTGTTGCTTCACGCTGCTGCAATAAATTAAGTTTTTTACGGTCAAAAACATAGATAAAATACAAGTGAACAAATTCAAACTGTAAGTGAAGCCATCGGACAACGAAGTAATTCAAATTTAACTTAGCTTTGTTGTTGTAGAACTCGGAAACTGTTGATTTTCCTCACGCCAAAGTCTTCTTCTTTGGGTGATGGTGCAGCCTCGATTAGTGTCTGAATTTTGACGTACATCGCAATCGCTGATAATTAAACAAAAATCTTGAAATGGCGACATCGGACTCAAAAGCACCGATTCGAACGGTGAAACGAGTACAATTCGGCATCCTGGCACCCGACGAAATTGTAAGTACAAATTGCATTCATTTCACACATTTTTTAACACTCAAAAATTTAGCGTCGAATGTCCGTGACCGAAGGAGGTATTCAGTTTCCCGAGACGATGGAAGGTGGACGCCCTAAACTAGGTGGCTTAATGGATCCCCGACAGGGTGTAATTGACCGAAATTCACGTTGTCAGACGTGTGCCGGAAATATGACAGAGTGCCCTGGACATTTTGGTCACATTGATCTGTGTAAACCGGTCTATCACATCGGTTTCCTCACCAAAACTATGAAAATTTTGCGTTGCGTTTGTTTTTACTGTTCCAAAATGCTGGTCAGTCCAACCAATCCGAAGATCAAAGAAATCATTATCAAGACGAAGGGACAGCCGAGAAAACGTTTGACGTATGTGTACGACTTGTGCAAAGGTAAAAAAGTGTGCGAAGGCGGTGAGGACATGGATCTGACAAAAGATGCACAGTTGGATCCAAACAAGAAAGCTGGACATGGTGGTTGCGGTCACTATCAGCCGTCGATTAAGCGAAGCGGTTTGGAATTGATGGCAGAATGGAAGACAGTGAATGAAAATTCGCAAGAGAAAAAATTGCCAGTCACAGCTGAACGATGCTGGGAAATCTTTAAGCACATAACTGACGAAGAGTGTTTCATTTTGGGTATGGATCCGAAATTTGCACGACCTGACTGGATGATTGTCACAGTGATGCCAGGTACTTTTCCATTTTGAAATTTTCGTTTTTCCAATTTTCATTTTGTTTGTGTTGCTTTCCAGTACCTCCATTGTCTGTAAGACCAGCTGTCGTTATGTTTGGCGCGGCAAAGAATCAAGACGATTTAACTCACAAATTAGCTGACATCATCAAAGCAAACAACGAATTGAAGAAAAACGAATCGATTGGTGCAGCTGCTCATGTAATTTCAGAGAACATAAAAATGTTGCAGTTCCACGTAGCTACGTTTGTCGACAACGACATTCCCGGTATGCCCAGAGCTACGCAAAAGTCTGGTAAACCGTTGAAAGCGGTCAAAGCACGTCTCAAGGGAAAAGAAGGCCGAATTCGTGGTAATTTGATGGGAAAGCGTGTCGATTTTTCCGCCCGTACTGTCATCACCCCGGATCCAAATTTACGTATCGACCAAGTCGGCGTGCCCAGATCGATTGCACAGAATCTAACGTTTCCGGAATTGGTAACGCCATTCAACATCGACAGAATGCAAGAGTTGGTGAAACGTGGCCATTCACAATATCCGGGCGCTAAGTACATTGTTCGTGACAATGGCGAACGTATCGATCTGCGTTTCCATCCGAAACCGAGTGACCTGCATCTTCAATGGGGCTACAAAGTCGAACGACACTTACGTGACGACGATTTGGTTATATTCAATCGTCAGCCGACATTGCACAAGATGAGTATGATGGGGCACAGAGTGAAAGTGTTGCCGTGGTCAACATTTCGAATGAACTTGAGTTGTACATCGCCGTACAATGCCGATTTCGATGGCGATGAGATGAACTTACACGTACCGCAATCAATGGAAACTCGAGCCGAAGTTGAAAACATCCACATAACGCCTCGCCAAATCATTACACCTCAAGCGAATAAACCCGTCATGGGTATCGTACAGGATACTTTGACTGCTGTACGAAAGATGACCAAACGTGACGTATTCATTGATAAAGAGCAAGTGATGAACATTCTAATGTTTTTGCCGACCTGGGATGGTAAAATGCCACAGCCTTGTATTTTGAAACCGAAACCGTTGTGGACTGGAAAGCAAATTTTCACATTAATCATACCAGGCAATGTGAATGTCATTCGAACACATTCCACGCATCCTGACGAAGAAGATGATGGACCTTACAAATGGATTTCACCGGGTGATACAAAAGTTATGGTTGAACATAGTGAACTCATAATGGGCATTTTATGCAAAAAGACACTTGGTGCTTCAGCTGGTTCGTTGCTGCACATTTGTTTTCTGGAACTTGGCCATGAAATTGCCGGTCGTTTTTATGGTAACATTCAAACTGTGATCAACAATTGGCTTCTGTTGGAAGGCCACAGCATCGGTATCGGTGATACAATTGCCGATCCGCAAACATACCATGAAATTCAGCAGTCTATTCGTAAGGCCAAAGAGGATGTCATATCAGTAATCCAAAAGGCGCACAACATGGAATTGGAACCGACGCCCGGTAATACATTGCGACAGACGTTCGAGAATCAGGTGAATCGAATCCTAAACGATGCTCGTGACAAAACTGGTGGTTCTGCAAAGAAGTCCTTGACTGAGTACAACAATTTAAAGGCTATGGTCGTGTCCGGTGCCAAAGGTTCCAACATTAACATCTCTCAGGTTATCGCTTGTGTGGGTCAACAGAACGTTGAGGGCAAACGTATACCGTTCGGCTTCCGCAAACGAACATTGCCACATTTCATCAAAGACGATTACGGTCCCGAATCCAGAGGTTTCGTCGAAAATTCATACCTGGCCGGTCTGACACCATCTGAATTTTATTTCCACGCTATGGGAGGAAGAGAAGGTCTCATCGATACAGCTGTAAAGACTGCTGAAACTGGCTACATTCAGCGTCGTCTAATCAAAGCTATGGAGTCGGTTATGGTGAACTACGACGGTACCATTCGTAACTCGGTCGGTCAACTCATTCAGTTGCGTTACGGCGAAGACGGATTATGTGGAGAGTTGGTCGAATTCCAGAGTCTTCCCACCATTAAATTGTCGCACAAAACGTTCGAGAAACGATTCAGATTTGATGTGTCCAATGAACGGTATCTACGACGCATATTCAACGAGGATGTTGTAAAGGATCTCAGCGAATCCAGTAAAGTGATTCAGTCATTGGAAAGTGAATGGGAACAATTATGCAGAGATCGAGAAGCGCTAAGACAAATTTTCCCGAGCGGTGAATCGAAAGTCGTCTTGCCATGTAATCTACAGCGTATGATTTGGAATGTGCAAAAGATTTTCCATATCAACAAACGTGTTCCGACCGATTTGAATCCGTTGAAAGTCATTCAAGGCGTACAAGACCTGCTGCAAAAATGTGTGATCGTGGTCGGCAATGATCATCTGTCGAAGCAAGCAAACGAAAACGCTACGCTGCTCTTCCAGTGTTTGGTGCGATCAACGTTGTGCACAAAATATGTCGCTGAAGAATTTCGTTTGACCGTGGAGGCTTTTGAGTGGTTAGTCGGTGAAATCGAATCACGTTTCCAACAAGCCCAGGTCAATCCTGGCGAAATGGTTGGCGCTCTGGCTGCACAATCGCTTGGTGAACCGGCCACACAGATGACGCTGAATACTTTCCATTTCGCTGGGGTATCATCGAAGAACGTAACACTTGGTGTGCCACGTCTAAAGGAAATCATCAACATCTCCAAGAAGCCCAAGGCTCCATCCCTAACTGTATTTTTGACTGGAGGTGCTGCTCGTGATGCAGAAAAGGCGAAAAATGTACTCTGTCGCCTTGAACATACAACACTACGAAAGGTTACAGCTAATACGGCTATCTACTACGATCCGGATCCGCAACGAACGGTCATCGCAGAAGATCAAGAATTCGTCAACGTCTACTACGAAATGCCTGATTTCGATCCAACCCGAATTTCGCCGTGGTTGTTGCGTATTGAATTAGATCGTAAGCGAATGACGGAAAAGAAATTGACCATGGAACAGATCGCCGAAAAAATCAATGCCGGTTTTGGTGACGATCTGAATTGCATCTTTAACGATGATAACGCTGACAAATTGGTTCTCCGCATTCGGATAATGAATGGAGAAGACAACAAATTCCAAGACAACGAGGAAGATACGGTGGATAAAATGGAGGACGACATGTTCTTGCGATGCATCGAAGCCAATATGTTGTCGGACATGACCCTGCAAGGTATTGAGGCAATTGGAAAGGTGTACATGCACTTGCCACAGACTGACAGCAAGAAGCGAATTGTTATCACCGAAACTGGTGAATTTAAGGCCATTGGCGAATGGTTGCTCGAAACTGATGGAACATCGATGATGAAAGTTCTAAGTGAAAGAGACGTAGATCCGGTTCGAACGTTCAGTAACGATATCTGCGAAATTTTCCAGGTAAAAATTGATTGTCAATTCCCCTTTACCTTCAATTTCCTTTAAATCAAAACATTTTTGCAGGTATTGGGAATCGAAGCAGTACGAAAATCAGTCGAGAAGGAAATGAACGCTGTGTTGCAATTCTACGGATTGTACGTAAACTATCGTCACTTGGCCTTGCTGTGTGATGTCATGACTGCTAAAGGTCATTTGATGGCCATCACACGTCACGGTATTAACAGACAGGATACCGGTGCGTTGATGAGATGTTCGTTCGAAGAAACCGTCGATGTTCTTATGGACGCTGCATCCCATGCTGAAAACGATCCTATGCGTGGTGTGTCGGAAAATATCATTATGGGACAGTTACCCAAAATGGGTACAGGTAAGTGACATTGCTGCTGACTGAATCCTCTCACATCCACTGACTTTGGGATTAATTTGAATGGACATTTTCAGGCTGTTTTGATCTCTTACTTGACGCCGAAAAATGCAAGTACGGCATTGAAATACAAAGCACTATGGGACCGGACTTAATGAGTGGAACGGGAATGTTCTTTGGCGCTGGTTCGACACCATCGACACTGAGTCCTTCGAGAACACCATGGTTAATGTCTGGAACGCCACAGCACGTTGCATGGTCACCCAACAATCCAGGTTAGTTCAAAAAACGACGTTCTTTCGTTCGAACATTCAATTACATTTACATTTCCTACGTTTCAGCAAGTGGAATGACTCCTGGAGGTCCAAGCTTTTCACCTTCTGCACAGTCGGATGCGTCTGGATATTCACCAGCATGGTCGCCTGGTCATCCAAGTTCTCCCGGTTCACCCGGACCACCAATGTCTCCGTACTCGCCGAATATGTCACCAAATTATTCTCCGAATAACTATGGTGGAGACCTGGCCTCCAATTATTCGCCAACCAGTCCAACATATTCACCAACTAGTCCATCGTATCCGAGTCCAGTGCAGTCTTACTCGCCGACAAGTCCACAAAATTATTCACCAGCAAGTCCTGTTTATTCACCGGCGTCACCGAGTTATTCGAAGTCAAGTCCATCGCGAAGTCCACAATATCCGGGCAACATTGGCGGAGCATCATATTCTCCACGCTATACACCAACATCGCCCAGCTATTCACCCACTTCACCATCGTATTCGCCGACTAGTCCATCGTATTCACCAACAAGTCCATCATACTCGCCGACGTCCCCTTCATACTCTCCATCATCGCCGAATTACACACCTGCAACACCATCTTACATCAGTCCGAGTAGCCCGAAATACTTCAGTTCACCGACCTATTCACCAACATCGCCAAGCTACTCACCATCGTCGCCGAAATATTCACCGACCTCACCGTCGTATTCGCCGACCAGTCCATCGACATTTACCAGCAGTCCGCACTATACAGCTTCACCGAATTATTCGCCAACAAGCCCGAACTATTCACTCAGTTCACCGGCGTATTCACCAAGCTCTCCAAACTCTGGCAGCAACATTTACAGTCCGTCAGCTATATCACAAGTGCCGTCGAGCTACTCGCCACAGAGTCCAACAACATATTCGCCAGAAGGCAGTTCATATTCACCGAGAGCGTCACCAGCATATTCGCCAACAATTAAGAGCCTTTCACCAGAAAATCAAACTTATAGTCCAACCAGTCCGACATATTCACCAAGCAGTCCACCATACAGCGAACAAGAGCAGTAAAATGTATTTTTGACATATTTTTCTTATTAAGTTTGACCATATGGATTGCATTTAATGGATTACAATGTGACTATAATGTTCAATTACAATATTATTTAATGAAATGAATTATATTGATGAAAGATTTTGGAATAATTTCACTTGTTTCGTTTAATTTTCAACTCATTGAAGACAGAAAAGAGTATCACTCTCAATTCCCTTGCTTCCCGTGAGTCATTAATCACCTTAATTTCCTTTTTCGAAGTCAATTGAGTCAGTTGAGGCTTGGAGCAGTTTTAATTCAGGTCTTGCAAAATTTGCTCAACATACAGAGACCTAGCCAATAGATCAAAATTAATCTGATTCCCAGTTGACATCTGTAGCTTTCCGTTGGACGCATATCGGCGCTGCAGTAGTTAATACATTAAAACTTAAATCGTGTATTGAGTCCAAACGATAACCTGTTATCATGATTCTGATTGGATATTTAACCTTAAATGGCGTGAATTGAACCGGTTTCAAGGCTTCTAAGAAAAATAAGAAACAGAACTGATCCCATTGGAGAGATATCATGTCCAAAATATGGTGTCTTTACATTAGTACCGAGGATGCATATTACCAACGTTCCCTAAAAAATATAGGACTGTTAAAAATCTGTTTTCCTTCTTGGTTCTTTTATGCATTTTGTAATCGCAATACTAGTACACAGATCGTGAAAAATGCAAAAGCAACAAAAACAGAGGCTAAATTTTATTTTAGGGGACAAGTCACGATCGGAATTTTTCTTGATCCCATAGGTCGAGTATGACCCACTGATGTCATAAATGAAAACAGGGGAGACATAACTTTTTCCGCGGCCTAATTCTTTCATTTATGACATCAGTGGGTCATACTCGATCTTGCCAAAACAGATCTCTCCGAGCCGACTGTATAAGAATTTTTAACAGATTTTCTTTCATCGCCCTCACTTCGTTGTTTTATTATTCTTTATGTCACAGTAAGTGTGAATTTATTCAAAAACACTGAAGTGACTGGTCGCAGATACCTGAAAGAGGTGCAGCAGTTTACGAAACTTACGAAACTTCAATTTTTATGAGTCATTGAAACCTTTTTTTAATTTGGCACATACTTTGAACCTTTTGAACCACTTGGTGGATTTGTCTGAAATTTTAATTGGAGAAGATGAATCCAACCATAACAGTGAATTCGCTAAAACTTCAAACTTCAACTATTATCTCGTAAACCTATAAATAATAAAATTCGCTCGAAAAAACGTTATTTGGTGAACTTTAAAGTTCGATGATTTTCCAAAATTTGATGGGTTGAGACACATTGTGAAAAATCAACTGCATTTCTATCTGGGACGGTGGGTATGGTTTAGTGGGATGTCAATGGAGAGCTTGAAGTAAGCTACAAAACTCCAGGTAAGAGCTTCCTGCTACTTGCTTCCTCGGCCGCCCAGAGCACTTCAAAAATTTCAGTTTTTTCGAGGTTTTTCACTTGTTGTGGCGGCTGGGTGGGACGAACATCGGCGTTTGTTGCTCAATAATATTCAGCTCATTGACCTTCATAAACGTGCACAATTTGACATTATTCACATCTCGCATGTTGGAGTACTTGATAAAAAACAACTTTCGCAACCACTTCGGAGAAAAATTTTCTAAGGGCCATGACAGCCCAACAAAAATTTTTTGGGAAAAAGTTGTTCCACGATATTCTCAGAATTGAACGACGATTCATTTGAGTCATATCTCGATCGAAGCTGTTCGAAGTTTTGGCGAATTGACTCATAAAGTCAATAATTTCGGAGCTATGAGAGATTTAAGTGGGGGCTATTGAGCATTATCGCGGAAATTATAAGAGATATAAAGTTCGGTTCAAAGGAAAATTCATAGTTTTGGACGAAGTCATCTGTTATCAACAGTGACGAAAAAAGGCATTCAGCTTTGACTAATACCATTTTATATTGCAAACTGCGTGTTAAAACTAATGAAGCAGAAGATTTTGCATGAATCTTTTGAATGTTTAGAACAAAATTACTCTGATGATTTGACATCTGTGCTAAACCTTCAGCAAATCAGACACACAATAAAATACAAAATCAAAAATAAGTTTATCTCAAATATTGCGGAAAAAAATGTGTGTTAAATTGAACTTGTTGTTTGATTGAAAGATGTTTATATTTAGAGGACGGTATACGAGGGACAATGCCAATAACAGTATTAATTGAATTGTGAAGTAGATTATATATATATATATATACATCCTCTTCAATCGATGATATCCTTAACAACACTGTTTGAATAAGAAATTCATATCCATTCGTACGAAAACTGAAAATTTATCATTCGAATTTATTGAATTTAATTTCTTTGTTTGCCATTTGCCTATTTCAAAATACGTCATGCTGTGTAGCCGTCCCACATTTAGACACATCTCTAGTCCAAGGTGCAATATTAGTAGATTACATTCTATGTGAGAAATGGTGAAAATTGTATACGAGGGTGATACATTTTGTCAATCAATAAGTTTATGTAACTCCGAATGGAATCTTTTGCATAAACACTTCTTGTAATCAAATGATAAAGCCGGAAAGACCTATAGTTGTCACTTTGTAGAACCTCAGAACACCATAAGTATACAATGCAGGTATTCAATAAGAAAACCGGCTCTGTATGTGGCACTATTCAGTGAATTTGTTTCAAACAATTTTTAGTGAAATGGGTTCAAAAGCCACTGAATCAAAAAAAAAACCTTGTAACTAGATGTGGAGTTTGTATCGAGTTTTTCTTTGTCAGTGTACGTAATGATGATTCAAACTTGTGTCGTCGCAAAAGTTTATTCGAATTCGTTGAAACATTTAAATCCCTTCAATTTATTTGTTTCAACTGTTAAAATTGAAAGGGAGCATATAAATATCGAAAACGAACTGTATATAAACCTTATCGTTAAAATTTACAACTCGTTCTCAACTCCATGACAATTTCGTTTTGTTCCATTGTTCTTTGTTATGCTTTGATTTTTATTTACAAACCCAGTTGTAATGCAAAAGTTTATCAAAAAAAAAAGTTTTGGACGCCCGATAGGAACGGGTTTTATATGTCTATTGTGACACGACTAAAAGTATCGATGCAAAATTCTGCTATAATATGACAACTAAACTAACAAACTTCGTTGATTTGTGGATGCGAAAATTTCCTTCAAATATTTTCCGAAAAAGCGGAGCTTATTTTACATTCGTTTGACTTTTCTTGAACAGTTCTATAAACCGATTCACAATTTTCATTAAATAATGATGTAAAATAATGATGCAAGCTCATAAAGATCAGCGAAAAAGGTTGTATTTAGTTCCAAGTATTAAATGAAGTAAAGGCTCATTTAGAATTAATGAGAAAAAAAAAGTTTTATGAAAATCGGTTCACTGGAAGATCCGTTTATGGTGTAGTTTTTTGCTTGAAGCATCTCAGCGAACTAGTGGAGCCCTCTTTTTGTCAAACATTTCTTCCCAAAAATCGAAAAGTTCGACGTTCTATAAAAATATCATGTTTTTGAATTCAAAATCTTAGAACAACTGCGTCACAAATTCCGCTACCTGTTCATTCATGATCTCGAAAAGTATGTACCAGAACAGAGAAATACACGAAATACATGATACCTACTATCCCAAGGTATTACTGAGTCAGTATTGTTAAGGAGTCATTAACCATTTACAAACGGCTACCCATCGACAACGACGACTACAATATGGCAAACGAGATAATAGTAGATCACACCACTTTGGGTCGACCACTACTGATCGGTGCAAAGAAAAAGCCACTTTTCACTTTTATCCCTAGGTAAATTCATGTGTGATAAGAAAATATCATGGCCCTACGTTAGTGAAGGGCCGTGACGCAAGTGAAGAACACTGAAAAACTTGACAAAATTTTTTTCCGCAGGACTGAGGAACATATACACGAAGTTTTTGATTTTTCCCCCTTTGCTCCTACTGGGTTGGATTGGATTGGATTGGATGGGAAGGGGGTTAGCCCAACACCTAAGCCTCTAGAGGGCCTGTTGTGCTATTGCACAAGTCACTTGATCATATGAATTGTGATTTTTCATCATATCTCTCCGGACTCAGATAGTTCACAAATCGACCGTATAAACGTCCCATACGTTGTGAATTCTCTAAGCCACGAGTGGTATGCGAAGACCACAACCATCACTAATGACTCATGCATTTTCCCAATGAGCGACTAGTCGATCATAGATGGCGCTTATCCTACAGTCTGTTGTATATTGTGAATTGTGTCATTGACACTATGTCAATATGGCGTGATTGTTGCGAAGAAATCGAATATTGGATTTCTTTGAAATTTGCGACTTTGTTACGGTCGTACAGCCATTAGATAACTAATAGCGAGTGCTTAATCACCAAGTGATTAGAATAAAACCAGGCAAGCATTTTTGCACCGGGAGTCGAACCCGGGACCTCTTGGGTATGAGTCCTATGCTCTACCGATTGAGCTACCTGGACATTTTTATTCGTAATCTGGGCATCCATATTGAAATTGATGAATTTTACCAACCTTTGTTACTCTGTTATAACGAAACTTTTGAATTTACCGGCTGATATTTTCAGGGTATGTTGAGGACGTAATTCTAAGAAACCAATTTGAAGGAATTTTCATAAAAGCTTATAATTTCGGAGCTATGAGCGTGTTAAGCTATTGAGCTATAGGAGCCATAACTCAGAAAATATGGCAGATAGAAAGTTCGTTTAAAAAACAAATTTATAGAGTTTCAGATTTCAGTCGACACATGTTTCATGGTTTTCTTAAAAAGTCGTCTATTTGGGAGCTATGACCGTTTTAAGTGCGAGCTATGTCAGCCATAAATCTGAAAATACGGCATATGGAAACCTCGTGTAAAAGACAAAGTTATAGAGTTTTAGATTCTAGTCGATACGTGTTTCATGGTTTCACTAAAAAGTCGCTTATTTGGGAGTTATGAGCGTTTTAGTCGTAAGCTATTTGAACCATATCTCGGGAAATATTTCAGATAGAAAGTTCGTTTAAAAGACAAATTTATAGAGATTTAGATTCTAGTCGACCGTAATTTATGTGATCTATATCTTGGCAAATACGCCAGTTCGGTTTAAAGGTAAAGTTATAGTTTTGGATTCGCTGATTTTATTGCGTTATACCAAATTCTCAAAAAAACTTCTTACCAAAGAACTGATATCGCCCAAAACCACTTACAGTGGAGGTGTGACGTAAGTCCTGTTATCCACTAACAAAAGAACTGATATCGGTGTAGGGTACGGACCCCAGTATTCGGCATAGTTTAGAATATCGGCCATCTATTGTTTAGAACAATGAAACCCAATGAAACCCATTGTTGTGGCCGATATTCTAAACTATGCCGAATACTGGGGTCCGTACCCTAGGTTTTTTGTTATAATTTTTTTCCTAAAATTTATCTGGTTTCATCAGCTGCCATTGGTGACGCATATCTTTTTGCGTGTCGAATCTGTAAGCGTCACCGTCACCGATATCAGTTCTCTTGTTAATGGATAACAGGATTCGCGTCACACCTCCACTGTAAGTGGTTTTGGGCGATAATATTTTCTCATCTGTTGTGCGGACAAGGTTGCGAACTTTACCTTCTAGCAGCGCCTGCACAATGGAGATTTTATGAATTGATTTTAAATAAGCCCCCAGTACTTCGTACGGGGCTAAAAATTTGCTGATCAGATGGATTAATTGCTGGAAGAACTCTCTATCATACGTGCGGGTCTCCCGTTACTTCCATTTTTTTATTGTTATCAGAATTAATTCAAAAGTATGGCTTTCATATGCATTCGTATCAGAGTCGTTGCATTATGAATAAAAAAAAACACTACAAGGCCGATGTGAATAACCCAATGCTTCCCTCTCACCGATTTACTAAAACTGGTCATCGACCGTACGTAATTTTAAAACCAAATTTTAATCATTGGATGACTTAAAAACGTCTGAACCACAAAGCAAAGAGTTCATTTATTTCAGACATCGTGATAAGCACTTTCGAATGTTGTGTGTGTAATGCATAAAAAACAACATCTAAGCGGCTATTAGGTCCTGATAAAAATGGAAAAATTACGTAGTTTTTACTTCGTTTCGGTATAATGGTTTTGTGATAACGTCTTCAACCTCTGGATTGATATTACCATTCCCAAAAATTTCATTTCGAGTGGTTTATTCAAATAGAACAGTCATTGCAGTCATTTTAATATTGAATCAGTATAAAGCGAAAAAAAATGAAGCTGGTCATATTGGACACTAGTGATGATGTCGCTGAATGGGCGGCTAGATATGTTGTGAAACGTATCCAAGATTTCCAAGCCGGAGAAGAGAAGTTCTTTATTGTAACATTTCGCATTTGTACATTTGAACTGAGCAAAATAAATTTATTTTCAGATATTTTGTTCTCGGTCTTCCCACCGGTAATTTCAATTTAACCATTCGAACCACTAGCATATTTAATATGGCAATGTCGTATTCCAGGTTCAACACCACTCGGAATGTATCGAAAATTAATTGAGTATCACAAAATTGGGAAAGTTTCCTTCAAATACGTGAAAACATTCAACATGGACGAGTATGTTGGTTAGTGGCGGTCACACATTGTTTCATCCATAAATCGAAACAGTAAACAATATTTCGCATACACATTACAGGTCTTCCCAGAAGTCACGACCAAAGTTATTATAATTTTATGTGGGAAAACTTTTTCAAACATATCGACATTCTACCAGAAAATGTCCACATACTCGATGGTAACGCCCCCGATTTATCGGCTGAATGTGAAGCGTATGAAAATAAAATTAAAGCTGTGGGTGGAATTCAATTGTTCGTTGGAGGTGAAAAAAGTACAATTTATGAATAATTATGGAAAGTAAATAAACTTGTAATCCCTATAGGTATTGGCCCGGTATGTACACGTAAAATATGTCATAAACTGAAGCACACATAAATAAAGTGGAAATCTACATTTTATACACATTTTTAGGATGGACATATAGCCTTCAATGAACCGGGTTCGTCATTATTATCTCGAACGAGAGTTAAAACCTTAGCTCAAGATACATTGGAGGCAAATGCCCGATTTTTCGGCAACGACATAAACAAAGTACCCAGAGAAGCGCTCACAGTTGGAGGTAGGCTAGCAATTAATTACTTTCCATCATTTTTCCCACAGATGAGTACTTTTCCATTGTCGTCCAGACACTTATGTCTAGACGGGTACAATAGTCTACTTTGTCAGCGACAGCTCAGACACATCTAATTTTAGCACAATAAGTCTTTCTGTAGCATTCGTGGGACTCAGTAACCCCTTATTTCAGAGTTGGGTCGAATAGTCCGTACAATTATGTGGCTGTTTAATCTGCACGGAAAATTCTTGGATTTCGTTAAAGGCTGTGTAACTTATAATGTGGCTGCAGTTCTTGTAATATAGCTGCAAGACTTATAAAAATATAGCTACTGAACGCATATCCTATTAATGTTGGTTATTTACCTGCAATGTGAGTTACACAACTATATTATAGATTACAGAGCTACATTATGCATCGACAACACATGTTATAGCTAGGATTTGCATATTGTGGCTGTGTACTCTATATCATAGCTGTGTAACGCATATTTGACGTATGAAAAATATAGCTGTGTGCTCCATATCAGAAAATGTATGGGACCCGGACCATGCATTCAAGTTGTGATTCGTACTGACGCTTGGTCGGACTCAATGTTAACAGATAAAGAAATATAGAAATACCTCTTCAATAGTCAAAATCCGTGGAAACACAGACGAATGAAAGTATATATCCGTATATATCAGAAATTTCAATACATTAGAAACGAATTAAGCCAAGTAACTGCTCCCAAATGTCAAACTAGGCATTTCACAGAAAACAATTGAATGGGCGATTCTTCACGCAGGCAGTCTCAATTCACTTTCTTTCAGAACCTGAAACAATGCTCCAATGACAACTCATGAGTTGTAAAAATGCTGAATATGAAAACTACAGACTTGAATTAGGCTATGTGCCGTATAATATAGCTGCAGAATTTATATTGCGGCAACAACGCTTCGAAAGAAGAACGTGTTAAAGCACAAGCAAAATTAGCACAACAGCAGCATAGGTGACGGTCGGATTCTCAGGTTAAGCATCAATGGGCGCGGTTAGTACTTGGATGGGTGACCGCAAAATTCATGAAAGTTTAGAAAAAAAATTTATTTCTCGAGATAGATTTGAAACGCGTCTCACAGCTATAATATAAGTTACACAGCTATTTTAACTACAGTCTTCGCAATATGCATTACACAGCTATATGCCAAAAAATGGGGGTGCTAAGTCCACTAATAGATCTCACACGCATATTGGGATTTTCCGTGTGTTTAACCTTTTAGAAACGGCAGACGTATCGATGTACAATCATTGAATCTATTCGTCTTTTGTTTTGAATGTCACGTAATCTTTGTCTTTGGTACCTGGCTGTACGTTACATTTTTAACGTTGTGGTTCTTGCAACGGATCATCAAAGTACCAAATGAGTCAGTGTAATGTGTTGTAGTGTGCTCGTGGACATGTAATTTGAAATGAAAAATTGGTGCACGGGTGGGAGACGAACCCACAATCTTCACCTTACCGTGGTGATGCTCTTACCACTTGAGCAAGAACCGCAACGTTAAAAATGTAACGTACAGCCAGGTACCAATGACAAAGACACGTAACGAAATCTTGTACTTTCTTAGTTCTACTGGTTGCTAGGAATCTCGCGCCGTATGGGCGCGAGATTACTACATTTATATGGTGAAAAAAGGAATCTCGCGCCGCACGAAATCCCTACTCTAGAGTGGTAATTTCGCGCCCATACATTTTTTTGATCTGCAGTACTTTTGAACATGTGTTGTTGGAAGTCAGCGCGAACTATAAAATTCTGCGCGAATTATGGAATTCGGCGCGAATTCCATTTATGATGGTTTTAGGCAAATTAAAAAATTGGAAGTGCGTGCGAACTCCATTTAAAGCATTTTTGAAAAAACTGAAAGTTGGAAATGGATGCGAACTCGATTTAGAGCAGTTTTGGAAAAACTGAAAGTTGGAAATGGGTGCGAACTCGATTTAGAGCAGTTTTGGAAAAACTGAAAGTTGGAAATGGGTGCGAACTCGATTTAGAGCATTTTCAAAGGAACTGAAAGTTGGAAATAAATTGCCTCAGTCTTTGTTAACATTTCGTAAAAGGAAAATTACCTCAGTCTTTGTTAACATTTCGTAAAAGGAAAATTGCCTCAGTCTTTCTTAACAGTTCGTAAAAGGAAAATTTCCTCAGTCTTTGTGAAGATTTCGTAAAAGGAAAATTCACTCAGTCTTTGTTAACATTTCGTTAAAGAATAATTATCTCATTCTTTGTTAACATTTCGTAAAAAGAAAATTCAATCAGTATTTGTTAACATTTCCAAAAATGCTCTAAACCGAGTTCGCACCCATTTCTAACTTTCAGTTTTTCCAAAAATGCTCTAAATCAAGTTCGCACCCATTTCTAACTTTCAGTTTTTCCAAAAATGCTCTAAATCAAGTTCGCACCCATTTCCACCTTTCAGTTTTTCCAAAAATGCTCTAAATCAAGTTCGCACCCACTTCCAACTTTCAGTTTTTCCAAAAATGCTCTAAATCAAGTTCGCACCCATTTCCAACTTTCATTTTTTCCAAAAATGCTCTAAATCGAGTTCGCACCCATTTCCAACTTTCAGTTTTTCCAAAAATGCTCTAAATCGAGTTCGCACCCATTTCCAACTTTCAGTCTTTCGAAAAATGCTCTAAATCGAGCTCGCACCCATTTCCAACTTTCGGTTTTCCAAAAACGCTTTAAATCGGGTTCGCACCCATTTCCAACTTTCACTTCCTTTGAAAATGCTCTAAATCGAGTTCGCACCCATTTCCAACTTTCAGTTCATTGTAAAATGTTCTAAATCGAGTTCGCACCCATTCCCAACTTTTCAAATCAAATTCGGCCCGAATTCCATAATTCGCGCTGACTTTTAACCCACGGTGGGGCTGAACGAACTTTAAATAAACATCTCGGTTCTTTTCATAGCTGAGTTAGGGGAGGCGTGTACTATCCAACGGCACATGTTGCGGGCGCAACCGCTGAGCCGTTTCTGAGAACTAGGAATATCGTCGCCTGGTTCCGCGGAAGTTGCTGGACCAGTGTTTGAAACTGGAATCAGTAGAGGGACAAATTCTAAGAACAACCATGTAAAAATTATTGCTCTCGATCATTTGGTCGCAGAGCAATAGAAGCTGAAAGTCGAAAATTCCACCTCTTCAAGGGGTGATGCCTCCTCGACGAAGTTCTCGATCCAGCATTTTAATAGCATTTCTAGACAAAGTTAATGTGCTCTTTCGAATGGCAATAATTTTTTTTAAAGTGGTCTCTTTTGGTACATTTTCAGAAAAGTCAATTTTTTGCAACCCTCGGTGAACTAGCCAAATATTTCAACACGACATACCTTGTACCAGTTAGGAACGTCTAAGCTTTCCAATGATACCAAATATGTCATGTATGATTGTCAGCAAGAACTGTTTATGATAAAGATTTTGCAACGAGGTCGGGCTACTAGCAAATTTAGGGTCATTGAAAACGAAATTTCTATTTTTATGTTTATTATGGCAAAATAAGCAGATATTAAACAATGGATAACTCACGTTAGTCGATGAGACATTACTCAAAGCCATTGTGTTGTAATATTTGTAAATTTCGTTTTCAATGACCCTAAATTTGCTAGTAGTCCGACCTCGATGCAAAATCTTTATCATAAACAGTTCTTGCTGAGAATCTTACATGGCATATTTGGTATCATTGGAAAGCTTAGACTTCAGGCTTAATGTTACAAGGTATGTCGTGTTGAAATATTCCAACCGGCAAGGTATGGGAATAGCCAAAGTTCACCGAGGGTTGCAAAAAAGTGACTTTTCTGAAAATGTACCAAAAGAGACCACTTTCAAAAAAAAATTATTGCCATTCGAAAGAGCACATTAACTTTGTCTAGAAACGCTATTAAAGTGCTGGATCGAGAACTTCGTCGAGGAGGCATCACTCCTTGAAGAGGTGGAATTTTCGACTTTCAGCTTCTATTGCTCTGCGACCAAATGACCGAGAGCAATAATTTTTACAAGGTTGTTCTTAGAATTTGTCTCTCTACCGATTCCTAGCAACCCGTCAAGTACTTTCCACAAACTACAAACTTTATCTGTGGGATAAATGATGGACGTAGACAGTGCTTCATTTAGGAAGTTTAATTTCAAACTTAACCGAAAATGTAACTTTAATTTGTCGTATCAAGTGGGAACTGTAATGGATGCTCAAGAGGTTATTATACACCCAATGATGTTGCTTACAATGTGAAAGCATTTAAAATGTACTTGTATCTAGGTCATGGTACTCATTACCGGTGCTCATAAGTCGTTTGCATTGTACAAAGCTCTTGAGGAAGGTGTTAATCATATGTGGACAGTGAGTGCATTTCAACAGCATCCCAACACGTTGATGGTATGTAACGAGGACGCCACATTAGAATTGAAAGTGAAGACCGTTAAATACTTCAAGGTTTGTGGCAGAGGTTGTTAGATAATGTTTTAACGCTTGTTTGGTGGCTTTTGGTTTCTAATTTCTATGTGAGATTCAGTTTCAATTAATGAAAGGAAATAAGAAAATAAATCATTGCATGAGAATCGATGTAGACGTTTTGTGTGTATTGTTTAGTCACTTTGAAATGAGTTAAATCATCAATCATATTCCAATGAAAACTTGTATGGTTTAAATCATTTTTGCATGTTTGAAGTCTTTACACAAAGTGAAATATATTTTTTTCAGGGTTTGATGGAAGTGCATTCCAAATTGATTCACTCACATTAGGTGGCTGTATGGCTATGACAACAACTGAAATTTTTCGTTTTTCGATTTTTTTTTGTGAAATTGTGTCCATCACTCCATCATCCGAAAATTAAATATTTTGTTTCATTCAAATCGAATTTTCGTAATTTATCTAAAAAATGAATGTTGGTGAAAACGCTGCTTTAAACATCCGTCTTCACAGTCGCCGACCTCTGACTTTTCTGATTTTTTGCTTGGGGCGTTAATTACCCAACAATATCCTTATTATTCCTCTTAATCAATCGTGCAATGTGCAAAACAATATACTTTTGATGACTTCGATGCCGCTGACAATGTTGAATGATTTTCCAGAGAAAACTGCGGTGAATTTTAATTGTATTCATTAGCATTAATTGAAATGAATTTATCCTGGTGTGCCTTTTCGCTTCTACAAAGACAGAGAAGAGGCAAAAGGGATATATACATTTCCATGTTCGTTGTGAGCCATGTGATGGGCCAACATTGTGATCGAAATTTATTTTCGAATTTAAAATTGAAGGTCGTCGATGTGCTTGACGAAGCTTAAGTGATATATCTTTTTACAATTTTTGTGGTTGTGGAACAGGGTTTCGGGTGTTGTCGTGCTTTGTATTTTAGATTAATTTAGCAGAATGTTTTTGTAGAGGATCGATGCGAAATTCCTCTGATTGACTCCGTGATTACGTTTTTCTACTAGTAGATTTTCGCAGGAATAATTCATTGTTATACATATATGCGAGTCGAAGAATGGGCACAAGTCACTTAACCGGTGGATTGAAATATGATTATCATTCCAAGCATAGCCTAGCGAATTCATAAATCGACTCTCGAATATTTACGTTACGATGACGTTCGTACACGAGAATTGCAGTACCTTTAAGTTTGTTACTTCTCTTGTTTTATATTTATTTATTTATTTATTTATTTATTTATTTGATCATTTTACAGGCCACGTGCCCAATTACAAGCGATCGTTTACATTATTACAAAAAAAAGACAAATTAGAAAAAAATTAGAAAAAAAAATTAGAGAAAAAATAACAAAGCATATCGACTCGGGTTGGTAAGGTCAAGTGATGAAAATATCGTGTTGTGGTGGCGTTTGATTCGGTGTAGCGGTTCATTATCTGCATAGTTGGATGTAGGTGTCGGCAGATAGAATTTTGGCGGATTCCTCGTATAGCGGTTGGGTTGGTGAAATATAATATCGGATGAGAGTGTCGTAGTAAGCCTTCCACTGGTCAGGTTGTACAGTAACATTTCATCCAGTTGAAGGCGTCGAGTCTCAAGTGAGTGCATCATAAGATGTTTCAGCATTGATTTGTAATCAGTTTTTGCCCAGTTGAATCTATAGAACAAAAGTCTTGTAAACTTTCTTTGAACTCTCTCAAGTAGGTCGATATATTTGGTGTAATAAGGGTTCCAAATAGAACTGCAGTATTCGAGTCGAGTGCGGACATATGTATCATACAGTTTAATTATACTTTTCGGGTTACTGAAGCTTCTCGTCGTTCGAAAAATGAATCCAATCATCTGGTAACACTTGCGGGTCACGTTAGAAATGTGATGGTAAAACTTTACCTTTTCGTCGAATTCCACACCAAGTTCCTTTTTAACGTTGACTCTGGTAGTACCTTCGCCATTAATTGAGTAATTGAAGTCAATTTTATCCGGCTTATAAGTAATCGTGAGCGTGTTGCATTTTTTCACATTCAGGTCAAATAGTCGCCGTTTACACCACTCCGTCAGTAAGTCCAGATCGGCTTGAAGATCCGTACAGTCACTTTCGCTTCGCTAACACCTTACCCTTGATATTCAGTTTCCTTTTCTTCAGTTGTACTGTATAAGAAAACACTAGAATCATAGCTCATTGTCAATGTGTATCGAAGAATCTCGCGCTGGCGGGATTCGCAAAGTGAAATTTTTCTTTTACAAAAAATTCTAGCAGCCGAGTTGAAAATAACAGGTGTCCAGCTACTTCAAAGATGCGGTTACTATACTTGATAGACTCTTTAGAACATGAAATGTAAACCTACGAAAAGATCACCATCATAAAAGAATATTTCTTTAGAAGTATATCGCCTATCACGGTGAGGCTTACAAATTTTAAATGAACGAGTAAGTTAACATCCAGGTTTTTTTCATAAGTGAGTTGGGTGAGGTAAGTGCTCTTCAAGTAAACAAGTTTTAGCAAAATCCCCTGAGCTGTTCCTGAGAACCAGCACCAGCTTGTGAAACAGTGAGGACTTAAGATTTACATTGGAATTGGTAGATGGACAAGTTCTAAGATTTACAGTGTAAAAATTGCGGCTCTTGATAATTTATTTATTGAGCAATAGTAGCTAAAACTAAAAATTTCACCATTTTAAATGACTGATATCTCCTTTACGAAGCAACTGAGGACGCCTTTGAATGATGATCCCAGACAAGTTTTGCGAACCCTTTTGAACAGCAAATAAATTATTTTTGAATCGAAGTTACATTTTCTGTTACATTTTTAGAAAAATTAACTTTTAGGCTACCCTTAGTGAACTTTGGACGCTTCAATACCTTACTGGTAAGAGTATTTCCCGTCAACTTGGTTGCTCATATGGTAGCCTAGAGTATCAGCTTTACAACGATACTAAATATGCCATACTTTATGCTGTACAAGAAATATTGATGAAAAAGTTTTGCATCGAGGTCGCTCTACTCGCAAAGTTATATTTCGATTGAAATGTTTGTTTGTTTTTCTTAAAAATAGATTATTACTCTAGATAGACAGAGTTCAATGCCAGTTAGTTTGTGACGCTGACATTAATGGATAAAATAAACAGGACATTGACCCTGTCTATCACAATATTCATATTTCCTTAATTATTGTTTTCGGATTACGTTTCATTTTATGAAGCTCAACATTTGTTCCGACTAGCAGGTACCCAAGTAAATGCTAACATGCCAAATGTCAGGCCCACCTTCTATTAACCAAACATTTCGACTGTAACATTTTCTATAAAAGAAGACTTTACGATACTTTACTAAGATAAATGTTACGAAGACTTTTTATTGCCATAAGGAAATTGTACATAAAAAGTCGACAAACAGGCGGTTTTACTTTACAGTAGCAATTGGTTTAACGTTGTTATTACTACCTACATCATTCTTCACAGTTGCCAAAATATTGACATGCTAAAAAGTAATCAATTTGAAACACAAACAAACCACAAATTGTTGCCAGCATTTACGAACACATGATTCTGGGAGCACGTTTAATTTCTCATTTCAATTTTATGATGAACTCGTTGAACTACGTTCGATAAGCGTATTACAATACAATTTTCGTCTCTTTCAATGTAAAAAAAAATTATTTCCTTTAACTCCGTCTCCAGGTAGGTTATTTCTCCATGTTATTAAAAAACGCTGATGTCCCATGCAACATGAGTAAATATTTATTGAATAGTCGGAACAAAGAAATATCAACTTTCAAGAGTTCCATCATACCTGAAACGAAAAGCTCAAAATAAAATTGAAAAATTAGGGAAAGAGGAAAAATTCAGCTCCAGTTCACATTAAACAGTATTGTCTGTCAACATATTAGAATTGCCTTAGAGCGTTTTATTCGAGTATTAAAGAGCATGGATTGTGAACACGCGCTGTTTTGTAATTAATATTAAGTCTTAATATGTGGATGAAAAACGATCATGGTACATTGGTTGTGTTTAAATGATGTACTCTTCAATCACCTGAAAAGTATAAAATTGGTACATGGTGCAAATGTAGGCTTGAAACTTGTTCCCAGAAAAATTCATGGAATTTGCAAAGCTGATTTTTCTTAAATAACATCTCTTCGAAAAGATTGAATTTTTCAAGAAATTGTATCCCCCCACAGTTGTGTTGAAGTGATTCGTTTATTCGGTGTACATTGTACAACATTTTATAGAATAAGAAAAACGAAAAATTCGATTCAATTAACTGTCGAAAAACGTTTATCTCCTCCCCTCTCCTCGCATCACTCATCAATAAAAAGAAATTCTTCAAAATTATAATTTCGAGAGAATTCTTCTACATTCTACACTTAATGGTTGATTTTGAGGGAACTAGAAGAATGTTTAGAAGTTGGATGGGATGGATTTTTGATGAATATTGTGTTTGAGTTTGAATGTGACTCTGTCAATAACAAGCTAACAAGATTATCTGACTAATTGCCTAGCAAAATTGGATTTTTGTTGGAAATATTTTCCCGATAAAATTGATAAAGTGAATTTGTTTATTTAGAGCCGCCTACAGGCAGTGGGCTTACCGATTTTGTTATTAATTCTGTCGAATCTGTTAATTTATAGGTTTTTTATAATGTCGCTGATTTTTTTTATAATTATTTAGTGGGCTTACAGGTTTGTTATTATGTCAGTAAACTTGTTTATTTAGCCGCCTTACAGATGAAGTGGACCTAAAAGTTTATTTTTGCGAAATCGTTTATTTATCCATTTCCAGAAGTGGGCTTATAGGCTTGTTAATAGATATTGCGACGTACGAAATATTGTTACGAATTCATGCCTGAAATTCGTTTACTTAGCCGACTAATGAAGTTGTAGGCTTATTATTATGGTGCATTATTACTAAGAATTTGGAGAGTAAAGCATAAAACGCAGTTAAATTATCCATTGCGTGAGTGATTCGGATTGATTAGTTAACATTTTTTGTCAAGTGATCGTTTGAGCCAATCGTACTAAGAAGTTAGTTTCCCCAAGGTAAGACTTTTGAATTTTCTACAAATATTTCTATTGAACTGTGCAACCGACCTGCTCTTGATTCACAGATTTTTACTTAAATCTAAAAAGCTCCATACCTTTCTTTAAGAAAGCATTCAACCTTTGCCGTCTATTTATTCTCGTTTTTTCCGCCTCAACCATCGATATTGTGAAATACGAAGCCAAGAATGGTATACGAGAACCGTACACGTATTACCGAGGCTTAAAGGCTTTACTGTGCTACTTCTGTTGTTTGATAACAAAACAATCGTTCTTCAGTTTATTCACCATAAGTAGTAAATACGAGATTCCACCTCATTGTTGATGTCGTTGTCAATAACAGACGACTAACCATTTTCAAAAGGTTGAAGATGGCCGCTTGATGGCTTCTTGATACAGTAAAATGTGAACACCTACCCGAAGGTCACTCTGAAAACTTTACGTAGGTACATCTTGAAAGAAAATTTCAATAGAACGGACACAGGTTTTGTAGCCGATATATTAGACGCCAGACATGTGTATCTTAGAGAGGCTTCTACACTTGGCCCCTGTAAGGAAGTATTCAACCTTCTATTAATTTTCGTGTTTTCTACACTCTATTTCCCATTACATTATACATTACATTATAGTCTGAACATACAATCTCATCACGTAATATAGTGTCACTTTTCCGCATATGTTACATAACGAAATATTAGATTTGTAATTGTTAGTTATTCATTCAATATTCACTTCGAAGAAGCTTACTGACACAAAACGTTTATTTATTAACTTTATAACACAATGAAGTGTTGCTGTATATCGCCGGAATGCGTGAAAAACGCAGAATCGAATTCTATTCCCCTGTTTTTTTTTCACTGTCACTTGTTTACTTTTTCTCCATCCGCTATCAGCGGTATAATAAACGTTTGTGTGTATATCCTTTTGAGAAAACAAGCAAAATTAGCAAATGTATATCCTCCAGAGCCACAACAATCATTCATTTGAATTTTCCTTCGACGAACACATTTCAGTTTCGTTTAGTCCTTTAAACGAGAAGCACGTCGCACCGATAGACATAGCCATCATATTTACGGAAAAAAGAATTTCCATGAAATAAAATCTTTCTTTATCCGTTACATATACACATACCGGAGACTTTCTGAGATTGATTCAAACAAGAAAATTTAACCGTTGCGTGTTCCGTAAAAATAGCATGATAACTAGTTCGCTGGTATAAAGTTGGATATTGTTTTTGTTTAATAAAATTTATTGAGTGCTAAAATAAATTTTTAATCGGCAATTAACTTGACATTTACTTTGATGCACAGAATTTATAAAATAAACAAATCAAAAATCCAAGGTGTTTATTGATGTAAACGGTAAATTACTGTGGTTTGGTTTATTTTTAACTCTTTTCAATTGAATAGATGATTTGAACAATTTGTTTACACAATTTACTACAAAGTCAGTCAAAATATGAATTTTTTATTGGAATATCTGCTAAAATAATGATGATAATAATGGTGATGTCGGTGTTAAAAAGTTAAATCCTTTCGTGTTTCCTTGCACAAGTATTTTATTTAGTGAGTAGCTAAATTTTATTCAAAAGATAAATACCAACAATTCTACAACGTCGAAAATAGAGTGGTAACTGTTAACTTGTTACACATCACACATTAAACGGAAGAAACTGTAAGTATTTATTGAACCATCAGTTTTCGTTATTGCCGCTATAAATAACAAAAAAGATAAAAATTCTCCAATAAAAAAGTTCTGCCGATTTGCTGTTTCTTTTTCTTTTTCATAAATAAAATACGAATTATTTATCGTCGATGTCTTAATACCAGCAATGTATTTAACATAGGAATGACTGTATAAATTAATTTTGGCGGCATATTATTTCGGGCAAAGACCACTCGCTTCCATTTAACTTCTATATTTAGGAAATGATAATTTTATACCCGATTTTATCGCGCAATTTTTTTTTTCTGTTGTATAAACTCCGCAACTTTGTATTTTTCAAATCAACATATTTTTTCCCCGGCATAATTATCCAATTAACTTTTCTCCCTGATTAGTTTTTAATTTCATCTGAGATTGAAATCATGATAATGCGTTACAAATGTGGGTGAAAAACTCTAATTTGTTCATGGGATAAAAGCTTTTTTAATTTTGTGTAAAAAAAATCAAACTTCCCACTCTTTAAATTGGTAAAGAGAGAGGTGTCGATAAACATATAGAAGATTGAACCATAAAGAAATTGCAAATTGAAGTAATTGGAAATCCTTTTGAAGTTTTTGTAAAATATGAAAATCATATACGCCACGATGCCAGGTACTCTCTTAGTCTTTTACAAACGCTTAAGGAATGTGGATATAATAATGAAATCTCTTACTTCGTTTGTTTCAAGTATCGTCTTGTTGTTATTACAAAATCTACTACTTCATAAGTTTTAGCATGTATATACATTCCTATAGAAACGAACGTTGGCGTTATCACGAAAGCTCAGGGTCCTTCTCGACAATATGTGAAGCAAAATTTTAGCTGAATGAAATCTATATCCAAAAACGTTACAGCATATGTAAGCGTTTATCACACTTTATCTATTTCGTAGGGACACTTATGTAGCTTTCAATTAATTTTTGAACACTTTTTCGTTTATTCCAACGAAGATCGGTATTACCGATTCGATATCCTGAGAATCAAAAATTCAAAGAATTCAAGAATTCAAAAATAGTCAGCTACTTTGAAAAAGCTAAAAAAATTGTTTAGTGTTTTGTGAAGCTTCAGAGTCAATTCGCCAATTTCTCAGCCACTTGGAGAACAAGCTCGCGCCGATATTATTGAGTTATAGCCTCGGTTATAGCTCATTCGATTCGTCGTTCAATTCTAGCAAGGGAGTGTCTGCCATTTTTTCTAAAAAAAAAATCCAGTGTGTGTGTATTGCGTCTACATGTGATGTGATGTCAGAGGGTGGTCAGAACACTTTTTTAGCAATAACTTGAGGAAGAAGTAACACAAAAAGTTGAAACTTTCTAGGATTGTTGACCTATCCACGGCCGACCGTTTGAGCCCACTCTGACTTCCGCACGCGCCACCCATGACCAGCCATCAGTCAAAGTATGGTCAACTTTCAAATAGTACTGTACCTCTGCAACATCATTGTTCTGATGTTTGAACTACACATTATGGTAGCTGGCTTCAGCCTCTATCACATATCAAAAATAGAAGACCACAGAAGGTTTGTGTTGCAGGATTTGCGGACCATTTGAAAAAAAGTTGACCTTTATGGCTGGAATAAAAGAGTAAATTTGAACAAAATTTATGTCCAAAATGGTTTTTTTATTAGTAACGTGTCTGGGAGACAATTCTAGCGCATAGCCGATCGATTCCGAGTAACTTTTCGAAAAATATCTATTTTCATACATTTATATATTTATTTCTAAATACAAATTAAAAAAGAAATATCGAATCACGAATCCTTTTTTCCCCTTAAAAGTCCCTTTAATTTTTTTAACGGAGCTAAGAGAGGCACCCGCACCAGTCTTGTTAATATGTATCTGAAACTTGGTTCGTTGCAACCACGGCAGAGTAAAAAAACCAGGCAGTAGCGGTTCATTTTCGAAACTTCAAATAAGGGATACACTCTCCACTGTATGAAAATGAACTCAAATGAACACTGCTTAAATTGAATTAATTTTATTCGCAAAATGCAAAGCTAGATAATTCAAGTCCCTAGTCAAATCGAGCGCTCCTGCCTGGTTTACTTTACTCTGTTGCAACTAATAAAAAGTAAATAAAAAACGTCAAGATTTCCATTCGATTTCTGGGTTGGCCAAACCTGAATCCAATGTCGTTCTACAATCTATATACAAAGGAATTTCTAAATAAAATTTTTGAAGTACCGAAGATTTATCGGAAGATTACCAGGACCTAAAAATTCTTATTTAATTTTTGAATGCTACTCATTCCTTTTAAACGATAAAAATGGTTTAAAAAATTTCCTGAAAATCCGTCATCCGGTTTCCATTTACATTTTCAATCTGCCCGATTTTTTTTACATATCGCTACACTGTGATGTGAATTAAATGCACAAAAAAGGCGAATTTTATTTTTGACAAAGTTTTCACAAACACACCAGTACGGTTATACTTTAAGATGATATACAACTTAAGAAATATTAGACTAAGCATTCTTCGTTTGTATGGGCTGAAAGAATATCAACCCATTGTCTATTTAGAATAACAATCTATCATTTTAAGATTTTCTTTGTGCGACAATGCTATCGCTAGATTGAGAAATGTAAATATGGTTTGCAGGCAGCAGGCGACTCGTAAGACCTACTTTTCGTAAGAAACATAATTAAAAAATTTGTGAGGTAATGAAGAAAACACAATAAAAATACGAGAGTTGGGAAATATTCCCAAGGTTGAATAGATTGTCCAAACATTTTAATCCGCAATCTTAATAATCCTTAAAACCGAGGAAAATCTGTATTCAAATAATTGGTAATTGCATATCTCTGAAACTCCCCGTCTCCGTTTAATAGTATATTACTTCCGAGGTTCCAAGTTGTTTATTTGATAAGTGGGGTGTTACAGCCCGACCCGAAGGGGAGGGCTGTATTCCCCACTTGTCAAATAACAACTTGGAACCTCGTAAGTACAATGCTTTACGTGATTAGGCAATGTAAATGAAAATGAAACATGCCGTAACACGTAAACTCATTTACACATTTCTCAATCGTTTCAAAAAACGGCAAACGTAGAATAATTAAATCTGTTACTTCATTTGATCGAATTATTTTCAATATGTTGATGAAACATCTTTTACTTCATTTGTTTTAACGTTATACTTTGCTATATAACACTGGCTGGAGCTAATCCATTTACTTTTGTCGCTGTTGTCACTAGCATATGAAGCTGAGTCATTAACTATGTTATTTCTTCGAAATTGAAGCGTAAGAACTTTTATAGAAAATATGGCAATGGTACAAATCTAGGAAAACTACACTTTATTACCATAATTATCTACTACAGGTCTGAACTAAAATAATATTCTCCTAATTTAATTTTTTTACTGTCTTGCATATAGCTTTTTGTAATAACCACACAAACACGACGGCACCGGCATGGCATCTTGTTAGGTTTATTATCCATTTAAGTTTACTGTGAAAACAATATATGGAAGATTTCCATCTCTCAAAGCTCTCTAATATATTCCGAGATTCCTTTTGTAGTGTAGGTTGAAACCATTAAGCGTATAACAACACTTCGCTATTATCAAATTAAATAACAGTTTCAATAAACTTTTTATTAGAATCTCAACAGAAAATAAATAATTTTTTTTATAAAGCAAAACCCGCAGATATCTACTTCAGCTAACAAGATCCACTCAAATTTCTATTAAAGAGCATCGTCAAAAGAATTATTTACGGAGATTTACGCGTTTATTTTGATTATAAACATTATCCTTTTTTTTGTCGAAGTGTATTCTTCGTTAAATTTGCAACATTCACAAAGTTTCCACACTCTACCGAGAAGTCTGTGACGGTCTTTAAATTTTACAGAGCTTTTAAATTCGTATGTTGTTTTCTCATCAGATGAACCGTATACAAAGTTTTGATAATGCAATCTCCAATCATGAGAATGAAGACAAATTTATGGGCTTTTCGTTCCACATTATTTATTATGCAGACAGAAAACACAAAAATAGCAGACCTACAAAAGCCTACGAATTTTTTTTATGCTTTTCGAATGGCAGCACCCGAGTATAAAAATGATTTAATATTTCTATTTGTAATATGATTCATTGAACAAATGGTTTCATTTTACTTCATTTTATTACTGGTTGTTATACCGTCGAGCTTACACATATGAGTGCAATTCAGCAAACATATAAAACTTTTTTGTTCCATTTTTCCTTCAACCACAACAACCCTACTCAATTATTACTGAGGTAATGGCTCTGTTGAATGAAGTCAATTCATATTTTCAGTTGTATTATGTGATAGAAGGAAGACCACAACATATAAAAGAGTTTTCACTTCCACGAAACAATTTTTATTTAATGATCTATAGGTATACTGAGATTGAACGGTTTTATTGTACATTTCCTCGAACAGTTCGTGTGTTAGCCTTGTGGTGACGAGCACGGAAACATTTTCAAAAAGGAAACCAAAAATTTATTAGCAAACTTTGCAGCATAATCTTTAATCTGTAACCAGGCACACAATGAATGAAGTGAGTTGATTTTGTGTTTGTTCATCGATTTTAAATTATGAATGAATCAATCAACGGTTTTAAATGTTCGTTTGTCGACAGTTCACACTTAACTGGAGTAAAATCATTTCAGAGTGCAGAAGCTCGACCCATATCATTGATTGTGTATGTTTTTACTGTATATATGTGCGTTGTGTGCACTAAAAATAACATATTTTCACACTCTTCAAGGTTATGCTACTCAAGTTGTAACGTTTTCTTAGCTACGCTCAAAATTTAAAAATATTTGCGTAGTCTTGTCACTTAAATAAAAACAGTCGAAATCGTAGGAAACAAAAAACCGTTCAAGCCATTTTCGATACGAGATAAGAAAATGTTTTTAATGAAACGATCAACTGTTTATGGCTAATTCAATACTGAAATTTTGCGTCACTATCATGCATCACAAAGCTTTTTTTCTGACTGACTGTTGAACTTATTTGTCAGAAGGATTTTTATTCGCTTTACACGAATTGGCTGGATTATGTTGAGTGATTAACTGTTGTCAAACATTTTATGTTCTGCGAAATACCGTCGTTTTCCTCACGTACATTAAAAAAAAAATTATATGTAATATAGTAAAGAGGTTTTTCTCACCAGGAGGAACTCAAGCGCGTCGATACCATTTAGTGACCTAAATAAAATACGCCGTAAGTCACGTTCACACACAAAGGAGTTCTAATGTTTAAGTTTCACATTAGCTTAATAAGTTAAACAAATATAGTTCTTTATACTTTAAATACTGCGCCGTCATGTACTACTACCTTCCCCAGTGGTATTAAAACAGCTTAAAAAATTGAATAAGTTTCCATAATAAATTTCTTATAAGTTTTCGATTTTACGCGGCAGGGTGTTTAAATGGAATGTACATCAACTTATTGGGGTGGGAACCAAAAACGGAAAGAAATGTAAAAGGGTGGATTGAGCTTATGATCCATAAAATACGTGAACGTGCATTGTGAATGTAATTGGTTTAAAATTTTCTCCAACTAGCCTAGCCTTATTCACTTCGCAAACAAAGGAACGGAAAAAAACATTTAGTTTTGCAGGGCCTATTATTTGGGAATTCATTCTGAAAATTCCGAAATATTCCCAACAATTCCCTAAAATTGAACTGAATTGAATATGTCGTCCATAGAGACGCAGACATCTTTTCACTTAGCAATATAGGCATGCTATTGCCGTTTGAATAATTCAACGATCCGTGGATATTATTCTTATTAAATTTTTAATGCACAAAATGGCCTGTTTTAAGCCAAGAGGATCCCCAAAAAAATTTACATGTTACTGCTATGTAAATGACGCTTCGCTCATAAGGAATAAATGCATTTACATAGCTAAGCACATTACGTCCGAGGTTCCAAATTTTTATTTTCACTTCAAAAACCTTGTCATCTAAGTCCCTAAATTTCTCATAAATTAATCTGGTTTTAGTCGGCGCTGATTCTAGAAAAGAGATGATCCAGTAGAATTGCGTTCTTAATCCACTCTGGAGAGGTAGTACGGCAATCATTTTCCATCCACTTCTCTTATTTGGGAATATTTGGAAATTTTGGTAATATTTGTGAGTTTTGGGAATATTTGTGATTTTTTGTGAATTTTTGGGAAGTGGAAGATTGGAGAAGTATAGAGTAGACTATAGAAAATACCTGATGTAATGGATATTTCTAAGCAACTCGTGAACAGCGAAAATCAACTTCTGATGGATGACACTAAATGTCAGTAGTATATACGATTTCTAAAGCCTGGTTGATAACAATAAAAAAGAAACCAAACATCTATGCAGAATATCTTCAAAAGAAGCAATTATTTGGGAATTAATTCCCAAAAATTCTGGATTGTGGTCCCTAATAATATCACACTGTATGCCAAACGGTAAAACTCACGAATATACTTTAATCAAACGAAGTAACAGATTTATTGATTATTATACAAAATTCTTTCCATTTGTGAAATGTCAAAAGTGAGATTCTACTGGAGAGACTGATGACACTATGCTCCAATGTTAAGATAGTTACACTTGCGGTATTTTGAAAACCGACGCATTTTTTGTTTTTGTGTTTTACTTGAGTTTCTGCTTTCTCCACATGTAAAATTCACTAAAAACCAGTAAACCACGAAACAGAAAATGTGTCGGTTTTCAAAATTCCGCGAGTGTAAGAAGATAGTGAAGATATTTATTAAGCAAAATTCTTCCCATTTCTGAAATGTTACAAGTGAGATTCTACCGGAGTGACTGACGACACTATGCTCCAATGTTAAGATAGTTAAAAAGATAGTGAACGAAGGATAATGCTCAATGGTTTGTTGTGTTTTGTTTTGTAATGACGATTAAATTACGCATATGATGTGCATCTATCAAACTTTCGCTTCTATAGTAAGCAGTACGTGCAGCACAGTTCTATTTCATGTACATGAATCTAAATTAAACTTATCACAGTGACCACAATAAAGTTTCGTCCTTTTATTACCACATTATTCTAAGCACTTCGCATGTCTTCTTAACATTATGCCTTATAGAATACAAATGTTGACATTGCATGTCCCATAAATGCTTCACCTGCAGCTTTATCTAAATAAGTTTTATAGCTTTCTCAACAGACCAGCCGATTAGTACTAACAGAGTGAATGGCAGATCCTAAAACTTAAGTGCCTAGATAATCCGGAACTTGAACGTGCAGCTGCTGGCGGCGTTGCGTTTAGAATTGTAGTGCCGTTGATACAAGGATTCAATTGTGATCATTTCGGAGTTCCTTTATTTTTGCATGTCACGTAAAACAAGAACTGTCGTTGCTAAACAATGCAACACACTGTAAAATGCCATATAACATTCGTAATGGGATCAAATTTAATTTAACTCAACACACATCCCACTGTCTATACATATTATGTATACACAAAGCATACAACTGGCTAATTATGTACAACATTAATACCAAATTATAAGTACGTAAATGCTCTACACTATATACAAATATGAAAATTAACTCGAGGCTCCAACACCATGTACTTCTAATATTTGAACACCAAAAAAGGATTTAATGCTAAACATTATTTGATGTGAATGATGATCCATATGCATTAACTCTCTCCATTTGTATTGTATCCTTGTCCGTTATACATATCCATATACACAAACATGCTAAGATTTCGTAATTCAAATAGCTTTTGATATGGCAATGGCATCACCATAAATAACATGTGTTGCCTTTAGTTTATTACCACACCAGTTTATATGTAACAAAAAACAATTTTATTATCTGGAAATATTATAACTCTGACACTAGTCAGATTTTGCCATATTTTGTATTTTTTATGACATTTTGTTTATTACTATATTTCACCCTCACTGTTGAATGAATGCACTGTTGATTTGTAATAGGATGGAAACAAACTTTGTAGTTCATTTCTAGCGAATATTCGAACAAATGGTGCCAGTTATTTGATTCGCACTAAATAATGAATGCATTCGATATTCTACTCACATAAATATGCCATTATTGAATAGCATAAAATATGAATTGTAACACCTCTCTTTCGCTCTCAAAAGAAGAAAATGGGTAAAACTCACATTTAAGTCTATAAAAGTAAAGCTTGAACGTCGTGCCGCACAATGCCGTTATCGTAACTTACATCAGTTAGTTCCGGGAGAAAAGCATTAAGACTCTGAAAAGACCTTGCCTTCCACATAGTCACTTGATTTGAATTTTCGAAACATTATACTTACTCCACAATACTTGTAACAATATTCTGGGGAAAATACTCGACTAAAATAATAACCTCTCCCAACACACTGCTGGCATTTAAGTAAACTGACAGAGTAGGAAATAAGTGAATGAAATCGAACAGTAAGTAACATCTATCGGAAAATACATGCTATGAAAATTTGATACAAATTTTCTTTTATGTTTGCAGTACGTTTCCCAAGCATTATGTAAAATAAAACAAATATCAACTCCCAGACACAGATTTATTAATATTTGACGAGATTCAAAACATTATTTTGTTTAACGTAGACGTGGGTACCGTATTGGTCATTCATCGCTAATGGAAACATTTTCGTTACAATCACTAGAATGAATCCTTTCAAGAGACCCTAGCAACGAGTAGGAAGTAAAATAAATTGAAATTTACATAAACCAAACGTGACTGCCTTTGTAGGAATACTCGGTTTGATATTATATTCGGAAAATTATTCGAACAATTCTTTAAAAAAAGTTTTGTTCACCTTTCTTTGTCTTATTCTGTTTTAACTTTAGCTTTTAGACATACAACGATTGAATCTATTACTTCATTCGACCAAAGTATTTCCTAGTGGTTGATAATAGCTCAATTACTTTTTTTTTCGTTGCTGTCAGATGATTAGTCGCTTCTGAAAACGTGATTATGTCAACACAAGTAATTCTGATTCTGCACAAAAGTTTATTGTTATTTTCGATTGTAAATTCCGACGTAAATTCAGTTACCATGCTACTATCTCATGTTACAAGCTTTTCTTTCGAAACCTTCAGAATGTAATTTATATACTTTCGTTTATTCTAGGGTCGAAAGTGGCTCGTTACTCAAGAAAATAGGTTTAAGTTTCAAAAATCCATTATTTTACTCGGGATAAAAGTAAAAAGTCTCGTTTTCATGTGTTTATTGACCTCGACTTCGCCTCGGATCTACAAAATTCATACGAAAACTCTACTTTTCAACTTTTTATCTCTTGTTATACAAATAACTATTATTACATAACTGGTAATTTAAAAAAAAAATCGTGTGTGTGCTCGCTTCGTCTTGTATTAATGTATCATTTGAAATAACAAGAAGAATTACTCTAAATCCTCGTCCCACTCGAGCTGACGATTTACTCATTGTCGATGAACACAGGACTAAGTATGGTTACCATGAACCAATAAATAACATGTGCTTGGAATTTAACCGTTTCTCACAGCTTTGGTTTCAGGGTATGCCGCGGAACTCATTCAAAACGACTGTTAGAATGTTGAAGATTCCAATCAAATTGAATGGTAAGATCAAAATGTCATGACTGATTTCATTTCACTTGCAAATATGCTGGACCTATGGTTCTTTTTCTAATCGGTATCGATTAGGTTATTTAGGTCTCACGACTTTAAAAAGTGGTCTCACGACTTAACTCCGAGTCTTATCGACTTGTGCCGAATCGAGCCAGTCTAGTCGACTGGCTCCCGCTAACCACTAACCGTTCATTTCCAGGTGGCTCAGAAAACGATCTATTGACGACTTTCTGGTTATTGGTCAAACGAGACGTGACTCACTCCTATGTGACGTTGGTGAATGTTTTTATTTATGTTTTTGTCCTATTTTTTATCATTCAACTTGACATGTATAATCTTTTTCTGTTCTTTTATTGTAAAATTAAAAATGCAAGTAGTCAGGGGGCGGATGCCATTGACGAAATAAATAAATAAATAAATAATTAACTAGACGTTTTGACGTTTCATCTAGTCATATGAATGACAATTACCAAGGCATCAATCTAACATAGTAATAGCACCTAAGACTAAAAGTCTTTTTTAGTGTGTGAGAGGTTTCCAGACAACACCGAAGGTCTGGAATCGAATACTTTAAAAAAGACGTTTAGTCTGTGGTACGAATAATATTTTCCATATTCGGGTCCTAGGTATGAAATAGTACATTTCGTACCTAGGACTAAAAGTCTTTTTTAACGTGTGAGAAGTTTCCAGACAGAGCCGAAGGTGAAGTCTGGAATCGAATACGCAAAAAAAGACTTTTAGTCCGTGGTACGAATAGTATTTTTCATATTGGACGGAGAAAAAGTCTTTTCGGGTCCTAGGTATGAAAAATTAAGTTACATGTCCGTAACGTCACTTTTCTGCGCTTTTTCGAAGTAATTTGATAAGAAACTCTATTTGACATAAACAATATTCTACTATGCTACTATGCTAGGTGGTCTGTTATCTCGGTTTCTACTTAATGAGTGAACAATAGGTGTCAGTAATTAGCTTTTTCGTTTCAAAAATATTTTCGTAAAAATTTCAAAATGCTGCTCCTATTTTCGGAACGAGTAAAAAATGTTTTCTTGCATGAGAATTTCTAAGGTTATACACCTAATTCCGTTCTTATTTTTAATTACCTTAGAAAAATAATGGACTTAACCTTTCCAAATATCAAGTTATATTTTCAGTCAGACATGTGCAAAACAATTTCTTATCGTCACATTACCACGACATTTTTTTACGATTTTACTTTATAGTTCAATAAACCTGTCAAATATTTCTAACAATAAATAAACAGTTCGACATTGAACTACACAATTGTGATTAACGTTTATCATGTTATGCAAGGATATTATATCGTTTCTTGTCGACAACAATTTTTTGTGAATGCGATAAAAATATGCAAAACAAAAGAAGTAACAGATTCGATGATTCACTAATTATTTATTTGCTTGGTGCCTGTTGAAGGTATGTACATTTTTATGTCATTTCACAGACAGAGAATAGCCACAAAAAAGAAAATTTCATTAATAAATAAACTGCAATCAATACCAGCCTTGTTCACGCTTCATTTTCTATGCATATTCTCATTTTTCGAAGTTTTTGAAGAAGAAAAAATGAAATTGGAAATTTTTTCCGTTTTTAAACTTCGCAATCCTCGTATCATGCACATATGGTAAATTTCATGCATATGAAGAACTTAAAATAACAGAAAATCGTGAAAGCCTTTCTATTCAAAACAAACAACCTGGTAATTTGATTAAAAAAATGTGTGGAGATACTTTCGCATCGCGCATTGCACACAAATTCAATTACAGTCTTGTTATTTTAGTAATGTTGCATACGATGGACAAACGTTCATATCTATACGTCTGTCGAATTTAAAACCTTATTTGAACAAATAAAAAAAAAGTTTAACGGAAGATGTGCAACGAAATTCTCATTAATTTGCTAAAACAAACTCGATAATCAAATAGTGAAACCACTTCAAAAAATTTCAATTTCGAGTTTTGCAGTCTTGGAATGATAGAAGCTTTTTCTTTTCAGTAGAAGCTCAGACGAGTTTATAAGTCAATTCAAGTTTTTGATGTATGCTATGCTGAGAAGAACTTTTGAATGTGACTTCGGATGACTCGGAAAGAAAGACGATTTCTATCAGACTTTCGGCATAGGCTTTCGGAACCAAGATTCTTAAAGTAAGAATCTGTACTTGTTATCTGACAGAACTTCTACCATAGAAGTAAATATAAATCCACCCAGCTGAAGGCGGGAAATATAATTTTCATGGAAACGGTAGTACCGTTAAGGTACTTCAATGGTGAATTCTACCGATTCGACCCGAGGAAGAGATCGAAACAGTCACAAGAAACCATTTCCATTATTTTATTCCATTTAGAAATAAAGGTTTGCCGAAAAAGTTCTAAATCAGTGGATGGATGATTTATTTTCTATTTTATTTTTTCTATATGATTGTAGGCCTTACTACCCATGGTAACCCTGGTAGCCTAACCTAACACAACCTAACCACTCAAAAATTCGGATTTTTGTCACCAAAAATGTCTAATATCTCCGTCAGACCGATATGACACCGGTCGGCGGTATGTACACTCAAAATGTGCGACTCTTCAAGGGTGTTAGGGAATATCACGCCGCGTCATTCACAATAACTCACAAAGTGACATCTTCCTTATACAAAATGTGTCAAAATGTGAATTATTGTGAATGACGCGGCGCGAGATTCCTAGCAACCTCACAATCCGATAGAAAAAATAGATTATCCATCCACATTAACCCGAGCTGTCCATGAAAAACTATTTAGGTACTGTTTCAGCAGACCTTCATTTCACGCTCTGTAGCGCCGATCACAAAATTAATTTTTCAAAAGTTTTTTCGCAGTGAAACGCAATCGAACAAGCTTACTCTACCCGAACCCGTGTCTTACTTTGTTCAATATTTTCGCGATATCACTCTTAATGTTGAGGTCAAGGTTGTTTTTCATTTTTTTGTTCAAATTTACAAACATTTAGTATAAACATGGAAATCCCCGGATAAATCCTTTTTTTTCATGTAATTTAAACCGAATTGAATTTAGAATATGTTTTCACTTTTCAATCAAAATAACAGACGAAAAACATATTATTGAATGAAAACGTTAAATTCAAATCGAACAAACATTTAAAAAAGTTGATTGGGACAATTTATCAAAAGGTATTTCTATCGATGTTTCTATGCTCTCGTTTGACACCATATTTGCGCCAATTTAGTGGTGATTGGAAAATATGTCTTTCTCCAAACACTCACAGTGTAGCTTTCTTGATTTCACATTTTTTTTTACAAAAATTAATACCTGAATGAATGGAAGAAATCCTACAAAATAAAGAAAAAAAATTGATTCAATTTTTGAAGTGAAAATTCTGACACGATAATATGTTGGCAACGATTGCAAATTTTATTAATGGAGAATGAATTAACCTTATGAGCCATACCTAATTCCCATTTAAATACGAACACACAAACTCACACATAAAATATCAATTACACATCCATTTCATACCGTAAAGCTATACGCGTAGTGATAATTAAAACATTGATTGTATTTATTTAAAAGCAGTAAGGGTGGTACGGGTTGAAGAGTTAGCACGATATTTATTTTAATGATAGCGAAAATTTGTTGGAATCAAACAGCTACAAAACTTTAAAAATTTGTTAAGTGCGATTTAAATGCGAGCCGCATATTTAATTATTACTTTACCCAAATCCAACCCATTTTGTAAGTAATAATTAAATTTTAGCACTTTATAATCAATTGCTACCCACGTAATGGAGCCTTTGGAGTTGATTCAAATAAAATTTCTAAACTTTGATGAAGTGTTAGGGCAGCATGTTCAAATAATTCATGTTCTCACCTGCTTTGGAATTATAATTGGTATATACCATGGTCCGTGTCAGTCTTATATTCTATACTGTGTGTATGAGAAAATGGAGAAATTGTAAATTATCAGGCTAATTTCCATTAATAACTACCGATGATTATGAATAATTTAAAACTGTTCGCTCGTTTTGTGTTCTACTTCATATTTTATAATCTTATCATATTATTCTAAAAATGTTCCAAAATGTTCGTAACTTTTAAGTGAATTCAGGGGAAGGGGTGCATACCAAAACTTTTCGATTTGATTTTTTTCATTTTTTTCATTTTTGGCAACTTTTTGTGTCTTCGTCGTTAATAACTTAGAAATGTTGAGCTTGAACTTGAGGAAAATTTTCTAAAAATTCCTGTTCAATACTTTGACTGTATGGATGAAAAACCATTACACAAACCAAACGAGCGACTAAACACATTATCAACTAAGGGACTGACTACATTGAACCTCACAAATAAAACTTTTTTTTATGTGAAATGTCGATAGAAAAAGTTTTGGCAAAAATTTTCAATAATACAAAGTGAGGAGATGTCGAATAGCATTTTCATTTCCTTTGTGATACAAATGCGAAGATTTATTTGTTCGAAAAGAAACAGAAAGAAGGTAAGGACACCGGACATTATGTGAATGACATATGTTGATAGAGTGTTAACTTTGTCAATTATACAGTCGGATAATGTGAACGTAATCGACCATCAATCCATTTTCGATTATGAGTATCGTATAAGCCGAGGAGTTTTGTTATATGGTATCGATCCCACCAGTCCGGTAAGCTGAATGTGAGCGTATAAAATGATAATATTCAGAAATGGTATTAATGTATTGTGGTTATTGGCGATGATAGATTGTTTTCTTTTCGCTTTTCCTTCAGAAATTATCTCAAATCACTGCTCTACTACTTTCTACATTTTTTTCACTTCTTCTTCTCTATGCGAAGGGACCAGTCCTTATATAATAATTGAACAAAAGTTTGAGTCTTTGGTTCGATCCTTAATCAAAAATTCCTTTTTGCATTGTATCCGCTTTGACGAAGGTAAAAGGAATACATTTTATTCACAATATTCTCCCACTATTCATTCATCACAGACAACCGAAAGAGCAGATTATATTTCAAAAGTTTGATGAAAAAATCTTGATCACAAAAGTTATTATAAGGAAAACTTACAGTTTAAAATGTTGGAAATTATCGATAAAAATAGTAAAACCAGACGTCGAAGTTTATAATTGCTTTTTTCTAGTCTGAAGCTTCGTTCCAACAGAACTACGGAAACGATTTAACTGCACGTACCTTGTATTATTTGCGTCACTCAGATATGAAATAATAGAGAACGTCAGATTTAATGCTAAATGCCACACACTAACGCTAACGCTAAATCTGTACGTTAATGGCAAATGCCGATGATAAAGGCAACATTAATGAGTTAGTCGAAGACATGTTGCTTTTAAATTTAACTAACATCTGTGAGGCCGCTAATATCAGGCACTTTTTCATCTCTGAATATATCATCAATCGCAGTTTGAAATTTAAAAATTAAATTATTGCCATAATTCTAACGTCGAAAATAGTAGATTTCGTACTGGTTTGGAGATTTTTATTTTAACGAGCGTGGCGTTTGCAGTCAAAATAACCATCTCCAAACCATTACGTAGGTTATTTTACTAACGAAGCCCCCTGCAAATACGAGTTTTACCGCTAATGTCAACATGTACTGACGAGTTTTCGCAGGATGTTGCGGGAAAAAAACTATTTTGATAGTAATGCGGAGTAATGTGTGGAGCGATAGATATTCGCTTAAATGAAAACATTCTTGTTAGCAGAAATGTAGCACAATTGGTTTTTGATTGTCTTCTTTTCAGGGTTAACAGTACATACCGGCGCCAGTAGGTAGAAATGGCGCTGTGATAATTATCGTCCGAAAGACTGTATAGTTTGTTCGTAGCACAGAAAGACTTTATGTTCAACGAACAAAATTACAACAATATTGCCTTTGATACATGAAAAATCATTTATATCTCCCATTCTGAACGGTAGACTGATTTAATTTTCAAAACATTGTGTAATCCCAATGTCACAAGAGATTTATGTAATTGCAACATTCATGTAAATCCCTTCAAAGCCCCATCTGTACATTCTTATTCATTTTGGCGCAGACATAATTGCAAAGAGTGAACACTTCGCTTTAATTAACGTATTACATAATTCCGGACAAAGCTCTATAATTGTAATTAGGAGGAGGGTATGTCTATCATTTTTGAGGAATTAATTTTGGATTGAAAAAGTATTTTTAAAACATTTAAGAACTGACGTGAGTCAATTGCCTTAACATACAAGTTTAATCCAAAAACAATAAGATTAAAATGAGTGGTTTTGTTAACCTTTTGCAGACGGCAATTCATCTGTTATCCACAGAAACGATGAGTTCTCCGTTATGAGGCTGTAACCTTCGAAGGTTATGCTAAAATGTAGATGCTGTTGCTTCCGGTTGCAAGCCTATTAACCAAAGTTTTTGGCTATTTTGCAGAAGGAAAAACCAATTTGTCTGAGATCATCAGAGTCTGACGAAAACTAATTGTTTTAGATCTAGACTTTGTATAGAAGGAAATTTCAACTTTTAATTGTTAGACCAATATGTAAGGAAAAATGTTCTTGTCTCTAATTGTTACCCTTGAAACTATTTACTTCCCGGTTACAAATAATATATATTTCGTCCCAGTGGAAAATAGTGTATTACATGAGCAAATAGTGAATTAGAGACTATTTGTACCCTGAACTTCAATCTATTGACGATATTTAATCTCTAGAAAAAGACTCCATAATTATACTTGCTGTCTGTGAAACGATACAAATCAATCTTGCGTGTATTTGATAAAAAACATAGCTAACGCCGACCCGAACGAAACACCTATTCGTATCAAAAGCCTTTAATGTGAAACTCTTCATTTCTCTTACTTCATTTTCTTCTCTGCTGAAAAACTATTCTTCCTTTAAAATCACTTACATTATCCACTGTTTGCCTTGTTATCATCAACAAATAAATTGCCGGAGGCAATATAGACAGCCCCGTACGAAGTCAACTTTCATAAATTCCTATTTAAACAGCTATATACCGCTATAGTTACCTATATTTTCCTATAAATAAACATTTCACAGATAAATGTATGCTATTATATAGCTCAATATGCCTGTATATAGCTCAATATATCTGTATATAGGTATATATAGATGTCCATATATGGAATCCCTGAAACCCCACACACATAACAAATTATTTCCATGTTAACAGAAACTCTCTAAGTACCATTTTTCCCAAGATATATCACTTTTAATAAAATCCAATATGGCCGCCGGCAGCCATTTTGTTAGGAGACCGGAAATAGTACCGACGCTTTACATTCGTTAATACCTTTCAAACAAAAAAATATTCATGAAATTCAGTAAAAATTTACTCGAGATATTGTCAAAATACACCACGTTAACTGTACTTCCGAGTAGCCAGATAAGGGTTCACTTCAAGAGACCTAACTCACGCTCCGGAGAACATAATTTCATGAACTTTTTTTTCCCTGATTGGTACGGTCAATACCTATCTAATAAAGCTAAAACGAACGAAATATGTTCAAATTTGGCCGACCTACAAGCAAAAACTGCTTGCCGCCCTGTGCCTGTTTCACACCAAGGGGTCTAACTCGCGAGTCGGTTATCCGATTTCCATAAACTTTTTTTTGTCGATCGGTATTGTAAATATCTTTTTTTTGACGTATCACTGACAAGTGTAGTGCTTAAATGTCTGGCGTAAAGCACTTATTGGGCCACAGCTCGGGAGGGGTCGATACAAAATCACTCATCTTCGAACTTAGGCCTGTCTTTTGACATTACCAAACGGGAAAAAAAAAGAATTTTCAAAATCGGATGTGTTTTACTCAAGTTATCGTGCAGACAGACGGACAGACGGACAGACGGACATTTTTTTTTCACTGATTTGGCATCTCTAGACAACCACAATAGGTTTCCCCTTACTCAGGGAGTCCAATTCGACGTGTTACAAACGTATGCGTAAACCTATAAGACCCCAGTACTTCGTACGGGTCTAAAAATCAATTTCATGTGGTTGAATAGTGTAAAGTACCTAGTAAAGAGATGTGTGTTCTATTCAATAGACCATGTGAAGTATAAATAACTTATTTTTAATTGATGTAAATTATTATTCTGTAGAATAAAAGTGTAAAGAGAATATCTGAAAATTGTCTGCTTCATTTTATATCTCACTTTAAAAGCTGTACTTTGAATAAGACTAAAAGGATATCTCAATCCATTCTAATTCAATCTAATTGAATTCTTACTAAGATCCTAATAAGTGGGATGGTATCGGGATGGCAAGAATATTTTTCAATAATTTCTATAAACAAAATTGATTTTTTTTTCAATGGGTTTCATGGTAAATCTTCTTTTTATTGAAATATGAAACTTTCTTCTTAAAATCGCAAATGGTCTATTGAAATATTCTAGCAACTCGCCGGACGATCTCGCTTTAATCTTCTCGACCATTATTGAAATAAATACAAGCCATACGGACATATAATAATGTACAAAAATAAATTTTCAGGATTTTTTTATGTTGGCCTAGCAACGGTACCGGGGTTCATAAGTGCTACAATATGTATTATATTACGTAAAAGCAGCTTTATGATTTGACGGAAGAAGTTATTACAGTAGATATCCAAATTCCATGCATGTTTGTTGATATATTATGACGCGTTAAATTTGTTTTTCACATTAAATTCCTTTCTATATTTTTCTCTGGTGGTTTCCACTGGCACGATCAATTAGAAGCCATTTACGTTTTTTTTATGGCCGTTGATATTTCACTCTATGCACGTACATTCATTATGTGGTGATTGATGATCGAAGGGACAAGTGATGTGGAATGTGTATACGTTTTTTGTCAAAAATGTTTTACAAATATAACTTTGAATGTCTAAAGGCAATATTAATATGAGTAATATATCTGGGGGTAGTGTTCGCATAACTCGTACTGTTGTATTCATGTGTATTCAAACGAAATTTATTAGGTTTTTTCGGTTAAAATTTACTTTTCCTGCATTGAACGGCTCATTTATCAAGTTCAGTTGATAAATAATCACAGTATTGATCAAATTCAAGAACAGATACACGACCAGAACGCCTTCGCTCGGTCTAATCGATTGAATAGTACTTTTCCTAAAGCAGGCCGTAGGCGAGAGTTCTGAAATTGACGCGACGAGGATGAAGTTGGCGATATTTCCGCACTAGATAGGAAAATTGAGTTAATGACATCGTCGTCACACGGTTAGAAAGCATCTATTATATTCGATTAACCAGTTACAGTCGGCAAGTATTATTAACGGGTTTATTACTTCAATCAATCAACACATTTTTAATCGGTTGAATTCAAATCTTGTACTTCAATTTTTGTAACATACACTTCACTACAGAATGGACCATATTACCCAGAGGTTGTCATTATTTTTGTCGTTGTTATCGATAACAGATGAAATAGCCGTATGTGACAGGTTAATTTACGATCTATTTTGCCCTCACTTCTTGATCTTCACTTTTTTATTTTCTAGTCTCATAGAGTGTCCCATGTTTGCTACAATTTCTCTTCCTGTAATCCGACTAGCTGACTTAGCATTCCTTTTGGTTCTAACCAACGCACTGCTCCTAGCATGAACATAAGAAATATTTGGAGGCTGATGAAGTCACAGTAGGCACTGCGTTTCTTTCGTGAAGATAGATGACTTGTTTTAGTTGTGTGAGTTCAAACACACAATACAACCAATCTTAAGCGGTAGCTCTCATCACAAAAGCCTCCAAATTCGACGTTTGTCAAAGTAGTGTTCATGCTAGGAGCAGTGCGTTGTTCTAACATTTTCTGACAATGTAAACAAATGTTCATTTGGATTTACAAGAACAACTCTATCAGAATTCCAATTCCTATTAATTTCACGCATACTCTCCTCATATCAGCCTCGGCACAAAATTGACCGACGCACATGTCGACAAGAAAACCGGGCACGTAAATATTATTCCTATGAGGAAACTAACAGATAAAAAACCATGCCTAGAACCACACAAATAAGTAGACGTACGTACATATCGTCACTAATGATAATCGATAGCAATGCAGAGAAAAAAAAGGACAAAAAAAACGATTCAAGATAAAAGGCATTTTTAGCCATTGAATCATTTCAAATGGATTTTGTTTACATCCATTTCGAAGACAAAAAAATCACATCTCAGTTGTAGTACTAACATCAATCTACCCCCCAATATAAATGCAAAGTGAGGCTTCCTTTTCTATATTCATGATTTGGCCAGAAAAAAACAGACGAATTTAATTGAAATCAATTGACAAAATTGAATAGAAATAAAATGGCTCGACGTATTTACTATATCGCAATCCATAAAAAATAAATGGCAAAAATTAAATTTGATTTTAATCATCCCTAAATGTGTTCGTACTAGGCGATGTTGTTAGTGTGTCGTATCCACTTGACATGTCCGCAATAACATATGCCATAAAATGAGCTTACAGCTAAATAATGATTCGCTATGCGGCTGTGTCTGTTATAGCCAGCAAGAACAGGTAATAAAGCAATTTTGATAATAAATTACAGATAAAGCTCTTATTTTGATATGACATTGCGACGTAAAATTAATTGAAATTCAGTTTTTCGTTTTGTAATTTCAATGAAATCCAATTTCCTTTGAAAAATGTTGTTCCACATTTTAGCATTTTGTTCGATGAATGATAAATAGATGATTGTAGCAAAGGTATAGATAGATTGTTGATAGGTGTGTTTAGATGAAAATAACTTTATGAAAAGAATTGAGTTTCATTAAACATAAAAATTGACAAAGTCGGAAACTCTTCTAATTTTCAATAAAAAAAATAGAACATTACGTCCTTGCCATGTTCAAGCAAGTATTTGACGAGTGAGAAGTCATTTTGCGGGGATTCAACTACACTTTTCGAAAAGCAGTTACCGAACAAGTTGCTCAGAAATACACGAGTGAGTTTGCAAATATCATAAAATAGTTTCCGAATTAATTAATTGCGTAGCAGGCCAATCCATGAGAAAATTTATAATCACAAAGGAACATAAGATAAACTGAAAATATTCTTCATGTAATCACGGCAGAGTAATGAAAACCAGGCAGGAGCGCTTGATTTTGACCTGAATGAGGGACCTGAATTATCAGGTAGCTTCATATTTTTTACAAATAAAATTAATTCAATTTATGTCAGTGTTCATTTGAGTTCATTTTCATACAGTGTATTAAGTCCCTTATCTGACGTTTCAAAAATGAACCGCTACTGCCTGGCTTATTTTTGTTTTCCGTGATGTAATTGATCATTTTCGCATGGGGCAGAGGCATAGGCATATAAAATATTGCCTGCCCCATGCGAAAATTGACTATTACAAGGCTGTTTACCCCCTGCGAAAGTGATCCATTACACTAGGGATATTTGGGGTTTATTTCAAGTTGACAGTTCTTTCAAGTAAAATTTGCCTTGTTTTCATTTTTTCTTTTTTGTTTAATGAATCGATCGATCGAAAAAGAATGTAAGAAATGTCGCTAAAATAACATTTTTTTGATAAAAATATTGATCGATGAACACAGTTATTTCAGAAAAACTTGTTACGCAAGTAATCTGGTTACAACATACTTTTAGAAGAATTCGCAACACAGAATTGTCGGCGATATTTATTAACAATAAGTTTGATGTTCCAAAGTAACACTTTATGGCCACACATTTCGTTGTATTTTTCACTTGTAACACTAAATGCTTTTGCTTATAGTACAAACACTACACTTTGTTGCAAATTTTTTTGAAAACATCAAAAGGGACTAACAAAATAATTGGACAAACAATGCGTCTTCATCGATACTAATGCTTAGTTTCCTCTTACCAAAAAGGGTACTCCATGTGAGAGACAAAATTGAATTTTTTCAATTTTTCTTTGTTTATTTGACAGTTTGCTCTCTCACGGCGCTCTAACGGCTCTCTCTCTCACGGCGTACTTTTTTTAAGTGGAATGGGCACTTAACTGCGAAAAACTATTCAATGTCAACATGTCACCAACGCAATTGTAACTACTGTTGCGACAATACTGATGTAACATGAGTGCTGTTTTCGGGATCAATTTTTTAGGAGACGTGTAGCGTGTGAGCCGATTTCGTCAGCACACTATATTTGTTTGTAAACGTTTTATCGGAAGAACAGATTTATTTTTGTTTTGGTTTATTGAGATACTGAATTTATGTAGAATTACACGGCTGAATAGTCAATTTTCGCATGAGCAGGCAATAAACCAGAATACGTTGGAGGCTGCGACATAATGCATTGCTCTCGGACACAATTTTGTAGAACTCGCAAACTCACTCGTGTTTTTGAGAAACAAGCTTCGGTAACTGTTTTCTCGACAAGTGTAGTTGCACTTGCCTCTGCACTTGCCTCGAAAAAAGTTACCGAAGCTTGTTGCTCAAAAACTTACTCGTGAGTTTGCTCGTATCACAAAATTGTGTACTTGTGTAATGAATTACTTTCGCAGCATCCAACGTAATCTACTATTGCCACTAAGGATATGGTTTTAGCCCAGGTGGTCCAAAGTTCTCTGTTTTGTATTGGTGGGTCATATGTAATATGAGACAGGCTGTAAAAGCGAAATACCTAACTTATGAAAAAAATTTAGAGAGTACACATTTCATAGAACAACATAAGAGTCAGGGAACGTATAACTGATTCTAATTTATGGTAACTAGTAAGAATGAAGTTCCTTGCTGATTTTTGTCACAAAAATTTAAAAATAGACATTCCATATTCTATTCAATTGTTGCGCTATCATGTCTATGTTAAACGTTTTATATCTTCATAGAATTTAATTTCGTTATGCAAACTTTGAAGAAGAAAAAATATAGAAATTCGACTCTCACTTTTGATTGAGGGTTAAGAATCTGTTTATGTAATCAAAGCTTGTAAAAATAGTCAATAAATATTCATGAACGAATTGAAACATTATCTAAGAAAGGTAGTGCAAATGCACCCGCTACGGTATAGTGTTCATCGCATATTTTATTTCGAAATTCGAGTTCTATTTAGTAGTTAAGTTATTCAATATTCAAGAATTTAAAATTGAAAATATAAAAAAATGGAATGAAATGACTGCCTCTGGCAAAAGCTTTTATTATGATATTGTATACCCCCGAGTGTAGTAGTTACAGTTACTTACAAACGTGTCCAGAAATGGATATCTCGAGTCGCCCAACCATGACAATAACACAAAGAGATGCTAATTTGACGACTGGGTCGTTTCGACGGATAGAGGGAATATGTCGAATGACAGTTGAGTTTTTGAGAGAGAATTCAATACATTTTCTCTCAACCAATTTTAAAATCATTCGACATATTCCCTCTATCCGTCGAAACGACCCAGTCGTCAAATTAGCATCTCTCTGCAATAACAGAAAGCAATATCTTCGCTTATTGGTATTGCACTGTATTTGCCGAGGTATTTGCTGTTTCTTGGAAAATTACCGACATTTATTTACCACGTCATTTGACTTTATATTTCGCTATGCTCACAGTTCAACCTTACTTTTCTCCAGTTTAGATATAACCCGAAGTTCGTGTTGGCCATTTACATAAATTTCCTATTGAACTTAGTTTATAATAAAGGTTCACCTAGCAGCGTTGACACTCTTCTCAAATGATTCTTTTAATAATTTACATACTGTCGCTCAATATGTATTGACGCATTTTGAAAAGCACCGAATGTGTTTGCTTGTACTGAAAGAAAAGTTTGTTGATGCCGCCCTTGTCATCATACCTGTATGATAATAAACTGTTCACAGCCTCTCCTTGTGACAAACTCGTTACTATTTTAGCCAAAATGGAGCTCAGGCGATAAAACATCCATTTTCGATGGAAAATGTTTTGCCAAACTTTCATTTTATCACAAACTGTGATCTAAAACCACTTTCAATTCAGAACTTTTCGTCATTGTTGGAACTGTTGAATGTTGAACGGTTAATTTTTTTTGGAAAGCTTAAATGAAAATTTGTTTGTAGCATGAATAAAGTCAGGAAGTGTGGTAGAAGCAATATGGTGTGAGTTATTGTTCGGTACACCAACATTAGACAATTCTGAAAACTATGAATTTCTTGAGCATAAAACTTTTATTTACTAAATTGGTAGTTGCTTGACTATGATGGTCATTACATCATACATCTATTACTGTCACCAACATCATGCTCTGTAGAATTAATCGTTTTGCATTCATATAACAAGTTAGGCACGCACAAAAAGACTTCGAAATTTCAAAATAGCAGTTAAACAGCAGGCACCTCAATTACATCTCCATTTACAGTCACATTAAACAGCCCAAGATTTTCAACGTGCTCAATTACGCTGCCGCGGACAACCCCATTGAAATGGCAGTCATAAAGCCGAACATTTGTAATCTGATCAGTAGGGAATCCACGCAGATACAGCGCGTAATTCGATTTTAATGCGGTTACATTTCGTATATCAACGTTACGAACGACAGGAGGATAATTACCATTAGGTCCTTCTTCGTAGAAAAAGTCAATTGACAGCACCATTCCACGCGATGCACTTGTTCCGGTGTACAGTTCGGGAATGTGAATGTTCCTAATGTAAATGTCTTCGATAAGTCCTCCACGAACGGCATTGTTCTTGAATCTTAAGCCCTGTTCCAACTGCGGACTGTTCATGGAACAATTTTGACAAAAAATATTTTGCGCTCCACCAGATATCTCGCTACCGATGGTGAAACCTCCGTGACCATTTTCCATTTCACAATTCTGGATGACAATATTTTCGGATTTTACGTTAATTCGTCGTCCATCAGCATTTCGTCCCGATTTAACAGCAATACAATCATCTCCGGTTATGAACTTAACATTTTCGATGAGAACGTCTTTAGACGATTCTGGATTACAACCGTCGGAATTGGGGCCGGTACTGTTTATCGTTACACCACGAACGATCACATTTTCGCAAAGAACCGGATTCAAAATCCAGTTTGGCGATCGGAGAAACGTTACGCCTTCAATCAAAATATTTTTGCTATTGTACGGCTGAACAAATACCGGTCGCATAAAGTGCCCTTCGCCGAAAATCCTCTCTTCCACAGGTACATTTCTTTCGGCCATTTCTGTAAGAGCGGCCACATCGGCTTCCTCTGTCGGAAATCCTTCTATTATTCCACACAGCAACTCCAAGTTGTTATTTCGTCCTTTCCAAGGCCACCAATGTTCACAGTCTGCATTTCCATTTAGCACACCACTTCCTGTTAAGGCAATATTCTCCGCACCAAAGGCGTAAATGAATGGTGAAAAGTTGATGAGCTCTAATCCTCCAAGCCGAGTAAATACGTTCGGATAGGCTGTTGTGTTTTGCGTGAATAGAATGGTCGAACCTTCCTTCAAGTGTAGATTGACATTGCTCAAAAGTGTAATTGCACTTGATAGAAAAACTCCCTAAGAACAAAGAGATCGTCAAACTCGCCCAATTTCTCCGTTTCTGCTGAAATTTACCGGTGGGACTACAACCCTTCCACCACCCAACAAATGACAGTGAACTATAGCGCGGCTAAATGCTTCCGTATTGTCAGTTTCACCATCCGGTACAGCACCATATGTTGTTATATCAAAGTCTCGGTCTGGGAATATGGGAGCCTTAATTCTACTCAAAATCTCAGGAACCATATGCCAGGAATTAACGTCCAAAACAGCAGAATGGCAGATCTCTGCTCTCTCTGTCGATGCATCAATTATTTGGAATGTTGCCGGGAAACTTAACTGTAACAAAAAATTATCGTCAGCCATCGGTTGTGTTTAAAAGAAGTAGAATTTTACTCCTTCATTTTCAAATCCAAAAGCAAACGTGTTGAAAAGAGTGTACGTAACACCAGGTTGTACATGTTCATAAATTGGTCTCTCAACCAAAACTTGGTCTTGTCCATTTATATTGAAAATTACTCTCCAAATGAGATTAGAGGTGCTCACACCTTTACAACGGGAACAACATTCTTAGTTAATGAGGCTGTTTTCATCTTCACAGTAAATAATGCACTTACTAGGCTCAAAGGTTATGTTCACATTATATTCCCTCTTCGTCACAATGTTACAAATGCCTTCTGTATCAGTACAATTTTCAATGGAAAATGCGAGAAGTCTACCATTATAATCTGAAGCGAATTGTGCTCATTAAACGTACATTTTGCCCATTTTGTCTCGGGATGATACCGAAAACACTAAGGAACTATAAAAAGAGTATTGCACATACCACAGTTTTCAACTATAAACTTTTTATCAAGTGGAGCACTGTCGCCTAGCCTCGAAGAAAAAAATTGTGTCGGTAAGGGTAACAGTTGAGATGTAAGAACCGAACCAATAAAAGTTGCAATTGTAATTAAATTTTTCATTATTGTTTGTCACCAATATAGCCAGCGATTGTGTTAAAGTACTTGGAATGAGTGACAACGGTACCTATTTCATTCGCTGTTTTAGAGTCTCGAGCATATTATTACGTCTTTTTATGAGATATTTTATATGAGCAAAAATAATCAGACTCAATAAGAACTAATCTTATTTCTCTACAAACAACGCAGGGCCGAATCCATAGAATACTAAGCGAGGGTTGGGCGAAGGTTTAAGTACTTCTACTATTGAAAAAGATTTTCGTCTATTTTTCACTATTGTCGCTGTTTAAACCATTTTTAGTGTTTGACACGAAATTCACAAAATCTTCTACTTCATAATTTCAAACAAACTTTACATGCAATATATAAAACAATACTATAGATTGATTGCTTATTTTTGCTGGCGTTCTTTCTAATGGGGTAGAATTGTCAGTTGTAAGATGTTTGGTAAGTAAAATCCTCTTAAAGACTGAAGTTAAGTATTGTTAATTTGAACATCAACTATCATAGTCTTATGATCATGGTAGATTTCAAAAAATTGTTCTGAGTATTCAGTAGTTTCGAATCTTCCACCCTAGTTACGACTCTGTCCTAAGTGATAAGTTTATCTGTAACAAATTTCGATAAAATTGAATCAATAACAGTTCAAGAGTGCGTCCGCTACTACGAAATAAATAATCGAACAGTTGTAATAATAAGAACACGCCAAACTATTCTTATTTCTCTACTTACAAAGCAGGGCCGAATCCTTAGAATACTAAACGAGGGTTGGGCGAGGGTCTAACCTGTTGCAGTCGGCAAGCATTTGACCACTTGTTTCTATTACTTCCATCGATCAAAGTATTTTTAATCGGTTGATTTCAAATCTTGTACTTTAACTTTCTTAATCTGCATTTTATTTATATAAACAAAACACATTACCCAGGGCTTGTCATTATTTTTGTCGTTGTTATCGGTAACAGATGAATAGCCGTATGTGACAGGTTAAGTACCTGAATTATTGAAAAAGATTTTTTGTCTATTTGTCATTATTGTCACTGATGATGTTAAATCATCTTTACGTGTTACGGCATGTTTCATTTTCGTTTACATTGCCTAATCACGTAAAGCATTGTTCTTACGAAGTTCCAAGTTGTTATTTGACAAGTGGGGAATACAGCCATCCCCTTCGGGTCGGGCTGTAACACCCCACTTATCAAATACACAGCTTGGAACCTCTGAAGTAATATACTATTAGTGTTTGACACAAAATCTTTTACTTCATTTCCTAGTTTATTTATATGTCTATGTGTGGTAAAACGTACATTATGCATCAGTTTGGAGAGATAATTCAGGTTTACCTTTGTATCGACACGTAAAGTATATTATGCATCACTCCCTTTCGGCTTAGGTTCACAATCTCCCACTCGTCAACATAAACATAAGGGAAAGTATGAAAGTCTAACCAAACCTTTAAAGTGAATTCGATTGTATCTATTGGTCATAGCTTCTTAGAAATAGGAATGGGGCTTTTTGAAGCTTGCCCTCGACTCATATAGACAAATGTCATATTATGTAAATTCGCAATGATGCACTGGTCACAAAACTATTGTATGGACCAGTTACTTACAATCTACAGGTTTTACATCAAGTTAACAATATTAGTGATAAACTCAATCTCCCTAAAGTGTTTTGTCGTCATCTCCGTATCAAAATAATGGCATTTCTAATGATTCGTTGTACTTTCGATTTCAAGAACATTTACATAGACAGTCCCACAGCGGTATGAGTAAGCGATATACAACTATTCATTATAAAATCGCTGAGATTGGAAACTGCTTCAACGTGACCTGTTCAAACACTGTTTTCACATAAGACAAAGTGCGTCATCTTTTATTGTCTACATAAAATTTAAAAATTTCCATTTATTAGCCAAACAATGTCGAATTAAAGAAACCACTTTAGTTCATATAAAAAAAGGGTTGCATGAATAACATTTTTTATTGTCTTCGATCGTATCCGATATCGAAATAACGAATTTATTCCTGGGTATATACATTCCAAGAATTATCAATGGAAAAGGGATGATGATGTAACAAATGGTATGTAAAGCTTGCGATTTTATTGACCTTTCATACTGTTTTGAACGGTTTCTGACGCATTTCGTATAAGATATAGATTCATAGATGAGATATTATGTCAACTCACCAGACGACATCCATAAAGTTTCAAATTTACAATTTTAAGACCGAAGACTAACTTCTACACAAAGGAATCAATACATCAGATCACAATCGCAATACATGTAGTTGTAGTGTACACAAAGCGATGAAATAACATACATCATCCGTAAGTAAAAGTGATTCTGAGTATTTCGAATTGAATGGAAGCTGTTGGTGCTTGAAAATTGGTTTACGTATTGGTCAGGAAGTTATTCAAACGTAAACTTCGACATGAACGGTTTGAGGACAGATATTCTTAATCAACCGAATCAACCAACTGAATATCTTTATGTCACAAAGCGTGAAATGATTCAAATGTATTAAAAGCGTCTGTCGTCATATATATAGCAGCCCTTAGACACTCACAATTTATACAATAAACGTGTCAGTCCATTATAATTCGAAAACACTGTCGAAAACTTAGTGCAGTCCGTCTGCAGCCACTCAATAAAACTCTAAAAATTTTCTTAGAGGATACGTGACCGTTCAAGCGTACTAAAAGTTTCTTTTTTGGTGTAAATGTTTTTGACGCTTATCTACACACCCACTCAATCATTTCTCGTATTGAAGGTATGGCCGTAAATTTTACGAGTAAATTAACATTTTGAGACATCAAGGGTTTCATTAAAATGATTTAAAAAAGCCACCAGTCCACAAATTTCTTGTCTTACGACTAGAAAGTAATAAAACGAAATGAACGGCGGCAGTTGGCATGACGGTAAAATAGCCTTAACTTCATACGTGCTTCTACTAAATGAGAGATAAATCAAAAAGAAAAGAAAATGGAACAGAAAATAATCCGAGGGGAACATTGTTAGTCCGCACAGTTTACGTTGCCGAATGTCGTGGGATGTACAATATAAGTGAAATTTTCCTATTGTGTGTGGGTTTCAAGAGATTATTTTAACTCATATAAACCTTCTGTCAAGTCTACCGATTATTTAAAGAGCTTTTAATTCATCATGAAATGTTATGTGACATTACCCGTCGTACGGCAATACCCTACATTGAAAGTTATGACTGGCCATTAAAAACATCACGCAAAGCCATTTCCATTGTCTATGTCCACATACCCACACTGCTACAAATCAGGGAAAAAAACCCTAATGAATTCCATCAACACTGGAAAAGTAAATAAAACTTTCGTACTGTTAATTTATTGAAACTTGGCTTTATTTGTGACATGACAGGAAAACCTTTCATTGGGAATCCCATGGCGATGATTACCTAACCGTAATGTACTACTACGAGTGTGATAAGATGGATGTAGATTCTAATGAATACGCTGAGGTTAAACAAGTGACGTCGGAAGGAAAAGGCCCGCACGAATTCGTAGAGCTCTAGCAAAAAGTTTTAGGTTACGAGCTAATTGCTCGAATAAAAATGTTGCCAATGTTGTTAATCTCCTTTTAGCAACGGCTAGTCATCTGTTATCGAAAACGACGACAAAAATAAGAGACTAACTCCGGATGTTAGAAAAATTTAGTAAAGTCAACGCTCTCACTAAAGACATCATTGGTAAAGCTAAAGAAATGAAAGATTTGTTGTAAAACACAATATGATTTGATACCGATATTAACAGAAGAAGTAATTCGATTTGATCGAGTTTTTATCTTTTTTACCATGTTGCCAAACCAATAAACTCCGTAGGTATTCAATGAGTTTACGTGCATCTTTCTGATTGACTTGCTATTTTTTTCCACATTTTACGATATAGAGAGTTTAGTCATTGATTCAAGAAACACATAATAGCAAAGTTTCTTTCAATTTCCGTGTGTGTTTTCGATTTCCTTCCTATTTACGTCAGTTTCAATTAACCATGGCAATTTCAACGTATCACAAGTTTTCAACAAAGTCATGTGTTAAAAGTGCTTCCGTGCTTATTGGCTTCTACATATTTTTGTATAGAAATCACTGCCAAGTATACAAAAAGGTAAAGAAGAAAGAAAATTAGATTGTCACATTGAAGAAGAATTCAATGTGTACATGCAAATGATAGATTGTCTAAAATATAATCACAGAAGCTATTCATAAAAAAAACATAGAACTGGCAAATTTTATAAATAAGAAAAGAGTTGATGGATCACCCCTAGAGGAGTCTATCATTGAATCAACCCCATCATATATATCAATTACACGAACATGGTATCATCTTCTCTCATTTGAACGTGTGCATTCATCGAAACTCAGTCTTTTTTATTTCATATAGCAGCCAGAAGCTAATGAGTTGTAATCAAAATTACTTGACTATGAATGTTCGTCTGGTTTATACCGTCCAACTAAATAAGTGAATTTTCATCCAATGAACATTTGAGACGAGTTTATTGGAACGGAACGATTTCAATTTTTTCCATTACATAAACATATCGATTATCCTTGCTATTTATCCACTTTCAAGCGAATTGAAGTTAGTCATTAAAACTAATTTATTTAGTTCAATGTTCAAATATATTCGTTCGACATTGAATCATTTTAAGTTAAGACATTATTGTGTACACATTGTAGAATGGTATCATGTGAAAAAGTTTATGAAATGATGTACAAATCGACTCGAACAATTTAATTTCAGGAAGGTCAAGTTATTTGGAGAGGAAAAATATGAATTTTTGATTCGAAATAGGGAATAGTGGATTGAACAGTAACATTACTCGTCTTTCATTCTTACGCCTAGTCGTGCATCTAAGTTAGATTCCCGCATTTAACTCAATCGCACGCTTTCTATTCGGAGTGTGCAAGAGCTATATTGGTATGCCAAATGAGCCTCGACAGGTATGTGATGCTGTTAACGATACATTCTCGTGCTCCCGCCAATACATGTCTATTCTCAAGTCCCAACTGTGTATACCCAGTTGGTGTCTATTAAGAATTTTTCACCCATGCATGCGGTATGCGTTTCCGTGAAACTTCGCTAACAGCACACTTCCACATACGATATATCTCCTAGCTCCCAATACAACCATGCACACTCTGAACAAGTCCGTGTATGCAGTATACCTAGAACTTAGATACGCTAGACACGGACATTTGTGTGAGTAATACGATGATTGACCTGTTATGCACGGCCAAAAATGACTCGATCTTTGTTACCATCCAATCTGCGTGCCGAAGCCCGCGATGTCCATAGCTTGCCAGTAGCTCCATAGAGGAAATGTTCTGCGCCTTTTCGATGATTCTCAAATCGAAGAATCGGTATGTGGGCGCTTCGGCAATCATCATCCACTGGGTCGATACGTGTACACTCATTGTCTAATGTGTCATTTTCTCTGTGTCGCATGTATTTCAGGTTATGTTGCTTGGTGGTATTTTCTTTAATGAAAATATGCAATATCGCGAATCCCATCACGACTTCTCCAATTGACCAGTGATCCAGAGGTGTTATTGGTCCGATCAAATTGTATTTTACGTTATAATAACAATCATTACGCTTTTAAAACAAAATTTTTGATACTTTTTTCACTAGCACAGATAAACATGACATTTATTTTCGGAGTCCGTAAATCCTTGGTACATCCCAGGATCATTATTCCCAATATCGGTTTGTTTTAAATCGAAAACGTTTAATTTGTTTTCTTTCGGTGGTCGAACTAACAATATCGTTCGTATTTATTACTTCTCGAATTTCTAAGAAATTTTTTCACAGGGATACTGTTATAGACCGAAGACCGTTAGAAATTTTCAAACATTTCAATTTTTCAATCAATCCCCGTTAAAGGTTACAATAATTCATTGACACACAGAAAACCTACATGACATGTAGGTTGTCATCGTCATGTCGTCATATGAGCGACGTTTTTCAACCTATTACGTATAAGTATCTAGTATTGCTACAACTACTTTGATACGAAGTAGTTAATTTTGTTCAACGAGTGAAAAAAAGGTTGGAAATATCCATTTTCTCTTGTGCCACCCACGAAATGCCATTTCCAACTTTCTTCCCTCGTTGAACAAACAAACTTTTGTTTTCGCCGTTTTCCCCGTGACAAACGTAATTTCGTTTCGGAATAGCTCGAAGTAGAGCTTTTCTTAGATCAAAGTTAGTTTCTGGTGTATTTTCCTCTTATGTAGATGATTGGCATGTTTGCTAAAAGTATCATCAAAGATTATAAAATTTCCAAATAATCGATACAATATCAATCAAATGTTTTATCGATAATCGACATTATCGATTTTCAGTCAGTGATATCTCTATGGTCAATATTAATCGATTATTTATCGATACAACATTCGATTGATATTAGTTTTTTGAATATATTGAGAGCTTTTTTGGTTTGAAGTTAATCACGGGACAGGACATATACCTATGCTTGACGAAGTCTTCCATACACGTGCCTTCGTTAGATCATAAAGTCTAAAACAAACGGTTCAATTTCACGCCAGTAATATACTACAAAACCCACAGAACCTACAATTTAAAAAAACAAAAAACTTAACTTTAATGGGACCCATGTTCATCGGTGTATAGTATTTTATTCGAATGCAATATTGACCCCCCTGAATCATAAATAATCAGAATTGGTTATTAAAGTATGTTTATGATTTTATTGATTTATATAGAACATAATTTACGACTACATTTCATTTCGGATAGGTGACGAAAATAATTCAAAGTGATTAAATCGAGTCATTATTATATCTCGAGTACTCCCCATTGGAACTTCAAATTGTGTGGCCTATAAATAAATAATCGACGTAAAATTAATATAAACCCCAACGCGAAAATGTATATATTTGCTCTGCTGTAAATGTGGATTTGGAAATTTGATTTGACGATTAGACAGCTAGTGTTGTGCAAACAATAACATTTTATCGAACATTTCCGCTTCGTGAAAGAAAATATATAGCTCAGCGAATCTATAATACGGTTCTGTTGTTGAAGTTTTCACACCAATATTATTTTTATATATTTAGTAAGGTATGTGTAAGGTAATGCGACATTTCAATAACAAAAATTGAATTTTGATATCATGCCATGCGTGCACTGTATTTAAATATTGGGCTTATCTTCACCTATTCTTAGGGATGACTTTTTTCGTAAAAGAAGATAGCACAACAGGAGGAAAATTATATTTATACAGAGAAAAACGTCTAAATGATTGAAGTTTATTATTAACCGGAGTACTGGCTGTAATTTGTATACGACGATGTGCCAGCGACAAGCGCGTTTTCGGATGAAATATAACGAAACAAAAATGAAAAAACGCGAAATATGAGTGAATCATTTTTCATCATAATTTTTAATGGGCTGAAGGCGACAAGAGCACGGATAAATTAAAGAGCACACAAAAAAAAGTCGAACGCTCAAACAAATGTTTCGAATGGTTTGAGTGAAAAATTGGCATTAATGCTCGTTTATCTTGACTGAACTTTTTTCCATTCGATTTTTATTTACTCATTATTGGGGAAAAAAGGAGTACCGTGACTGAAGCGAGAAAGGTTATCCGCCGAATTACGTCACGCTGATAAAAAAATCATACAAGGACCAAAGTTACAAAGGCCTTCCAGATGTTCTAACGTTTGCTCGTTTGGGCATTATTTTTTATCGATGATTGGCCTAAGTTCGGTATGAACGCGGTCAAAATTATGCTGGTAACAAAATGCATCTGTACAACGAATTTAAATCTCAAAAGCATAGTAATTTGAATGCATGGTGTCGGGGAATCTCGCACACGCGATCATAGTATACGTCCTTTTACGACATGTAACGAAAAGTCATGACTGTGCGAGATTCACCATGAATTTGTGTGGTGTGCGAGATTACCCTACCCCTAATTAATCCGTGATTATACTGGCCAGATTTTAACATTAGAGTTATTTGGAAATTTGCGCTTTTTTACTTACTTCAGTTTCATCGCGTAAAAGATCGATCTTGGCAGAAACGGACCTCGAAGTACTGTAAGATCAGTCAAAAACCCTTAAAGGGGAAAAGTGTGACGCAAGTCCTTGTTTCTACTTACAAAATAACTGATATCGCTGAGGGTGACGCATTCTGCGCCTGTACGCAAAAGTTTTATAAACAAAAATTTAACCCAAAAAATTTTAGAAAGAAAATTTTACAAAAAAAAAATTGCGTCACTAGTGGCAGATGATTCAGCTTTCTACCGTTTTACTTCCATTCTTTCAGGACGTATTTCTCCCTATTTTAACCATTTTCCTAATGTTAGTTTACTCAACATCTGCCACTAGTGACGCAATTTTTTTTTTTGTAAAATTTTCTTTCTAAAATTTTTTGGGTTAAATTTTTGTTTATAAAACTTTTGCGTACAGTCGCAGAATGCGTCACACTCAGCGATATCAGTTATTTTGTAAGTAGAAACAAGGACTTGCGTCACACTTTTACCCTTTAAGGGTTTTTGACTGATATCAGTACTTTTGTAAGTTTTAAGGATAAAGCGCCAGTTATAACATATCCAAAGTTTTTTTTAGAGACGAAGAAAGCAATTTTATATGTCCCGTAACACAAAAGAAAATACCAAAACCACATTTGAAACAGGAAAATCCAACTACCCGACAATTTTCATATTTGCCACTGTTTTCTGCTTCTAAAACTCTAAGACTTTGCCGAAGAAACCAACCTTCCATCTGCCACAGTTTTCGAGATAAGTCTAAAAACTGATAACGCCCAAATTTTTACAGTTTTTGTACATACTGCCCTATTCTACTCCCAAAACTCTAAGACTTTGCCGTAGAAACCAACCTTCCATCTGCCTCAGTTCCCGATATAAGTCTAAAAACTGATAGTGCCCAAATTTTTACAGTCTTTGTACATACTGCCCTATTCTACTCCCAAAACTCTAAGACTTTGCCGAAGAAACCAACCTTCCATCTGCCACAGTTCCCGAGATAAGTCTAAAAACTGATAGTGCCCAAATTTTTACAGTTTTTGTACATACTGTCCTATTCTACTCCCAAAACTCTAAGAATTTGCCGAAGAAATCAACTTTCCATCTGCCACAGTTCCCAAAATAAGTCTAAAAACTGATAGTGCCCAAATTTTTACATTTTCTGTACATACTGCCCTATTCTACTCCCAAAACTCTGAGACTTTTCCGAAGAAACCAACCTTCCATCTGCCAAAGTTCCCGAGATAAGTCTAAAAACTGATAGTGCCCAAATTTTTACAGTTTTTGTACATACTGCCCTATTCTACTATCAAAACTCTAAGACTTTGCCGAAGAAACCAACCTTCCATCTGCCACAGTTCCCGATATAAGTCTAAAAACTGATAGTGCCCAAATTTTTACAGTTTTTGTACATACTGCCATATTCTACTCTCAAAACTCTAAGACTTTGCCGAAGAAACCAACCTTCCATCTGCCACAGTTCCCGAGATAAGTCTAAAAACTGATAACGCCCAAATTTTTACAGTTTTTGTACATACTGCCCTATTCTACTCCCAAAACTCTAAGACTTTGCCGAAGAAACCAACCTTCCATCTGCCACAGTTCCCGAGATAAGTCTAAAAACTGATAACGCCCAAATTTTTACAGTTTTTGTACATACTGCCCTATTCTACTCCCAAAACTCTAAGACTTTGCCGAAGAAACCAATCTTCCATCTGCCACAGTTCCCGATATAAGTCTAAAAACTGATAGTGCCCAAATTTTTACAGTTTTTGTACATACTGCCCTATTCTATTCTCAAAACTCTAAGACTTTGCCGAAGAAACCCAAGGCTGTATACTTTGGGGAGGTCACGCAGACCGCCATTTTATTAGATACGCGGGATCACACCACTTCTGATGATTTTACATGTAAAAAATTTCACCACATCATCAAGACGACGAGAATCATCGGAGTAGGTGAATTTTTGTATGAAATCGGCCATTTTATCATCAACTGTGGTGTGTAACCCGCGTATCTGTATCTGCGTGACCTCCCCAAAGTATACAGCCTTGGAAGAAACCAACCTTCCATCTGCCACAGTTCCCGATATAAGTCTAAAAACTGATAACGCCCAAATTTTTACAGTTTTTGTACATACTGCCCTATTCTACTTCCAAAACTCTAAGACTTTGCCGAAGAAACCAACCTTCCATCTGCCACAGTTCCCGAGATAAGTCTAAAAACTGATAACGCCCAAATTTTTACAGTTTTTGTACATACTGCCCTATTCTACTCCCAAAACTCTAAGACTTTGCCGAAGAAACCAACCTTCCATCTGCCACTGTTCCCGAGATAAGTCTAAAAACTGATAGTGCCCAAATTTTTACAGTTTTTGTACATACTGCCCTATTCTACTCTCAAAACTCTAAGACTTTGCCGAAGAAACCAACCTTCCATCTGCCACAGTTCCCGAGATAAGTCTAAAAACTGATAGTGCCCAAATTTTTACAGTTTTTGTACATACTGCCCTATTCTACTCCCAAAACTCTAAGACTTTGCCTAAGAAACCAACCTTCCATCTGCCACAGTTCCCGAGATAAGTCTAAAAACTGATAGTGCCCAAATTTTTCCCGCTGCCCAACCATACCACAATTTTAGGAACCAACCTAGTAAAAGTTAATACTTAATGATCCACACCATTTCCAACAAGAAACACATCGCAAAACAACACACATGACCATCCATTTCATGTACCAAAATATACAACACACACACACACACACACACATACAAATTGGCTTTTATATGGCATTTGTATGGAGACTTTGGGGAGCTCCAGCTCCCAAGATATGGGTTTTTTCCAACTTTTGAAAATTCCATTCTTATTTTTGGCCCATTATTAACCTATAACCAAAAATTCAGGAAAATCTATAGAAACGTTTAGGAGTTGCTGGATCCACTTTTCCATAGGAACTAAGTAACTAACTTTTTTTTAATTTATTTGATTTTTATTTATAAAATAGTTATAATACTTCAACAATTCAATAATTTAGAGCAACAATCTTGAAGAAAGAAAAATATCACTTGAAAAAATTCGGACCATCATTATCACAGTAAGTGTCGCGAATGCTCACAGCATTTCCTCGCTGAATTGCTATTGATATACGCTGAAGGAGGAACTCTAGACTCCTTGGCTCACCCGTTTGGCGTGTCATCAACTTCCCCAGTTTAGACAAAAATAACGTAGTTTCCGGGCCAATTGATCCAAAAGATTCAAATGCTAGCGGCGTGAAACAGAATTGATTCTTCAAGTCGATGTAATGGTTGTGCTTGTCTCGTTCTGCTTGGTCGGCTGCTGCACCACTATTGTTCGAAGTTGCATTGATGTAAGACGTCGCAACAGTGTCGACAACCGTAACGTCCCAAATCAACGAACGTCCATGACTCCAGGGGTAGCTGGTCAGTCCATCCGGTCGTTTCCCATCTCGTCGAGATAACCCTGGCGGTTCGCGTATATTTGGGAAACCAGCTGCACTAAAGGCCATCGATATAATCTTGTTAATTTCTGCGTGTCTGGCATACTTTCCAATCATCTTGTTACAGGATAACTAACTAACTAACTAACGTAGGCGATTTTTATTATATAAAAATTCGAGATTTTGCTTATTTTCATACAAAAGTCAATATTTCGAAGTTCAATATCTCGGCCAATTTTGAAGCTGTAGTAATGTGTGATAGCTCGTTGAACTCGTATTGATGCCCAGATATCTAAGTTTGGGGGTCGTTGGAGTTAAGATGAAGAACTAAAAAAGTTGTTGTAAATATGCTCCGCCGTCCTCAAAAAAATTTTGTTAAAACATTTTTGGTAGTGGACTTGCGTCACGCCCGCTAACTAACGTGCGGGCATGATAAGCACAGCACAGAAATGAGAAAAGGCTGCATATTAGATAGCAGCACCACTCGAACTCGAATTAGTTAATTTTTCAGGTAAAATAAAGTTTTGTGTCACCGGCAGATTGAACGAAAAAATATCGATACCACAGCAAAGCCCAAAGTAGTAATGTACTCTGGCTAATGCCCGGGGGCGGATTACCCTATGGGAAATTCAGGACCGTGCCCATGGCGCTGGAAAAAATTGGCGCGGAGTTCAGTCACTAAATTGACAATTATTGTCTGAGTAGAAATTGTTTATTAGTTTCAAAAAATTTGCCTGCGGCGCTCGTAATCTATCACAAAACTGTAGAGTGTTTGCGGATGCCTAATGTCGTAAAGCACACTACGCACGAAGTTCCAAATTTTTATTATGGAGACTGCATGAGTTCACGGGTTAAAATTGAAAATTTCATTTCGCATGTCATAATATATTCCGTCCAAACATTTACAAAAAGAAATTATTTTGCCGGGAAACATGAATGGTGAAGTCTAAAACTATAGTCCTTTACATAATGGAAAGTGGCAAAAAAGTAGGAAACCGCTCCTCTTCGATCTCTCAAACTAGTTCAGAGTGAATGCCTCGAAAAAGAAAAGCTCGACCATTGAATTAGCGTAAAAACTACGAATTGTGATGTGGTCTTCATGAACTAAAATTTGTAACTTTCAGCTCATACCAGTGCTATGCCAATAATCAAAACAGCATTTTCTTGGGTTATCAGAATTTTTCTAGTGATACCTTATTTTTGAAAATGCTCTTGCTCGTTGCGCTCGCAATTACATTTCTTCCACTTCTATCGTAACACTACGATCCATTTCAATGGTCTCCGGAATGTACGTATCGAACAAGCAGTAATTTTCATTATTACCACCTTGTTTATAAGATATTCATATAGGAAAATTGGCGCTTAAATTACGTTTGCCAGTGGCGCTGAAAACCTTAATCCGCCCCTGCTAATGCCTTCTTTATAGCACAATTGTTAAAACTACCATTGTGAGACTCAAAGAAAACATAAATATTAAAACTAATGAAGTAAAAGATTCTGTGACATTCGGTTGAAAATGCTTAGATCAAGCAAATAGATGCAATGCTGGTGATTTGCATCTCGCTTGTGATATTGACTGTTAAAAAAAAATTAGTCACCACGTGGAGAAAGTGGACATTCGAAACGCAAGTACCGTTTTACACCTTATAAACGGTTCTTTAACGTCTTGACTTTTCTCTGTTTTTTTTTGTGACCGTGTGATAATTAACGTTTCCATTTCGTTCTTTTTGTGTTAGACCATAGTCTTATACATAAATTGCTCTGCTATGAGTGTCTAGTATCTATGAGTGTACAGTAAATGAAAGTATAGAAAAGAATATATTGAAAAAGCTCGTTAGCCTAACTTTTGGCATCAACGTACCTTTTTTGGATGTTTGTACCATCGGTAATTAAAACAGATGAACATTTTGTTATAAATTCAAATGCGTTATACTACACAAAATACCAAAAATAACAAACACTTGAGGTTGAGATAGGATTTTTATTTAAAATTACAATTAAAATAACAAATTTTATTATTCATCGGACCTGTACTATAAAATGAAGATGAAAGGTGCCTACCAGATCATAACAGATTTATTTTTGGATATTTGTTGCGGTTATTAACACATGTAATGATGGAACAGCATGTTCGCAGAATAGAAAACACTTTTTGATCATCGAAATTTATATCGATTAGTATTATGATTTGAATTTGATTTCTACTATAAAAGTGAACGTTTATGTGATTGGTCTAAAAAGGATATGGCTATTCACCTCCGGGCGAATAGAGAATCAATTTCTTGAATATGCTTCTACCGAAAATTGTTTTGAAGAAAAAATAACAAAACCACCGCATGAAGCCTTAAAGTTTCATCTCGATGGTATTTAAATCTTTCTATAATATTAATTGATGTATACACACATAGCAACAAAAACTTTTTATCTTTCCACGTCAGCGTTGGTATGAATGGTATCTACAAAAAATTGAATGAAAGCAAAGTGTTTGGCTTCTCTACCTTATGCATAAGCCCGGCTAAACTCATCTGCTTCGATTCAGAATATAAATTAAATTAAATTTGATTCAATTACACCTTTGTCATAGTATCGCCTGTCTAATGTTGTTAATGTTTTCGAACTTTTCTTATAAAAATTGTCTAGCCACAATCTGGAATGCAAATCCTTAAAGTGCAAAGACAAAGTTTTCGTGACAACGTTGAAATAGTCATTTACTCTTAACAATAATGGTGTAATAATTTCAAGAAGAGGTTAAAGGATTCCGACGAAGTATGTGGATATTAGAATCTGTGAAAGTACTTAGCGTCTATGTTCACATAAAACAAAGGCAAAACTTTTCAATTTTCGGTTAAAATTTTTCAAGTTTTCTTTCTATATTTTATGTAACAGATACCAGCGACCTTTGAACGTAATTATTGTAACAGTAAGTTTAACTTACTTCGATTTTTACTGCTTTCAAGACAATAGAACTCGATCGTATAGACAGAAAACGTGAAGTAAAATTTGTAACAGATTTTGATCTTTATTCCATCGGATCTTTATTCGGATTCAGTTCGAATTTTTCTCCAGATAAATTCACCACCTACTCCACAAAACACACATTGGTTGGTAACATAGACGAGTCACTAACGAGTGCAGTGCAGATAACATGTGCCCATTGCACAAATGGTATGTGTTTTTGTCGCCCAGCTATTGAATATTGTCTGAGCAAAAAACTGCACTTAGATCAAACAAAGTAACAGATTCGATAATTTTATTGCTCTATTTATGGATGAAGATAAGATTAAAATTTCGAGAGTGCCTTGATGCCCAAGAATGTATGAGTCGTGTGCGACCTCTTACTGGCAGTTTTGAAACATTATTCTGAAGTGCTATCAAAATTGTTAATGTTCCTTCCACGGCAACGCTTACATCTATAAACAGATTGTTTGATCTCCGACAAAACTCTTCCTCCGATTGTATCGCAGCCGTGGGTTGGTTATATTTTAGTCGACGAAAGTGTGAAAGAGCCAGTAAAGTAGTTGCGGATATTTTCAACGATCACTTTTATTCTTCAAATGATCACTGGCAACATATTTTCGCTCACTTACGACCTTGTATACATTCGAAACACAATTAAAATTTTTATATTCAATTCTGGATGATGTACACAGTGTAAACCAAATATTTATCGAATAAACGTTGCAAAATGGTTGTGTAATTATTTCGAATTCGTCATTAGTTCGACTCTAGTTTGTTCTTTATACTAGGAGCACATAGAACATGTTGTCTAGTGTGCTCTTTTAGCAGCATAAAAAAGTGTGAACATAAAACGATGTGCTCTAATTACCAGTGTACGATAGGAATATTAATTGCTCGGTATTTGCCATCAAATAATAAAAAGCGCAAACATCAACGTGTGCTGTAAACTCACGATATGTACTGTGTATGGAACGATAAATAGGGATTTGCGTTGTTGTGGTGAATGATGTTAAAACATTTTGCTTCTCTGGCCGAACTTCTAATTAATTAAACAACCCACCGAAGCGTCAACAATGAAATAGTTTTCGCACACACTATTTGTTCAAAATTGTCTGGAGGTTTATCACATAGTTATGGTGAAAGTACATGCCAGCCAGAGAATTTCGAGCGTTTAATTAATCATTGGAGTTACATAAGTTACATCACCGGAGTGTGGATGAATTTTGAGTGTTTTTTCGTTGATAAAAAAACAACAAATTCTCTACAAAAATCAGAATTTGCGCAAATTTTCCGATAAACTGTGATGATGAATTGATGTGGCTAGATGTGGCTCGTATACATAACATGCTAAACAAAATATTTAATGTTGGTGTGGTAAAATATTTTAGATTAAAATGTTAACAGAGCTGATATCAAAACGGACGCATCTTTTGTATTAACTAAACCACAATATCCGATTGGGATTCGATTCGCCTCACAGGGTTTATCCGTAAGTATTGTTTAATTAAGAGATAAAACTGGTGCGAAAACAACAACATAAATTCGAAAGGGTTTGGATTCGGATCTCAAAGTTTTTGCATCGTTGGTAAAACATCTGCAAAACTTTAAATCCTTTTAACAAAAGCAATCAACGTTTTCGAATTCGTATTTTACCTTAAAATGTTCATAGGTCATTATCTTTCCGACGCAATTCAATCATTTTTAACATCCTACAGCGTAGATTTACTGAGCTGTTTGTAACATTTTAATGAGAGCTTACAAGAAAAAATATCATTGAAATCATCGTTGAAAATTTCTCTTGTTTCTTAGAGAAAATGAAGTCACACCTTTTTTCTCACACTTATTTTAAATTCTTTTGACAAAATTTAAAAGAAAAACTCAAATTGCTCAAATATGCTTGACTGGTGCAGGCAACTTCCAACCCACCCACTTTTGATATTTGATCGCAAAAGCACTAAAAACAAACGACAGTAAAAGCTCTATCATCAATCAACATTTGTTCAGTTTCAGCTCATATTATTGATACAAATAAAAAAAAAAGTTTTGTCGAAGAAACTCTGAACTTTACTTTAAGTTACGACAAAAATTGTTCGACATGGTGTACAACATGCTTGTGACAATAATAAGAGAGTTGCCTAACCCAGTGAACCCAGTGCCTTTGTTTCGATTTTGAAACTAAATATCCACCAAGGAATGATTCATCGTTTTCGCAATTTGTAATGTCTTCCTTTTGCTCCGTTTTTCTTTGCATTATTTTACAATCGTCATATATTCGGTGTATTTGTCTGTCATATTATTTGGTTGTTGATAGTGAGAACGGCACACATGCCTTTGCTTATGTTTCAACTGCTTATATGTACGAAAGGGTATTCCTTGAACCGAAAAAATTGTGAGAAGGGTGTAGGTAGATGAGTTGTGGAAACCTTTATTGGCTCCAAAATTCAAAAACTTCCTTCAAACATTTATAGAACTAAACAGAACCAATATATTTTTCTATCGTTGTAAATAACGTAAAACAAACGAAACTCTTTATCGTTTTGTGTTTGTATTTTTTCCGGAAAAGCTTCTGAATATGGCTGTTTAAATTGTTGAATACACTTTTGTTGAACTTTTGAGAAAACATAATAATCAATTGTCCTACGGCAAAATAACGATTAGAATCAAAAATCTTTTTATTGTAATTCAATTTAAAAACAAGGGAATAGCTAAGCAATACAAGCAACAATGATATTTTCGTATTTAACAAAGAAAATGTTCAACTGAATAAATTGGTACCTCGATTTTATTGAATTGAATTAAAAACTTTACGATAAAACAAGTTTTAATAAGTTGAGTCTCCAAAGCTAGGTATTTTTTGCAGATTTATCTCTGTTATATAAGTACAAGGCAGAGACTGCTAATGTTGTGTTTTCGCTAATATCACCAAAAACTGCTTCATAATTCCACACACCAATTATACCAGTTGACCAGAATATTATGACATGTTACGTGATTATTTTAAAAAGTCTATAACAAAATCTGTTACTTCATTATTTTCAACATCCAGTTTTTGCTTTATCTAGTTATTTAAAACAAAAGAAATTTCCTTCTTTTTTAAACGGTGTTTGTATTGCCGATTGAAATTTACGACGAACGATGCAAGCGATAGTGTTAGACAACTCATATTATATTCTGAACTCGTCACTCAGTATTGGATCCTATTAGCTTGTATTACTTTCTTATTTTGCTGATTGCGCTCAGGGATATAGAATGATCGAGCTGTAAACTTTCGTAAACGGTAAACGAAAATTTTTGGTCATGTGTAACGATGTTAAGTCTGTTACTTCTTTTGTTTCAATTATTGCTCAGTCTTTGTCACCAAATCGTTCACTTCTTTCAATTTACTAAATAGAAGGTGTCAGAACTCATCGCTCATTTTGTTCATATTTGTCTGTAAGGTAAAACCTCACCAATTTCAAATAGAATATCATTTCCACTGACAAAGCATGATAGAGTAGCATACTACCAATAACAATCGTATTGCTATACTTTACAGATTAAAGAAGAACACAGACCGCAAATGTTTCGCATTATATGAAAATATGACTTAGCCATATATTGATGTTCCCTATAACTCTATGTAAATTTTGCTATTAGGTATGGACTAAACAATTTATTGTCGAATTTCAGATTACTATCCGAAATTAAATGCCCATAAAATTAGTTCTAGCTGCTGGAATGATAAAATAAATCCTCTTTAATGTTTATCCACAAATTATTACTGTTGATGAGTGCTGGTGTAGAGGTAGATCCCATTTTGTACAATATGTCATTAAAAGTTTTAAAATAAACAAGTGAATCACAACTAAAATTAAACAAACAAACGAATTAAATTAATAGAATCAGATGATATGATATGCTGATGCTGGTGTTACATTACCGGTTGAGAGGGTAAAACTATTTGAAATATTACACTACTTAGCATTTTACATATATCCTTCATTCCATGTAAAACTGTTGCTGGAATTCTTGCTTCGAGTGGGGAAGAGATAATTCTTTTATTTCAAACCCAAATTGAACCTTTTCACAACCTTTTTCATGGCAGTATATAATTTTGTTTCGATGTAAGCGTAAATTTACTACGCCGCTGTTATGAATATTGATGTTTAACTACTGGTTGTAGAATTTCATACTGCTAGTGTAAAATGTAATATATGTCGGTTTATGCATAACAATACGGAACAGTTTTGGATTTAAGATTAAATGAAAGGATTTGTGGTGAATATAGGTCACGTTTGGTGTATGAAAATTAGATTCCAGTGAATTTTCAAAATCATTGCATAATTGTCACAAATTAAAGGGAATGTTCGTTTCGCAATTATGCAACAGTATGAACAGTAGGACTATGAAAATAACAATCGTTAATGAATACTTCAAAGAAATATATCTTAAGTTTCACCCTTTCAAGTCATTCCAATTGATGAATTCCAGCTTTTTTTGGATGTGGGGTAACGAATTCTTCGAGTATCTATGAGGAAGTGCGAACGATCCATGATCAAAATACTCAAAAGGGTATGGATCTTGTTGACGTTTTCACCACTTATTGTTAGCAAATTTTCTCTAGCTGAGTATAGCGCAGTTAGTTTTCAAGGGAAAACTTACCGAAACAACCGTATTCAGCTATTAGAACAAGGATGTTTATTAGTAGTTAAAGTATTAGTTAAAGTAGTAGGTAGAGTATTACGTCGTCCCTATACAATTGTTAAATGTTTCCTATGTGCATAATGAACACCAGCTGAATATCACCAGCTGATCTACTAACACACTTATTGTATGATAAACAATCAAAACACATTCTTAACAATGTGTTTACTTCATTCATACGTGTTATGTGCGCGCATAGATGACGTTAACGTAGAAATGCACTGTGTGTAGGTTGTCTTTGAATTATTTACAATACAAAGTGTTTTTGTTTGTACACCAGCTGGTGATATTCAGCTGGTGCTCATTCTGCACATAGGAAACTTTTAGCAATTTTATTTTCCAAAAGCGTAATTCTATTTTTTTCAAATTTTTAGTTTAATCAAACTAACAAATATATATTGTCTGGTTACACTTCGATACAAAATCTTTTACTTCTATTTCTAAAATTCTATTTCAGCAATGTGTACATTAAAATCGGTATACCTTAGTGGTCTGAATCTACCACCAAAAGTCCCAAAAAATCACATTTCAATTTTCCGAGAAAATCGATAAAATGTGAAAAAATTGAGGTTAAGTGCAAGCATTTTTCCGTTGTTCCACAAAAACCTGAGTTTTGCGAATATGTCATACACAACTCAATTTCATCAAAATAAAAAACCCGATGAAAGTTAAGTTCTAGAGGTGCTAGAAGTGCCAATCCCTAATACCAAAATCTAGGAACAATCATGTCACTTCCTCAAGTATGCCGAATGCAGCTCAGTTCAATAAGACACGAAAAAGTGATATAAATTGGTTAAAATTCACCCAGTATACATGAGAAAATACCGCACCCTTCATTCTACGGCCGACTAGCAGGATTGATACTTACTCTGACGGCTCTAGCTCATGATACAGTAGCTCATAATACAGAGAACCGATGTTCATCGACTTTTTTTTCTTCATTTACACTTTCAGCACCTGTCATTTGCTGCATCACAAATTACTTACAATTTTCAGGAGAATAGGTTTTCATTATATTTTGTTGCAAAAATATTAGAAAGTCGTTAAATTTTGTGTTTTTCCAAGCTATTTTGGACAAAAATAGGTGAAAACAATTGATAATTGGTCATAAACTCATGAAAAATCATTTGCATCCAATTTTCAATGATTTCATACAAGTTTGTCGAACCAACTCATCGAATATTTCGAACGTCAATTTATGCAGAGCAGCGATTTTTTAGAGTGTAATGGAATTTTCGACATGCAACAAACTTTTTCCTTTGCGATGCGATGGAAAGTTATCGCATGCTGCTTGTAAAATGTTCAGGATAGTCCAAAGATGTTTTTAAGCTAATCGAAATTATGAGAGAAGTTGAATCAATGAAATTAAATCTGAAATAAAATTTTGGTGCCTTCCACAAAAATTTGGTCATACGGACTTTCGATATGACGGTTTAAAGTCAAAAAATTTTTCGCGGAGGTAGATTTTTTCATGTAAAAAAATGTTTTTTCGGTTTTTAAATTGTTTTGGATACTTTTTAATAATGTATGTAGAGGTAAAAATAAATTTTCACGAAAATTTTTCGAAACTCAGGTTTTGGTGGAACAACGAAAAAATGCTTGCACTTAACCTCAATTTTTTTCACATTTTATGGATTTTCTCGGAAAATTGAAATGGGATTTTTTGGGATCTTTTGGGACTTTTGGTGGTAGATTCAGACCACTAAGGTATACCGATTTCAATGTACACATTGCTAAAATAGAATTTTGCAAGGTTGGTCGATAGTTTTCTCTAACCAAGTGGCTCATGATCTCACTAGTGTTTCGGTCTTGTTGGCTACATGAAATATGGAAGGATAATATGGGAACGAAGTTGAAAAAAAGAATAGAGTTTATCGTAATATTTTTCATGCCTTGGGCAAAAATTACGGAATTTTTCTCGTAATTTGGGCCCTCGGCATGTATACGTAAATAACTATTCTGTTAAATGTTTTTTTACTGGCTACGCCGATGTTGTCTTTTTTCACTTATTTTAAATCAAGAAAATATTCGCAATGCAAATATTTTTACAGAAAAATTTCATAAAACAATGCAACTTATGCTTCAATATTATTTTCCATAGCTATTGCAGACATGGGTCAAACCATATCTGATGAAAAATTGAATTCTACTTTACTGGAGGACGATGATGAGGCTGGATACACCCCATACAACAAACGTCCCGAAACATTCATCGTACCAGTGTTGTTTGCATTCATTTATATAGTCGGTGTCTTAGGAAACGGAACGTTGGTTATCATATTTTTAAGGCACCGTTCTATGCGAAACATCCCAAATACGTAAGTATTATATTGAAATGGATGAATTATTTCTTTTTTAAACATGTCATGTTAGCGGATGACAGAATGTAATAAATTTTTTATGTTTCCGATTTATTTTACGTGTAAACTCTGTGTGGTTTTTCCAAAACAATTTTCAATGTTGTGGTATTTCAATTGAAATTTCCACGAATTTTTCAAAGCTTTTGAATCTTTGGAAAATCAATTACGAAACAAAAGAATTTACTTGTGTTATTTGTAATTAAGAAAAATGGGCAGCAAAGGTTATAGTATGGGTCCTTTGCAATTTCGTTCTTTTAGTTCGAAGGTTTTTACAAGTAAAAGATTTGATTTTCGAAAGTCAAATGGAACTACTGAACTGTAGATTTCTGAGAACTCATAGGTTTAGTATCTTGGAGCGAGCATTCCACGCACTGACAGAAAAGAGATTATTTTTTGCATGTATGTACACTGATAAAAAATGCACAGCAGACTATAAACAATTGAAGTCCTAGACCCAAGCTTATATTTAAAGTTTTATCGTTACCGTCAATGTATTTTTCAGTGAATGTCTTTTGTCTACAGAGTAAGAGACCAGATAGTTTGTTTTCTCTATCAAATGTAGGATTGAATCGAGAAAAAGGACAATTCCCATCAATACCTGAAATTAATTATTCTCAAACACAGATATTTTCCGGCTCATCAAACACGAAAAAAGAAATTACTTACTCATCTGTGTGTGTGCCGTCTAGACATTCTATCTACACAAGGTATCTTGACTATTATTATTCAACGCTTTTCTGCAATTATTCAATTTTGTTATACATCCCAATTTCATTTTATTTAAAATACGTGCTTAGGCAGTCAACTTGAACGTTGAAATTGACAGCTCGAAGGGTGAGTTTGCCTATGGAGCATACAAGCATCAAGCGTGTCAAGAAATCAACACGTTAAAGTAGCAAAAATGAGTTCAGAACAACAGCTTTGAGAAAAAAAAATCGAAAAAAAGGAAATACTAAGTTGCTTTGTAGAGAGAGGCTATGCAATACTTTCCAATCCGAATCAATATTTTCAATTATCTTCATCGTATTTACATGTACCAGAAATTACATTTTTTTGGGTTCTTCACGGTTATTAAAAGTTAAATTGAAATTCCTAAAATGTTTACTCCTTGTCTTCATTTGTTTCCGAAAATGCTGGGCATATTTTTCATGTTCTTCATTTGTTATAAGGTTGACTTTTCACCCCTTTTCACATTTATTTTATGCGAAAAACGAAATTCCATATTAATTGAATAATTTGCGCCATAAACTCGCACCGTTCGCATTTAATTTTATAAAAACAAAACGTTGAGTTATTAGAAACATTTATTTTAAGTAAATTTGGAAAATTTTGATTCGCTTCAGTTTGTGTACATATCTCTCATATTCCCATAACATGTTATGGTTTACAAGTTTACCTCAGCACCATTTAGTATGTTTGTTTGTTTGTTCTGATAAATTTTCTCTATAACAGCGAATTTAATTCACGATGGTTACTATTGACTGTATATGTATAATAGAAAGCAAGCACAAATTCTCCTTTTCTTCTGCATTGTTCGTTTCAATCCTAGGGGATTAAAGCCAATATGATTCATGTCTGTGTTGCGGTAAGTCTAAGCGTATTGTGGAAGCCACTGAAGATAACGTTGATTGTTTCATGTCGACTTGCAATTCTTTATTTATTTCATAAATGTGTTTAGAACTCATATATTTTTGGACACTTTTGTGGAAAATTCTGAAATACTCAAGCACCGTCGCTCGGCTTTCAAAATGTAAAACCACTCCAGTAAGAAAACTTACATTTGAAAAAAAAATAAGAAAATTACAGGTAGTAGCGAATTAAGTAATAGTACATTGAATGACAAGGGGCGAAAGTAAAAAAATTCAACCGTGTGCGAGAGTTGGAGCCCGCGCCGAAGGCAAGGGCTCTAATCGCACAGGTTGAATTTTTTTACTTTTGCCCCGAGTCGTTCATACTATTTTTTTTGATACCAACATTGAAAATTGATACGTATCGCAAACATCGCAACAAAATGTTGAAATAAAAAGGCATTTAGCCAGAAAATGCGGGGGTCCAGGGGGCGGCAGCCCCCTGGTATATGAAAAATTTAATAATTTAGCCATCACAACAATAACACACACAAAAATTAAGATATAACTAACAAATCATTCAGTAACAAAAAGTATCAACTTTGTATGCTAATTTCAATAAGAACACTGGCGCACAGTGTTTTACAATTTTGATCAAAGTATTCTGCATAATATGAGCGGATTTTGTTGACAACTCGACTCATTTCTCTCATTTTCTGTGACGTCAGTCACTTTCGCTGTTCGTTCAGTTGCGTTCGCTCTTCGGTAAGTACTTTCTCCCCGTGGGATGCATTTTTTTACTTTCGCCCCTCATATGCGGGGCGAAAGTATCATTTTTCAATGTTGGTATCAAAAAAAAGATTTTGTTTGAGGCTAAAAACTTTGAACAAAAGAAGTAGCAGATTCGATAAGCTTTGCATTTCTAGAGGTGTGCGCCGATCTTAAAATAGTCGGCGGCGGTGCGCCGACTGGTAAGGGATCGGCGGTGGCGCGCCGACAGAAATTTATAGTCGGCTGCGGTGCGCCGATCGGCGCGCTGATAAATTTACAAAAAATCTAAACTTTCGAAAATAATGCAAAACCATTTGAAAAAGCGTGCGTAATCCTTTTTCCGAACACTGAATTCTTACTATCTTGCGATCTGAAGTATCAACCACATATACAAGGGGAATCAACTGAGACGTATCTCATTTTTTATATTTTGAATGTACAATCACTGACCTATTATTTTAAAAACATCTAATTTAATGAATCCAAGAATGATTAGTGAGTTTGTGTAAATGACATATAAGCTATAAGTCAACTTATAAGTTGGAAATTTTAAGTCACATCTTCATACTAGATGTTCTGCAGGTTTCTTATTTTCAACTTATAATTTATGTCATTTACGCAAACTTACTACTATTATCTTTCGATTTATGCAATAACCGTTCCCGTTGCCTTTAGTCCATCTTCGATGTAGGAGTGAGTTCGTAGTAGAAGGTTTTCGCAAATAAGAGATTTAGATAAACTTAAATTTATAAGTAATAAGTGTATAGAATACGCCAAAATGATTTGTTTCCCAAATTTTTTACATAAATCAGCTAAAAATTGAAAATAAAGATACCAGTGTCTCGTCTTTTGACGAAAAAACTTGAAACCGGAAAGATTTTCCACTTTATAAATTCCTGAAACATGTGATTTGCCACTTTACAATTACAGTAGTGTTCACTCAGTTTTGACTGATTCACTGTATTTTGTTCTCTTTCTTCTTTCTCTTATCTGCATCAACAGACAATAAAATAAACTTCGTCTGCCGTCTGCCGCGCTCCATTCCATTGCACAAAAAATAGAGTAATGTACCCAAGGGTTCACGTTAAGTGAGGATACAGAAAATACAAATGCTGTTTCGACTTCGGGTATCGATGGCGGTCCCAGGCCAGCGTGATCTGATCATCCTTAGTTGTATCCGTCGATACCCTTCCCAAGACAGCAGCAAACTTTTTCTTCGGACTAGTATTTAAAAATTTGCATAAAACACTTGCCATCTACTGATGGAAATACGATACGTTATAGAAAGCTACTTCGAAGATAACCCTGTCGTAGCATCAGAAACAAAATCACCGTCGTACAGTGCAAGTAAGAAGAAAAACCCAAAGTTCCAACAAAAAAAATTAACAAAAAACTCCTTTCTACGCATATAGAAACCTGACTTATAAATTAAGACGCGCCGAAAAATTAGCAAAAAATCAGCGGCGCGCCGGCGTAAAATCGGCGGTGCACACCTCTAGGCATTTCTAAGTCTCAATTTTTACTTTTTGCAAAACAGAATATATTAGTTGAATGATTTTCGTTGTTAAGCTAATTGTATATACGTAAGAACGAAACACAGGAATCTCACTCTACATTTGGACTCCTTATTAAGGAATTAAGGAGGTTTTAGCACAAAAATAAGGAGAAATAAGGAAATTGTTAGTTGAAATTAAGGAAAAATGAGGAGAAATTTTTCAATAAAAATCGAAATTATTCTAAGATACAGCAATTAACATCGGAAGTCCGCCTCAACTTTAAAATAAAACGCATTATTGTTTATTTTGACGTATCGTTTTTGTTGTATCGTAAAATTCACTTTTATCACGTTGAAAATTTGAATATTTTAGGGAGAGACTATTGGCACCGAGTGCCAATAGTCTCTTTATAATACTGTGACTAATGGCACCGGGTGCCAATAGTCTCTTTATTATACTGTGGCTAATGGCACCGGGTGCCAATAGTCTCTTTATTATACTAATGCTAATCGCACCCGGTACCATTAGCCACAGTATTATAAAGAGACTATTGGCACCCGGTGCCATTAGCCACAGTATTATAAAGAGACTATTGGCACCCGGAAAAATTAAAATTTAATAATACAAAATCCGGATATTTTGAAAATTCAACTTGTTTTGTACACAATCTTAAAGAATTAATATTTTTACTAAATGTAGTGTAAAGGCGGATTGTTCGATCCTGAGAAATTCACCGTTTTATGAAATGTAACGTAAAGGTAGTTTGTTTGAAATGCGTTTTGTAGAATACTAGGGAATTCATCCTTCTACGAAATCAAACTGTAAGCAGTTTTGTTGGATCATAGGGAATTCGTCCTTTTACGAAATTTAACGTAGAGGCGGATTGTTCGATCCTGCTGAGGAATTCATCCTTTTACGAAATGTAACGTAAAGTTATCGAACAATCCGCCTTTACGTTACATTTCCCAATAGGATAAATTCCCTAAGATCGAACAAACTACCTTTACGTTACATTTCCAAAAAGGATGAATTCCTCAGGATCGAGCAATCCGTCTTTACGTTAAATTTCGTATAAGGGCGAATTCCCTAAGATCGAGCAAACTCCCTTTACGTTGTATTTCGTAAAAGGATGAATTCCCTAAGATCGAACAAACTCCCTTTACGTTATATTTCGTAAAAAGATGAATTCCTTAGGATCAAAAAATCCACCTTTACATTTTCCAGAAGGATGAATTCCCTAATTCGTGAACTTCGTAAGGCAGTTAAAGGTAAGATAAAAGAATGTTTTGACAATTACGTGAAAGATTGTGAGGAAAAAATGAAGTTCAATACGAAATGCTTTTTTTCCTTCACTAAATCATTAATGAAGACGAATTCGTTGCCTGGAGGTATGAAATATATGAGCGAAGAGGCATTCGATAGGCCATCTATTTGCAATTTGTTTGCTAAGTTCTTTAACTCAGTGTACAATCCGATTCTTGAGCCTGGTATCGAAGAAGTTATGGATCCTTTTCTTCACCAAGAAGGTGTTCTCTCGGCCGCACCTGATATGTCTTTTACTGCTGAAGAAGTTGAGACTGTGATTAAGGGTTTTGATAAGAACAAAGTCTCGAGCCCAGATGGGATCCCAATGCTGTTCTTCATGCAATTATCACTTTCGCTTAAGCTGCCTCTTTCTATCCTTTTCAATAAGTCGATTAGAGCCATGTCATTCCCTTCTGGTTGGAAGGTAAGCTTTGTTTCTCCCATTTTTAAAGATGGGGATAAAGGTGATGTGAGCAACTACAGACCAGTAAGCATATTGTGTGTAGTGTCTAAGATATTTGAGAGGCTCGTTTTCAACAAGCTTTTTGAGGTGGTTAAAGGTAATATTCATGGCTCACAGCACGGTTTCTACAGGAAACAGACCAATCTGATGGAATACGTCTCGACGGTTGCAGATGCTATTGTCAATGGAGGTCAAGTAGATACGGTCTACACGGATTTTGCTAAGGCCTTTGACAAAGTTGATCACGCGATTCTTCTTCGTAAGCTGAGCAATTTTGGAGTATCACCTGGGATGATAACGTGGTTTTCATCATATCTACGTGACCGAACTCAAGTAGTCGTCATTGGCGGTTGTAAGTCAAACGAGTTTTCTCCTACGTCAGGTGTTCCACAAGGCTCTATCCTCGGTCCTTTGCTGTTTATTATGTTTATCAATGATTTGTTAACATCGTTGTCAGCATGTTCAGGATTTGCAGATGACCTTAAACTGTTCAAATCTATTAGCTCGTCTTATGGCTGCCAACTACTTCAAGATGATCTGGGAACTGTTGTGGATTGGTGCAGGAGGAACAACATGGGTTTGAACGTTAAGAAGCAGAGCCTTTTATAAGCATTTTTGACTGGGGTGGAAATTATTTTAGGGGCCCTATTTTTTAGCCGTTTTAGACGCTTCGAATTTTAAGCTGGTTGCTACGTGAAATATTTAGATTTTGAAAAACATGAAAATTGTGCTTTTAAGCGCTGAAGGCGAAATTTTTCCATCATATGCGTGGTCATACTAAATTGATAAAAATTGACATTTATCTACCTAGGTGAAATAATAGCAGTGAAAAAGTGCTATTGTTTCGCCGTCGGTAGATAAAATAGCGTATTCACCTCTGTCCACATGTTTGTTTAGACACATTATAACATTCGCCTTCGGCTCATGCAATAACTCCCCAAGTGTCTAAGCAAACATGTGGACAAAGGTGAATAATCTACTATTAAGAATGATATAGGCTTCTTCCAAGCAACGGTTAAGCCGAACAAAATGAACAGAACACGAACCGATGCCACCCATAGAACCATAACCACAACTTATTTTTCTTTGTTATTTTGACAATTACATTGTTAATAGTGTTGAGGTTATGGCTCTATGGATGACGGTTTGACATTTCATTTCAACTTGGAAAAAACCTATCGCCAAAACTTCAAACAATTTCGGTGAAAATCGGGTACAATGGTTCGGCGATCCGGGCTCGTTTGAATCGTCTTTCAATTCTAAGAAATAGGTATTTTTTACTTTGTGTGTTAGTTTCCCATTTTCAGAGTGAACACATGAAAAGTAGTAACATGTCAAGGGGTCGCGAAAACAGTTTCTTCGTGATAGCTCGAGATAGAAATGTTTCTAAAAGTTGAAATGTTGTAGGAACATAGGCCACTAGTAAACCTTCATTAAAAGTATAATCATTGGTAAGCGCCGCAGCCCGTTCTAGACTTATGACTCAAAATATGGTAAACGTTTGGACATTCCTGCTGGCTTATAACAGCGCTTATCCATGGAAGTGTAGCTCGACTTAGCCTCTTTCGTTTCATGTATAATACACCCCAAATAAATTGTGGTGCAAGTCAAAAATGTAGTCGAAGTAAAATTTCTGCCCAGTAGACTGAACTATTTTACAAGACAGCTGAATATTACGTTGCGCATATATGTACATTTTACATATTGACCACATTATGTGCAGCTAAGATACATTGTACTGCTATGTTAACAATTGTACTTGTCCCGGATTTGTACAGCATATCAGTACATTTTTCGTGGTAGTTGAACTGCTGTACTGTTAAACAGTACTATTGTCTATTGAGCTATACTATGTACAAGATAGATTAGAATGATGCCCTGCTCAGAGGGAGCTGCCTAATTCCTAATAAAAAAAACACTCATCTCCACTTAGTAATGCACTCTATTTTTATTGAATGAACTTATTCAAAGGTTAGCGTACGGTTAGCATGTATCATAGGATCGTGTACAGTGATAGCTTTCTCTCGAATTAAGCCTCTAAACATTTGCTCTGGGTCGTGCAATGCACTCGGCCAAGAAAATTTAGCGATCACCTTTAACCCATCGTCTGACACATCAAATGTAATTGACTTGCTGCCAGTGAAGATACTGATTGCCACGCAGACCAAGTTGCTTTTCAGTTGATGGTCAGTGTATACCCATGTTCTGTATGGGGGATTAAAAATGCTCGCACCAACAACTGGTACTGCATTGTTTGAACGGAATCGCTTTGTCGATGATGGAGGAGCATAAGAGCCCAGCTCTGCAATCTAGTTAAATACCTTTTCGTCCTTAGTTTCAGGAACAACACCACTTGGTATCCCTTTGATGCCTCCCTCCGAAACTGAAACAAACAAATCATTGTGAAACAAGGCATCAGAACAGTCGGAGCGTTTGCTGCGACTTAGCCCCGTACAACCCGTAATCCTATTTCGTCCGTAGCCCTAATAAGCCCGGAACCCTAATACGTCTACAACCCTCTAATGCGTCTGTTACCAAAATGCAAGTCAAGTTGGGCATTGTCAAATTTACTGAAACTGATCATTTTTAAAATTGCGCATAGCGCAATTACGAAAGCCCGTACGAAGTACCTTTCAAATAAAACCAACAATTTCCGACATTATTTTAGAAACCCAAAATTTTTTGCCAACTTTCCATTGGGTATTCAATTACCTCTCAAATGAAACAAAAACTAGCAAAATCGGTTGAGATTTACTCGATTTATGTGCAAAAAGCACTTAGGGCCTAGTAGCGGCCTTAGTGCAAGGGCCCAAATTTGAAGCTTTTTTTGCCATCATTCTATTCGGCATTCAATTATCTCTCAAATGAAACAAAAACTAGCAAAATCGGATGAGATTTACTCGATTTATGTGCAAAAAACACTTAGGGCCGAGTAGCGGCCTTAGTCCAAGGGCCCAAATTTGAAACTTTTTTTGCCATCATTCTATTCGGCATTCAATTATCTCTCAAATGAAACAAAAACTAGCAAAATCGGATGAGATTTACTCGATTTATGTGCAAAAAACACTTAGGGCCGAGTAGCGGCCTTAGTCCAATGGCCCAAATTTGTAACTTTTTTCGCCACGTTCTTTTCGGTATTCAATTACCTTCCATAAAAAACTAAAACTAGCAAAATCGGATGAGATTTACTCGATTTATGTGCAAAAAACACTTAGGGCCGAGTAGCGGCCTTAGTCCAAGGGCCCAAATTTGAACACTTTTTTCGCCACGTTATTTTCGGTATTCAATTATCTCTCAAATGGAACAAAATCTAGCAAAATCGGATGAGATTTACTCGATTTATGTGCAAAAAACACTTAGGGCCGAGTAACGACCTTTGAGCCCTCCCAATAAGCCCACGTTGCATCTTACCCAAAAACAATGTTCAGCAACTTTGTTCTACTCGTCAATACCTTTCATTTGATATATTACAAGCAGCTATTGCGTGCGTATTTCGGTAGATATCGTCGAAAGACTGAAAAACACCTATAGGGCCCTAGCTCTGGAGGGGCCGACCCTACCATGCCCATTTTCGAACTTGACCTTACTTTTGTCGATACCAATCGGGGAAAAAAAGAATTTTGAAAAAAGGTTGTGATTTACTCAAGCTATAGGGGTCACGGACGGACGGACGGACGGACGGACGGACGGACGGACGGACATTTTTTTTATTGCGGATTCGTCATCTATGAACATAACCAAATGCTTTGTTCTTACTGTCTGCTTCCAATTCGACGTGTTACAAACGGCATATTAATCTTATAAGCCCCCAGTACTTCGTACGGGGCTAAAAACAGTGCTTTGTAACCTTACCGAACTCTCCGTACCGGGCTTTTGTTTTTCTGAAATGAGTGCCGAAAACTTGGGCTGAAAAATCATGGAACATGTCAACTTGGATTCAACTTGGATTCAATTTACTTTGCTTTTTTCAGATCACTGTATTGTGACGTTTCAAATCGGTCGCTGTTTTTTCAAGACTTATTTCAACGGTTCTCCTTTTTAGCCCCGTACGAAGTACTGGGGGCTTATAAGATTAATATGCCGTTTGTAACACGTCGAATTGGAAGCAGACAGTAAGGGCAAAGCATTTGGTTATGTTCATAGATAACGAATCCGCAATAAACAAGGCATCAGAACAGTCGGAGCGTTTGCTGCGACTTAGCCCCGTACGACCCGTAATCCTATTTCGTCCGTAACCATAATACGTCCGTAGCCGTAATACGCCCGGAACCCTAATACGTCTACAACCCTCTAATGCGTCTGTTACCAAAATGCAAGTCAAGTTGGGCATGGTCAAATTTACTGAAAGTGTTCATTTTTAAAATTGCGCACAGCGCAATTACGAAAGCCCGTACGAAGTACCTGTCAAATAAAACCAACAATTCACGACATTATTTTAGAAACCCAAAATTTTTTGCCAACTTTCCATTGGGTATTCAATTACCTCTCAAACGAAACAAAAATTAGCAAAATCGGATAATATTTACTCGATTTATGTGCAAAAAACACTTAGGGCCGAGTAGCGGCCTTAGTCCAAGGGCCCAAATTTGAAACTTTTTTTGCCATCATTCTATTCGGCATTCAATTATCTCTCAAATGGAACAAAATCTAGCAAAATCGGATGAGATTTGCTCGATTTATGTGCAAAAAACACTTAGGGCCGAGTAGCGGCCTTAGTCCAAGTGCCCAAATTTAAAACTTTTTTCGCCACCATTCTATTCGGCATTCAATTATCTCTCAAATGGAACAAAAACTAGCAAAATCGGATGAGATTTACTCGATTTATGTGCAAAAAACACTTAGGGCCGAGTAGCGGCCTTAGTCCAAGGGACCAAATTTGAAACTTTTTTCGCCATCATTCTTTTCGGTATTCAATTATCTCTCAAACGAAACAAAAATTAGCAAAATCGGATGAGATTTACTCGATTTATGTGCAAGAAACACTGAGGGCCGAGTAGCGGCCTTAGTCCAAGAGACCAAATTTGAAACTTTTTTTGCCATCATTCTATTCGGCATTCAATTATCTCTCAAATGAAACAAAAACTAGCAAAATCGGATGAGATTTACTCGATTTATGTGCAAAAAACACTTAGGGCCGAGTAACGACCTTTGAGCCCTCCCAACAAGCCCGGGTTGCATCTTACCCAAAAACAATGTTCAGCAACTTTGTTCTACTCGTCAATACCTTTCATTTGATATATCACAAGCAGCTATTGCGTGCGTATTGCATGCGTCCGTCCGTCCGTCCGTCTGTGACCCCTCTAGCTTGAGCAAATCACAACCTTTTTTCAAAATTCTTTTTTTTCCCGATTGGTATCGACAAAAGTAAGGTCAAGTTCGAAAATGGGCATGGTAGGGTCGGCCCTTCCAGAGCTAGGGCCCTATAGGTGTTTTTCAGTCTTTCGACGATATCTACCGAAATACGCACGCAATAGCTGCTTGTGATATATCAAATGAAAGGTATTGACGAGTAGAACAAAGTTGCTGAACATTGTTTTTGGGTAAGATGCAACGAGAGCTTATTGGGAGGGCTCAAAGGTCGTTACTCGGCCCTAAGTGTTTTTTGCACATAAATCGAGTAAATCTCATCCGATTTTGCTAGATTTAGTTTTTTATGGAAGGTAATTGAATACCGAAAATAACGTGGCGAAAAAAGTTTCAAATTTGGGCCCTTGGACTAAGGCCGCTACTCGGCCCTAAGTGTTTTTTGCACATAAATCGAGTAAATCTCATCCGATTTTGCTAGGTTTTTTTTTTCATTTGAGAGATAATTGAATGCCGAATAGAATGATGGCAAAAAATGTTTCAAATTTGGGCCATTGGACTAAGGCCGCTACTCGGCCCTAAGTGTTTTTTGCACATAAATCGAGTAAATATTATCCGATTTTGTTAGATTTAGTTTTTTATGGAAGGTAATTGAATACCGAAAATAACGTGGCGAAAAATGTTTCAAATTTGGGCCATTGGACTAAGGCCGCTACTCGGCCCTAAGTGTTTTTTGCACATAAATCGAGTAAATCTCATCCGATTTTGCTAGATTTTGTTTCATTTGAGAGATAATTGAATGCCGAATAGAATGATGGCAAAAAAAGTTTCAAATTTGGGCCCTTGGACTAAGGCCGCTACTCGGCCCTTAGTGTTTTTGCACATACATCGAGTAAATCTCATCCGATTTTGCTAGATTTAGTTTTTTATGGAAGGTAATTGAATACCGAAAATAACGTGGCGAAAAATGTTTCAAATTTGGGCCATTGGACTAAGGCCGCTACTCGGCCCTAAGTGTTTTTTGCACATAAATCGAGTAAATCTCATCCGATTTTGCTAGATTTTGTTTCATTTGAGAGATAATTGAATGCCGAATAGAATGATGGCAAAAAAAGTTTCAAATTTGGGCCCTTGGACTAAGGCCGCTACTCGGCCCTTTGTGTTTTTGCACATAAATCGAGTAAATCTCATCCGATTTTGCTAGATTTAGTTTTTTATGGAAGGGAATTGAATACCGAAAAAAAAGCGTGGCGAAAAAAGTTTCAAATTTGGGCCCTTGGACTAAGGCCGCTACTCGGCCCTTAGTGTTTTTTGCACATAAATAGAGTAAATCTCATCCGATTTTGCTAGTTTTTGTTTCATTTGAGAGATAATTGAATACCCAATAGAAAGTTGGCAAAAAATTTTGGGTTTCTAAAATAATATCGTAAATTGTTGGTTTTATTTGAGAGGTACTTCGTACGGGCTTTCGTAATTGCGCTATGCGCAATTTTAAAAATGAACACTTTCGGTAAATTTGACCGTGCCCAACTTGACTTGCATTTTGGTAACGGACGCATTAGCGGGTTGTAGACGTATTAGGGTTCCGGGCGTATTATGGCTACGGACGTATTATGGTTACGGACGAAATAGGATTACGGGTCGTACAGGGCTAAGTCGCAGCAAACGCTCCGACTGTTCTGATGCCTTGTTTGTTTGCTGTTTAAGTGTGTAGATGTTGTCGTTGCATCTTGAGCAGATCTGTTCAACCGCTGTTTCTCTGAATTGTTTGAATGTGAGTTTTTTTTTGGAAAATGTTGATGCATGAATTTTTGCTTGTGTTTTGTTTGGTTATTTTCACAGCAGTTTCCTTTTTGATCTATGACTTTCCATCAGAAGATGGCATTTGTTTGTTAAATCATTCGAAAACTAGTTCAACGGAATGATTTACTACTGTCTCGTGGAACGGACCAGCGGAAACGACTGAAGATGGTTAGACCACGGTAACCTCTGACCGCCACTGGTTCCGGAGGTCGAAACAGAGATATTCGTCTAAGATATGCTTTACGCACACCCTGGGATAGGGAAGAGCCAAGCTCTGTTCGTTAAAATTTTTTATAATTTTTCTTTCGCTTTTAGAATTTTTGATAGGCATTTCAGTTAGTAGTTGTCCTCGTCCCGAGCTTTATGTATGTGTTTACAGCCCGTTGCAATAACCGTAACGTAAAAAAAGCTTGGATTCAACTTGGATTCATTTTACTTTGATCCGCACGAATGTTTTTGTAATTGCACGGACGGCAATTCTAAACATTTACTCTATACTTCCGACTTGTTGTTTCCATGGACAGTTGCCAATTTGCAACTTAAAAAACTCTCAACATTTACTCTATACTTCCGACTTGTTGTTTCCATGGACAGTTGCCAATTTGCAACTTAAAAAAACTCTCGATAAAGAATTTGTCGCACGGATATTTGCAAAATATCTGCACGCATCCATAATATGGTGACTGTTCATTTGTATATTTCATTTTACTAATAAATTTTAGTTGTAAGTCTATACTACTGTTACGTTACACATTTGTACTTGTCCCGCATAAAAGAAATGTTCAGCAGTGCTGAATATATTTTTTTGGGTGTAATTTTCAGTAAGAAATCAAACAAAGAGAATGTGAGCAATATCTGCTTAGCATTAAGAGACGCCTTAATTAAGTATTATCAAAAGCTCCCTGTGTAACTAACTCGAAGGGTGATGTTTGGACAAAGTTCATAAATTATCAGAGTTCATCGTTGCTCGCACAACTTTACAATTACAGCCTAAATTAACTTTAATCAAATCAACAAACATTTATACTCAGCATCCGTGCGTTCCAGCTGTTTGCTAATCCACAAAATATCCATTGATGTACTGTAACCCTAAACAGAAACCTGAAACGAAATCCCTTATGACTTCTACAGTAACAGTATTTTAATTTTATTTTCTCGGATATTATATCTCTCTATCCACTCATTTACCGTGAAACATTCATCTTATAATATCGACACGAACAGAATTTTCCATACAAGTTTTTGTAAGCTTTTTTTTCGTTGCGAATTACATTGACGTTGTTAAACGTGAAATTGGTTTTCTGTTGAAGCCATATGCTTCAACTTGTTGGGTTTTTTGAAAATATTAATTTCTGATGTTATCTCAATACGGAGGACTGAGCGCAATTCATTGGCGAAATTAGGAATTTTTTTTTTTTTAATGTAGCCCCGACAACCGAAGAAAAATAATATAAAAAAATTGTGGGAAGATGTGGAAATGAGACTCCTATTGCTGAAGGACTATGCATAATTTTTATAAATTAATTTTCTTGTCATAAATTCGATTAAATATGTTGATGAAGAGACACAAAACCTCCATAGCATGTTAAAAATTTTCTGTCACTAATCCGTTTGGATGACAATTTTTCTGACACGTGAAATAAACAAATCAAAAATTCTTTCGAAATTACCTGGTAAATGTGATTCGTATTTTTGTATATACACTGCTTGGATTGCGCAGTAATTTTTGCTTGTTCCTTTTACTAATTACGATCGTTTTTTGATTTGATACCTATCTCCACAGACTTCTTATTTTGCAATAACGGTGTAAAGTGATCCGACAACACAAGGTTTATGGGGATAACTATGCTAAGCATTTACCATCCATAAGATTTACTTTGAGATATTGCTGTAAAATTCCATTATAAAATTCAAAAAATTTTCTCCTTCTTCGCATTATTTCAGCTACATTTTCTCGTTAGCGTTGGCTGATTTGCTGGTAATATTGGTGTGTGTGCCGACGTCTGGAGTTATTTATACCTTTGAAGAGTGGATATGGGGTGAAACAATGTGCAGAATAACTGAATTTGGCAAAGATGTCTTTTACGGTGTTTCGGTTTTCACTTTAACAGCTTTAGCCGCAGAACGATATTGTGCCATCGTTAATCCATTAAGGAAATTGCAGGTATGTTAACTTAATGAAATTATTGGGCAGAGAGAAGCGCTGTTAGATCGCTTTGATGTTTGTAGTTTAAAAATTCCATTATTGTTCTTTGTCATATTTTTTGAGGATTTAGCTTCAAAAACCTGAGCAAGACTATGAAAAAAAAACTTTTTTGAATATCGTCCCCTGTTAATTCGAAAAATAGTCAGAGCTCTTGTGTGAAAGCAGTTAATGCCGTAGTGGCTTTCACGTCTGCTTACCATTACTAAATTGAGCTGGTATCGCGAGCTTTCGAAAATCCACTGCATACAGAGAAAAAACCGATTGCCAGATTTGCAAACCTGAATCGGTTCATTATTATTGTGTGCGAGACAACAGGGCTTATTATTAGGACTTTCAGTTCTCAAAATTCTCAAAATTCTTAAATAATTCTAAAATTTCTCAAAATTCTTAAAAATTCCCAATAATAAGCCCTGGTGCGAGAGTTGATCCGATTCAACATTGCCTGCACAACAACCAAATATTCGATTAACACAAGAGCTCTGTCTATAAAGGTTTTGAAATCAGTAATGGAATAATTCATGCATGAAGTGATGTTGTCCATTGTAACCAATTGTAATCAACTAATCAACATTGTGTTTGTTTTCGCGTTCAATCACCGTAAATTGATTTTTCATATAGACGAAACCATTAACGGTTATCACTGCAATATTGATCTGGGTCTTGGCCGTTGTATGTGCAACACCAGCCGCCATTGTTTCGAATTTGGTTGATTTACCGGTGAAGAATAGAACAACGAATTGGACTATTGTGACGTGTCAACCGTATGGTGATCCCTTACAGGAATCTACGCCGATTTATGCAAAGTATGTATACATTTACTTATCATTTTACAAACAAAGGGCAAGCATATTTCACAACGTAATCAGTGAATCTATTACTTCACTTGTTGCAATTTTTTCCATCGACATATTTTACTTCATTTGTTGTGACACACATTTTGCTATAATGTACGACTATCCAGAAATTATCGTTGTCGATAACAGATAACTAGTCGCATCTAGTCATTCGAATTTACCTAATCTAATTTCCTTGTTTCTTCTAATTTATATTTATTGCTTTCAACCAGATTCGAAAAGATTTATTGTGCGTAGGTGTGCAGTTCAGTTATAACCATAAATGTGATAATATGAATAGGAATAATGAAAATTTATTTAAAAGCACTACAACTTTGAAACGAGTATATTCCATTTCGAAGTTCCTGAAATTACGTGATTGTCACAAAGCACTTGATATATGGCATTATCACATGAGTTTCACATGAATTTTCTTCAGTCAAAACTCAAGAGTGTGTTATATTATACAACATCTACACCATCTACACCCTACACACCAACTCACTTACGTACAAACAAATTTCATGAGATGTTGAAGTTTGACAATATTATTCAGCGCTTAGGAGATGTATTATTTCAGAGAATTTTGAACTTTTTTAATTCAAATACAAAAGCCCCCATTTAATCGAAACTCCTCTGAATTTGATTCGAAATTGTACATCCATATCATCCTCTCAACCGTTTCTCCAACCCAACCACCGATTAAATCAGTGTTGGAAAATAGTTCTTTACTAATGAAATTTCAATTTTCAAACTTAGGTTACACGTACACCCTTTGGACGAATACCCCTTCCCTTGCCGGGAACCGCATCAGTTCTTGTCCTCATTTAGAGAAACGTTTTCTTCATGCTGACGGAATGTATGGGTAGCCAGACTGTATATTCCACGACTTCTTGAAAACGAAAATTTATTTCGCGCTGCTGTTATCAAAAGATATATCTCGGTTTTCTACGAACAAGTTACATCCTTACGGTCTACTCTAACTTTTCGACAATAAATTTTAACTTGTACGACAATTTTCCAAACACCCTTGGATGACTGCATAAATCTGCATAACCTTTGTATGACGCTGATAGCATTCTCATTCCAAAGGCGGTTTATTTATTAAATACAGCAAATTCACGCGACAACGATGCAATTCATTGCTAAGGATGAAATTTATGCTGCTCATTATAAGTTATTTAGATGAAATCTCAAAGACTGTAAGAAATATTTATATTATTCGCGACCTACTCTAATTTATCACTGTTAACATTATCTTATAGTGCTCAGTGAAGTTAATACCATGAATAATACGAGCACAAAATACATAACATCATCATCCGTATCATCATCCATGTTATGTGCATGAAATATTGATACTTTTTCCGGTATAATATTTTATGCATCCATACGGATATATCTCAATTTTTCTATTCGAATTCATGCATAATGTCCATATTAGTATGAATAGCCACGAGATCGTTTACCAGAAGAAGAAAATATGTTTGTGGTATGTAAAGCTATTCGAGTGTGTAGGAGTATTTATAGATAGATGTGTGAATGGAAAGGACAAGTTAAGCTCTCATATCTTGAGAAATGTAAGCACCATGGAATCATATATATATATATAAATGTACGGTTTATTTACGCTCCGTGGTATTATGTGCTCGTTGTCTAACACATTTTGCTATCTGTCTTATATGGTACACTATTGTTTAACGTGCCAAAATCGAGTGTGTTGAAGAGTAGAGAATGTGTTACCATTTCCACTGAATAAATATATTTTAGCACTCCATTGTGTGCTATTGACAAAACATAAGCGCTCGTAATGCAATCAAAGGGGTAAAGTTTACAGTTCGGATTCCTTCCTGAGAAAATTTGTGTTAGTAGAAGCCAATAAGCAACAGTTTTGTTTGTTTTTTCTTGGTTGTTGATAGAAGAACCTTTCAGGCAGGGAAACGGTAATTAATTATAGACATACCGTAATAAGTTTATAAAAGGAGGTTACGCTATTGTAGGCAATCGTAAGGATTTTAACAAGATAAGAACAAATAAATAAAAATCAAGAATTTCACTGCAGAGTTTTCCTGTATTTTCCTTTCCCACATGAACTTAGTTTCAGATAGCACATCTCGCATGTTGAAAAGTAATTTCCAATTTGGATTTTAACAATGTTAAACCACTCACAATAGCAGTAAAACCCGAGTAAAACATGACTTTGATGTATGTGGTAAATTTACCCAGGAAATTGGAATAAGGTATGCAGCGAAAGACTTAATGAAATTTGTTTCCATATTTTCTCAAAGGGGGGAAGGCATTTTGTTCGTTTAAACTGTGACACCAATTCAATTTAGCCTTTCCGAAATCCATTTATTATATTTAATCTGTGGCGTTGTTATCGAACTCGCAAAATTGTTTTATGTTGTGTTGGTTGGTGGTAATAACTGTGTTCACTTTTCTTCTTAAACTACAAGATGAAGGTGTGAGACCTTAATTGAATTCACACTAAAACACATGTTAACATCAATTAACGAACCAGGACTTGTTTCTCGCAGTGAGAGATGTGAGATTGTTAGTACGAGCAGGCGAAGCGAGGTTGACAACACATTCTACGTGTGTAACTCCATTTCGTTATGTCAGTAAAAAGAACTCTTTTCGTATGTTTCATTCTTTAAATCATTTTTTACCATGAAACAATGATGACTTTTCCCTGAGCAAATATTAAGAAAAGTGAGGAAACACCATGGTCCATCACTTTACAAAAATGAGTCGTCATGGCTTTATGGTAAAAAAATGATTTAAAAGATGTCCGATAATAAATTTACCAGATCAGGCACTGATGTACGTTTAAATCTTGCGGTAGCTTACCTATTTCATGTTATAATGTAGTTAGACAAATTATGGAAATCCCTGACGTCGGAAGGTGACCAAATAACAACTTTGAGATTGAAATCATTTATAATTTTCTTAAACTTTCAGAGACGACAAGGATATTGCCAGCTATTGAATCTCTTACTTCTTTTGATTGAAGTATGTTGACACGAAATCTTTTATTTCGTTTGCTTTTACATTTTACCATAAAGACACGTTTTATATTATTGTCATCATTGTCTAGTTAAATTTAAAAGGTGTACCATGTCACAATGTTCATTGTAAAAAACAACGCTAGATCCGTATTTTCAAATTCTATTGTTGCACCACTGACAAAAAAAAGTTGAAAATCTTACCTGCAGCAGGTAACTTTGTATCCAGGTAATGTACATTATCTGCCACAGGTGTGTTTTTCGTATGAGGCACTACAGCTATTGTAGATTACGTGGAGACAAAGTTACCTGCTACAGGTAAGATTTTCAACACTTTTTTGTCAGTAAGAAGAGGTCAAAGTGTCAATAATTTTTAAATGGGTATTTCACCAAAGCACCCGCTTTTATCTGAATTTTACATTTCGATACTTACCTGCGCTTACTTTTGTGCAATAATTACTTCCTTCGAACAGGCATTTCGATACATTTTACACATTGCTCGAGGACTCCTACATGCCGCCTTTGTAATCCGATACGATGGAAATTTTTATTTGTTGTTACGGAATAAAATGAAAATGTATGCCGAAATTCGTGATTTTTATTCAATTTTACGCAAGAAATGTATCGCAATGTATCGCAACTTTAAACTGAAAAAGCTTTCAAGATTCCATATTTCCGTTTTGTTGCGAAACATTATCCTCCCCCTGCCTTATCCATAAACAAGACGTATAAATTGAGTGAAAATGAGAAAAAATATTGTGGAAGAAAAAAGTCATTCAATTTAGCTTCGTAAAGAAATTGCGGCATTTGCTTGAGATGGAAATAATTTTATTCGATTTTATTTCGGTTTGAAGATGCCAAGTAATAGTTTCTGTTTCCGTCCACTTTTCCAGATATAATGTAATATGCAAAGCAATTATCTACTACATCCTTCCTTTATCCATTATCGGCGTATTATACGTATTGATGGCAAGACGATTACATGTCAGTGCTCGAGATATGCCAGGTGAAAAAATGAGATGGTTAAATTCGTTATTTTTCAAATAAATTAATATTCTTGACACTCTTGAACCAGGTGAAATAGCTGGACCACAGAGCAGAGCACAGGCACGGGCTCGAAGGCACGTCGCACGGATGGTTGTCACCTTTGTTATAGGTATATACGCGTTTCATTTATACTGAACGACTGTTGGGTAAATAACAGAAAAAAAATCCTGTTTAGTTTTCGTAGTTTGCTTTCTGCCCCAGCACATATTCAATCTGTGGTTTCATTGTAATCCTAATAGTCGAGACGAATACGATCACTTTTGGCACATTTTGCGGATAGTTGGATTCAGTTTGAGGTAAACAAAAGCAAAAAAAGGGCGAATGATACCACTGATGACCCATTTTTTATCAACACACGAAACCAATACCAAACTCTTACCAAAATTAATTTTCTCTTAGTTTTCTCAATTCATGCGTAAATCCAATTGCTTTGTATTGTGTATCGGGTGTATTTCGTCAACATTTCCATCGGTATCTGTGTTGCAAAACGCCGACACCAACGAAACGTTTGGGAATGTCCACGGCCAGTGGAGCTGACACAACATATATGTCAACCATAAGACGGAACAATCAAAGTAACAATAACACCGTACAGTCACATAATGGGGGATCACCAACGCACAGCATCGTTATAGCGGAAAAGAGATGAGACACGATTCAGAGTTCAGTTTTGTAGAGAGTGATGGGTTGTAGCGGAGGTTATTTATTGTAAGTAATTAATGTAATTGATGCAAGAAGAAAATGGCATTTTTGCACACATCACGAATTTAGTTGAGAGCATGCTCTAGGAAATAATTTATCCAACACAATAAAACAATGCGAATGTAAGAGGTAAACGGTATAGTTTTTTCAAGAACAATTGATGTTAATATATTCGTGGACGTCGTACACGCAAGGAGCATTTAATTATTCAAAATTTCACCTCATAAGAGTATTTCAGAGTTTTGACGAATTCTTTCCAATTGTAAACTTCTTTCACGTTCTTCTGCTTCACAGCACAAAGCTTTTGACAAAATCCATTTAGAATCCATGAATTCTGAACGAAAAATCGTTCGCGTATTGGAAACATCGGAGGCATTAGTTTAAATATTCAGAGGTGAAATTAAAATCTTAAAATTGCAGCTATATAAGACCACACTATTGATTATTTACAGTGATGTACTGCATTTTCATATACATTTACAACCGTTAACCCTAGAGTTGAAGTGGATTTCTTGTTTTGTACGTAGTATAGTTCGTGCGTAAAATTGTGTACATAACCCGGTATAAAAAAGGAAAGTCATATTTACGAGTGATTATTAACCAATATTTAGCATGATCTTGCTAAACTCATACCTAGTTATGTAATAACTATTGTCGTCATTCTCAATAACGGATACATAGCCGTACGTAAAAAGTTAAAATTGTTATAGACGTCGCGGAAAACATTACAACCAAGACTAATTTATTTTACTTTTATCAATACAAATACGTCCCTGTTTCAAACTGTTTATTTTACCAAGTGTTAGAGTTGCAGCCCGATGATTAACATGGATTATATTTAGTTTCTGAAGCTTTTCTAGTTTCCAAAAAATTGCACAGTGATTTTCTAATGATTTTTTTTCGGTTGACCTTTATCTGCTCTTCGCTTGTGATAGACCAGATCGTGTACGAACGTAATAATGAAGAGAATTGATTAAATTTATCGTTAATTAAGGTTTAGTATAAAATTGTTGTTAAGGTAAGGATATAAGCCTATTAAAATAGAACGTTGATGGACCAAAACTCGTGAGGAATGTTATACTAACTAATATGTGTATGAGTTACTAAGGCAATGAAGGCAACTAGGTGTATTTTGTATTGGATGTAACATAAACGTAAATCTTATAACGATGTGAGAATCTTATTATCCAAAAGGATAACCATAACAAACGAATCAACCTACACGTTTTTCCCTTTTATATTTTCTGAGATCCCGAAGTTTTAGAATAATTGGCAGGATTAGAAAAAAGGTAAGTTACATTTATGTATGTAGATGATTATGCAAAGGAACTTAACGCGTCAAGACGTACATTGTTATGTTAAACATTTTTAAGTTGTGGATTATGAAAACAGTAACGCTTAAAATATCTACCTTATCTCGGGAGTACAACGTTAAATTTTTTAATGGAAATGACAGAAATGGAAAATTGTTTATCATGGTTCGTTTTTCAATGTTTCGAAGCACTGACATGGGTATACAGTAAATTGGACTTAAATATTAGAACGAATAAGATAAATTTGAACGGAATATATTCGGCGTATCAACTACGTCTACGAATTTCAAATATATTTTCGAATGTCAAAAATAATTTGATATTTTTATGAAATTTTTCAAATACGGTTCGTAACTTATATTTTGTGTCCATGCCATAGGGTATACGTATACAATACACACATGTGTATCTGACAAACTGAATATATTCAAATCAGAAAGAATGAATTTAAAAAAATTGTATAAAGAATGTCACATCACTACGATAAATTATTCCTTGCATAAATAACGTTGCAATTGATTTGTATAAAAATTAATTAATTATTGTGTAATTCTGACAGTTTGCAGACGACAAGGCAAGAGTTTCTTCAATTTCCTGATTGAATCTTGTACTTCGTTATCTTTAACATCCATTTTGCTTCATATTTGTTAAAGACTAGATCAAGATTCAATAGTTACTACGACCCGAAACTTATGATTTAAGAGTCAACTCGCCAAAACTTCGAACAGTCGGGATTCAAGCCGATAGCGATCCAAACGAGCTATGGCTCAAATGAATCGTCGTTCAATTCGTCGTTCAATGTTATATAGTGGAACAACTTTTTTTGGAACCGAAGTGGTCGCGAAAATCGTTTTTTATCAATTACTTTTACATGCGAGATGTGAATAATGTCAAATTGTGTACGTTTATGAAGGTCGATGAGCTGAATATTATTGACGAACAAACGCCGAAGTTCGACCCACCCAGCCGCCACAACAAGTGAAAAACCTCGAAAAACCGAAGTTTTTAAAGGGCTCTGGGCGGTTCGGAAAGTTAGTAGCAGAAAGCTCTAACCCGGAGTTTTGTAGCTTACTTCTCGCCCTATCCATTGACACCTCACTCGACCATACTCAACTCACCGTCCCAGATATAAATGGAGTTGATTTTTCACAATGTATCTCAACCGATCAAATTTTGGAAAATCTTCGAACTTTTAAGTTCCCCAAATAACGTTTTTACGAGCGAATTTTATTAATTATAGTTTTACGAGATAATAGTCAGTAAAACTATCGTGATACAGCCAGAAGATGAGCCATAGATATTTTTTGTAGAGGCCAAACTGCTAAATTGAATCAAAATTCCAAAATTTTACCTCATCAATTTTTTGAAAAAAGTAAATCGAGCTCAAAGTTGTTTTTCTGATTAGAAATTTCGGTTTTTTCGAGGTTCACTTGTTGTGGCGGCTGAGTGGGTCGAACTTCGGCGTTTGTTGGTCAATAATATTCAGCTCATCGGCCTTCATAAACGTACACAATTTGACATTATTCACATCTCGCATGTTAGAGTAATTGATAAAAAACTTTTTCGCGACCACTTCGGAGAAAATTTTTCTAAGGGACATAACAGCCCAACAAAATTTTTTCGGGAAAAAAGTTGTTCCACGATATCATCACAATTGAACGACGATTCATTTGAGCCATAGCTCGTTTGGATCGCCGTCGGCTTGAATCCCGATTCCATATAAGCTGTTCGAAGTTTTGGCGAATTGACTCTTAAGAATCTCGAGAGGTACGAATCCTGTACAGTTATGCTCGAGTTATTAAAGACAGTTTATACCTGACGCTCTGGTTACAATAAAAATTAAATTTAATGGACCAATTACGTCATCGCTTCTTTCCGGGACTATTTACCATATAATGGGAATAATAGGTCGCTCGACTCTTGTTTTCGTTTCTAAGAAACTCATAGGTGACAGGTAACGTTTGAATATTTTTAGAACACTTCGGTGATAATTTCAACTTGGTCAAACGAAAATTAACTGTGGGAGTGTTTTTCTTATGTCATAATTCAAGTCAAGATCAAAGTACTTGTTCAAGATGAAAAATTGCGATTGTAGATGTCGACCCACAATTTGAATGTATTAGTCACGTGTCGTTGCAGGTGCTACCATCCAAAATTCCATCTGCTTGTCCCAATTCTTTAAGTGTTATGTGGTTTTCCCCTCAATTTATACGTCTTCTATGATTCGTGACAAATTATTTTTAAAGTTATAAAAATTGTGTCTGTACAAGGTACAATAATGTCGACGATGTGGTTCATTATGCAAACAAAATTTGTGTAAAATATCATTTTAGATGTGATAAATTGTTGATGATTTGTAGCCCACTTGTAGGACACGCACGCCCCTTTAAATCTTGACAATGTAGCTTTCCTTTTAGAAGTGACATCACTTTTTTACCTATGAAGTTCACATGAAAAATGTTGATGTTATTACAAGATACCATTATATGCTAAGCAAAGTGAATTCATTCGAAGTATTTGTAAGTTGAAGTGTTTATATATATTGAATTATGATAAAGAAAATGTAGAGTTAATCGAAATCAATGTAATATGCAATGATATTGCAGCTATTATACTAAACTATCGTTAAGCACACACTAAACTTTAAGGCCTCATCAATTTTTATTTTACGTTTCACATTTGATTACAAAAAGACTAAGTAGTAAACAGAAGTAGTTTGTTTGAATTGATTGAAGAGGAAGACATTCTTTGACTAAATTCTCCTGTATTAATGTTTTACATGTAAACAACTGAAAATTTTGTCTCAGTCATAAGAGAAAAAAGAAACGGAAAATAAACAGATTAATTGTTTGTGTCGTCTTTTATATTTACTCATCATTTTATATTAAGAAAAGGACGTCTCGAGGCGACAAATGTTTAATTTAATAAGGGCGACGTTCGCAGACTCATTAAGATCATTTATTACCTTAGGAACAGTGGATGCTATGCTGAAATTATATACTAGATTTGTGTGTATTTTTGATGATTTTACAAGAGTCCTTCATTAAAAATGTGAGATCGTATTACCGACCGTAAATGTGTTATATCTGAATAAAAAATGAAATTACTTCTGTTATTACTTCTCAGTTTTGGGAAAAGTGAGCACACTTTTCTGAAGACTGCAACTCAAAAACGCACTACCACAAACTATTCTATTTTTTATTCAAACTAACACACTTGTGGTCGGGATTGTGGTTTTACATTATTGTAAAGGGATTTTTGTAAAAATATATCCATCGTCAAAACACGCACAAATGACATATCACCGGAATAACTGCCGAGGGTGTGAATCTTTTCGATCTAAGTCAATACTTGTAACAGGTTGATACAAAATCTATTACTTCATCAATTGTTAATGTTGTCGTTGCGTGTACTCCCTCATCAATCTGCGTATACGCACCGCCTTGATCCGATTCGGTGTTCACCCACTCGCTAAAACGAGCAATAATACATGATCAGATTCCTTTATCAATTGATTTTATAACCTAGAAACACGACTTATATTGTAACAAAGGCTCTATACCAGGCAAAAGTTGACCGATTTTTGAACGTTGGATTCGTTCCTTACATCCGCCGTTTATACAATGACAACAAATGAATGAGGGTGATATGGATTTTTATTGTGCGCCAAATTTTTGAAAACGCAAATGATTTTTGTGGAAATTTTTTATTTTTTATTTTTTTTAAGGTAATTCAGGTTTTAGGTATTTAGAGTGATATATATTTGATCACCCTAAATACCTAAAACCTGAAATACCCTCAAAAAAATAAAAATAAAAAATTTTCCACAAAAATCATTTGCGTTTTCAAAAATTTCGCGCACAATAAAAATCCATATCACCCTCATTCATTTGTTGTCATTGTATAAACGGCGGATGTAGGGAACGAATCCGACGTTTAAAAATCGGTCAACTTTTGCCTGGTATAGAGCCTTTGATTGTAACGTTTCTATCAATTCCTAAAATCTACAGGAAAGGACAATCAAATTGCAGCAGAAATTAGTTTCATCTGATTTTTAAATGATTCACTTTTGCAAATAAAACTGGCTGTTTGTTTGTTTATACGGTTTTATTACTACCACGCGCTTTCGCGTGCTTTCAAATCTGTAAAAATACTCATAACCTGTTTTGTTTGTATGAGTGAACCAGCTGAAAATCAGCTGAAGCAAACTTTGGCTGAAATGTGATGGCTCTTTACTGTTTTTTTTTTTTTTTTTTTTTATTAAAGTAAGCCGCTCTACTAGCGTAGAGCACGCACGGGGGCCTCCGTTTGGGCCCATTGTACTGGCTTTGGTACAAAGCGTATACAGAAGCCTGTACCGTTTGTACCGTTTGATAAAAAATATCATACTGCATTTCTAATGGAAATTTTCCTTACAAAACAAATTCACTGTTCAATATGAATTTTAACTTAGTTTTGCTCAAAAGAAGTCCAAGTACCGCTACAGCTGTAAATAACAATTAGATAGTTTACACATTCAATAATATCATGAGCCATCAGGCAAGAGATCCGTGGATCATTAGAATCAGGTTCATTAATAGTCCCGACATAGAGCCATACGGCGAAGAGTTCTTTCGAACGATTGTACAACAGTTGTACCAGAAATTTCATTGTAAATCCAAACAAAATCATCGCTGTTCATAAGCACATGTCCGTTAACAAAAGAGAACAATAGAATTGTACAAGCCGTACATATTGATCAAAGAAAAAGTGGTTCACGAGCAAACGATTTTGATTTTGTCAATAAATTTTAAATTATTTCACTATTTGACCACACATAATTAGCCAAAAAACATCGAAATGCGACCTATAAACACGTCCGTTCACTATGCCGACACTGTTACTCTTTACTGCTCTTTACTGTAGTTTAATTCGAAAAATTCAATTGACCTATTCCTATGGAGGATTGCAGAAGACAATCGTATTGTATTAATCTTTCACAGACGGCAAGCAGCTTGTCTCCAATTAAATTATCGCATCTTTTGTTTCTTTTGTTATAAGTAACCTGTTGAGACAAAAATCTTTTACTTCATTAGTTTAAAATTTTTGTTTTGCTATTTAAGACGGGATGCAACGCAGAGTTCGCCGTTTATGTTTTGTCGTCGCTGTAGTTAACAGATGCAGGCAGACTAAATTAGATTTGATTCTTTTGAGTTTTCCATTTGTAATTTTAATTTCGAATTCGTCGACGACAGTGAAGCCTCAGAGGCTACTAAAATTCAATTCAAAACGTATTTTATAAAACTGATATTTATTCAAAAATTTCGTATTTTCACAGGAAAACTGTTGCATTTCATTTTAAAAACAATGAATTCACTTTTTACTTATAAAATTCTTATCATACCGAAACATTGGTTCAATCAAAATGACTAGAAGCTCAAACAAAAAACTCATTACAATAAATCTTAATAGAGCTGGAGATGACTAGATTCAAATTTTACATCCACAAAAATTTATATTTCACATCCGTTCAACTGCTTACACTTTCCGACTAAACGTTCACGCAATGATTTCACCAATGGGCTATCCGAAGTTAGTCCTTGCGATGCCAAATAGTTCAACGTTTCTCGAGCACAGACTGCAAATCCAATGGCCTCAGCCTCAAATGCTATAGCATTTTCCTCGAATTTTTCATAATCAATCGATGCTGCCTCGTCTTCGGTTCCCTCTTCAATTGCTGCAATTTCGTTTTCGAGTTCATGCAATTTCTTGAGTGCTTCCTTTAGGAAATCAAACGTTTCCGTCGACTGTTCATTACCACCATTATTTTCCACAGTACTTTCGTTATTGTTTTTCGTTTTTTTCACATTTTTCGGATTATTATTTGGACTGGACGACTGACCGACAGAACTCAACTCCACTTTATCTTCTGCACTACGTTTTCGTTTAGTTGCACGATTAACATTTCTATCCGACATATTTTAACTTCTTCAAATCTGCGCTACACTTGTGCTTGTTCTGAAATGGTAAAATGCACTGATCATAAACCGAAAACGAAAAAATCAGCTTATCGGAACCACCATTTAAAATCAAGCAGCAGTTGAATGTAGTTTTATGTGTGTATTATAACTATACACACGGCATTTATATATACCTCGCTGGATTTTGTATGGAACGAACGTAGAACACATGATATTATTACCACTGAGGCACGCTTATGTTGCGAATGGATAGGTACAAAGTAAAAGGTGATGAACAATATAATTTTTGGGGTAGACACGTGACAGCTGCTTGCATTTTTCGATTCAGGAAAGACAGATGCATAATCGACAAAAAATATATTTTTATACGATATCAGTTAGTATGGTACTCCAGTTTCATGTTTATAAAGCATATATATGCAACGATGTACATTTATAGAGAGAGAGACATAATAATATATTCGACTGTTTAATCGAAATGTAATTAGAAATTTTGTGCTGTATATTCGCATCAATATAATGCGAAGTCTCTTTGAGCAAATATTAACAAATCAAAGATTATGTATAGTATACGTACAGAGGTATAACCTGTAGGACAGGTCAGGATAATTATTTAACGTTCAAATCTAACATTCTATACCAGTAAAATAGGCAACAATTCGAGGTTTTCAATCAACTACCAACCTATAATATTGCCAACAATAACTGCAAACGGTTTTTAAACTGAAGAGAAATAGGATAGCACTCATTCACCGAACCACTTCATGCGGTTTACTACAAAGTTTATCGATCGAATCTGGATCACCTGTTCATTTAGACCCGTACGAGGCATCAAGACCTTGGAAAACGTGTTTGAAGCCATTTCGCTTTGAAAAGTGCTAAGGTGCTAAGAAGTGAGTATTTTCGAAGGATTTAGGCGTATTCTTCGCGTCACAGTATGTGAACATACCGCATATTAGAATTTATCAATTTTAAAGTCAGAGTAATGGTGAATGGTAACCAACAAAAAATGTGGTGTTGATAAGGAGTGTAAGGCAAGTAAAATTTATGAGTTTATGTTGCCTTAGATAATTCTGTCTGAATTTTCGGTTTTCGGGATTTTGCCTCATTGAAAGATCGTTGGAACGTCGGGTTTTCAAAATTGAATTTAAGTCGGGTCGAGCTGTGTTTTGAATCTCTAATTTATAAAAATGACTATTTTGTGAGTTGTTGTGATTTGCAAAAAAAATCCACACAAAATTTGTTTAACAAATGAAATTCTAGATTTTGTATGTTATAATTTCATTCTAGTTGCGAGCGTGAGCCTAACAAACATTCAGAAAATATTTAAAAATCTAGATTTTCATTTGTTCAAAAAATAATCTTGTAAAATCAATTAAAAACCACAACATCTCCTACGCCTACGAAACCTAGTCTCGGAATGGATATTTCACCTACACATTTTCTTTAACTTATATATGACTAAGTGTATCGCCATAAAATGATAAATTGCTTTATTTCTTTCGTGCCGATGATCATTTAGTGTTTTCTTTGTAAAATCTTCTACTTCAATAATTGTATTCCCTTGACTGGAAGTCAGGGTCTTATGCCGGAAAATACCCTATAATGTTTGTCCCAAAGGTTGTATGAAATGTTATGAAAAATGGAATTGGTTGTCCCAATATTTTGCTTGTAAACACGATAACTTGAGTAATTATCAACAAATTACTAATTTTATTTTTTTAATCGACGCAGAATTGAATTCCTGAGGTTAAGTTCGAAGATGGGCTATGTGGGATTAAGGATCTGGAAGCTACTCCAGAAAAACAGTATTTTCCACTGTTGGAAATTCAATCAATCGAAACAGATTACTTTGATGGAATTTGGTTTTGTCGGTCAGTTATCAGCTATCACGCATGGTAGTCAGCTATATCACGGTGATAGTTGGCTATAGTCAGGGATAGTCAGGTGACAGTCAGCTATCACGCATGATAGTTTCCTATAACGGTGATAGTCAGCTATCACGGGCCAAACTTGCAGATTTCACGCCATGCCATAAAATATTTATAAAATTTTATGAAAAACCAATTTCTAAATCGTTATTGAAATGTATGGAGTGACACTAAAAAACAATCAAACAGAAAACTTTAGAACTCCCACGAGTCATTCATTTTATTCATTTTATTCACGGGGAGTTTCCTTTTTGTAAGGGAAGAACGTCTACTATTTTATATTGTACCAAAGTGAAAGAGTCCTCTAATCGTTCCACATTCGCATCCTTTACTTCTGATAAGCGTTAACAATAAGACTATGAAACTGAATAATAGACAACTTATACGAGTGGGAAGTTTGCGGGCAGAGCGGAGCGACGGCCGTAATTCACACGAGTCCTGGTCTATTAATGATTTATTGTTGATTAAAAATCTGGCCGCAAATTTACTAGAAAATAAAGAACAGAAAACCAAAGAATTTGTACTCAAGCGAAGGTTTTTATATCAGTTATTTGTGATGATTCGGAAGTTTAACGAAAAAATAATGAAATTGATTAACCGAACGAATACTTAAAATTTTTAGAACAAAAGGAGAATAATTGAATTCTTGGGAAAAAATGGATTTCTTGGAATTTTGAATGTTTGAAGTGGGGCCTAGCTATAAATTTTGCTATAAAAGAAGACTGACCAGAGCTGTCAGTCTAAAGTTAATGTCATCGTTGTCAACAACAAATAAGTAGTCGCTTCTGGAAATACTACTGGTCATACTACTAATTTTACCGTTGAGCGAAATTGAGTTTTTTTTTCGTGAGACTAGTATTTTCGATGAACGGAGAGTCCAAAAAGGTGGAGATTATTTTTTTAATTCAGAGTGATGTTGACAGCTTGAAAAGCTTAATTATTTAGAAATAGTCTTACGGTCTACATTTTTGCATATAATCAGAGCCAGGGCCTACTTTTTAGAAACTTTTAGAGAAAATCGAGAAATTCAAGAAACTTTGAGAAATTCAAGAAACTTCGAGAAATTCAAGAAATTTCAAGAAATATTTCTTGAATTTCTCAAAGTTTCTTGAATTTCTCGAATTCGAGAAATTTCAAGAAATTCCAGAAAATTCAAGAAATTCAGGAAACTTCGAGAAATTCAAGAAATTTCAAGAAACTAATTTCTCGAGTTTCTTGAAGTTTCTCGAATTTCTCGAATTCGAGAAATTTTAAGAAATTCGAGAAAATTCGAGAAATTTCAAGAAATTCAAGAAATTAGTTTCCAAAAAGTAGGCCCTGATCAGAGCTGCGCCACAGTGATATGATGCCTCCGAATTTCCGGTACTGGAACTCAAGCAGTCTGTTCCAAGTTAGAAAGTATTAAGAAAATTATTTTGTCGTAAAACATTTTTGACAACATGCTCCCGGCCTGAAATTCTGAAACGTTACGCCGATACTGTACCTCATCAATTTTACCATAAGGTAAAAGAACATTAGTGCCAAAACTTATAACTGTAAGTAATATATCTTTTCCTTTACTAGGGAGGGAAAATGGACTTTCCGTCCCTAGGGAAAAGCCTTTCCCTCCTTCGTAAAGGAAAACGTTGTGCTACACTCGGGAAATATATCCCTTGTATAGTAATATACTATTGATCTAGTTTAAAAAATGTTGTGACAAGGAATAGGTTAAATAGCAAGTACTATTTTTAAGATTTTTTTTTCATATTTTCCTATATCTTTCTACACCCATCTATTTTTTTTTGTAATAGGGGAATGTACCAACTGGAATTTTGGTCAAAACTAATGTTTTTTCAGGATCATGGCCACAGACCCATGGTACATATGTTAGCGTCAATTAAATTAAACTAACTCCGTAAAAAGCAAGAAACAACATTATCTCTTTTTGTGTACATTGTACAATTTCCATTTCCATTATATTTTCTGTTATTTGTTTTCACCTATTACTGTCAACTTAAATGAAAATTACTCCATTATACGGACACATAAAAGGAAATTGCGTTGAAGTGAATGCTGTATACAAAATGTAAAGTTAAACCAATTTGTATTTAATTTGAAAGATAAAGAAACGAGTAGGTTTTTTTATATTGAAGATGCCTTATGGGTTAATGGCTTATGGTTTTATCTGTCCTCTTTCTGTCACGTTTATCCAAAAGTTTACAAAAAGTTTGGATCGCGAATAAATTCTAAGGAATTTAAACGTATAAGAACTGTATATATCTTCAGTAAAACAAGAAAACAAACATTCTTTCCTGCATTTGAAAACAAATTAAATAAGAAAAACATAAAGAGGAGATGCTTCATACATATGCACTGTGTATATATACAGTTTGTGTTACACGACCCGTTTCAAGTCAATCCACAAAAGTAGAAAACTTTCAAGTATGTATATCCTAACATAAAATTTAATTTGTGTGTTTTGAGTGTGGAGAATCCATTCGAAGGTATGTGGCATTACATTTGTATGATTTTAAAAATTCTATCTAAACAAATTGAACTTGAGACACAGTTGCAAGGAAACAAAGTGGGAATTAACTACTCGATGAAGTAGTAAATACAATGGTTTTACGTTTGAAATTTTTTTTCATCAATTCAAATCCACAAGTTGTATAATAATGAAATTATGCACACTGCTTGAAGAGAGAACAAGTGGTTGGAAAATTGTTCTCACAATTCGGATGCCATAGTAACTTTCCATGATCTACTTAGTTTGACTTGGTTAAGGGCAGAATGCAGAAAAAGAATTGGAAATATTTTCGTAATTAATTGCGAAAGGGATTTTTGATTAGACCTTTGCAAAACATTGCTATTGTCATCAAAATTTCATAATAACGTTCACAGACGGACGCAATTTGGGCATTTGAAATTTAATCCCACTCTAAATAAAAAAATTTTTACAATGGAAAATTCAAACAAGCCAAAAAAGAACATAAATTTTTCATAAAATATAAGCAAACCATTATGGAATGCTGTGGAATGCTTGTTTAACAGACCTGTTTCGAATTTAATAACTGAATTCTAAATAGCACAGGTTCGTTTCATTGATTATTCACATCTGAATAATTCGCGAGTGATAATTCAAATCTGAACAATTTTCTATCTAATGGGCCGTAATGGAAAATATTTTTTAATTTAAATTTTCCCTTTATTTTAATTTAAACGAATATCCGAAAGGGGATTATATTCGGTATACACAGAGTTATCGTTTCGAATCTCCACAATCCAAATCCACTGTCAAGAAGCATAACACCTGCGTAACTTTGAAGTCTGTTACTTCTTCTGATCAAACCCTGGATCGAACTAATATCTGTTGATGCAAAATCTATTACTTCAATAGTTCTCTTATAGGTTTTTATATATGTTAATGACCAGATTGGATAGATCTCACTACTCATTTTTGTCGTTGGCATCACAGATGGTACAGTCAAAGCATTACATATGCCATAACATCGTTTATGTGTAACTATTCCTTTTAGAATAGTACAATTTTAACTGTCTTACCTGCGTTGTCGAACCTACGAATAAATAGGAGGTCCTTTGTCTACCTTTATTTGGCATCGGGGAATCTGGCACACAGTGCCAAAAGAACGCACTTTTAAACTACGTAAAAGGTGAACTCGCACACGCAAGTTTGTTGCTGCAAATGCTTTTTAGCCATGTCATCGACTTAATGACTCCTTTTACAAACTTTTGGTAGCGAAAAATCGTGTGCGAGTTCACCTTTTACGTAGTTAAAAAATGCGTTGTTTTAGCACCGTGTGCCAAATTACCCCACGCCCTTTGTTTGTATGAGTGGACCAACAGAAGAAATTTCTATGCCTATGCCTACTATGCCTATACCTGTTAATTGAGAGAACCAAATATTTCGAGAAAAATGTCAATTTTGCCGTAATTTATGGTGACTCATGTCAAGTTACGAACGACATGAGAATGGGTGCCCTGACACTGTAATAATAGCGTTAATTAAAACGAATAAATGCAACGAAATTGTGAAGTACAATACGATAGACCCACATATTTTTGTGTATTGAATCTGCAGAGACTAAATCATGTAGTGACTCCTTCTAAAGTCAAAGTATCAAAAAAAAAATTCCTAAGGCTAGATTGATTGATTCACAAGATCTAGAACCAGATTGCTTAGGCATGTTCACTGAAAAATATCATCAATCGATGATAAAATTTCCGAATAATCGATACTGTATCAATCGAATGTTTTATCGATAATCGATAAATATCGACTGATAATCGAATTATCAGTCAGTATTTATCGATTTATCAGTCGATATTTACTGATTATCGGTCGATATTTACCAATTATCAGTCGATATTTATCGATTGATATTAATTTTTCGAAAATATCGATAATCGATTCTAAGGAAATAATCGATATTTTATCAATCGAATTAATTATCGAACATACCTAAGATTGCTTTTTTGGTCTTTCTTTAACAATTCAAAATGAATAATTTATTGCTCCTCATACCAACCGTATTTGTAAGACAATAAATAGCAAAAGTAAACCAATATTGTCCAACTCGTTTATTTCGGCAAATAAACGCCTAAAGTTTCAATATAATACACTGTACAAACCCAACAGCTTGCGCCTAAATTTAGTTTCAACGAAACGATGTAAATTCATTCATAATAAATTTCGAAAAAGCCGTTGAATGTTTATAATCTCACTTTCATTTACATTTCATTTGTGTTTCGGCTATGCCTCATTATCAAATAAGTCCCATACATAACGAAATCCTTCAATTCAGTAAAGCAGTGAGCTACCACATGTGTGAAACATCTGCGCTATACCTATAGTTGGTTGTATGGTTTTACTGTGTACAGTATACCCATATTATTTATGTATTCCAGCATATTTTGATGTTGAGTTCAATAAAATGTACTTTAAATAAAGGGAGGGTTTTTTTTACGTCGTTATGTGTGCCTATGCGAATATATTTAGACATTCTGTGTTGTAATACACAACGTCTCTTGTTCGTGCTCTATTAGAATATAGTTTTTTAAATTCTCGAATTCAGTACGTCTTTGTGCCTTTGAACCTCAACATATTATATTAGGAGTGAATCGGATTTACGTGGTGTCAATACGACATATATGTTTGTTTTATCTGTCTAAAATTTTGTTGTGTCTTTAATTGAAAACTTTTCGAATTTGATCAAGGTAAATTGAGGGAATTATACCCACATTCTATCGCAAGAAGAAGAAGATTTGTGATAAATTGAAACTATTTTTACTAATAGATGTTACCTGGTGACGATAGCTGTGACACGAAACCATTCCAACAATACACAACTTCCATTCCCTATTCAAATTACGGATTACATTTCCAAAATATTGAAGAAAGCAAATGTGACCAGCCTTTACTGGCTTACGATGTTTATATGCGATGGATACAAAGCGCATATTTAGCTAATTTAACGGAAAAACAGATTCAATTAGCCGCGTACACAGGATATAGTCTCATGTATCGAACGGCTGCCGAAAATGAAATACAAACAGTTGTGCAATAAGCAAAAAGGAAATTTGGTCGAACGCAATATATTTTAGAGAAAAATAATAATTTATTAATTAGCTAGTCGTTGACTGCCATTTTTTTTGTGAATGAATTTTTGATTGTGTGCATAGAATAATCGGAACATAATAATCGGAGAAGTGTGTTTTTTCAATATTATTTATTCAAATACTCAATTAAAAGTAGTCTACCACATTAAATACCAATAATTATATTATGTGTGGTTGGAAGGTTTTCAACACTGTACGACGATAATACTCCAATGAAATTAGAAAAGAGAATTTTTATTTGTAAGCAACACGAATTTATCTAAATAAACACTGGACCACACCCTTTGGATGGATTAAGTTGATTGAGTTTTTATTGTCATCTAAAGTGATTCAATTTTGAAATAATCACTTTGATTGCTAAACGTTTAATCTTTCACAGACGGTAAGTATACTTATCACGAGTAAGATTATCGAATCTATTACTTCTTTTGTTAGTAAGTATTCCTAGTATACATTTTGATACGAAATAACTCACAGTTTGCTGCAAGACGACAAGATAACAAGATGATTTATACTGGAGAAGGATTACGGCACCGATTCTCTTTCCTCTATTCTATAACAACTCTACTGATAGAGTACTATTCACTATCTCACTGAAAGAACAGAAAAATAATTAATTTTTTACTTGAAGGGAATCGATGCCGTAAACCCTCTTCTTGTAGAATCTCTTCGTTCGAAAAACAAGTCTAGGTATAATTAATCTTAGCTGCTTTGAAGCACCCTAAGTCCCACAAATGCTAAATATGTTCTTAAGCGGCCATTGTCAATGCTTTAGATACATTTCGTCTTTTTCAAATTATATAAAGAACTTAAAGAAGAATTACACAGAAATAGACTCGTCATATTGACATGACATTACTTATCAGTTTAGGTAAAAGTTCCAAAATTTCCAGAAATAGGAAAGTAAAATTTAACTATCGTTGCATGGTAGGATAGATGGACTTCCACTCTGTGGTGAAGCCTCTACCACAACCCAAGTTTTCATAGACATTCTCTTTAGTGTAACTGTTTGTCTAGAAATTTGAATATTTTTTAAGGTACGGTAAGGTAAGGTAAGTTAAGAACAACGGTCTGCGTAAAATCAGAAGTACTTAAGTGTACCACCATCATTGATGATTTGATTGAAAATCGCATCAAAGATGATGAATTTTCCAGGACACCTTTACGAAAAACCCTGACCATGTCTCATTTCCACTCCACCAAATAAATTTTATTCCCTAATGTATCAGCAGTATTGAGCAATTACCATGCTTTCGGCACACCCGCCCTGAACAAAAATAAAGTTTTACCGAAAATGCACCCAAAAATTGATCGCTGTTCTGAATAGAGGGACCCTAGGGGAGTTCAAAACGATGGTCCGTTAAGCTGGACCAGATGCTTCCCATCACCCATACAACTAAGGAAAAAATTGTATGGGCTGGGGAAGCATCTGGTCCAGCTTAACGGACCATCGTTTTGAACTCCCCTAGGGTCCCTCTATTCAGAACAGCGATCAATTTTTGGGTGCATTTTCGGTAAAACTTTATTTTTGTTCAGGGCGGGTGTGTCGGGGACAAACAAAAATCTTCGAAATTAAAATTTTTCGTGTAAATGACTTTTCCAGCTGGAAAAACCATGTTCCGAGTAAAAAATGGTTAGGAAACTTTGCATGCTTAACAACAAAACTTTAAACCGCGCCGTAAGATGTGTTACCGTAAGAGTTTAATGCTTATAAACGTAAATCATGGAAACTAGCCTCAAGATACATAGATAACAGGAGCACAACCTGAAACACGAAACAATTTAAGTTAACGTGTATGATAAACAAAAGTTGTTGCGTAACCTTTTGTTGTTTTTATAATCAAATTAACCAGATACCAAAGATATACATTCACTGTTTATCCCATTACTCCTTTTTTCCCATAACACCGCTTTTCTAGACAGGGACTATTTATGGAAAATTGATTTGCTACATTTTGTTGAATATTCCAAAATTTGCTAAGATTTTCAAAAGATTTTAGCAAATTTTTAGAAAATCTTTGTAAATTTAGGAAAATTTTACCAAATTTAGAAAGTCAATTTTCCAAAATGGGACCTGATATTAGGTGAGGAGGGTGAGGAGGGCGTCTAATTCAAATTTGCATACTTCGCTGCTAAAGGTTTATTGTCCAAAAATCTAGTCGCTATAGAAATGTTCATAGTAGATCGGTTAAGCCGTTTGAACTTACCTTGATACGAACGAGCATCAACTTATTCGTATTTCTGTTTCGATATCACCACATTGAGTTTTTCTAATACAAAATAAAATAAATTCTCAACTCAACACCCCTGCGTTAATGGACCCCTTTATGAAGGCAATCTTATTTCTTGTTATACTAAACAACCTGACGATGTCAGTGTTCAAATTTATTTCAAATATGAACTGACACCCTTACGTGTCCTCCAAAAAATATTTACATTATTATTCCTATTTACATTGGCTAACAAACCAAAAAAAATAAAAAACCGACCGAAAAATCCGATTTTCTTTGCATATTACGCTGTTAAATACATTCAAATATTTACACGGAATAGAAATAATATTATTTACCTTGTTCCTTCTTTTCGTTGTTGGCGTATATTTGGATGGAAAATTTATATATCTTCAATTCAGACCAGACATGATAGTGGTTCGAAAAGAGGTCGGTGGCGTCTACTAGTCAAATAGCAGATAAATGCTTGAGGACTAATATGGCAGCCATTTCGTCAACAAAAACCGTTCCTGACTAGTCTCTGACAGGCTATATTTAAGAAATCGTTGTTTTATCCAAGGGAAAGCCGAGTACATTAGTTCGATGCTAACGACACCTTTTTCTAGATGGTTGACTATGTTTTACTTGTGTTTCACAAAATATTATTTACATCTCTCTCAAAACAGATGGCCTTACGACGCCTGAGTTTCCGAGAAATTTCTTGGTTTTTATGAAATGAACAGATGACGCAATACCTTCCCCACTATATCTACCTTGACTTTCTAAGCTTCATTATATTTAATCATTATTCGTTCTCACTTTCGTTTTGGAACTGAAAAGTCGGCTAACATGTCTGAATCAGACTACAAACATTATATGGAAGAGAAACACAATAAAAAATTCCATGTTTTCTAATGCCTGAGCTTGGATGGTTGTGAGAGAATTATAAAACAAAATTTAATTATTCTAATGACTTTTTTGGAGTAAGCGCTAAACGGCAAAATAAGATTTTGTGTTCCTGATTACTTTTATTTTATTAAGTTAAGGTGTATGAAGAAGATTTGCAGCAGTAGTTTTTATAATGATCAACGTATTTCCCGCATCGACAACAATTCTGTGATTTTGTATTGGTGACTATTGATTTTTGCATTAATTTTAAATGGCAAACGTTAATTCCAATAAAAATCGTAATCAATCGATATAGTAATGGGTATATCAATAGGTAATTCCTGTTTCTTGTCTGCGAAACGGGTCTTGAAAAGAAATTGAGTTTATCTGTCCGCAGAACAGCATCCATTCGTTGACATGCAGTTTATATAAAATATACGCATATTGAAGTATTATTGTTGGTTGACCTACGGACAAAAGTAATAGGGGAATTTCTATCATTTTATTTATACTGAGTATATCGAGTATATCGCGCATATTCTGAGTATATCAAGTATAACGAGTATATCGAGTGTAAGTCGCATGTGTTTGACAACTGCCACATTTAGTCAAGTGATTTCTTTCGATTTTGGCCGAGTAAAACGTTTTACACAATGTTTCGGATCTATCCACTGATGTTCGATACGTGTAGCAATGTAACAGCGACAGCGATGTATTTTTACTAATTTTAAAAATGCGAACACTTCGGTATACAATCACACAACAATGCGTAGACGTTATGTTTGCTTGCCATGTACTGAAAGATAAGTATTTTGCTGATGGAGCGAAATAAAGTAAATATTTTAGGCGATTCAATGGATGATTCCAAATTGAATATACTCTTACGCAACCAAACATTTTGAAATTTGCTTTGAGTTGCATATAATGGAGTTGTACGTACAGGCTCGTCTAAAAAGTGTTCTGTACGAGGGGTGACGCACTTCCATTTAATCCATTTAATCCATTTAATCCATTAAATCCATTTAATCCATTTAATCCATTTAATCCATTTAATCCATTTAATCCATTTAATCCAAAAAAAAAATTTTAGTTTTACCGAAATAATTAGGCTACCGACCTGAAAAATTTGTAAAGTAATTGCGAAAAATAGATTTGCACGATCCCCAGCTCGTTTAAGTACTCGTGAGGTATAGGAAAAAATTTTTTGTGAAAAATGGTATTAAATTTATTTAATCCATTTAATCCATTTAATCCATTTAATCCACTTTACACCAAAAACTCCTAAAAGTGGATTTTTTCGCTCTTTAACATTGTAGTATGAGTTGTAGTACGTGGTTCGATCAAAATCAACAATTTTTAAGACTTTTACAGTATTTGGTAAAATGAACTTTTTTCCTATTTAATCCATTTAATCCAATTTTTATTCCATTTAATCCATTAAATCCATTTAATCCATTTAATCCATTTAATCCATTTAATCCATTTAATCCATTTAATACCATTTAATCCATTTAATCCATTTAATCTAGAAGTGAGTTACCCCTCGGTTCTGTACTAAAATGAAATGTTTTCTGAATAAATTGGACTAACTTAGAAATTTACACCACTGCACTCGAAAAAGTAATAAATGGAATTCCATTCATTTTATTTATACTGAGTATATCGAGTACATCGCGTATATTCTGAGTATATCCAGTATAACGAGTATGTCGAGTATAAGTCGCATGTTTTGACAACTGCCACATTTAGAAAAATGATTTTTTTAGACCCCTACGAAGTACTGGGGTCTTATAGGTTTACGCATACTTTTGTAACCCGTCGAATTGGACTCCCTGAGTAAGGGGAAACCTATTGTGGTTGCAAGGCTGTATACTTTGGGGAGGTCACGCAGACCGCCATTTTATTAGATACGCGGGAACACACCACTTCTGATGATTTTACATGTAAAAAATTTCACCACATCATCAAGACGACGAAAATCATCAGAGTAGGTGAATTTTTGTATGAAATCGGCCATTTTATCATCAACTGTGGTGTGTAACCCGCGTATCTGTATCTGCGTGACCTCCCCAAAGTATACAGCCTTGTTGTGGTTGTCCATAGATGCCAAATCAGCGAAAAAATAAATGTCCGTCTGTCCGTCTGTCTGTGGGCTCTCTAACTTGAGGAAAACGCATCCGATTTTGAAAATTCTTTTTTCCCCGTTTGGTAATGACAAAAGACAGGCTAAGTTCGAAGATGAGTGATTTTGGATCGAACCCTCCCGAGCTGGGGCCCAATAAGTGCTTTACGGTTTTTCGAAGATATCTTCGGACATTTAAACGCTATACTCGTAAGTTTATAGAAATCGGACGACCGACTCGTGAGTTAGACCCCTTGGTGTGCAGTTTTTGCTTTTAGGGCGCCCAAATTTTAACATATTTCGTCTACTTTACCTTTGTTAGATAGGTATTGACTGTACCAATCAGCGTGAGGTACGTCTCTTGAAGTGAGCACTTATCCGGCTACTCGGCCGTACAGTAAATGTGGAGTATTTTGTCAATATCTCTAGTAAATTTTGACCGAATTTCATGAATTTTTTTTTGTTTCAAATATATTAACGAATGCACGTACTATTTCCGGTCTCCTAACAAAATGGCTGCCGGCGGCCATATTATATTTTAGTAAAAGTGATAAAAAGTGGGAAAAATTGTACTTAGATAGTTTATGTTAACGTAGAAGTAATTGGTTATGTGTGTGGGGTGTTTCAAACATTCCATATATGGACATCTATATTTACCTTACAGCTATATTGAGCTATATAGGCATATAGAGCTATATAATAACATATTCATCTGTGAAATGTTTATTTATAGGTAAATATAGGTAAATATAGTGGTATATAGCTGTTTAAATAGGAATTTATGAAAGTTGAAAATACGAATTTATGAAAGTTGACTTTGTACGGGGCTGTCTATATTGCCTACGGCAATTAATTTGTATACGATAACAAGGCAAATAGTGGATAATGTAAGTAATTTTAAATGGCGAATATCTTTTCAGTAGAGACGAGTATGAAGTAAGAGAAATAGGTAGTTTCACACTGAAGGCTTTTGATACGAATAGGTCTTTCGTACGGGTCGGCGTTAGCTATGTTTTTCGCGATGGATTTCGATCAAACAACATGCCAGTGTGTAGCCTGTGATCTCAGGAGTCTGGCAAGGTAGTCAGTTTTTCAATAGGACCTATATCAGCTGAGCTATAAGACTTTGGAAAATGTTTGCTTTTGTATGTGATTGGCACATGATTTCATAGTCTTATCGCTCAGCTGATATTAGTCCGATTGAAAAACTAATTACTTGGCAGACTCCTGAGATCACTGGCTAAACACTGACATTTTGTTTGATCGAAATCCATCGCGTAAAAAATTTCATTTTTCTGAATGTGGCAGTTGTCAAACACATGCGACTTACTGTGGATTTACATAGCAACGTAAAAGTGACAGATGCAAAAATTTTCTCATACGGCAACTCGAAATTTCATTCATAAAATTAAAATTATGAATGAAATTTCGGGTTGCAGTATTTAAAAAACATTGCATCTGTCACTTTTACGTTGCTATGTAAATCCACGGTTATACTCGACATACTCATTATACTGGATATACTCAAAATATACGCGATATACTCAGTATAAATAAAATGAAAGGAATTCCCTTTATTACTTTTTCGAGTGCAGTGGTGTCAATTTCTAAGTTAGTACAATTTATTCAGAAAGCATTTCATTTTAGTACAGACACTTTCTAGACGAGCCTGCACGTTCAACTCCATTATATGCAACTCAAAGCAAATTTGAAAATGTTTGGTTGCGTAAGAGTATATTCAATTTGGAATCATCCATTGAATCGCCTAAAATATTTACTTTATTTCGCTCCATCAGCAAAATACTTATCTTTCAGTACATGGAAAGCAAACAAAACGTCTACGCATTGTTGTGTGATTGTATACCGAAGTGTTCGCATTCTTAAAATTAGTAAAAAATACATCGCTGTCGCTGTTACATTGCTACACGTATCGAACATCAGTGGATAGATCCGAAACATTGTGTAAAACGTTTTACTCGGTTAAAATCGAAATAAATCACTTGACTAAAGTTCAACCAGAGAAAAACACTTTGAAATGTGCGCCAAAGGATGCAAAAATACTGGAGAGTGATGTCATTTTGTTGCTAATCCGTTACGATCACAATTAAGACGTTAGTGTACAGTGTCTTATATCATTTATTAGTTTAATGTCGAGTGTTAAGTTAACCTTTCACAGACGACAGACATGTTATTCAATTTTCTTCTCACTCACTTCTCTCGATCTAAGTATTGTCAGCAGATTAATAGAAAATCTTTTACTTCATTAGTTTTAACATATATATTTTCTATGTAAGAGGGCATGGCACAGGCACTGATCCTAATACTAGCAAATCGACCGTCAAAATCCTTCACATGTTGATACATTACATCCATATGTACAATTGAATGTATTCACCAAGAATGCTTGAATAGGGAAATGCTGTTTGAAAGCTAACGCACAAATATAATAGATTTTTGGTAGAATTGTGTTACATTTCTAGTAGATCTCCTCATAAAGTTACTAATGTCAGCACTCTATTTTTTGTGAACCAACTTCACAACGATGACATTTCATGGAAATTTACCAGAGCGACGGTATATTACCATAAAATACCCAATGAAAGTAAATAGATAGGTATGGCCAAACGTTCAAATTTGTTCTAGCCGGAGCACATACGGATTTGCATGGCGCCACCTCAAACGAACTCATTTCTAGTGGAAATTTTGAATGGACTGGCCATACCTACTTATCTACTTTCATTGAAAATACCAAGGTTGTAAACTTTGGAAAGGTCACGCAGACCGCCATTTTATTAGATGCTCGGGAACACACCATGTCTGATGATTTTACATACAAAAAAAAACACCACATCATCACGGCGTTGACAATCATCACAGTAGGTGAACTTTTGTATGAAATCCGCCATGTTATCATCAAGTGTGGTGTGTAACCCGCGTATCTGTATCTGCGTGACTTCTTCAAAGTTTAAAGTCTTGGAAAATACAACGCAAAGAATCAAGTACTGAAAAAAATTGTGGCACCTCTACAGGCCGACCGAGGTTTCCTATTAATGCTACGTTAATGCTAGCAACAGTGCTATGACGAGAGATTGTTGCTTAAAGTGAACATCGCTGTCGTTAGCAGATGAAATAGCAGACAGGTTAAAAAACAATATTTTCACAAAATGCGTGGGCTATCTGTTACGTCTTCAACGTAGAAAACGTGTTTATCTTCTAATCACTCTGCAGCCAAAAAAAAAACAACTTGTGAAAAGGTACACAGAATACCGGCATATTAACACTTTAATTAAGCATTTAACCAAAATCACATAACTAATTATTACATTCAGACACCGAAACTACCGTGGTAAACGCTGAATACACAGTTTTATGTCTATAAATGCATGTTGTGTATATTCAGAGTATACGCAAACGATTGTCACCGGAAAATCGGATAGAGCGACTGCAAAGCGGTTAAAAAATCAAGTGGATTAGTCTTCGCGCAACGGTTACGAAAGTAACATACAAACACCTCTGTGATACGGCGCGCGGTTATGATCTCGACAATCCACGCGAGACATCGTGTATCGCTGAAATATGAATTGAGTGTTTCAATCAAATTCTTTTTGATAATAATACATGAGGCATAGCCGAAATAAATTGTAAATGATTCGACAATGCAATATCTTCGATGTTGTAAAAATAAGATCGGCTGTTTCAGCGAGATATCGCAGTTCTATTGATACAAATGTTTCATTTCGTCGTATTCGTTATTGATAACATTGAAGCATTCAGTGATAAAAAGTCTGGGTAGTGATCAGGTGCTGTGCGTACGTGCAAGTATTTAATTAGGTCTAGTACACAGACTTGCATTTTGTATTATTTTTTTAAAAGTTTCATAAGACTCTACGCGAGATAATTATCTTTTTTCTTTTTTAAATTTGATCAGAATCTGCAATCATTATTATACGATTCCTAAACCATCAATAATTTTTCATGATAATCATTTTAAAATCAAGTACAACGGAAACGAGTCGTACACAACGTTAGTGGTTTGGCTATAGATTGGCGAAAGTTCTTCGACTTTAAATAATTTTTTTTCTGTCTGGTAAGTTAAAAAAAAAACGTCTCTTTTTTATGTATAAACAAAAAACGGTTAGCCATTCTTAAATTAGAAATCAAAAATATCACATTTATCAACGCCTTAGGCTGTGTCAATATAGTCAATATACGAATTTACGTTTAAAAGTGAATTTAGAGCTATGTGCTCTCTGTGCTCTAGACACGTTTTCTGTTTGCACATGTTTAATTATTGAAAATAGGTATCCAACATGTGTGACGAATGAGACAATGTAGTACATTTTAAATGTCTCAATTAAATAGCTGACTCTGAAAAAAAAACATGAACTTGATATTCATCGGAACAAAGTAGATGTATCGAACTATGCATTTTTTGCACCATTAATTCGAGCCGTTGAATTTTTCCTTTGTGAAATATGTTAATGTGTGTGCAAAGTCTTGTCTATTTTTTTGCACAGGATCTACGTCAGTAGATTTAATTTAATTTATTATTGTTTGGTATTTTTTGATTCGATAAACTGAAAAGCTCTTATAAATTATCGCCTTTAGACCAAAAATATTATTTAACACTGTCAGAGATTATTTTTACCCGTGGATTAGATAGTCAATGTAAATATTATTGAGATAGTCTTAAATGGCATTCCATGGGTGAGCTCATACCTTTATCTGTAAGTGGATGCTTACAATTTAAAAGTGTTGCAGTCCAGGGCTAATTTTGGGGCATTTAAATTCTAAAAATTCCGAAAAAAATTCTGCGGAGTTTTTCGGATGTGTACATCAGCAAATATTAGCTTCGAAACTTTTCTTCCCTTTACTTACATACCACAGATTTTCAATCCACATAAAAGACTTCGTAATATGTACGTATTTCGTACATGTAAATTCATACTGATACTGCTGTCTCGCACGCATAATTGTATTGTATTTGTGGATTGAATAACGTTGAAAAAAGAAAAAAGAAATCGAGGCTAAGTTCATCGGGTGTACATCATTTTGTTCAAAATAGTTCCAAGACTGATGGTACTCCACTCTCTATGTAATAATAGAAAATCTGATCTCTGATCACAATCACAAGCGGTATGGTAGATTTTGTTTTTGCACGTCTTATCCCTCCTAAATATCGGCTACTGTTACTCAAAAAAATTCACATGCAAATTTTAAAGGTGAAGTGGAACGCGATTACATGAGTGTGCATAAAAATTATTCTCTGGTCCTTGACACGAATTTGTAAAGTTAGCCTTCAGTACAGGTTAGAGCTGTGCAGGCCGCCCGAGTTTTTATCCGGTCCGACGGGCCTCGAGCCGGACGGACCTTTAACTTACCTGATTTGTTAAGGGTCGGACTTTTCTCGTTATATCCGGCCCGAGTTTGGTTACTGTCGGACTTTAGACGAAACGTTTTGTCCGGCCCGAACTTTCGATTCCGTTGCTGTTACATGCTTTTTTATTCCAAACGTAGCGTAATTGAAGCATTCACCAATTAACCCGTTACTGAAAATCGTTTTCTGATTTTTGTGAGAGTACTTGACCGCTCATGCTCCCTTTGTAGTTTTTAAATAATTTTTGTAATCATCGATTCAATATCTGGACTTTAATTGATATAGAATCACAATTACTATGGACATGTTTTTATCGGGCGGCCAGGAAAAAAGTACGGCCTGGCCCGATCGGGCCGGACCTAAAATTCTTTGGGCCAGCTTGGATCGGACTTCGAAAATGTGAATTGGGCCGGGCCTCGGGCCTGTCGGATTTCAAAGAAACCTCGGCCCGCACAGCTCTAGTACAGGTCCTTCACTTGCATGTTTTTATCAACTTAATCTGCCTAGTCATTTAATCTAAGCAAAAAGTCATCCGGACTGTTGCACATGAATCAGATTCAGATATATTCAGCCTCGTTTGTACATAGCTGAATATAGAGGTATATAGCTATTGCTGTACATATAAGTATAATCATAAGTCTAACTTCGGATGAGACTTTCTGTCTTTTAACTTGAAGCAATTTTAATGCAAGATAGTGAGATGTGAAGATGTAGTGATGTTTTAAGATACATAACTTTCACGTACAACTAACTATTTCGTGCACCCTTCGTACGGATGTTTTTTTTTTCTCATCTTACTTGCATCAGTTGAGTCATAAATAAATATAGAAAACAAATACTTTGATAATGTGATCCAAATTGTTGATTTATCCACATTTACACATATTATCTACTGAAGGTCAATCATTGAATAATTTTTCGCAACAATAGATAATTTGTCATTTCTGTAGGTACAATCAGTTAAAACTGTTAACTTTATAATAAATGGAATTTTTATTTCGTTGGAATTACCATTTTATTCATAATAGGTAATTGTATAACCGTCAGTATTAGCAGTCTGTATGTAAAATAATTTGAAGAAAAAATATTGTTTGTTAAATTGAAACACGTATAGAACCTTAATAATTGTCACATTAACTAAATATTTGAACCAATTTGATCGAATTTCAATAGTTTGCATGTTTATTATTTTATTGCCTGCCCCATGCGAAAGTTGACCTTACATATCAGTTTGCGCCCTGCGAAAAAAATCCATTACATGAAGAATCTTTTCGATTCATTTTACGTCAACTGCTTTGTGATATCCAGGGACTATTTTGAGGAAAATTTTCCCTATTTTTATACTTTTCCCAATTTTTCCTATTTTTCTTAATTTTCCTAATTTTTCCTATTTTCCACAATTTTCCCTATTTTCCTTAATTTTTTTTTCCAAATATTGCCTTCTCACCTAAAATAGAATAAGCATTTTTTAAATTCGGAACAGTGAATTTTACATTAAAAAAATATTTTGTGAGACATAGCTGTAGGGAATGCAATCCCGGACTGTTTTTGGAATACCGGGATTCGGGATTTTAAATCTGAATCCCGGGATTGATACCGGGATTTTCGGTATTGACGAGAAATTATGATTTGAGTAACGAAAACACTTCCACAAAAATTACTAGCAAAATTCATTAATTTATTGTCGCTTCAAGAGTTTTGACTTATAATGATGGTAATGACATTGTAAAACGTTTTTATTTTGAAAAGGTATTATCACATTTTTGTTTCATGTAGGATCTGATATTTCTAAGCCCACAGATTGTGACGGCTGTTATATTGTATGCAATTTTTGAATTTATTCCTAGTTGAAATATTTGTCGCACATGCATAACGACCAGTTTACTGGGACAAAAACCATTCAATATAAAGACTGTCAAATTTGTAGATCTAGAATTTATGTAGAATCTGTTGAAAACGAAAATGTGATAACTTCTTAATTTTTCAAGTGAAAGAACGCACAAACGGTGCAGCATTTCGTCGTTCAGTCTTAAACGAATTTTACTACACCAGTAGCCACAAGCTGAAATGCCCGTTCTGACTCTATGCTAGTTGGCTTGACAAGTACCAAACACTTATACACGTTCGATAAAAGCAGTCCACGATTCCCTCCATTTTCGAACGAAACTGATAGCTGAGTGGTCCATCAATTTTTATGCTTTTTCGAAAAGTAAAGGTTGAAGGAATTTTCCGTTTTAATGATTTTTGGTTGTCAACAATTTGATTTGATGTGATGGAGTCATGGTCAACTTCACTGTTGCATTTTTTGTCAACTTAATTTTGATTTTCCTTACGAAAACTGTTAGGTTCTTCACCCCATCGAAAATCTTTTGTTTTGTTGTAATTTGGATATCGTAAAAACGACAAAGAAATACAGTGGTCGCTTTCAAAAATTGTGCAGTTTTAAACTACTGTACACTTTCACTGCAACTACTGGTGATGAGTTAAACGGTTTTCGTGATGAAAATCTATAGTCGAATTCAAATAAAAAACAACAGAGAATGTGACCATGACAACACATTGAATAAAATCAACCTTACTTTTCGTTAAAATCATAAAAATTGATGGAACAATTAACCGGTATCGGGGAATCTGTCACACACGATCATAGTATGGGCACACCATCAATTTGTATGACGTGCCAGATTACCCTACGCCCAATGTCTCACAAAGTAGTTTTTTTTTACGTAGAATTGTTTATTTGATACACTGTTCGACTTAAGGTCAGAAACTAATTTGGAAAAAAATGAAAGTTTTGAAAATTAAAGAAAATTGGGAAAATATGAAAAATTAAGGAAAATAAGGAAAATAGGAAAAATAAGGAGAACAGTGAAAATTTTCCTCAATCTTTTCCAAATTTTCCCTATTTTTTTCCCTGTTTTCCTTAATTTTCCCGATTTTCCCTATTTTCCTTATTTTTCCAATAATTTTCCCCAAAATAGTCCCTGGATATCCAAATTAAACATGGAACGGACAATAAACGGGAATATATTGGATGCTGCTACATAATTCATTAATTCAGAAACAACCTTTTGGCTTCCAAGAAATTACAAAGATTGTGGTCAGGTAAATGTTGCTGACTGCTTAGTAATAGCAGATTACATTGGATGCTACGAAAGTAATTCGTTGTATGAGGTTACAGCTTCGCATTAAAAGCAAACTCTCAAGTGTGGGTTTTGAGCAAAACGCTTCGGAGTGTAGAGTATGTATATCCACGCCCTCATCGTGCATAATATTTGACTCCATACACCATTTTCATTTGATTAAAACTACACACTCACACAATTAAATTTTCATTTGATTAAATGTCCATTGACGGAATTACAAGAAGTCCATTGCTGCTTGTTTCAGTGTTAAAAATAGATAAACCTTCAAGCACTGAGCACTTCTTACTAACTACTTAGAACAATTTGCAAAATTTTTGCAAATCTTTGACGTTGTTCATTATTATTGTTATCATCAACCGAACAATTTATTCCGATCTTCACTGACGAATAAATTTTGAGCTCTTTTCTGCGTTTCACTTTATCTCTGCAATAAAATAAAAATAAACCGAAAATGTTCCTACATCGAATACACCTAGGCAATTGAACAGGAAAGTTTGCTTTTTTATGTTTGTGTTTGTGATTTTATCATTTAAATGAGCCGTTTATTGGTGATAAAATTTAATCTAATTGCATTTTTGAGCAAATCAGTTTATACAAAGAAAACCGTTTATCGTACAGTGAGTACCAGGCACCAATAGTCATAAATAGGAAAGTTGTACCAACAATTGAAAAGTGGTCTTGTTACCGTATAGCGTCTACCTCTTTGACAACGTTCACAAAGTATATCACGATATGGAAGGAGGCATAACCTTCCGCAAGAGACCATTCATATTTTTAAGTTTCATTCATTTTTGTGTGACGGGGATAGGTACGTCTGAGAAACGTCGAATTTTCCGTGACATATACATCACGAACGAGGCCTTCGAACTGAAACATTTATTTTGTGTAACATTAAGTTAATCGATTTATCTTTATTACATGCTCTTTACGTCTTGTCTAATAGAGATTATGATAACGTCGTCATACTAGACAATACAAGACTATTAAGGTGACAAATTGCTTGTAGATATGATATGAAAGTAACAAAAATGAACAAAAAAACAATCAAAGTGTTAAAGAACATAATCCCGGCAAAAACTCTTTCAGAGCAAAGTTGGACGCAGTCTACAGTCTATATGTGTGATAACTTCTAAAACAAGTGATATCGCTAGAGGTGACGCTGTCAGCGTCGTTACGCAAAATTGAATTTCACAGCCAATTAATTGAAATTAGCTGATCTAGTTTTCCAAACCCGTCGCCAATTTTTTTTTTTCAGAAAAAATTTTAACCTACAGAATTTTGACAAAATTTTCAACAAAAAATTCTGCGTCGCAAAGTGGCAGATGCTCACGGACAAACCTACGAGAACATTTAATCTGCCACATGCGACGCAGAATTTTTTGTTGAAAATTTTTCAGTCAAAATTCTGTTGGTTAAAATTTTTTCTGAAAAAAAAAATTGGCGACGGGTTTGGAAAACTAGATCAGCTAATTTCAATTAATTGGCTGTGAAATTCAATTTTGCGTAACGACGCTGACAGCGTCACCTCTAGCGATATCATTTGTTTTAGAAGTTATCACACATATAGACTGTAGACTGCGTCCAACTTTGCTCTGAAAGAGTTTTTGCCGGGATATCAGTCGTTTTAGAAGTTAAGTCGGAAGTTGACGAAAATTAGAGGTGTGTGCCGGTTTTAAAATAGTCGGCGGCGGTGCGCCGACTGGTAAGGGATCGGCGGCGGCTAAATTATTTCAGAACGGCACATTGACTTAGTGTCAAACTTCGAAAGAACTCAGCTGATAACATTGTGATGCTGAGTTGCATAAAGTTGTTTTAGTAACACGCTAATACGTACCAATGATGAAATGGTCCATAATTGTGAACAAAAATAGTGTTGATAATCAAGGCTCCACATTTTGTCTCTTTTTATACACTTTAGGATATGCAAAAATTTCAAAAGTCTTTTTGTTACGCTAATTTTGCACATCTTTGATTTGAAATGTTTCAAGTATGTGCATGTTGTCAAAATTCGCAATAGTAAAGTCTACCTCTACACAGTAATCTTTGCATAAAATGCGTAATGTGCAGTGCCGCATCTAGTATACTCATACTCAGTGCTCCGGACCATTCTAACCTAGCGCACTTACGATCTATATCCATAGGATACCAATATTAGTTGTAAGACGCCGCTCAATGAAACCATATTTTACTTTGAAGTAAAAAAGTTGGTGCAATATTACGTCTTCTTGTGAAGATGTGACACTGTTAATTTTTTAAGTTATGGACTATGTATGCAAATGATTTTATTCTGCCGCTATTTTGAGCATAAAAATGTTTATACTAATTATGCAAAAATAAAAGATATCAATAAATATCGTTTCATCTACAAATTTATTCATTACTTCATATGAAACCTTGAAATATGTTTATGAACATTGTAGGAGTAACATTTGAAGTCGTATTCCAAATTTTTTTTTAAAATCGTTGTAAATGTTGCACACATTACAAATGCAAATAATATGAAAACCTAAATTCTATATAACTTAACGTGTAGAAACGCTTTCATAGAAGAGAACATATACATTTTTAGCCAAATGTGGCCAACGTTTTGTCGTTAAGTTTGTATCATTGAGAAGGTGCCATTGATTCCGAATTGTAATGTAAGCTGTGTAGTGACCGCTATGTTGACTATTCCCTGAAAATTTGACGAAATTTGAAAATTTAACGAAAATCGATTTGACGAAAATCAAAAATTTGACGAAAATTGAAAATTTGACGAAAATTGAAAATTTGACGAAATTTGAAAATTTGACGAAAATCGAAAATTTGACGAAAATCAAAAATTTGACGAAAATCAAAAATTTGACGAAAATCAAAAATTTGACGAAAATCAAAAATTTGACGAAATTCGAAAATTTGACGAAAAGTAATTCTCTATCTGCCACCATTCAAGAAATATCTCCAAAACCCCAATTGACCCTCCCATTTCCAACTTTCGACATTTTTCACATATGCCCTTCTGTTCTACTCGTAAAACTCTGAGACTTTGCCGAAGAAAGTAACTCTCTATCTGCCACCATTCAAGAAATACCTCTAAAAACATAATTGACCCACCCATTTCCAACTTTCGACATTTTTCACATATGCTCTACTCGTAAAACTCTGAGACTTTGCCGAAGAAAGTAAATCTCTATCTCTCATAAGCCAAAAAATATTAGTCCTTTCATCCTACGCTCGAGTAGCTCAAAATTTGGTCACTCTGACCACTCTAGCTCAACCAAATCTGCACCAATTTTTCTAATTAGTTTTTTGTTCGATTCGTGTGGCGAATACCTTTCATTTGATGGGTCACACGCCCCTGCAGAGCTACAGCTGAAAACGCGTTCCCGACCCTCGAAAACCACACTCAGAAACCACTTCGAGGCCAATAAAACAAAATTCTGGTTTTTCCTGGGGTAGTGGCGTATCACATTTTCATTTTTATGCCCACCCCGAGGTTCCTGCAAAATTTCATGGAGATTGGCTGACTAGTTTCCGAGATCGACCGTCGGTAGATAGATAGATAGATAGATAGATAGATAGATAGATAGATAGATAGATAGATAGATAGATAGATAGAAACATACAGAGTAAGGTGAAAGATTTTGCTTGTTTGGAAACAGTCAATTTGGTGTACTTTGTATGAAAAGTGGTCAATTTCAAAACGATGTATCTCCGGCATTTTTAAACCTACATAGTCGAGTGATAGCTCGTTTTGCTCGTATTTGAAGCGAGAATATGATAGAATATGTTTTGTGGTGATACAGTCCAAAGGGTAGAAACTGAAATGTTCGGCTATATATAGTTGCCGCGTCTCAAAAAAATTTCTTCGTTCTTTTTTTAGAAGTTAGACTGCGTCAAGTCCTCCGCTATCGCTCCGGACATGATAGATGTTGATTCATTTTTACATAGTAACGCTATTTTCAATCGACAAGCGATGCATTTTCCTCTTGAAGAATGTGACGCATGACGTCACATTTCATACAACTGTGATAATAAATTAACATGAATCAACATCACTGATCTGATAAATTTAATGGATTTATTTTATGAATTGGAATATTTGGGATAAACTTTTGTCAGTCGTTTCCCTTCGAGAAAAAAAAACTCAACAAAAGCACAATTTACTTAAATTAGCGTGTAATTGTACGTACGTCTAACCAGTTTATGAGACCTAATTTCACCTTGTCACAATAACTGATAAAATGTTAATAAATTTAACAATAGAGGTTTGAGGTGGATATTGTGGGTATACATACACAACACATCACAACAACGATTACATCCACTTAGAGTGTGTGCACAAATCTAACAAAGTGTCTACTTATCAAAATGACACCATACAGCAGCACCATAACAGATAATAATAAACCCAACACCTACGAGTAAACACACTCCAAAATGATTGAAAGGCTTAATTCGCATGAACGATGATGTGTTTATTAAAAGGAATAAAAACCGTTTTCTTGTGCCTATTTTCTTATTGTGTCTGTGAGAGTATCTTTTGCACATGACTAACAAGGATGTTTCGGTATCATATTTTCTGTAACAAGTATATTGTGTCCATTTTAATTGAATCGAACCGAAAATATTATTCAAACGAAGCTAATTTGTAGTGATATTGTCTCAGTGACGAATAACATTTTTTTGTTTTACGTCTACTCTATTATAATATCGTCTATGATGGACTGAAAGATAATCACTTAAACACTCATCTTAAAAGGGGACTTCGAAATGTATAGCAATTATTTTTAATGATCAATTAAATTTTAGGAAAGTTGCGTTGTCAATCGGACGTTCTGTGAGTCAATACCGAGTCTTTTACGTCTATTGACCTAAATACTCTCAACAGATTGTGCCATAATCCTTTACTCCATTACTTCTAACGCAGATGTAACATATAAGGGGGAACTACCTCTTATTTATTGTCGATGCTGTCGATGACAGATGACATGGTATGAAATTGAAGTTAACGTTTTAAATCTTTGGGCTTTTTTTATATCTTAATATCGCGAAATACAGCACAATTACGAAACATTAATGGTACCTGCTATTTGAACACAATATCAAACAATATTTCATTCTGAGTCAATAAAATACTTTTCTTTAAATTGCGCTATCAGAATTTTCATAACTAGAAAGAGCTACCCTTTTCCATTTCCGATCTTGCTATTCTTTCTTCCGAGTCTAACGTGACCCTGACCATCTATTTTTCATTTCAGAATTCGACCACAAAAAATGATCAAATCAAAAACAACTTTTGGATATGCGGCATTTGCGGTTCTTGCTCTGTCTTTAACGCAAGTTAATTCTAAATCGGTGTCCCGTAACGCTCCGTTAGACTTAATTATTTTGCACAATAATGATATGCATGCACGATTCGAACAGACGTCGGCTAATTCCGATACATGCAGTAAGGAAGACGTTACAAACAACAAATGTTACGGTGGCTTTGCTAGAGTCGGATATGAGTAAATTGAATTTCAGTTTTTCTTTTCCTTTGCTTTTTAGTGCAGCGAATCCTTTTACAGACTGAAAAAATTCCGAAATGAAGCTGACAATGGTGGTGCACCAGTACTCTATTTGAATGCAGGCGACACATATACCGGAACGCCTTGGTTTTCACTGTACAAAGATAAAATTGTATCTGCGTTCTTGAATCTATTGCGACCTGATGCGATCGTAAATGAATAGAACAAAGGTTTCTCATCGTAATGAACATAACCAAAGTCCACTTACAGTCGCTAGGAAATCATGAGTTTGATAACGGTGTGGATGGATTAGTGCCATTCTTAAATGCAGCCCACTTTCCCGTCCTAGCAGCAAATTTAGATCTATCGAAGACTCCAGAAATGCAGAACACGACATCCTTGAAAAAGTCCACCGTATTCGATGTAAATGGCGTGAAAGTCGGTGTAATTGGTTACTTGACACCTGAAACGAAATTGTTGGTTGCACCGAACACGGTTGAATATTTTGATGAAATTCAGGCAATTAAGTGAGTGGTTCAATCCAACATTTGTTGTACCAAACATCTGAATTGCATTACTTCCTAGTTCCGAAGCAGAGGCGCTAAGGCAAACCGGAGTCAATATAATTATAGCTTTGGGTCATTCAGGCTATGAGAAAGATAAGGAAATTGGTATTGAATGTCCATTAGTTGACGTGGTCATAGGAGGGCATTCACATTCGTTTTTGTACACTGGAGATCACCCAGGTATTTATTTTCGTTATGCCACCTGGCTATTTGAGCAATCTTGTATTACAACAAAATATAGAGCCGGAGAGTGCTATCGGTCCGTATCCGACTACTGTTAAGAAGCCCAATGGTGTTGAAGTTCCTGTTGTCCAAGCTTATGCGTACACCAAGTATCTTGGACATTTAAGACTGAGTGTAAGATTGATTCATAATCTTTTCGGTTGTTGACAAACCGTTTCTGAAGTTCCCAAATCTTAGTTTGATGCTAATGGAAATTTGCTCTCCTTCAACGGAACACCTATATTGCTCAGCGGTGAGGTACCTCGAGACCAAGATGTTTTAGCTTTGTTGGAAACGTACCGTCCAGGATTGGATGAACTTTATGCCGAAGTTGTTGGCGAAACTAAGGTAATTAGTTCCTATGTGACGGGCAATTGGCCTGATTTTGAATTTATTTTTTTTAGGTGACTTTGGATGGTGTCTGTAGATTTGGCGAATGCAATTTTGGAAATCTTATTGCCGATTCAATGGTATACGTTCGATCCATCCAACATAATAATTCAGATGGATATTGGACAGATGCGGCAATCAGTTTTATGAATAGCGGAGGTAAAGAACTTTTGGTACTTAAAAATCTAAACTTTTGGTTGTCTTTCGCATTAGATTTAATTTGTATTGCTGCGTGTGTTACTAAGACACAGAGTCTCTACGTGTCAAGATATCCTTAAATAGAAATATTTTTCCAGAAATCCTTATATTCCTTTGATTTAACTTTGTTTTTACTTTTTGTCTTCGTATCCTCTGCAACTAACGGTCATTTTTAAATTTCTTAGGAATCAGAGCAAATGTTGCTAGGGGAATTATTACGCATTACGATCTTATGACTGTCTTACCATTCGATAGCCGTATCGTAGTAGTACAAATGACAGGAAAGGATATATTGACTACGCTGGAGAATACTGTACGAAGGTGAGTGTGCTCACTATCTAACTACGAAATGTCAGTATGGTTCATGTATTTCATTCTGATCAATTTATTTATCATCAGATATTCGGATACAATTGGCAGAGGCGAATTTTTCCAATATTCTGGCCTACAAGTTACCTTCAATTTAACACAACCGACTGGTTCACGCGTTCAATCCGTCCGAGTGAGATGCGCAAATTGCGATGTTCCGAGATTTGACAATTTGGACGATAGTCGAACATATAATGTAGTAACGACCGATTTCATCGGTGGTGGAGGTGATGGTCACACAACATTTTTGGTTAGTATTTTTGGTGGAGGAGATAAAACTTAGAGGAATTTTAAACTCAATTTTATCATCAGAATAAACCAACCATATCAACTGGCATTGTTGACCTGGACGCAGTTATAAGCTACATAAAGTCAGTAAATGTTGTGTATCCAGCTGTTGAGTGGCGGACAACATTGATCGGAAAAGTGCAGGAAGAGGATGACGACGACGACACAGAGCCAAACAATGCAAGACATGTAAACACATCATTTATGCTCATAGGATCAATTCTGCTTTCGACCTTTTATCGATACTTGTAGAAAATCTTAAATTTAACCACATCAAACAATAAAAATGAGCGTCTGACGTGGCCTTTCATATAACTCAAATTTCCAGCAGTGTTTGATTTCGAATAGCACACGTTTCATAAGACGAAACAACAATGAATGCGATCCGTTTGACGTTGTGACTGAGCACGACAGAGTTAAGGTAACCAGGCAGGAGCACTGATTTGACTAGGGACCTGAATAATCTAGTAGCCCTATGTTTTTTGCGAATTAAAGTTTTCAACTTATGTCAGTGTTCATTTGAGTTCATTTTCATATATAGGTCATTATTCAGGTCACTAGTCAAATCAGTGCTCCTGCATTTAACGTTTCAAAAATGAACCGCTCCTGCCTGGTTTATTTTACTCTGCCGTGGACTGAGTTATAGTAAACTAAAAAGTTGATCGAAAATGACCATTTTAATTGTACTAGAAAAAGGCTATCGATTCATAGAATAAGTCAATTAAATATCTACATTCACGCCAATCAACGTATAGTTACTTCATTTACCTTTCTAGGCCATTTTAGCCATTTAGCCATTTTAATTAGATTAGAATTCGAATATGCGGCACTGATTAGTGTTTCGATGCATATATTCATCGCCGCCTAACTGTGTGTGCATAGAATTTTGAATTTAGAACAAACCTACGTGATAGCTATGGTATACCTCAACTAATTAATACATTAATTCGCTTTTGCTTGCCTGGAGTCCTTCAATAATAATCGAACCACAGATTGATGTAGTAAGTGCTCACAACATGTATGTAACGGACTAATTCATGAACACAAACGAAACGGTTTGTCAAAGACCTGGATTGAATTGAATTTTGGTTCTAAAGCTTTATCGGTTTGTCCCATGAATAATATTTCTCAGACTGCTATTTCATCTGTTAACGGATATGTTAAACTATAACAAATGATTTTGAATGAATCTGTTGAAAATTCTATAGCAAACAAAATCCGATGGTGGCGATATGCTTCCCATTTTTCAAAGACTTCGTATAATGCTGTGTTTAGGACATTGTTTAACTCTACTTGAAAACGTGAGAGAATTTAATTACAAACGAACCAAAGAGCATTAAACGAGACTGAAGATAACGACAACAAAAAAATATACTTTATATAATATTTAAAAAAAAAAATGAAGTACAAGATTTGAAATCAACAGATTAAAAATACTTTGATCTGTGGAAGTAACAGATCTGTAAAATGTGGAGCTACGTCGACTTTTCTTATTGGAAAGTAACAGAAAACTGGTAAAATGTGGAACGATGTGGAACAAATAAAATTGTAGAACGTCTAACCGTGTAAAAAGTTAATTTGAGTGTTGTTTCAATTCATAATTATCTTTCTGCACACAAACATTTTATTACAGAAATGAATGTATCTGTACCTGTGTCAATTAATGTTATGCTTTTCGTTGATTTGCATGTTTTAATAGATGGTAAATTTCATTGTAGTTTCTAATTATACATTTGTTTGATCAATTATAACATGGAGGGAGAAGAGTCGTTTTATTTACGAATAGTTACGCTGCCAAATTACATCCGAAGAACCAACAATTTTTGCAAAGCAATAGAAAGTAAATTTACCTTGTCGATTAGCCTGTAGAGGCGCCACATTTTTTATAGTACTTCATTCTCACTGGACTATTTTTTGTGTAACAACTTCACATTGATTCATTCCCATTGTCAACAGCAGTGAAGTTTGTTCATGAAAAAATAATTCAGTGACACGTAACAAAACGTACTAAAATGTAATTGTCTGAGATAAAAACCTATTACATTTCAGTATTAATTTCAAAACAATTTTTTCCTATACCTAAATCTAACGTTCACGTTTTGACTCCATGAGTTTTAACACAGTATACTGCTCCTTGCATGAACATTGAGTTGACAAGTTCAAAATTTGGAGGTTTTAGTGATAAGAACTATAAATGTTTATAAATCTGCATAGAACAATAATTTCTCACTTAACCCACTAGGGCATTTTTGTTTATCTCGGTATATATGGGGCCATTCACAAATTACGCACGCTCTTAAGGGGGGAGGGGGGGTTTGACAAAAAAGGACGCTTCATACATTTTTGAAATTTTCTCCATACATTTTCGCGTGCAAGGGTGGAGGGGGAGGTCTGAAATTTCGAATTTGGTGCGTGCGTAATTTGTGAATGGCCCCTATGTTCTCGGCAGATAGAAAATGTACCTCTTGCCAAAATTGTTATCTTGACATGTGGTCACTACGATTCTAGCCTTCGACTCGACCAGCAATGCCGACACGTCTCGATAACAATTTTGGCAAGATGTACATAGCTCATACAACGAAAACAAGTTATCTATCTTTACAAAAGTAACGCGGCGATTTCATCAGCCTCCGAATATTTTCTATTTTCATGCTAGAAGCAGTGCTGTGGTTCTAGTCATAATATTTTTTAGTTTAACCGTTTACGTATCTGTGGTGGACGGAAGTAGAAAAATCAGACCTTTCAGTCAAAATTTTATCTTCTAATTAATCAATTATTTTACTTATTTCAATTTTCTAAAAAATGTTGCAGATGACATTTACTGGTTCTTTTAAAAATTAAAAACGAGCAAAGCAACCATATTCAAAACGAGGAAATTTAATTACTTGCAAGTCAATTCCATAAACTAAGTTCTCTTATCAAATTCTAGTTATAAACAAGGTGTCATGTCAATATCAAAAAAAGAATGACCCCGACGTGAATTGAACACGCAACCTTCTGATCTGGAGTCAGACGCGCCACGGAGTCACACAGCACTGATTCCATTGAGAGTAATACGAAAATAGCCGTTTTGTCACACTCAATTAACGCAATGCGATAATGCTTAGTTAAAATAAAATTTCTTGCGCTTATCTGAATGCTTTCGAATAAGTAATATTATCGAAAACTACAGCAGTTATCACATATTAAATAATCAGTGGTATATTCGTTGCAATATAAAATTGTTTCGGTCAATAGTGAGTGTATAAAATACCTAGTCAATATTAATGACTGGTGTCAAAGTGCATGATGATTGTAATATTGACAATAATGATGTACGTAATTTAGGATGAAATTTCCTTAATAGACTCTATAGTCAAAGGTCTTACGTAAGAAAATACGCCCGAAGTTCACTATGACCGATTTATGAAATGTTGAAAGTGTTGACAAAAAACGGGAAATACGGAAATGTGTGTAACACTTGCTAAGCCTTAAAAATCGCGTTTGGGATTCTGCATTAAGAGCCATCAAATGCTTATATCAGTAGCTACATAGAGTGCATAAATTTTCTGTTTTACAAGAGTACAGCCCTGCTGTGACCAGAGTTAAAATTGCTGATTATTTCTGGATGTCTGGAAGTTTAATCTATATTCCTTTAATTTCGATGTTTTTTTACTTAATTTTTGCTTACAACTGATTTCAGCGCGTTTGGGCTTATGCTTAATTTAGAGAATGAACTTAATTAATAATTTACCGATAAGGTGAAAGCTAAGTATTTGAAATGTCTTATACCAGTTAAGAATATGTATATTGTAAAGAGCGTAAAGGATACGCAATGTTACTCAATGAAAGTACAAACCAGTTATTGTCTGTCCATACAAACCGGAGGAAGTACCACTTTCACTATTGCCTGCTGTAAGACAAGGTAATAACACATTAAATTATCAATTACTAGTGTAGTACCCGGCTTTGCTCGGGATTATTTTAATGACAAAATATGTAAATATTTTTGTGTGTCAAAATAAGATTGTTATTTCAAAAATATTTTCACGCGTTACAAAAATGTTTCACGTTTAAGAAACGCATCCACGACGCGACGTAAACAGGCAAAAAAACGTTCGTCAAATAACGCATTAAAGTGAAAAAACATAGCTAACGCCGACCCGTACGAAACACCTATTCGTATCAAAAGCCTTTAATGTGAAACTCTTCATTTCTTTTACTTACATTATCCACTCTTTGCCTTGTTATCATACACAAATAAATTGCCGGAGGCAATATAGACAGCCCCGTACGAAGTCAACTTTAATAAATTCCTATTTAAACAGCTATATACCGCTATAGTTACCTATATTTTCCTATAAATAAACATTTCACAGAGGAATATGCTATTATATAGCTCTATATGCCTGTATATAGCTCAATATAGCTGTATATAGGTATATATAGATGTCCATATATGGAATCCCTGAAACCCCACACACATCACATAACAAATTATTTCCATGTTAACAGAAACTATCTAAGTACAAATTTTCCCACTTTATATCGTTTTACTAAAATCCAATATGGCCGCCGGCAGCCATTTTGTTAGGAGACCGGAAATAGTACCGACGCTTTACATTCGTTAATACCTTTCAAACAAAAAAAATTCATGAAATTCGGTCAAAATTTACTCGAGATATTGTCAAAATACACCACGTTCACTGTACTTCCGAGTAGCCAGATAAGAGCTCACTCCAAGAGACCTAGCTCACGCTCCGGAGAACATAATTTCATAAAAAAACATTTCCCTGATTGGTACGGTCAATACCTATCTAATAAAGCTAAAACAGACGAAATATGTTAGATGTGGCCGACCTACAAGCAAAAACTGCTTGCCGCCCTGTGCCTGTTCCACACCAAGGGGTCTAACTCACGAGTCGGTCATCCGATTTCCATAAACTTTTTTTTTGTCGATCGGTATTGTAAATACCTTTTATTTGACGTATCACTTACAAGTTTAATGTTTAAATGTCCGGAGATATCTTCGAAAAACCGTAAAGCACTTATTGGGCCACAGCTCGGGAGGGGTCGATCCAAAATCACTCATCTTCGAACTTAGCCTGTCTTTTGACATTACCAAACGGGAAAAAAAAGAATTTTCAAAATCGGATGCGTTTTACTCAAGTTATCGTGCAGACAGACAGACGGACATTTTTTTTCGCGGATTTGGCATCTCTAGACAACCACAATAGGTTTCCCCTTACTCAGGGAGTCCAATTCGACGTGTTACAAACGTATGCGTAAACCTATAAGACCCCAGTACTTCGTACGGGTCTAAAAATCTCGCGTTCTTCCTAACTTTTCCCCATTAGTCGACCCTAACTTTTCCTCATTAGTCAGCATGCCAAGTTTCAACTCTCTAGGACTTTCCATCTGCGTTACTATAGAGAGATAAACAAACAAACCAACAATCAAACAAACATTAAACTTGATATTATAGATCAACATACAGTGTGTTCATCTTTAGAAAGAACAATTTCAGATTTATCAGAGTTTTAAAAGTCATCGAGGTTCCCAGTCAATTAAGTTCTTCCCGGTCTATGATATTTTGGCGCGAATTTCAAATTTTCTGCCAAAATATCATAACCTGGAAACGCTTTATTGACTGGGAACATCGATGACTTTTAGAACTCTCAAAAATTGCAAATATGTTCCGAACTAAAATGAACCCACTGTAGTAAATCCTGTTTTTCTGGAATATTTTCCAGATAATCTGGACCAGATTATTAGGCCGACATGGCCCATCAACGAACTTTTATATTTACTCCAGTTATCATCGTGACAAGACAAAAACAAAATGGTTACATTTTTCATAACATTTCATACATTTCTGTAGACTGGTGTGGTTACAAACCTTTTAGGGTATTTTCTGGCGTAAGACCCTTGTCTTTCAGTCAAGGGAATAACCGGAAACTCTTAAGCAGATTAATTTTTTTCTTACTTGAGCGTCACGATAACATTATGAATTTGCGATTCAGTGTCAGTGATTCACACTGTTCGGGTGATGCAGATTCGTGATACAATCTGCTACTATCCAATAGAATTGATGCTGTTTACTGAAAATATTCATGCGATAAAAATGCTTGTATCCCACACTCCTACAGTCATTAATTTGTTATTAAGTTTTAGTCGAGCCTTCATAGTCGTTCGAGTCAAACGCTGAATCATAAACGCGTATTGAAGCAAGACGACCAGACATATCGATATGAATCTAAAGATTGTTCTTATTGGTTTTATTTTATTGCAAAGCCTTGATCCCGATGCTGTTTTCGCAGCCAGAATTTCGAATCAAAGTAAGTTTCAGAAACATAGGATACACAAGCCAAAATTGCAGTTTTACATGGGCATCAATTTCAGAATGTACAAACTATCGGAATATGCTGCCAAGAATATTTGAAGAATTCAAGGAAACAGATGAGGATGCTGCTCTGAAAGAGTTTCCATTTATGGTAATATTTGCAATGGAACATCAGAGACGACGCGACGTTGATTATTATATTTCAGGCGAGAATTGAAATTGGAGAAGATGACAACACACATATGAATGGGATACTAATTAGCGAAAATTTTGTTCTTACGTTAGCGTCAAGAGCACAGTATGAATTTACAGTACTGCTCTATGTACACTGATGTTGAGACATTCCTTTAAAATAATTTTAGTGGGAACCATGTCATCCTCGGAGATTTAAATATGGCAACAACGAATGATGATGAGCATACACAGAAATTCGAAATAATAGCGGAGTTTCAGCATCCCAAATACGTGGAAGACTCGCCGTTTGATCTTAAACTACTCAAGCTCAATGAATCGGTCAAGTTTGATGAATATGTTCGGCCTGCCTGCTTACCTCAATCTCAATCGGAAATTTCTCACAGGTTCTATGAAGTAGGATGGAGTAGAACTAATGTTCGTGAGAATAAACTTCTACATAAAGTGAAATTGTATCAAATTTCAAATGACTTCTGCAAAGACAGATTTAAATGGATTGCTCATCAACAACCAATGATGAAGCGACTCGACGAACAAATAATTTTCTGCGCCACATCGGTTGATGGTGATCGTGATATGTGTCTTGTAAGTAAATAGATCGGTCGGTGGATGCAACAGCAACGTACTTATTGCAAACATATTTTGTCACATATTCGATTGAAATCTTATCTTGAATCTACTTCTATTGTATCATTTTAAGGAATTTTTCGGGGCAGCTCTATTGAATCGTGATCGCAATTTGTCATCTGTGGACGAGGTCATTGGCCTTGCAACTACAAATACCGGATGTGAGGACACATACCCAACAGTTTTTGTAAGAATATCGAAAAGTTTGAATTGGATCGAGACTATTGTTTGGCCTGATGATACTTCGATGGAAGACGTTACAACAACACAAGCATCTATAATCGTACCAACGACACATAAACCTTTCAAAAATATGTCAATGATATCCATCAACATAACGACGAGTAGAAACAATTTGATATTTATTTCTATTTCAATCACTCTAGCAATTCTAGCAGTGATTGCATGTATTATCATTGTAACTTATCAAATGCGTAAGTCGACACAAGACGTAAGCGTCAGTATACATATGCGTGACTAGAATTGCAGCACCGTCTACAAAAAGGGACAATACTTCTAAGTAAATAAATGTGCACACCGACGCTACGTGATGTGAGTTTTATTTGAGCATTTTTATTGAACAAAAATAAAGTTGAGGGAGAACTATGTATGACCCATGACCCAAAGAAATCTTCATCTCCCCGTCAATAAAAGTGCCCTTTAAGAAATCGGTTTTTTATTCTGTAATCAAATGGTGCCATCTTTTGAAATCAGATTTAGGACTACGAATATCGAAATAGTTCTTTATGCAATTCACTGATGATATTTGTAACTTACACCGCCTGTGATCAATGTCGTATGAACGTATTTTATCCCACTAGTGCGATAAAGGATTTACAAGAGGTTTTATTGCACTAATGCGATAAAAGCCACGTGTTCATGGAGTCACCCTTCGATTATCTTCGATATTTTTCCGATTTTCTTCATTGCATAAAACGTTGTATGCAACACCAATCGTATGCAGGGAAATTATCGCACTAGATGTCAGATTGCCAATCCTAGGCGAAGCCGAAAGTCGAAGTAACTATTATGACATCGAGTGCAAAGTACTTTATTAGGATCTAGATCGTGCATGGAAATAATGTTTACTTCCCGGTAACCTAGTCAAAACTTCCCGGTATCCGAAAATTTTGACAAAAATTTCCCGGTGAGTCGCAATTGACTTCCAGGTGGCGCGAATATTATTTCCCAAGCCCTTTCTAGTCTTTTTGTGCAGATTTAAGTGTAACATTAGCTTTCACAATGCTATAATCTTTTGTTGACTTTCATCTGTATAAATTTTCTCTCATTTGTAGAAGAAAATGTTTGTAAAGATGCTAACTGCACGAGCCCATCCTTTGATGAAACATATATAAACTCATTGGAATATTATCTTCTGTTCTAATCTGCCAGATATGTTGGGCATAATAATCTTTCGGAAATTGTGCCTTAATTTAGTTAAATATAAATAAAAGAAATTTTTTGAAGATTGACTTTCGATGATGCAGTCCATTCTTTGAAACTGTACAAACTCAATATTCTAAATGAAACTTTAATTTGAGCAAAATCGCCGCAGGGGAACTTTTTAAATTCTTAGGTCTATGCACCCTATTAGGAACTGTTTCACCAGAAGTAGTCATCAAAACTCATCAAAGGTTTAGTTCGTTGAAGAGAATAATTCATCGGGATCGGAATAGTGACGAAAACTGTTAGAAACTTCCCAATGAGTTCTTATCGTTGGTAAAAGCTTCTGATGATATAGACTTCCCGCTGAACACTGACAAGAAAAAAAATTCTCGCTAACAGAAACTTCCCAATAAGTTCTTCCCCCGTCGGTAGAAATTTCTCAATAAGTTCTTCCAGCTGATAAAATTTCCCGGAGAGTTCTTCCCAGTGATAGCTATTTCCGATTTCCCGGTGACAGCTATTTCCCGGTTAGTTCTGAATTCTTCTTGCTTATACAGTAAAAAAAAGAAAATCGCCTTCGGCGAAGGCTGAATTTCCCGGTATCCAATTTTTCGCCCCGACGACTTCCCGGTAACTAGGATACCAGTATACCGCATTATTTCCATGCACGATCTAGATGATGTGTAATTATGACACGAGGTCATAATGCACATCGTGAGCTTAATAAAGTACTTCGCATCGAGATTCATACAACGTTTTATGCCACAGAGGCATCTAAAGTTTGCAAATTTTGAATATTATGATGTCGAATGGCATAAATAACTATTTCTTGATTTTCTTGGGAAATGATAGTTCTTCATTATTATACTTTTACGTTGCTTATATGTGCTGTGTAGAACTTTGAAAAATGGAAAATTTTGAACGGGAAATACTATTGGCAACAAAATAGACCAAAGTTGTACAATACTTAACCTTCCAAACACGATACCAATATTTCCACCTTAGGTACATTTTTTTGGCAGTACATCGAGAATAATCACATAAGTTGTTGCTATATCAAAACCGTTCCTTATGTCGCTGGCCACGAAAATATGTTTTCCTTTTTTTAAAATTCCTTTGTGCTTTGACGAAGTAAAATCAAAAATTTTCTACGACGGCGGCCTTCTTGTTTTCACAGTATTTCTACAGCTAAACCCTTGTATGCTCTTAAATACCGACTGAATTATCACGAAACGTATTGCAGTCAGAGAAATCATAACAGATGGCGTTTCTGGGCTGGGCTGCGCCATCTGTTATCATTTCTCTGATTGCAATGGTTTCTAAGCTAAGCACATAAATTCAAGAAATTAAGCACTAAATTGCACAATCGAAGCTAAATTATTTATAAAAATCGAATTTTCACAACACTAACACTGTTTCAGTAAATTAATTTGAAATACTACAAATACTTCGACACAAACTTGTTTGAGATTAAAAATTTACTGAGACGATTTGACATTTCATCAAAACAAAATTCATTGAACCTTTTCGTGGAACTTGAGTGGAAAATGGCGCAAATCACAATTTTCAGGAATTTATAAAGTGAAAAATCTTTCCGGTTTCACGTTTTTTCGTCAAAAGATGAGACAAGGGTATCTTTATTTTCAAAGTTCAGCTGCTTTCTGTAAAAAATTTGAGAAAAAAAAAGTCATTTTGAGAAAAGATGTGCTATGTTGAAAAACGCAGATTTTGCGAGTGAGAACTCCATTGTCTTTGTCGTTGCTGTCGATTGCAGATGGTACGATTAAAAAACTATTTTTTTTATTTGTTTCTGAATTAAGTCTTATTCAAAATTTATAGTTTTCGGCAAATATTGCCATCAAATTAATTAATTAAGAAAAAAAAATTGTTCGCATTATAAAAATGAAAATATTTTGTGAAATTCAAAAAAATATTTATGAAAATCTGTAAAATCGAACTAAACAAAATAGTTGCAATGATTAACCCACACACTCTGTGTTCATATTGTGAGCAAAGAAATATTTTCTTTCAAGAAAACATACAGGAAAAAGTTGTGAATTTCACTTTTTGCTGTAGGTTTTCCGTTGTTTTTGCTTAAAAATTTCTGGAAAAAAATGTTGAACATAGATATCGTAACTTGCTGTCGAACGTTAAAAACCTAATCCTTCACTCACAGTATTAATTTTGGTGTTGACTCCTATATTGATATACCTTTCTAATGGAAATTAATTTATTTTTCCGTAAAATGTCCCCGATTCGTTTGTAACGAATCACCATCCCTAACCTTTCGTCCCTCATCGACGCCAACAATGGACGAAGTCTCACCCAGAACTCGCATTGTATTCGAATAATCGGAATCGATTTGTGGAATTACTTTCTTATCGGTCGGCCGTAGTGTTTTGATTAAATCCGATAACGAAAAGAAACTCTGCAGTCCTACATCACTTTCTTTGTCTCCGCTACTGTATTTTTCAATTTCTTCGGAAATCTTTCGTAAGCGTTGTTCAACGGAAGTGGTTTCTTCGAATTTCTCCGATGTACCTTCATGTTCTTCGTTCAATAGAGGCACACCATCTAATTCCGTTTCTTCTGTAATTTGTTCGATGTTTTTGTCAGTTTTATCATTATCCAACGATTCGTGTAACATTGACCCTTTTTCCGATTCATCGTGATTAAATTGCGGTTCTTTGAGTTCGTTTTCATTGATATTAGAACGGATTTTTAAGGCACCGAATGGTGATAGATTTTTGTCGGCGGCTTCAGATGGTTGAACGGGTGGTGGTGATTGTGGTGCAATGGTTGATGCGGCTAGTATTGGAAGAGGTGTTGAAAAATATTGTCGTGTGGTTGGGGTTTCGGTTGTTGTTGTTGTGATAATAATTGGACGTCTAGGAAGAAAAGTGAAACAGAAGAATCGATTAATCTTGTAATTCGACAACGAAGTGATTGTTGTTGATGAGACGGAAAATTAGCAAGCTAAATAAACTAACCCTATGTCACCAATTATCGGAAGATGTTAGTAAAAATTTTTCTGTTTCTTTAAAAAAGCAATTTTTAGTGGAACGTGTCTTTTGGGTTATCAAAATGTGTTTGATGTTAATTGGTGTGAAATAAGGGTTAGCTCACCTAACTTATTCAGGAGTTGAAATGCGATGTTGTTTCTCCCTTAATTTCTTCTCTCTCTCTCTTCCCCTGTCTTTCTCCCACATTGATTCTTACCCCTGTGCTGAAGAGACTGGAATGCTGCCATAGTTGTAGTAATAACATCTTGTTTGTTCGCAAATGAAATCTTTGACAGCACTGCAGTCTTCTGGAGCCCATCGCAGACCCGGAGCTTGGAGGATTATACAGCCTTTCTCTAAACCACTACTGCTATAATGTGAAAATATTGATTTCAAATTGGTCCCTCAATGAACATCAATATTTTACCTGTCTCGAGCGGTTCGTTGTGGTGATGTATTGCTATTGTGATCGATGGGATCCAATAAGCCCGCCTGTACGGCATCGTTTGAATTTTCGAAATAGTCGAAAGTTGCATTGAACGGTAAGCCAGTGCTCATCCACAAGAACATACCCGTGCCTAGTCGATTGCCCGACGTCCAAAAGTCGTATTTACTGTAGCCTTTTTAATTAAAAATACGAAACTAGAGCGTCTGGATATGTTCCGTCACAACGGCAAAATATATACCTGCATTCTGTAGATATTGACTCATCGATTCAACTTTTTCTTTTGTTTCGAATGACGCTAATTGAAGACCCAACGAACGGCAATATTGGTATGCAAGGAAGTAATTCAGTTCTGGTGAATATGGATTCATTCGGCTTACGAAATATTGAACGCCATCCAGCTGTATTGTGGTAATTCGTTGACCTGTTTAAGAAAGAGTTATACAATTTAAAAAAATTTAAAAATTCGAAAAAAAATTTAAAGTGCAGAAGTCTTCAGGAAAATATTTCCTGCCCTGGAGCCTGGACTATAGAAAACATCGGTTAATTTGAGGTAATTCTTTTGCTGCAGGCCTAGAAATTTAAGCCAGCAATATGGCATCTGTTATCGATAACGACGATAAAACTAATGACAGGCCCTGGGTAATATATGGTCCATTATATAGTAAAATGCATGTTAAAAAATTGAAGTACAAATAAATCAACAGATTAAAAATACTTTGATCGATGGAAGTAATAGACCCGATAATTAACGTCATATGCTTGCTGTCTGTAACAGGTTTAACTTCAATTTTAGCAGTTTTTAACCTTTGCTGGATGGAAAACGGGAGATTGGTTCACTCTTTTACGAAAGCACAATAATATCAAAGTATAGTTTTGTAACCGCTAGAAATAAATTCTCGACGGGTAAGGGTGCTCACACGTTCAGAATAGGAAACATTCAGCTCAGTTGTTTGAATGTTTACTCATTCTAAACGTAAAGTACCAATATTTGCACATGTTTAGGGTATAATTTCTTCAAACGCAATATCTACACTCGTTTAAACTGTTTCTGCTCAATTAAACCATTCATCCGATAATTACAATCGTTTAGCTCTATTAATTAGTATCGTCTTAAGTTTACCCATCAAATACCATCCCTAAACAAATAAATAATTAATTTTCTTCGAACACATTCATATCTTGATACACAATCCGATTAATCAATCAAAATCACATTTTCCATTTACCTTTTAATGAACGTCGAATATTATCACTGCTAACAGACTAATAACATACAACCCACCCACACCACGGTACATTTCATATTTCTCAAGACTTGCCCATACCCAATTAATCGATTACTTTTAGTTTGCTTCCCCATTGTTGGTGTTTGCTTATATAGAGACTAGAGGAAACCGGAGGAAACGCTATGTTTCCGGTCGTATACATTTATTATACAATAAATATGTAAACTCGTAAGAAGCGTATTTTTATGCGAGCAAGCACTTTTTCGTAAAATACCTGTCACTGATTATTATATACTTATACTTCTAATATACGTGTTACATGACGAGCTGCCTGTTCTGCTGTATGTACTATAGAATTTCATTCGCATTTCATATACATTGCGGTTAGAGAGATGTAGGTGTTTACGTGAACCAATGATTTTACTGTTCAATAGAAGAGAGGACGTGGTGAAGGGCTGTCGATACTTTAATAGAAAATAAATTGCGAATGGAACGAAAAACGTTATTTTGCATTAGCTTTCTAGCTTAGATAGTATAGGAATTGGGTGAGGAGATTTGATGGTGACGATTAGCAGAGAGATTTTTATTTTAAATTTTGTGTCGTACTGATTTAGTCAATTAACACAGAGTTTATCGATAAGTGACATGGCGCTTATTGTTCGACATTTAAAAGTTTTATTGGATGCGACATGATTAAGAATGACAACGCCAAAATGCGATGTTTCATCTATCGAGTGTAGATTCCTTAGGACAGCTAATCAGCATTCATCTGTTATCGACAGTTACCAAACAAATAAACGACTGTATCTGAATGATTGATTGGTTGATTGATTGAGGGATGTTAAAGGAAGTGAAGTAAAAGATTTCGCAACAGTGTTTAAAAAGTTGTTACATCAAAAGAAGTAATAGACTCGAAAATTGTTCCGTTCATGTGTTTGAACGGTTAAGGATGTCCCACTTTGAAAAGTTAAATATGTTTCTTATTCATCGTTAAAATTTGAAAGAAAGTCCGAATTCAGCAATTTTGAATGATTTAACTAAGATCAGCTAATTAGGATAAGCAGTGCAATTTGAAACCGAAGATTTTGTAAAACATTTCAACCCTTCCTTATTAGGTATTATGACGACCGACAGCCCAGGTCACCACAACAACCGCAGTATCTTATTTAACTTCCGAAGTTATGCCGTGCTCATTTCACCATTTACCATTGCGGTGCACACCAATATCTTCTCAATGTGTCTTTAATACAATTTTTATAAGTTGACTGACCAAACAAAATTAAAACTATGGAATAAGAAGTACGTGCTGTCTGTGTGTGCACACAGAATATTTTTCTCTACTTTGTTATTTTAATGGGTAGAGGAATTAATTTAAATAAATGAAATTTATGTACGTTTAACGTTATCTCAGCTGTAAACCGAAGACAGTTTGATTGGCTTTTAGCAGATTTGTATCACAATGTGGACACTCGTTGATATACATTTTTTTTCCGTAGTAGAAGAAAAATGATATGCAATTATCTCAATTGAACAATTTTTCTCACAGAAATCAGTGCAAATAAATTATTGTTTATACAAAAGATAATTTCAGTTTAATGTATAGCATTATTAATGTACGGTAGATGATGAGGTATATATAGCGAGAGAGATGCTTGTAAAATAATAGGTATAACCCGATGTTTAAGCCAGAGTGTGTTTCGTTTATGTTTTTTTTTTTTCAATTTTGATTGCATCAGGAATTTTCCGTGCACTTTTATAATGATGGTTGGGATACAAAAAGATATGTACATAATTCGATCAATTTATGAAATGTCATTATAATTTTAAAAGCTGAGTGGAATTCTGCATAAAGAAATTGTGTGTAAACTGAATCGGTTCCAGTCGGCTTCATTCAAGTCTTTAAAAGTATAAATCGTTTGTGGAGTTTTTCGAAGCACATCCAGATCGGATGATATCGTGAGAAGATTTTTGTGACATAGAATAGAAATAAAGAAAATCATTTAAGAGAATGACTTTTGCATTAGTTTGTGAGAGTTCAAAGTACGAAAGAACATGGAATACTGGTGGTCGTCATACGAACCGTCCAAATGCAATGAGATCGACAATATTTTGCTCTGATAGAAGAAAAATCATCAATTGATCAATGAAAATACCGATTTGTTACAGCAAAACAAAAACCTCAGTTACAATTAAGTGTACGTCCGAGAACATTCCAAGGACTCAAGGTTACATTTTAGAGGTTTAGAGGTAGCAACGTAGCGTCTTCGGCCAGACAGGAAAATATCGCATATGGTAGGTGAAGATTCTGTGTTCGAGTAACAGTTGTACGCCAAATTTGTCTTTTCAAATAAAAGTTAATTTTGCACACAAGAACAAGAGGTCAATTAAACTTAATTGGGTTGATGGTTAGAGGTGATGTCTTCTGACAGACAGTAGACAGTTAATTTTCAAAAACCACAGGTGAAGATTCTGAGTTAGAGTCAAAACTTTCCTTTCAAATAAAAACTTCATTTTACACTATACCAAAATCAAAGCATTTCTGTGTAATAGTACAAAGAAAAATAAATACACATTCAACATAACATATCCCGGATTGCAGCTCCTCTGGCATAGAGAGCCACACATCTCAATGAAACATTTGTGTATAAAATCTAAACCGAATTTTCCATTATCTTCAGTTAATTTTTGAATTTCATGCGGTAACGTGTGTCTGCCTAACAGTTTTTAACATATAATACACAACAATTAATCCCCGTTTACCTCATACTATTAATGGACTGAACATGTGTTGCTAATTGCTGCTTCTGTGCATTCAAGAAAATCATTGCAAAACTTCCAATCCTTTCGCATTCAAATCGTTTACCGACGCGTTGCCTTTACGATTATTTTGTGAGCTTTAGGTACCATCTTAATTATATCAATTTAACGTTAATTCATTTACGACAAAAACATAAGGCAAACGTTAGCGCGGTAGGATCATTAAAACTCGCCTTTCGACTAGTGTTCGATATCAAATCGCTTTCTTCGTTAGTTCTAATCTAACATAGATTTTGCTATGTCAGAGAATTTACTATACTAGCCAGAGCTCATCACTCATTTTTGGTCGGCGCTGTCTGTAACAGATGACTAGCCGTTTCGATAAAAGATAAATTCAATTTGACCGAAAACAACACAAAATCGCAAGGACTGAATTCGTGATAGTTAATTATTATTCTCGTTTCGTACGCAGACAGTCTCCGTTGGAAGTGAACATATAATACCAAATATAAATGTACGCATATATATTCCGAACAAACACGGATGATGATAATGGTGCATCGACACACAAATTAGTGTATGTACGATGCTTTCAATTTATTATGCAGTCGTATTATTAACATAATATATAGAGGTACATGTACGCTGTTTAAACATCAATAAATAGTCTTTTCAGCGTTATATACCACATTCATAATATTTTTCGTAAATAAAAAACCAAATCTGAGAACGAAAGTTTAGTAAAAAAAAAAGGTGCATTATACGCCCATTATTTTCGGGATATAACTCGAAAGGCCTTTGAGGAAAATGTCTACACTAAACTGAAGATTATATACGATACGACTGCGATTATGTTTTATGTTTTCTTCGTCTTTTTTTGTTACTAATTTAACAGTCATCTCTCCCATTCAATGGAATGAAAACGAAAGAAGACGAAAAAAGGTGTGTCTAGTCAGTTGCTTTAAGAAATTCATAATTTATGAGCGAGAAAAGAATCGTGTCTTTTTGGTACCTTCCATCCAATTTCGTTCTCATAAAATATTTTATGGTAATGCAATTTTCAAATTGAATCGAAACTAATAACTAACCTCAGAAGAATATGAAAGGAGAAGAAGAAGGGACAGAACGCACACCAAAAAAAAAAAACGGGTTGAACGTTTACAAGAAATATTATTTTTGATGCGATGCAGTGTGTGTTCGTAGTTTCGTATTTATTTTGAAGAAATCGGGTGATTAAAATCGGTGTATGTTAAAATGTGACTTAGAAACTTAATTTCATTACCGAATTCAAGTCACGTCTACAAAAAAAGACGAAATTCTGTATCCGAGACGGAGAATCACAGGTGTGGAATTGCATAAGTGTGTAGGATGGGACCAATGATTATGGTCAGGGAAGGAACCATTTTTGGTTACAATAAACGAAAAATATTTAAAAGAAATAAAAGTGGATTAGACGGAACGTTTTAGTTTCGACATTTAAGGCTTAAGAGTCTAAACCTTTGTTTTCTTCCCTAATTAAAGAGACTTGTTTTACAGAAATGTTAGAATCGTTTGGTGCGAACGTCCGGTACAAATAAAATTGTAAATATTTGCTTACTCATACTAAAAATTTGGCCAAATTAATGCAAATGAGTACGTACTTATGCTTTTCTGAATAGACTGATGGAAAAATGTTTAGTGCTCTCTTGAATTCTGATACACGAAAACGTAAGTACTAGAAATACCATTTGTTCATCATCTGTTGCTGATAACGACGTCAAGAATAAAGGATGATCTCTAGGTAGGGTTCTCTAGATATAGGTCATTCCAGAAATGAACTGCCAGAAATCTAGTACATTTTTTGCTGGTCATACAAAATTGATCCGAAAATGAATTCTCTGCAGTTCATTGCTGGAAGCTGGAATTTCTTTAGCAAAACTAACGAAGTACTAGATTCGGAGTAAATTTTACATGATACTTGAAACAAAAGATTTTTGATGAATTTTGTTACAGCCACTGATGATGACTTCGATTTGAAGTCGAAATATTTGGCAAATTAAAAGAATAAACTGAGCTATTCCGATTTTAAAATACAAAATTATTGAAGAAGCTCATAAAAAACTACAAAAATAAAACAAAAGAAGCAACAGATAGAGTCGTTATGTGGCGATGCGCTTGCCATTTACAAAAGATAATTTGATTCTTTTATCAATTTTGTAAAATGCCTATTCATTATCTACTGCCCATCAAAGTCAATGATATGACTTAATTTTCGTTGCAACAAAGTCCCACGAATTCAACATAAAATCTTAGCATTTCTTTAGTTGCCTGCTAAATTGCACTTGGAAATACAACAACGGGAAACGTTTCTTTGAACCTTAAAATTCAAATATATTCATTTTTCGACAAATATTTATCCACGACTATTGCAGGAAACTATGTAAGATGCACTTTAGAGAGAAAAAACCACTAGAACCGAATAATGTTCTAACAAAACAAAATGTATTCGAAAACAGATCGTCGCTTATATGCAGCGCATTGATGTCTTTCGTTTACATTGCATCTCTAAATATTTACGTTTGACCTGATATGCAACATATGTGTAAATATTGGCATTATAAGATGAATTTTCGTGGTTTCACATTAACAGATAAAAAGTAAGAAAACGTGTTCTGCTCTTCGTATCTTTTTAGAATTTTTGGTTTTACGGAATTTATTCACCATTTTTATCGTTAGTCATCTTTCTCGGTTTTATTTTTAATTTAACCTTTCTTTCACAGACGGCAGTCATTTAGTCGATAACCGAATCTGCTACTTCTTTTGTTCTAAGTATTTTCATTCGATTAATTGATCAACCGTATTTTCAACAGCTCTTTTACTTCATCAGTTTTAACACGTTAATTTAGAAAAGAACACTGGACAGAGTTCAACGCTCATTTTATGTAGAAGCTATCGATAAAAGATGATATATGCCGTCCGTAACTGGTTAAACTTTAGCACACTCTTAAGCGATAAATTTTGATAAAAAATTGTCTGTACAAACCTGTAACAATTGCAATTACTGAGCACAAACAGATTAATAAAACCTTCATTTTAAAGTGTTGCTTGTTTTTATTCGCTTAAATTCTTGTTCTTTTATGTAATATCGAAATTCAATTAACTTCAATCACTGTTTTATGTACCGCGAATGAAATGTAATTTTCTTTTATTTCTACTCTTCTTTTTTTCTTCACGTGTTTAATCCGCAAGGTGTTCGTGTATGGTGTTTCAAAGTCAAGTTCACCAAACGAAATGCCTCTATTTCATTAAGAATTATAGCTTAAAAGGAAATCACCCCACTACCTCGATGATCGTTTCAAATGCGTGCTATGCTCAGAAGTGTTCTGTTCTTTATTTTACGTTGGTTTTTTTTCAAATAATTTTTTTTTCTTTATTTTTATTTTGTGAATATTGCCTTTGTGACTTAGGCATGGTATGTTCTTGTATGTAAGAATTGAAGAAGAAAAAAAAACGAGAAAGAAAAATGCCGCGAAAACGATCAATATCTTCTTTATGTGAAAGAAGAAAAACGAACCACTCGCGCTGACGAAGAAGATTCTTATTTCCACAATAAACGTACTCGCAATATGCTAAAGGTTTATACGTTACATACATATATATTCTTTTAACATCCGATTAATGGATGTTACAATGCTCTGCACATATATTTATAGCATACGAATAATTTTCTTGCTTCATTGAACTTTGCAGGCGATATTTATAACTAAAGCGCGATGTCTGAAAGTAATTACCTATTTATATATGTATACTGTTTAATTACAATTCTAAATTATTTTTAAAAATATAAAAAATGAGACGAACACGCGGTGTGTAATATATAATATATCTTCGTCAGTGGACAAATAAATCTTAATTTAAATTCAGAAAAAAATCAAAACAGCTCCACAATTTATAGGAAAAAATCAATTACATCAAGAATGAAAAATCTGAAGCTTTTTGCTTGCCTATTTCTGTTTGATCTTGTCTGTTACAAATAAAAAAGACAAAAGTGCAGCTGTAGACAACCAGACAAAGTAGTAGCAATTAATTTTACAAATATATGAGACAAGTCAGGCGTCGCAAAGCGTTTCAATTTTTACTTTTAGAGGAGAAGCGCTAAAACATTCGTCGTTAAATTGAATTTTATCGATCCCGATATAAAAACCGAAGGTTTTTTTTCGAAAACAATTTTAAATTTTTACAAACGACAACCGTGTCGGGTAAACTCATTTTAGACTACGACATACTTCAGATATAGCTCAACCTTGTTTTCTTTCATCAATGTACAATGTCTCTACTTTGCTAAATCAATTGTTACACGAAACTTACCGACAAGACGATTTGGTACAAGTTGAGGCTGAAGAACAGTGGTGTCAGAGGTTTGGAGAGTTACCTGAGGAGTCGTTACGACCATAACAGAGTGCAAGGGAAAATTTTGAAATAACCAGAAAATTGGAAGTAATACATTCATGGCCTAATGAGAAAATTGACAAGGCACGTTTGTTGTCAAATTCATCCGAAGAATCGGGTGCTTGGCTTCAAGCTTTACCATCACCGCAGCTTGGTACACATTTAAACAACGACGAATTTAGAGTAGCGATCGCATTACGTCTTGGTTTGCCAATAGTACAGCCTCATAAATGTGTATGTGGATCGAACGTAGACAAATACGGTAGACATGGTTTATCTTGTTCCAAAGCTTCAGGAACACTACCACGCCATCGAAACTTCAACAACTTAATGCAACGAGGATTGAAATCAGCAGAAGTTCCTTGTTTACTCTAACCACCAGGATGTTCCAGACCAGATGGGAAGAAACCTGATGGCCTCAGTCTCTTACCTTGGACCAAAGGAAAATCAATGTTATGGGACTATACTTGTGCTGATACTTTTGCGTCATCGTATATAAATCGAACTTCAAAAGAATTAGGTTGGACAGCAAAACACGCGGAAGAAAAGAAGTACGAACACTAAGTCGATTTGCGAGAACAATTTATATTCATTCCAGTCGCCACAGAGACGTCCGGTGTGTTTGGCAAAGAAGCAATTAAACTAATAAAAGCAATTGGAAGCAAGACAGCTGAAGCTACTAATGAGAAAAGAGCGACGAGTTTTACGTTCCAGCGATTAGCACTCTCAATTCAGCGTGGAAATGTTGAATCGATTCTTGGTACAATTCCACCTTCCAAGAACTTGGCAGAATTATTTTATTTATAAATAATGTAAAATACTGTTAAATAAAAAAACTTGATTATTTTACAGTCAAAGGCAGTCAATTTTCAGCATAAATTTGCTTCAGCTGTTTTTCAGCTGATCCACACATACAATCAAAACTGGTTTTCCTTGTTCATACGGTTGAAGCTGCTACACGCACGCGCATGATAGTGGGAAAACCGTATAAAGACGTATAAACGGTTGTGATTGTTTGTATGGATCAGCTGAAAAACAGCTGAAGCTAATTTTTGCTGAAAATTGACTGCCTTTGACTGTAATGACAAGAAAAAACAATTTTAGATCTCCTCTTTAAACTATTTCATTTCTCAAAATCTTTTAGTTCATTTGTTTCAGCATATATTCTGACATATAAGACCACACTTGACATGGTCATCGTTTAATTTTGTCCTAGTTGTTGATAGCAGATGAAAATAATTGCAATCCTCAATTTTGCTGTTTTAGTGAATATGTTATCAAAAGAAGATTGGATCGTATGTTATCGCCGCAACGAATTTGTCGGATATATTGAATTGGCCTGTATAGGCTGTACTACTTAATTCACTGCGGCTTATTTACTTTTGGAACAAAGGAAATGTTATAGTAAGTTCGCAAGTAAATAAGCCGTTGTATTACTTATCAGTAATTTAATGCATTTTTCCCTTAGTATAACCTCATTCTATATAAAAACACAAATTAAAAGATTTTGCAATAACTTTGAAGTAATAGATTACACAATTATCTTACTTCCAAACTGAGAAAGTGTAATATTTCTTTGGGTTTTCGAAATATTGTGGTGGAAACAAACTGGATTTCAGTTTTAGGATGGTATAGGAAATGCTCCCGTGAGAAATATGGATTTAATATTTAATACAAAGTTGTAAGAGTATCGTGTGTAGAGATTCTTAAGTGAATGCAAATCAATTTCAGAATTGAGGTTTTGGTTTTTAGTGCGCCGAAGTAATTAAAAATCATTTCTAAGACTCTCTTTGAACTATCGACTTTTTCTTTTAAGCGACTCTTGTACCCTTTTTGAAACGTTGTAGGCAACGCCGACTAAAATAGCGATGAGCAATGCATGTAGTGTTTACATTCATCCATAGAGGATGAAAGAGGCGTTTATGGATGGCTACTTTTTCTAGCAGTGGCGCAGAGTATGCGGGGCGATGTTGTAGAAGATTTAATTACCTCCTGATATCAAATTTCCTAGGCAAATCATAGAAATTCACTCAGGAGCTGTTGGGAATTGTTGCTTCCGAGAGATTGAAAAAAACAGACCTTCCTTCCAATAATAATTATTGCTTTAGCTTGTGAAACAACTAAGAAATTTCCATAAACAAATAATTATAGTTTAGTGTTTCTGCTGTTCATTTACCTCAAAATACACCCAATATGTGGGTGAAGGAGATAACAGAGTTCGAAATGAATGAATAATTTACCCGTATTTCAGGAGTGAAACAATTCACGTTATGTTTTCATAAATTCATTAAAATCGCATGTAACCAATATAACAAAATGACCTGACCAGCGAGGTACAAAAAAACCACTATGCAAGAATACGTATAATACACAACATGAACGTGTAGATTATTACAGTTTATTCACATTTAACCTTTTTTTTATTACGACAAGATAATGTTATTGTTGTTGATTTCGATTTGGAATGTTATGTGAATTGAACAGGCAAGTAAAGCATCGTGTCGTTATTACGTCTTTGTTCCTTTTTTTTCTTTCTCTCTTAACTTGTCTTGATTTAACGAACAGATTTGTACATTTTATATAGAAAATTTATCTGATTGTGATTACTGACATAATGACGAGTGAACTTCAATAAAATTGGTGGGCATCACATTGTATGAACTTCTTTGAGTTCAAATCAATCATACATCACGTAACAATTTAAATTCGATGATTTAGCGTTAAAAGAGCATTCGTACATCTAATATTATATGCTGGTGTCGTTCTAGTCATTTATTATATTCTGCGTCGACTATATTCTGTGAAACTTAAATTTTAATTTAAATCGAAAACAAATTTAACAAACCGATAATCATTGCTACACAACAACACACAATACACATTTTCGAAAAGTTATTTGTCCGACTCGAATCTAAAAAAAAATCTTCGGTGTGTGTATGGTGGATGCTGTTTGGTTTTTCTTTTTTTGCAGGATCGCTTCGAAAAAACCAACATTTTTTTATGCTTAGGTATTTTTCTTACGATTTTATATGTTCTGCATTTTTGCGCTGACTGACCTTTTTTACTCCCGCCGTTTAATGTTTAGCGCTCTTGAGCTTAAATATTTTTTTTTTGATTTCTTCTTCTTCGCATTAATGTAACTTCTTTCTCAATTCTTTTTTTTCTCCTTTTTCAAAGATTCTTATAATACCATGTTAAATTTTGAAGAAGTCAAGGACATAGAAACCATCAAACACCCTATACCATCTATATAACAAATATAATCCATCCACATATATCCACTCTTCGTAAGTTTATGTTTCTAGACATAGAATTACATTATGTTGCTTTTGTTCTAAAACTCATCGCAGGCAGAATGTATATATTATATACGTATATATACGTGATATGTTATTTACATCGGTGGATCAGCGAACAAGAGGAGGATATACAGCATTGGAAAAGAATTTACATTTGCAAAAATAGATTGTGTTTGAGGCACGTTTAGAGGTGATCGATGAAGATGATTAAACCAAGACGTTTTTAATAGAATTCAATAAACGGCTAGGTCAGAATCGATAAAACTGATTCACTCTTCCAGGGTCTGAGGAAGGGTCGGATCAGGGTTTTATTGTATATCTTATTGGCTCTATGGTCAGCTATTGTTGTAATCGTATCGAAGTAAAGCTTGAGTGAGAGGAAGCTTTTTGAAAACGGTTATCCACCTGCCACTGGCAACAACACCAAAAGTAAGCCATAATCTACTGTTGTCTTATATTACAAAACGAATGTTCAAACGAATGAAGTAAAAGATTTCGTATCAAAATCAAATTGAACAACGCAATAAAAAAACCTCTGAAGAACAGAATGAACAGATTATGCAATCATACATTGCCTTAAAGAATAATTTATGACGATCAAATAAAAAAATGTAAAAAACTCCTCAGTTTGATAATTCAACTCTGCATTCGATAGCCCGTGTGGTGTATCGCTAATAAATCAGAGAAAAAAAAACAACAAATTAATGCCCTCAATTCATTTATTGTTCGCTGTGTAAGAAACGCCAATTTTATGCATTAGTCTAAATATAAATGAGAATTCTACGAAACCTTTGTTATTTCTTAAGCCCACTTTTTTTTCTGCCTTCTCGTGAAGAAAAGATCAATAGCCACTTTGCCACTGCATTTATGTATACCAAAAGATTAGGTGTGCATCTACTCGGCAGCATTTTAATTTTTCATATTTATTTCTTGTCACAAAATATAAAATATATGTGCGACTTGGTAGGTCGCACTTATAAGTGTTTTTTTTCTTCATTCCCGTCTTCTGGTTCTCGTCGAAAGTGTTACGTATAAGGCATATAATAATTGCAGTTCAATTGACTTATGGCTTTTCTTTGCAGACTTTAGGACAAGTTAAAATTAATTTCCTTTCCGTCGACATAATTTCCGAAACATAATTAATTTACCTATGCATACACCTTAGCATGCATCTTCCACTAAGATATTAATTAAGTTTTAATTGCACGTTATTATGATCAATATTGTGTGGTTGCTGGTTCTACCTTGTCACTCTCGTAGCTTGCTAATGTCCCATTGTTGTTGAACCGAATACATCGTGTCAGTATAAATCAGATTAGCCTCATACCAGTTAGAAAATATTCAGAATGGTAAAACCGGTGGATAGATAATGGAAAGGTTTGTGTGAGGTCCGATTGGATAGTCGAGTATGTTTCATAGATAGATCAATTGGATAAAGACCATTTTTCCGGGCAAATAGTGCTACAATTTATTCTTGTATGCTTCTACTTGTTGTTTAGACAATGTTCACCTCAAGAATTACTCCGAAAAAAGTGCGATGAAGGAATTTGAAATGAACAAAAGGCCGGTAAAACTATGTCCATTAAACATAGTTGAACGTTCAATATAATTGTTATTAAGTCTGCGTTGAGATTCTTTTGTTAATTAGATGTACAAAGATAAAAAGAAATAATAGAGTCAGAAACGAGAGTCGTCGATCTCAATATACCATGCAGTTTCGAAGGGGTGATCTCATCTAAAGAATATTCTTTTCAAATTTAATTATTCCAACTGAAGGTATTGGTTGTTAAAAATGATTTAGCACATTTTTTTTAATAGCTTCAGAAGGTGTAATGGGTGTAATGTTATATCTATTTCTTGCATTACCATTTACTTTTACGCAAAAAAAACCTTCCATCATTACAAACATTAACCAAAGAATTTAAGTACAGAGAAGACAAAAAAAAAAAGAAAAGAAAAAAATGAATAAAAAGTGAAAAATACAGGTTCGTGAGACTATCGTTTAAAATTCTCTTTCATTTTACAACTTAAGTTTTGTTTGGAAATTCTAAATCATCTGATCGTATCTTGTTTGATATAGTGTTCAATTACCTTATACCTTTTTTACCTTATGGCAATTCGTACATATTATAAATACTATTTTGATAGATGGAATATATAAAAATATCTGTTGGATTTCGAACCGTAAGACTCTTTTGTTTCTATGATTTATGACAATAGCAAAAAAATGAAAAAAGTTAATTGAAGGGTCTGTCTATTGGTAAATAAAAGACATGGAGACAGCTACTCATATTATATCAACAACGACACCAAACGAGGGCACCAAAATACATAAATGATGAGTTTAGGCTGGAGTGAAAAAGTGAAAAACACTTAATGTTAAAACTAACGAAGTAGAAGATTCTGAGATTCAAAAACCTATGCAATGTGTGTACGTAACACAGTAGAAGTTCCAATAGAACATAGCACAAGTCAGTAGTTAGGAGAATTTTTCCTGGATTTTATATTTCACAAAAAAATCACTACGTTTTCTCTACGTTTGTACTTAAACAATAGAAAAGAGGCGTGGTTTAGCTGAACCGAGGCAAAATGGAGTGGTTTTTTGTAAGTGGAAATAAAATTTTCGTTCATAATATGGATTTTAAATTTGCATCATCTGAAATCAACCCTTGGTTGAACTCTGAGTAGTGTTCTTTTATCATGTGAACTGTATGTTCATTCTGTCGAAGTAAAAGATCAATAGACTATGCCAAAATGACTTTTTTTCTCAATTTTTTTTGCATAAAGTAGCTAGAAATTGAAAATAAAGATACCCGTGTCTCGTCTTTTGACGAAAAAACTTGAAACCGGAAAGATTTTCCACTTTATAAATTCCTGAAATATGTGATTTGCGCCATTTTCCACCCAAATTCCACATAAGGTCTTAAGTTTGCCACTTTACAATTACAGTAGTATTGTTCACTCAGTTCACCCAGTTTTGACTGATTCACTGAATTTTGTTTTGATGAAATGTCAAATCGCCACAGTTTATTAATCTCAAACAAGTTTGTGTCGAAAATTTGTAGTATTTCGCGTAAAACTTAGTGATTCAGTTTAAATTTCGTCCAGAAAATAGTTCCGAGTGTGCTTTTTCTATTGTTTTAAACAGAATGTAGGACAAATTTTCCGAAATAATTTTAAAGACGAATTAATTTGGTCAAACATTGTGGGTGTTGTGAAAATCTCATTTTTTAAAGCAATTTGGTGTCGATTATGCAATTCAGTGTTCAATTCCCTAGAAATTCCCTGCAAAACGTTTCGTGCTAATTCAGTCGGTAAAATGTGAAGAAAACATGCAAAAATATGTTGCCATTCAGATAAACAAAATTCTTGACATGTCTGTTGTGAAGATAGTCGTAAGTGACACCACAAAACTGAAATTTTTTGTCCGTTAATTTAAAAAATGATTTTTTTGGCGGAAATGCTTTTATTTGAATGTGTGCATGATTCCGGTGAAATAAAATAGTTATAAAGTCACCACTATTGATGACCTTTAAAATGGCATCATTGGTTAAATATGATTGGCATAGTCTATTGAAAATATTCAGCCTAGAACAAAGAAATGAATCTATTACAGCTAATGGGTTTAATCGAAGGGTAAGCGATTGTGTTTAATCTTCATACTAAAATAGAGAAAACTGGACACTGAGGAACAGTCCAGACAAATTGTGCTAAAAGTTTTGTTGGTTCGTTTATCTTGCTTAGTATGAGGCAACCTCTTTTATAATTCAATTTTCTGAAAGTTTAGTGGAAATCGTTTAAAATCACCTTTCGCGCAAAATATTCCACCCAGCGATAATATAATTCAATTGAAGTGTGGTGTGGTGCGCTCGATTCAATTAAATATGCTGCCATCTAACTTCCTCAATATTGCCAGCAAATATCTACCCAAAAATATTAAGGACATAAGCCAATTAATTACCACTTCTTTTAGCCCATATTTATTGCATTTTATGTCAAATAAATATTACTCGCCGGTTTCTAAATTCAACAGCTTGATGAATTTTTAATCGATTGAATTAATGAAAATAATGGGATTTCGTTTCTACTTATTATTATCGGATATGTTTTCGCCTTCGTTCTCGGGCTACGTTTTTCGAATAAATCATTCATTCAACAATGCGTGCGTCTATTTATATTCCACTTTATTCGGATAACATACATATTTGATTCTATTCATTTGGCATTGGTCATGATGACTACTACTTGCAATAATAATGAGTCATAATAGCTAGGAACGGTTGATGAGGTTGACTATGTGATTTTGTTTTTAAATAATTATTTCTGATTGATTCACCTGTGATCGACAGTGGCGACAGACAATAACGATAAGCCCTGCTGGTGTGGTCTTATAATAGTAAAAATAATTAACCTGTTACAGATGACAAGCACATTGGGTCTATTACTTTCATTGAAAGTAATTCAAAGTATTTTTAATCTGATTGATTTCAAATCTTTTACTTCAATTTTTTTAACATGTATTTTCTGTATAAATGACCACATTACCCAGAGCTTGTCATTACTTTTGTCGTCGTTATCGATAACACATGAATAGCCGTATGTGAAAGCTCAATTCGCTAAAACAGCGTTAATCAAAAGAAGACCCGGTAAAAATTTTAAAAACTTTTGGCTTGCCTTTTTGGGATAACTCGTTTTGTATAAGTAATGGGGACATAATAGAGGTTTTCACAAGTTATTTTGAAGCTAACTCGTTTTTAAAAACCTTAATGCACTTTGTGCGAATAGTCACTTTATAATACACAGTGTCAATATCATCTACCATTTAAAACTCATTTGTATGAATAAGAAAATTCTTTATTTGATCCTTAGACGAATTATATATAGACTGGAAATTACGAACAAAATTACGTAAAAATTGTGTCCCCGACATGAAAAACGAAATATTTGATAGTGTGAGAATTGGTGGGCAAATTAGCGCGAAGGTTTCGAATTTTTTTGCTACACAAAATGTTTTAAATTAAAAAAATAATAAAATGTTGGAACGATTACCTTGGGGATAAGGTTGGAACCTTTCAGAGATGGAAGTGTACTCTAAGAAGAGTGATTTATTTCAATGGATTAAAATATTTTCAAAAAGCTTCAGTGAAAAATATTTTCGAATTAGCACAATTTTAAAACAATTCATAAAAAAACACTTGAAAGTTGAGAAGTTTTTTCTTCTCCTAATATAAGCCACACTCGAAAAAAAGCGTCTACACAATATTTTCACAGTAAATTAAAGATAAATTGTCCCAAATATTAAATAAAAACAAAAATTTACATTCGCGATATTTTCGAAATATTAAACTGACAACTACCAAAAATGTCATCGCCTACATGTGTTGGTGTAAAATTCTACGTAAAATCGTACGAAATATTCATCTTATACAAACTGATGTCGGGGACATAATTTACCGTACGAAATACCACTCTAGGTATGATTACTATAAGATTTGATCTACGTCACAGGCGTGCTAGAGAGAGACTTTTCCTTTATAAATCTTACTTTTTTTAAAGAAATTATTCCTCAGTAAAACCTTAGAGCAATCATATAATTCGTCTAAGAGTAAAACTGGCAAGCTACAACTTACTTTTCAGCTGGAAATATAAATTTATTACGTGATATTTACTTGCAAATTAAAATTTTGTTTAGAATGATTACGTGTCGATTAAAATAACTTTTTCATGCTTCGGGGCCGAAAATGAGGGCAATTTTTCGAATTTTCTCGGGTTTCCGGCCCTCTGCATGAAAACTCACATGTGCACCTGTTTGGGACGGTTGATTTAAGGCACTTTCGCTTGTAGACCTCACTTCGTTCGGCCTACAATCCGCGAAATTGCCTAAAATCAATCGCCCAAAACAGGTACACAAATGACTAGTGAAGACTTACATCATTAATCTTTAAAATTTTGATTTTTTCTACATGACATTTTTTGGTGATTGGTTGTGAGATTTGGGGTATAATATATTTCATGTATTTCCGGGAAATTGTACTTAAGTAATATTTCCCTTGATTAATTGATGTTCGAGAAAATTTATTTGTCATAATAGCGGGGTGGACGAATTTCCCGTTGGTCAATTTTCGTCTTTTTATCTCAGAATATTGATGAAAAAAAATGTTTTCAACATTTTTTAAGAGAATTTCAATAGAATCACGACAGAGTAAAGTTAACCAGGCAGGAGCGCTTGTTTGACTGGGGACCTGAATAATCTAGTAACCCTTTATATTTTGCGAATAAAAATTTTCAATTTGTGTCAGTGTTCATTTGAGTTCATTTTCATACAATTTATTGTATTGTATTTGACTTTTCGAAAATGAACCGCTACTGCCTGGTTTATTTTACTCTGCCGTGATAGAATCTGTCTCATATGTTGATGAAAGAAATGTTTATGGGTTGAGACCTACCCGCTCTCATGTGGATTTCATTATCGCGGGAGTTGCTTTCAACATAAAGGTTTTGGTGTCGTTGTAGTAGAATCCTTGTGCAACCTGTTGTTGTTGCAAATTTTAAAATTTATGGATTAATGATGATGAATTCAACAATATAGATACATTTCACCTTGTATCTATAACAGAATCTCCCACGTTATATGGATACGTGAGACTTATGAAGTTTTGGAAAAAAAACTTTTATAAGTTTTAGCACGTGTAATACACTTCGGGTATATGTACGTTACTTAGAATGATTGGAAACTATTCCTCACTCAAGAAATTTCTAATGTAAATCTTATAAATTGTACAATGCGGCAGAATGGCTAAATTTCCTCTAGTCTTATGTTTTAAGAACACAGTCGATTGAAGAAAAGTTAATTTATAAAAACACGATGGTAGTGGCAGCAACACCAACAGTAACAAAGTAACTATTTAGAGGTCAACATAACATAAAATCGATGGATGATGAACAGAAAATGTACAGGTTTTTCCAATCGTCTATATGGCTAAAATAATCTTCACGGATAATTCTCAGTCTTGACGTAATTTGAGTCTTTCTTTTTATCGTTAGAATTGTGCATATTGACTCTGATAAAACAATTATTTTTATAAGCACGAATAAAATACCAGTCACAAAATAACTGTAACTTGATGAACGTACAATTCCTGTAATTATATGCAATCAAAGCAAGAAATTCTGTAATGATTAGCATTCGCATCTTTAAAAATAATACGAAATTCATGTAACCAATTGCTGTGATGAAGAATGGAGTCGTAAGTGCACAAGAATCAAATGATAGAATTTGTTAAAATCAATTATTATGTACTGCCAGTACCGTGTGAATCTTTCCTGAGGTTAACATTTTACCAGACATCAATCATGTTACCAACATGCTGAGCTGTCGAGTTGTTTATTGTGATCTATGGCGTATGGCGTTGGCGTATGTATATCAACAGATCGATAAAAAATCGTCCGTTGGTTTTTAAACATACATTATAAGACAGATTTTCTCACTTAATTTTGTCGTCGTTGTCTCTAACAGATGCATCTGGTGTTTATTACAGACACAGTATAATAAGTTAGGTACAAAATATTGAACCGGAAACAAAATCCACTCTTTGTCGTTAAAGCGCAATTAAATTGACTGGACAGACTACACTTAGTTCAAGTGGATTAATGAGACGTTCCATGTTTGATAGATTAGATGAATACGGAAGAACTGTGTAAACTTGAGAATACCGTAAGAACTATAAATGTCGCTTAAGAACTTATTTAGTTTGTTTGTAAAGGCAAATAAATCCTCTTAAATTTGGATCAAATGACTTTATGTTTGAGTATCAGTTGGATTGGTTTTATTGAGTGGAAAATCGTTATCCATCATTAACCTAACAGCTATACTGATTTGATTGCATCAAAACATTTATTAATGATTCAAGTTTATGTGAGCCAATAAAAAAACGTTTAAAATCATTTACGAAGTAATCAAAACATAAAGACGAGGTAAAATGTAGCGAAATCCCCCGTTCGTCCTGTTGCTTTGTTGTAATAGAAATTAAATTGAATTTTCTACGATATTATTGCTATCCCATGCTAATAGTGTTACTACCCCAGGCAATTTATGCCGTATTATTACTACTCCTTGAATTTGGAATTTGGAAAAACTGGATTTTTGACACATTTTCTATAGCTGGGAACGGTCGTGACCTCTTGTGAAGTACAAATTAAATCTTGGGTGACCATTTATTGACTGTAAATGAACGATGCGCATCTCTGCTTTACAAAAAGCCCATATTCGGTGAAAGCAATTGAGTTCCTGATATTTTTATGAAGTCAAATAAATGATGTTTTCCACCTACTACGAAGTAAGAAGAAAGCAACATTTTCAAGGACAATGATCGCACGGTTCAGCACAATTTCGAGCTGAACATGTAATTTTGATTTAGTTTATTTCATTCCTATCGCTCCAGCCTGTTTGAACACCAAAAACAAGTTGAAAACACTGAAAAATATGGGTCTATTGGAGCGACATTTTACTTCGACTAACTTTGTGGCTTGCAACACAATTTTTCTGGGGTGTATTATACGAGGAACGAAAGAGGGTAAGTCCAGCTACAACACCCTATAGTCAGTTCCGCGGAAAAGTTCTGTTGCAAGCCAGCAGCACTGTCCAAACATTCACCATATTTTGAGTCATAAGTCCAGAACGGGTAGCTGTCCTTACCGATGATTATACTCGTTTTGAAGGTCTGCTAGAGGCCTATATTCCTACAACATTTCACATTTTAGAAAGATTTCTATCTCGAGCTATCACCGAAAAACTGTTTTCACGACCCATTGACATGCTATTACTTTCACGTGTTCACTCCGAAAATGGGAAACTAACAGAAAAAGTAAAAGATCCCTATTTCTCAGAATTGAATGACGATTCAAACGAGCTATAGCTTGCCCGAATCGCTGAGCCGTTGTTTTGAAATTGGTTCAAGTTTTGGCGATATCACTCTTAATTGGTTATTAAAACTTGACAATTCAGAAAAAAGGTGAGATTTATTATTGTCTTAGAAATTTCTTTGGTGCATGTTGCCACCTGAGGATTGAAAAAAGACTCGAAAAAACAATCAATATTCTCGTTTTTTATATATATATAGAAAGAAATTTGCTTAACCTAAGGGGTACGACAAAAGTCGAATGGCTATAAGTAGCCAAATCAAATCAAGATTTATCAATATGCCATGCCAGTGGCTATTATTTTTATGATCAAGTACTGTCATTCTCGATACACTATCATGAGCGTCTACAAAGATAATAGTTTGGATTCATTACTCCTCAGTATTACATGGGGAGGCTTGTAAGTGCTGTTAGCAAATCGTTCATTTGAAAAATTTCCAAATTTACTTATGACAATGTTATCATGTAAATACGTTTTCTTGAGCATATTCCTCGCCAAGTCATACAGGTATAGATTGAGCCTTGGCACTTTCGTGATACTGTGCAATTCTTCAGTAGATATAAACTTAAAGTTCGTTGCCGACCTTCGAAAACCCATTGCCATGCGTAGACATTTATTCTGAAAAACTTTCAATTTCTTTATAAGATACTTAGGCAAATTATGCCAAATCGGTATAGCATACGTGAGAACCGGTCGCAATATGGTTAGATAAGTTTTAATCTTCACAGCTTGTGAAATGCCATTATTTACCCTCATAATTGGATAAAGCTTGTGCAACCCTGAGTATGCTTTCAGCAACGTTCTATTCACATGTTCGTTATGCTTAAGGTTGGGTTGTATGTGATAACCCAGGTAACGAACACTTTTCTTGAATGGTATATCCGAATCATTGATTCTCAAAGCAGATACGCCTTCTGAAAATTTCAGGTAGTTGGCCCTGCAAATAAGGAGTGCTTCGGACTTTCCGGCATTAACTCTAATCTTCCACTTTTCATAGTAGTTCTGTAGCCTGTTAAGATGGCCTTGAACATTTGATCTCGCTTTGTTTTGGGATACTCTAGTCGAAAAAGTATTCGTATCGTCAGCAAATATTGTCATGGTAGTGTTCATATGTGTTGGCAGATCAAACATGAATATTATAAACAGTAGCGGCCCCAGTATAGAACCCTGTGGTACCCCATCGTTTACAGTTACTGGGTTCGACAATGCCTCTCCCAACTTAACCCTGAAATTTCTATCCTTGAGGTACGATAATATAATTTTGATAAGATATGTGGGGAAATTCAACTTTATCAATTTGTAAATGAGTCCATCCACCCACATTGTGTCGAAGGCTTTTTCTATGTCTAGGAAAGCAGCTATTGTAATCTTTTTGTCGTTGAAGCCAATGATTGCCTCTTCGTATAATCTCAAGAGCGCATGCATTGTCGAATGTTTGTTCCTAAAACCGAATTGGCTGTTAGGCAACAAGTCGTTAACATCGCAGAAGTTCAGCATACGATTGTGCAGAACCTTTTCAAGTACTTTGCTCAAGCTATTCAAAAGACTAATAGGTCTCAAGTTTTTTGCCTCATTTGCAGGCTTACCCGGTTTTGGAATCGGTATAACATGAGCTGATTTCCAAGACGTAGGGTAATGCCCTGCGCGTAAGATACGGTTTATCAGATTTGTTAGACATTCTATCGCTGAGGGGGGAAGCTTCTTCAGAACAATGTTCGGAATGGCATCTGGTCCGCAGGATTTTTTATTCTTGAGACTCTTGAGAACGTATCGTATTTCATCAAAATCCGTTAAAAATGGGTTAGGTGGGGTAGACTCGGATAACGCTGTAAACTTGTGTATCTCAGATGTCACCAATTTTTCAAATTCTTCATCACCCATGTCCCTGTTCTGCTTGTGAATTTTGTCGTACTCGTCCGCGATTATATTCGCTTTGTCAATCGTATTAATAACAATAGTCCCGTCACTAGCTTTTAACTCATGGATCACTTTGCCGCTAGTACTCAGCAGTTTATTTATGTTACGAAACATTTTGTTGTTCGTTTTGATTTGTTTTAGCTTTCCCATAAGAACGCTGGATTCCCTCGTTTTTATTCTTTAATTAATGTCATTGTCCAAGTTATTTATTTCTCTTTTCAGCAGCGGGTTTTTATTCTTGCCACGAAAATAGGCTCTCCTTAGTTTTTTCTTCTTTTCAATCAAATGCTTCAGTTCGGGCGATAAGTCGCACTTCCCACTGAAACACTTTTTGGGAATGGACTCATTCATCGCGAGACCAATGCTATTCGTTAATCCTTCAACACAAGAGTCTATTCCGTGTTCCTCAGATAGCGTCATCGGTGATCGGACAAAATAACTTCCGGACAAAATAACCCCGGACAAAATAACCCTGGACAAAATAACCCCGGACAAAATAACTACCAAACACATATTTAAAAAAAAATTGTGAATATAAATAGAGCCGAAGAATATTATATTCGAGGATATCGACATACGAGTATACCTCGATTATATTCGAGTAAATTGTACTATATTTGAGGACATCGACTATATTCGAGGATGTCGACTATATTCGATGACATTGACTATATATGAGGACGTCGACTATATTTGAGGACACCGACTATATTCGAGGATATCGACTATATTCGAGGACATCGACTATATTCGAGGACATCAACTATATTCGAGGTCATCGACTATATTCGAGGACATCGACTTTATTCGAGGACATCGACTATATTCGAGGACTTTTCGACTATATTTGAGGACATCCACTATATTCGAGGACATAAATATCTTCTACCTTCGAGTATATGTTGACTATATTACAGCATATCTCGACTATATTCGAGTTTATCGAGTATATCTTCACTGTATTATAGCATATCTTGACTATATTCGAGTATTTCTCGACTATATACGAGTGTATTGACTATACTCGAGTATATTGACTATATCGAGCAAATTCAGATCGACTGTAATTGACTCAGATCGTACTGGAATTTAGTCGATACACATCATAACAAAATCGCAGATGCGAATACGATCATGATTTTGACAAAAGTGTCAGCGCCGCAGGCCGTGAAGAATAAGGAAAAATAAAAAAGCGGGGTCGAGGGACGGCAGCCCCCGCTAAGGGGGGTCAAGGGGGGAGTATCCCCCCTTGCAGGTCATCATCAACTTTGCAGGGGATATTTTGTCCGGTAGTTATTTTGTCCGGGTTATTTTGTCCGGAGTTATTTTGTCCGGGGTTATTTAGTCCTAGAGCCCCTTATATAGATTTCTCGTTGATGATGACTCATCTGATCTGATTCACCCAAATGGCTATACGTGCTACAGAAGCAAAAGCAATCCTAGTACCATAGATTTAGCTCTCTCCAAGGGGGTTCAAGTTGATAGTAGTAGCATTATTGAATTCAATCCGGACCATTGTCCTGTCGAATACATCATAAAGACTGATGCTAACCTTTCGTATGATGCTCCAGTGCAACACTTCATGTATAAGAAAGCAAATTGGGTTAAATTCAAACGAATACTGGACGTTGAACTAGCTCTGATGACGCTGGCGAGAAATCTATATAAGGTACTACCATTGCTGTTGTTCTCTGAGTTGTGCCAATAACAATGCTTTGCATTAAAGTCCCCACCCATAAAGACACACGCGTGTAAACTCATGAGATTCGACAGGTCCTGTTTCATAATCTTTTTAGGGCAGTAGAACGAGTTTTTAACTATTGATTTGGCATTGCTTAGGAAAACCTTTACACATGTCGCTTCAGAATGTTTTAGCAATGGCGTATTAATTACTTCATGCTTGATACTTTCCTTAATCAGAATCGCCGTACCCCACCATCAGACATACGATCATTCCTATACATTTTGTAACAAGGAATATGCACAGAATTACAATGCTGCAGTTTTGTTTCGCTCAATAGTAACAAGTGAGGTTTATGCTTAGTCAAGAGATATTTAACTTCCTCCTGTTTTGATTTCGGTCGACAGACAGCATGGCTATGTGAACTGAGATAAGAAGTCGATTATCATAACTTTTTTTAACATTACATCTTTTACCTTTTTGTATTCAGGAACAAAAGTTTGCATTTTTTGTAGTAAATCGATCAAAGTACAGTCAAAAAGATTATTGATTTCGTTGCTCATAAAATTAAGGTTATTCTCTTTGTTTGCATTATTCATTTTTAAAGCTTGACTATACGATACGCTGTTGTTTACTAATGAAGTTTTACTGGAAAAAGTCGAACTCTTAACGTTATTCGTGGTAGATAAATTTTTACCTGTTTTTTGTCGTTGCGGCTTTTTCATGTTTTCAACATATTTGGTGTAAGCTGGACATTTCTTATAACTTGCTGGGTGGCTTTCTTTGCAGTTTACGCATGTAGCTGGCTGGTCATTTTCTAAAGGGCAATCTCCTGGTGCATGGCTGTCAGTGCATTTCACGCAGCGATATTCCAGTCCACAGTTTGTTGCGGTATGTCCAAATCTCTGACATTTTCTGCATTGGGTTCCGGTGTGTTTTTTAACAAAATTTTGCCACGAAGTGATCTGGTCTTTGAAAGTTCTGCTTACTTTGTACCTTGCTCGAAGTTTACGATAAACATGTCTAGATTGATCCTGCCTTTTCCATACATTTGCTGAACGCTTACAACATTCACTTTCTTTGCCGTTAGATCTTCGACTATTTCTTCAGGTGTGTACGAGTGGTGTACACCCTTGAGTACTAATCTCAGCGGTTTATTATCTGACGTTGTGTACGTATAAAAAGGGATTTTCTGCTGCGACAGGAACCTTTTCAGTGTACTGTGGGCTTCCAGTGACTCTAATAAGACGCTGTAACCTTCCTTTAAGATCTTAAAGGTGACTTTTCCTTTCAACATTTGTTCAATGTTAGTGATCGCTTCCTTAGGGTTTTTAAAAGGCTTTGTTATGTTGATTGGCGGTACGCGTTGTTTTTGAGCGGTTTTTCCTGATTGGTTATTCCCCCCAAATTGATTGATATTTATATTTCTGCTTATCTTGCCGGCTAGATCGTCGGTGTCTTCATTTGAATCCAAGATTGCAAACGGGTTGGTATGGGGCCATACATAAAGTACGTACTCACTTAGGGGGGAGGGGGGTGTCTAAAATTTGACCGTTTTATATGGAAAAAAACGTACGAAACGGGGGGAGGGGGTCAAAAAACACCCGTACACCGCGTACGTACTTTATGTACGGCCCCTATCGAGTAGCGACTTCTTCAATAAAGTTTGCGAGGCTTTTGTTATAATCTCATCAATCACGGTTTTTGCCTTTTTTCCGAGTTTTCATAATCACTTACATCATCATCCGAATCTCGAGGTCTTGAGGATTTTTCAGTTTTTTCCGTGGCACTTGGTTCTTTTTCTTTTTCGTTTCCTAAGTTGCTTGCATTTTTATTTTCAGTCTTATCCGGAGGGTCAACGTTCTTTCCATTTGCTGACATCACCATTCACTTTTTAGTAAATCACTGTATATATGCGAATGTGAATGCACTTAAAATAATAACTTTGTTTTCGCTAGCTAAGCAATTTTGATTATTGTAATTAACAATTTATTTCAAGAGCTAATTAAAAATGCGACTGTATTACACGGCTAACTGAACTGAAAAACTTGTTATCGTCCCTAGATGTTAAAAATTTTAAAAATTTCATTTACAACTTGCGACAAATCATAGAAGCTAAATTTTTGAGTTTTCAGCCTCCCACATATTTCGACCTCTACCAAAAAACTTCTTTAAGATTTTTGCAGACTCACATAGCGCCAGATAACGTCTTTCGAATTAAGTTATTTTCAGTTAAACGCCTTACATTACAAAATACCATTTTTTCCATTAATTATCCACAATATGTGAAGCGACGTTTTGATTTAATTTGTGAAATCATTTTGTTGTAAAATTAAAGAGGTTGCACCTCACTGCTTTATAATTTGCTGCGCTTGATTTGAAACGATACAAAGACGGTAATTGCTTTTTGTGTGCACATTGACCTTGAAACTCGTCAAAAAAATTTACAAATTTTAGCATCATTTGTCACATAGTTATTACTACTCTGAAGTAAAGTTTTAAAAGGATACGAAACAACGCAACATTCAATAAATAATTGATGGCATGCCTTTTCTATTTACTCTTTTATAAAAACGGTAAGTGTATCGCCATACAACCAAAAAAAAACTGTTCCTTCTTCTGTTTAACGTATTATTACCTAATGTTATATACCGGATATTGTACTTCTTTAGTTTTACCATACATTGAAGCTAAATATTAACGGACACTCAGAGTTCATCTTTAATTTTCGAGTAAACCAGAGATGTTATCGGCTAAAATTATAGGCTTATAAACGGCATCAACGAAATATTCACTCAATTTCCCCGACGCTAATTAATTTGATCTAAGCCAAATCCTCCAGCTTTCTGCTACGGAACTCTGTCTTCCAATCTTACTTCGTACGATACCTTACCGTAAGTTACGAAGAGCGCTTAAATGTGGAAGAGTCTGAGAATTAGAATTTTTTTTACGTCGCGTTTTTCGCAACAGAAAAACAAATGCAAAATCCAAGGTAGCGTAAATTTGACCTTACGTTTTCGTTTAATATAGGAACAACTACTTCAACCCCACCTATATTAACTATTTACACCATCAGGTGAATCTAGCGAAATTCCAACTTCACTCAATGCATCAATTATCCACTTAGGAACTACTCCATCTGCGAACTGCTGTTTCATGAATTTCTTCACGAATTCCGGGAATTTATCATCCTTCACGCTTTCTCGAATGTCACTCATCAGTCGTAACTATTGAGGGAAAGAATAAAATCTAATTGGCCTTTTCGAATTGAAAAACCCAGTTAAACTAACCTGAAACGCAACGTTATGAACACTAAGAAGACTGCACGAGACGGCCTCAAAAGTAGCAATGTGATGTAAATAGGATCGAGTATACGTCTTACAGGTCGTACACGTACATTCATCATCGATTGGCTTCATGTCCAAAGCATATTTTGCCTGTTTCAGATTCAGTTGACCCTCACGCACTAATGCACAGCCGAATCTCTACCAGATGAATTGGAAGTCAGATGGGTAACACAACGAATTCTATATGAAGGACTCACCGCGGTACGTGTTGGAAAAACGCAATCAAACATATCGATGCCCAGCGCAACACAAACCACTAAATCTGCTGCGAATCCTACACCCATTAAGTACCGGGGTTTGTCTTTTGGTAAGAAATTCGTACATAAATTCACTGTCTTCCAGAATTCGTCCTTACTCTCGCCACCACTGCGAAGGGAATTAGTAAATGCTTAATGGTTGAAGCTTAGAATCGTTTCCGGCTCCATCTTACCTAAGACCACCAACAGCAAAGCCCCGAACATCTCTCTTTGTCAATTCTTTAGCACATTCTTCCCGTAATTTCGGATCTAGGCCACCCTGCACAATCGGAAATATACTTTGCTCCTCGTTGCGAGAATGTTGTTCGAGGCATCTGTCCAGCCATCGAATCGTTCTGTGCATAGCTTCTTCGACTCTCGGTCCTTGAGTTGTCGTTTTGACCACATCATCCAACTGCATCACAATATCTTCGAATTGAATTTTTGATAAGACAAGACGAGACATGTCAAACGATCATTTTGGTCATACCAGCACCAATAACATTTTGTATTTCAATTGAATGTTCAGGGGTTAGCAAGCAATTCGACTCATCGAATGGAGATTTAAAGTTCACGCCATTCTCGTCAATTTCAGCTAACTGCAGCAATGAAACCATTTGGAAACCACCTGAATCGGTTAACAGAGCCCGATTCCAACCCATGAATTTATGTAGACCACCAGCTTTTCTCAGTGTTTCGATGCCCTAAAAGACTACACATTCAGCGAATTGCTAATGTTAGTCAAATGTCTTGAACTCACCGGTCTTTGTCCTAAATGGTAAGTGTTGCCCAATATAATTTGACAATTTAGTTTGATTAGCTCATCGGGAAGGACTCCCTTAAGTGTTCCCTGTGTACCAACCGGCATAAATACCTGTTGAGAATACATATTGATTTCCGGACAACAGCAGGAAAGGATCACAGACCTACCGGTGTATCAACATTGCTATGAACAAGACTCATAACACCAACTCGGGCTTTGGTAGTTGAACATTCTGATATCACTTTATATGTTAACGGACAACGCATTTTATTAAATACAATAATAAAATGTAGCCAGAAGAACACATGTACAATGGAAACAAAAATACATTGGTCTGTACTGTCCGTACCCAGAGGTAGTGTCAACATGTATTAGAGAGCCGCCGCGAAAATTGTTCCCAGTAAAAATATACTGAACAAATAGTCCGTGGATTCAAAGTTGACAACTGAACCTTCTCTCGCTTCTCTCTGATAATTCATTGAATTTTGTAGTTTTCTTCCCTTTGATCTAGATAATTTAGGTCACGCGAAGCAAAATCAAACTATTTTTTTCTCTGATGCAAAGGATTTTTATGAGTAGGTTGCTCCAACCGTTGCATTAAGTTTCCTTGACATGGAAATGGAATTTTATTGTTTTTATCGTACGCGCCTTTTTGTCGTGAGATCGATCTGATTAGCAGCAAGAATAAATTTATTAAACATTCCTTGGATCAGAGGCGATCGATCGGTCACGACCTCAAACAAATTGTGGGTTTGGTTTCTTCTCAAACGAAAGCAGCGCGAGAAAAGCGTTCAAAGTTCTAACCAACAAGGAAACTGATCTTCAACAGCGACTCTCATACATGACCGGTTTGAAAAAGACAAAAAAAATACACTAAAATATATCTATCATCTCTTCTCTATACAAAAACTAAACCCGCTATAAAGCGGGTTGTACCACCGCTCGACCTGATAATTCAGGCTAGAGCCTTCGCCACGGCGGAGCGATTACGGGACATTGCGGATTGAATTGGCACATGAATAAGTTGAGGCTTTCGGACACTCCGAGATGTTCCTGCGATCTAGAAGAAGAAACGGGTGCATTCTTCATATGTGATTACCCCAAATTTCTTTAACTAAGACGCAGGATGCTCTGAGACTACGAGGTGGTTCCTTTGGGAATTTCTGCAATTTGACCTGACATCTTAGACAGGTTCCTATCGGCAACAGGAAGGCCGCCATGATTTACATGATGACCGGGAATGGAAACAAAGGATCAACAGATCTGTGTTTCGAGATCTTAACTGATCGTCCCGAACTGATAAATACAAAAAACTGATGCAAAAAACTAAAAATCTTCCCCGTAGCGACGTCATTCCGCTGAAAATTCAAAATGAAAATTTTAAAGCCAAACCAGACACAGTGCGTTAATAGTAGATTATTCACCTCTGTCCACATGTTTATTTAGACGACGGCGAATGGTATAACCCCAAGTGTCTAAATAAACATTTGGACAGAGGTGAATACGCTATTTTATCTACCGACGGCGACACTTTTTCACTGCTATTATTTCACCTAGGTAGATAAAATTAATTTTCAATTTATTTGTACCAAAAATTGAAATTATATGTAAAGCGAACCTATGGCGTAAATTGGGAAAGTCTTTTTCAGTCACATATCACATGGAAGAGGAACCCGAAGGAAATTCCGTCACACGCTTTCATCTAAATATTTTCTAAAGATTTATAAAAAAAAATGCAACTTCATTCATACAAGATTTTGCTGAGCGAGACCAGGTGGACCAGTTTATGTAGTCGTACCAGCACTAGTTCGAGTCTAGTACATTCAGATGTTCATGTTGGCTGGGAATTTTTCCCCTCTTTCATTTTTTGTTAAAAAGGGGAAATGAAGTGTCACTTGCCGATGGCAGTTTAGAAGCAAATTTTTCAAACTGAAATACATTTACTGTGAAATTTCATTAAATCAGTGTTTTTGAACAAGTGGGCAAAGATTTCATTGAAAAAGCAAAAATTGTCATTTCTTACGCAACGGTGTGTAATTGAAATTATAGTACACGTAATAATTGCGCGTAAATTCATAAACAAAACCATCCATACCGTTTTTTTTTGTATTGATCATTATATGTTTACAAAATCTGCGTACACGTCACTGCGCATCACGCCACACGCTAGTTTTGTTTACTTTTGTTTGTTCAAAATTGAGAAAAAGAGAAAATTTTATGGGGTCGCGGGAAATGGTTAACAGTAAACCGTGGAGAGCAAAAGTGTTAATGTAATTTGTTGAAGAAATCTTGTTCGGTAACACTTTCTCGGATTTTTGAGTCCAAGGAATGTGTAAACCTACCATTCCTGTGTTAAGTTTCTTAAAAAAAAAAAAAATTGAGCATGAAGTTCTAGGGCAAACTCTAAAGAGATCGACAAATCAAACAAAATTAGGACGACGTTTTTGTTTGAAACGAAGCTTCATGCGTTAAATAGTTACCTTTTTAAACAAAAAATATTTTAGTTACCCAACTCTTACACATTTCTTCATATTAATTTTGTATAACCAAACGATCTTTTTCCACCAGTTTGTATCACTTCCCGCAACACCTATCCAATATTGAGAGCAAAAACGGTTAATATGAGTGGGGACGACTTTCTATAGAGAACAAATGTATAACGAGTACAGCACGAGGGGATAGAATATTCTCTACGACGTTTCGTGTACAATTTAATCTTTGAAAAGAACTTTAACAATCAGTCCGTCATATAAATTTTTGTATTAAAACAGAATTTTATGAAAGAAATACTGTGATTTCAGTGATAAATACAAACGTAATAGCTACCAATTTGATCGAAGAAAGTAGAAAACGTTTATTCCTACAAAGAAATATAAAATATTGTGTCTTGTGTGTGCTCTGTATTAATTTTTGTTGAACAATCGCATTAAGTTTTGAAAAAGGAACACCTACCTACACACGTATCAACTTTTTTTCCTTCATCTGGATTCGGTTCGTTGGTTAATTGCAGGTAAGTTTTACGATAATGTGTGAATATTTTACGTGCTTAATCTGTGATCATACGAAATAATGACGATAATGACCCTAATTGTATTGCTTTACAACCAAAGTTATTATGACCATCACATAACCTCAATTCACTGATGGTTTTTACTGAAAATGTTCCCATTATTTTTTTTTCTCTCCAACATTCTTCCGTATGTGAAGTGACATCAAATTCACATTTTAAATTTTTCTATCAATTTGCACCTCGCCTTTGATCGCCACTTATGTAACAAGTGATGTTAACTGTTCGTAATTAGGAGAATTCCAAATTGAAATGCATCGATCACTAAAATTTATTCTATGAAATTTGTGTGTGGCAAGTGAATAAAAGTATCGATTTTGTCGGGTCGAGAATAAGGTTGGTGTCTTGCAAATATAAATATTTATTGAATCATTCGATATGACTCAAAAGAGTCATAATATAAGCGATCGTATGTTGCGCTGAAGTACATTCATAACACATTTATATACATACATATAAAATGTCTAGCTTTAAATTTGTGTATAATAATAATGAATCGCGTAGCAAGGCAACGTATATTTTGTTTGGGAAGGTTTTTTTATTATCCAATGATAGGTAGATAGACAATGCAATGGATATGTTTATACTGAAAGGAAAAAAAAAATCTTTCGTAAGAACATCAATTTAGTTCACATTTTTCGAGGAATTTTTTATGTATAAATATGGAGGAATCATTACGCGAGATACTGAGGCGACCACGTATAAAAACCTGATAAACAATTAAATTTCAATTAATTTTTCCATTTATCGTACGGCACGTTGGCATTACATTTTTTTCAGAAATGTTTGTTTAATAACCAAAACATTGGGTAGATAAATTGATTTGAATTATTGATATTAGCAAAACTTGAATTGCGTTCTCGAATGGTTCTGATTCCCCTTCAACTTGAGACGTACGATAAGTCAAGGTGAACGAACATTAGGAATCTCTTTTAATATTTCGTTGAACTAAGCGCAAAAAACGAGTTTTTTTACGAGCAAAAAAAAATTTATGATAAAAAATATAAACAACGTGGACGGACATGGGAATTCAAAGCGGGTCTTAAGGTATTTTTGTTTCCATTTTTCCTTTAATTAGTTTGTCAATGAATTTACATTGTAAATTTATTGTTACATAATAGGTACTGTCGGTACTACACGAATTGATCGGTTGATTATCATATAAACGCTTATAATTTGTGTAATTTATAGAAAAAAAAAATCAACTGAACTGATACACGTTTCTCTCAAGCTATGACACGTTTTTAACGAGTCAGCTATATGAACGAACGATTGAAAATTGAATTCATAAAAAGGTTTTTTTTCGTAATGTCTACAATTTGTCTAATCTTCGTTTTGAATTAGTTTGACACAGTAAATACTACGTGGTTTTGGAATAAAACATAGGCCCGTACGAAGGGCGTGTACGCAATGACTAGTGGTCCGTAAAATTTGTATAGATTGAATATGTGTACTGCATCTATAACTATCTATCTACCTATCACTCCCGTTAATCTTCTCTTTATATTGGGCTCCAACAGTTCAATATAGCTGTATTGAACTACACTTGCATATATCTAGTTGTACGTAAATAGGTCACACATTAGCTATAACTTTCCTCCAGGTAGCAACCCTCTATGTATCGTTTTAACCGAGTCATCCTGACTGAATCCCAATAAAATCAAATATGATGGATGTCTGTGACCTTGTTAGAAAATTTAAAAGAGCACCATCATTTTACGATCTTTCTGAAAGAACAGGTTAAGACACCCACGAAGGCAGGCATCAAATTTATTAAACGCATTCATCCCGAGTAAATATGAAAGTCTCAAAGGTTTGAAAATAGACGTCTCACAATACAAAGGATTTGAGACGTTTCTTTTCGAACCTTTGAGACTTTCATTTTTACCCATTGTGTGAGACGTTAACTCAAAGAAAAACTTTTTTTTTTATGGGAATCGTTATATAGACTTTCCCAAACCTAGTTGGCGCCACAGAGAAATTTTAATTCTACGGTGAAGCATAACATCCGATCCCGTAATCCATGTTTAAAGCTTCTCTTAATTGCATATAGCTCCGTCGATATTATGCGAAAAATCTTTACCTTGCAAAGCCCTCTGGAGCCAGTCGACCGAAATGAATTCACGCCATAAGAGCGGTCAAAATTCAAAATGGAAAGTGCAGAGGTCTTTTATAACGTAGCGTCATTTTCATATAAGGAAGCGTTGAAATAACTATTTAGGTTCACTTTTTCATCGAATCGTTCACTTAAAATTCAAATTTTAGGCATACTTACGGCGTGAATTATTAAAATTGGTTGACTTTTACTAAAGAACTAAAGTTAGAGTGGCGATAGACAAACGGCATTTTTTCTTGCTGATTCGCATGTCCACAAAAAATTTCCCCTAGTAAACCCACAGTATTTCGGACGGGTCTAAGAACCAGTTTATTTTAAATGTGAATTAATCGAGAACCAGCAGACATAAGTATTTGTTCTACATTTACATCGTATTAAAATAAAATAATTTTTGTCATTAGTGATGTAATGCATCTATCCCTTTGGAAAAGCCCTTTTTAATATGAATTTGGTTTCGGAGTTGAGTATTTACGTCTTCCTAAAACACAAGCCTAAAAATGTGTCAAATCCTGACGTAACACCTCAATTAACTGGCTCTTATAGAACGGTTAACACTATTTCTTCCACTTTTGGCATTGTTCTTCGAATATTGTTGAACCACGTGAAACTGAATTAAGTTCTGGTGTTTTTATCCAAGGTTAGTAATTCAATGAATTACTAATTCATTTAAAAACTAAATTTTCAATTTTTATTCTGAATGTTGTATTCCTCTTCACTGGTTCAGTCCAGTGGTTTGGATCGTAGAGCGCTTGCTTCATATGCAAGAGATCTGGGGTTCAAATCTCGTCTGGGCGCGTACAACAAAAATTTTATTTCCAAATTTCAATTTCATTTCAAGTAATCTTGCAATCTTCATGCATAAAAAAAATAAATTTTTAATTTTGCAGATAGAGGCGCTACGGGGGAATGTTGCGTTTGAATACGCTGTCTTGGCATAATCAAGAGAGATAAGTTTAGGAACTTCCCGAGCAGTGAAAATAGTTGCTCTAGATTTTGTGAGGAATATTCAATTGAATCGGTTGATAGAATGTTCTAGAAATATTTAAGGGTGACAATCTGGGATTGTTCGGTCCTTTTTTCTAAGTTTACGAGATCTGAAATAACTGACATCAATCAATGTCATTTTATTTATTTCCTTTATACTCGTAAAACGGACAGAAATATGACAGGAAATCAAAAAAGTAAAATTGTTTTCTCATTATAAGTGACACGAATGAAACATTTTGTAAAAATGCATGCAGTGATTCAAAGAATTTCTATTTTCTCACCTTCACAATTCAATTCTGTTAAATCCGACAACAATTCCATGTATTATTATGAAGAAACGGTTTCTATTTGTTCATATTAATCTAATGGTTTGAGATAATTCACCCACTGTCGACTGTCCTTCTCTTTTGCATACCATTTGATTGTACCAATAATTTTTTTTTTTTGAAAATCAGTGGTAAAATCACCTTTTTCAATCCGTCTAAAATTATGCTGCGTACGAAAACGATCAGCTGTGTAAGCCCTGAAACGTGATTCCTTTCGTACGTCATATTATTATAAACTAATTTATTATAAAGAGTACAAATTACTGACATACATTTCGATAATATCAAATAGTAAACGTACTTAGTACTTATACTTACCTATAAGTTACACTAAATACTTCACCTGATATATCGTGTCATGAACTGTTGATGCTAATTATCACAGCGTGTAGTGAACTATAGGCTTTTTGGATCGTTCCCCTTAGCTGTTGGTTAATGTTTCGTAAAAGAAAAAAAAACAGAGTATATGGATCACGTATGTGTACATTGAACACACACAAGTGTGCAATATATGTTAAATAAATGATAAATGCAAATAATTTAAGCAAAAAAATGGGTAACATTCAGCAAATTTACCATATTGCAACGGCTCAAAACTTGGTATGCATTTTAAAGGAATGTGAACTGACGTACTAAAAATAATAAAGCATGAACAAAATAGCATTTGTTGGGGATGTTCGTTATAAAGTTTATCGTAAAAAGGTTTTTTTTTCGAACCGGAAATCTTTCCGTATTAGAATGTGTAGTATGACTTCCGCCATTCATTCGGTTCATTTGTATGAAGATAGATAAAACTAGGAATCACAGTCTAGGATGGTTGAACCCGCCGTTGCGTTTTTTTTTTTGTGCATGAAGAGAGTTTAAACTACGTCGAATCCTTAAACTAGATTCAATTACCAATTGCTAACCGTTCCCTTGCAATTTTCTTGTTCCACTTTGTGATTTATTAGCTACCTCAGCTATAACGAAAGGTCAGCCCAATTGTTTTGAAATAACGTTTACTGATATCTCTATTAAACCCGCCAAGCGCTGTTTGCCCTCATATTCCCATCGGTAATAGTTTCTAAATTCTTCGTTAATTATACTAGCAACGAATACTATATACCAGCCTATACCAGCCAACTGACATTTTTATTGATTTCTTTCAACAAAATAATACAACGAACTTAGCGTGACATCGTACCAGATGGGCATTTTCTCTTTTATTTAATTTTTTCCATCCAGTAATAATACCAAGTCAACTTGTACTCATTACACACCATAATACAACACCGTCATTTCAGTTAAGTTGTTTTATTGCTTTGTAGAACACCTTCAAATCATTGTGAAATGAAAATATTAGATGTTGTAAGTTTAATGTTAAAGAGGAACTGAATTCTGCCGTAATATACACCGGCTAAGTGGAGTATTAATGGTGATTATTGACTTGATATTATTTAATTGCAACACCAAGACAAATTATATTTCATAGACACGGGTTGATTTTATTCATAATTTCTGTAAAACTCCAATTATATGCGTCAACAAAAACGGATCTCTACCCGCTTCAAATTGTTACATGAACTGTGAAGGATATATCAATCAATTTATAACAATTCTCTGAACATGGTGAAACTGTGGGCCATTAGAAATTCATTAGTTACACAAAACATTGTTCGTTACTCCACTTAGAATGTAATGAGAACGAAAAAATTTATTTTTAAATCAAATTCTTAGAGTCTATCAAGAAATTGTATAGTTTCAACAAGTTTTGAAGTAACCAATTGCTGCACATAATATTCCCTCTGATTTAAATATATCGCATTGAAATAATAGGCAGGAAATTCTAATTTATCATCGCTACCGAATAGGAAAAGATTTCATTGATGTTTTCAAAAGTGTATGCTGTAGATGTGTGAGACACGACGCGTCATAATGACAGTGATAAATCATATAAAATGATTAACAATTGATGAAACTTAGTAGACCTAAGATAATTAGTAAATCAAGCAGATCTGTGTCGATACGTTCTTACGAAACAAAGTCCTTGGAATCATATTAACGATACTAAGGAAACGTAAACGATGTTGGTTGCTCTATATGTTGTTTGTGCCGAATTTTATTAATATTAATTTTCATCTTGCTACGCACCTTCTATTTTCGTTACAATTCGTTCGTAGCACATTTGGTCTGTTTATTGAAGAACTAAATTTTTCTTTGTAGAATTTATTAACAAAAAGGTCCACTTCTTCAACCAAAGCAAATTCAATGCGTATTCTAGCTTAATGGGTCAACAAACACTGTTCGTAAAAACTAGTAAATTTTGTAGAATTTTTATGAGGATCATAGGCTGACGACATAGCCAATTTTTCCTATTTTACCCTGGCATATTTTTTATCTTGACTTATTCTCGCTAAATAGAACATTTCGATGATTTTCTAGCATTAACTCCATTGCATTGTGTTGAATTGTTCCGCACATCTTAGCTATTTCTGACGAACTTATATCACACAAAAAATACCCTGGGACCGGATCAATCCTTTGCTTCTGTAACGTTTTCAATTAAGATTAACAGATCTATTAGGTACAGTGACGTTCCTAACATATTTTGAATCTGATTACACATACGACAGTCATCTCAGCAGTTTTACTATTGGATCTATTACTTCATTTGAATTAAGTGTTCTCAATTGATTCGTTTCAACTTGTATACACTTCAATGACATAATAGTCATTGGTCTACTTCATGTTTTTGGCTATAGAAGCTCGAAATTGTTCCGACAATAGTCGACCAAAATTCGATGAAAGATCATATTAGTCAGAGCTTGTTGTTTATTCCTGAAGTTGTTATCGCTTACAGAAGACAGCCATCCGTTACAGGTTAATATCAACATCGATTATTCGACCTATTTTTTACTGAATTTTAAATTGTTAACATGCAAACATTTCTGCATCGAACTGATAAGTGAATATAAATAGAAATCTTTTGGAATTTTTTTTTCTCTCTTTAATTAAATAGAAAAAAAAAATATTTGCATTTACGTAACAGCAATGTTATATTAAATCTCATGTAAAAAGTGATAGATCAATAAGCGGACGAACATGCCATTTCTGAGCATAATATCACTTTATCGTATAATGTGACTTTTGCAACGAAAGTCGAAAGTAATACTTAATGTTCCTTTACACTGTTGATTATATAGTTTTCGCAACGCATTCACATTAATTCTGTTGAGGTTTTATACATTTCCTCACCAAACACGCCAGCGTCCAGAGCTCAATCGTAAACACATTCCGTTAAAAATTCGTAACGAAAAAAAAACCTGATTTTCCATACATAAGACAGACGTTCTATTTCTAAATCAGAAGGACCCGTATCCCATTCAATGTGTTACACATTCAGTTATACATGCGAAGCTCCTACACAAATTGCCTAAAAAAACTATTCGATAAGGTTAACCATAACCATAGAAACTGATGCTAATGGTGTTTCAGTTACAAATACACATAAAGACCGTACGGACGATGAACAGAAAATGTATACAGTTAAAAAAAGCCACCATAACCTTCATTCACATCCATGTGTACCGTTCAGTGAATTAACTTTCATTGAAGTCTCTTTTTTATTCCGATCTGATTTTACGACCTTGCACTTGACAACATTTATAGTGGTCGTGGCTTTAGAAATTTCTCAATCGAATATTACGAAAGCATTTTAGAGTCTTGATTGGATGAGTGATCGTTTATATTCCAGAATTACACGTTCAATGTAATAAACTCTCGAACAAACTTAAGTTCTGTGTTCAAATTTTTGTCCATTCATCACATGCATCGTTTTTTTTCCATTACAACGAATTTTACCATAAGCCTCACAAAAGAGAAATGTTTGTTCATTTGCCTGCTTTAGTGCGGCGTTCATTATTCTATTTTGAAATGTGAGTGTGCATGAATATATTAATGGCATTTTACAAACACAGCAAATACCATCAGCAAGTCCAACACTGAGACTACTTTCTCGGTTTCAGTTAATAATCGTTTCTATTTTGATATATTGCTGTGGTATATTTGGTACGAAAGAATTACAACGTATACAAAACTGACCTATACCATTTTTGTTGACTATTTTTTATATGTAGACCATTGCGTTATGCATTAATTTTGATTAATGTCTTTTATTGATTGAAGAATTCTGGTCGTTTTGAGAGTATTACGGAAGCGAATGAACAAAGAAAATGCGTGGGATGTGCAGAGGAAATGACAACTCAAAAAAATATTAAATAAAATCGAGGAAATAAGGGAACGCCATGTGTACACAACAGAACTTAGCTCTGATTAAACGCAGACGGAATCGCACATCAATATCACCGAAATTTTATTTTCGAATTGAGTCTGTTTCTTCATTCTAATCGCCGTTTATTTTTGGCAAATGATCAAGTTAGTTTCGTTATATCGATTGCATTATAGTCACTCATTTATAGTTACCGTCATGCCTCCAACTTTCGTTTTCATTTTTCGTGCGTTATTATGTAATGTTGTATATACCTCCGTTCACATTAGTTGATTTACCTGAAGGGGCGAACTAGTTTGATTTTCTTTTATGTCGTCGTTTCTACAAAAATATATACGCGCGCGAACTGACCTAATTACGTTTTACCTATAAGCTAATTAAAATCGACTTTTCTTTTCTTTATTACAGATCGCTTTTCCTGTCAGAAAGAGGTCTGAACATGTTCATCGAGGATGATGTGCAGTAAGTATATTTTTTGAATAAAAATTAAAATTATTTTTTTTTTTTCCGAAGCCATCTCATGAGAGAGTGATTGCGTGTGGGTACAGACACATCTTCTTATGAAATGATTCATATGACTTCATCATAACACCGATAGCATTTTTTAGAATTAAAATTACTCGTTACACACACCATCCATGGCGTGACTAATAATCGTACCAGCACACATAATCCCAACATTTTCTTATCTGTGAAAGCTATGTCTTCGGTCTTCAATCTGAACTTCAACTTTAAACTATAGCCTTTCTTCTATTCCGTTCTTTCTTTTTTCAAATCAACAACTTGTATGATTGTGATATATGGCTGTGCGACCTTGAGCGTACGAATGACAGATTTTTTACAGTCAATTAAAAACGCGAGATAATGAGACACAAAGATGAAAAGGCAAAAAAATGATATCTTCGAGTCAAATTTCATTGTCATTGGCTATCTGGTTCGAATGATTGAATCCCTTTGTAAGCAAAGATTACATGAATTTGAATCATTCTTTACAAAACTGTATCCTAAATACATGAATAAGTACAATGAATAGGGCATAGTGATGTGTACTTTAGGCTTTGAGCTTTTGTTACATAAAAACATAAATCCATTTCTAAACTCTAGGTTTACGATCAAGGTGTTTCCGTGAATTTTATAACTTAAACCTGTGCAAAGTACAAATTATTTGTGAGGCGAGTTTGCTTCAACATTTGTAAAATTTCAATGTTGAAATGGTTCAACTGAAATGGTGATGGTTGGAAATCCAATCGTCTAGACAGTGAGATATGTAAGATATTTAAACTTTAAACATCCAAAAGAAAATCAATCGACAAATGAGAATTATTTAGCGTAATACCCGCTTGCAATTTTGACTACTATTTCATAGTTGCTTTCGGCGATGTACACTACAATTTTTTACATTCAATGCCCATTTTGAGAGCTTGTCTTATTTGAGTTTTCGATGTACATCAGCTCTGTATAGACGTTGTCTTTATCACTCTCCAATTGTGTCGCTCTAAGTTGAACTCTTACATCCACAAACTGTTGTTTTCTATTCCGAACATACACAAAACTTGGATGGGAAAACCTTTAACTATTTGAAACGATATTTAGCAAGGGATTCGTTCGAGTCCTATCTTATTTGATACAGTAACGCTTATGCCACTTGTTATATGTTCTCAGTTTAAAATTGAACTTCAATACCGGCTACAGATAAGATTTGGAATAGATTTAAAGTTTAGTGACTGATAACACCGAACCGTCCGACTAAATATTTCTAAAAAATTTTGTTTTTCCAGTCAGTTGATTAGAGTTCGCTCAATAATTCGGTAGGGTTAATAGTCAACAGTGTTATCGGGAGTTATACATTTTCTCAACGAAAAATGTTTCAAATATTCGAATGCCTTCTGTACGTACAGGTGGTTCTTCGTCTTATTAAATTAATTTTTGTTTTAAATATTTTCACTGAATCGAATTGATTGCATAATTAACCTTGGTGTTTTGCATATAATTTCAGCATGGAAAGCTTTTGGGTGCAAACAGCAATTGGCGCCATCAACGCCTTGGCATTCGTTTGCGATGTTATATCATTTCCAGTATACTTAATGCTGCAGAAGCCATGGCGGCGTCGAGAGCTGTCCAAACGTATTAAGGTAATTAATTTTCGAATGTTATTTGAGCAGTCCATCGGAGTTCAGATTATTTTTACGATTGACTGATCGATTTTCCATATTTGCGGTTTTTGTTCACTGCCCATCGTGAAATGTATCGTTGCGTTAGGTACTAGATAGATCTATAGTAATTTGAGACAACAAAAACCCATTTGTGTGTATGAGAGACAGTTTCTATAAATATTTTCAATGATCGTCACGTTTTCGGAATTTTATACTTACTTAGAACTTACTGTGTGATAGGGTTATAACAGCGAAATTCACAAAGTTTAAAAATAATCTGTCGCGTGATACAATCGCAATACAAACACTTGGATTCGTAATGCGTGAACAGACGAATAGCGCGGCGACAAAGAGATGTGTTGTATAGTTTTTGTTGTTGCTGTTTTTGAAATCCGTCTGTTGTACCAAAGTTCCAAAGTTCAAGTAGCTGACGAAAAATTACAGAGAGTCAAGCACTTTTTAAATTTGAAAATGAGTGTTTAAGCCGCGTTTATCGTAGATTGGAAAATATTCGAAAAATCTTATCTCGCTTGGGTACGACGATTAAAAATTAATGGGGATCAAACAGACATTCTAATCTATAATCAGTGAGAGATTTTTATTTTTTTGAAATTCAATTAAGTCCGATGGGTTTGATTTATCTAAAAAAAAATGTAAAAAAAGTTTGACGGTTGCGTTGTTGTCTTTATGCAGTCAAATTAAATTTTTTGTCGTTAAGATTATCGTACTTAAAAAGTTGAACGATAAACAGTCTTTGTTTTAGCTTCTTCTTTTATTTTATTTTTTTGTGTGATTTGTATTGATAACAAATCGGTGAGCGCTTTTTATTTATCTCTGCCTGCATTGTGGTGTACTATGCGTACTATGCCCGATTATTGGAACATTTAATTATTGTAATGTCATTGATAAACATGATAAACACATCGCCAATGAATTGTTGCTACCTTAGGTCAAACAATCATTTTCTGTTATTATTTTCAATTTTATCTCAGTTTTCCTATCACTGACTGTGCAAATTACCAGCTCGTGACTCCCCTTTCAGTATGTGCAGAGACAATTTGTGAACTTGTAAACTATCTCTCTAATGATAATGATGCTTACATTATAATCGCAATTGTAATAATCGAATTTAAAAAAAAAATGTTTCTGTTGCATATGTAATGTGTGTAATGTAAACACAGTTTAAATTGCGTAATTTGTCGAAGATAAATGTCTGACTGGAGTCAATTTAACGCAGACTTTGTTTTTAATTGAACACATTGGCGCTTCTGTTTTCGACCAAATAGACCTTCACACATTGTATGCGGGTGTACAGTGTTGTCGTTTAAATAGATCGACCGTGATGAATAAATTTATTATTTAACATCCAATTCAATGATCTCGCATTTATCACAAGTCCACGGTCTCGGCTAATTTACTATCTGCTGCTGGATTGATATCATTTATTGTAGGTGGCAAACTCTCTTCCTAAACCTATTTAATCTTCTGATTAGATCTGATTTAATCCGCCTTAATATTGGTGAATCCTTCTGAATTTGCCATGTTTTTTGAACAGCAATTAAGAAAAAGTAGAAATTATTGGAGAGATTAGTGATAAGTTAGTACTAATGTCACTTCTTACTCTGCGGATTATGATATGCCAAAGTGAAATTTAATGGAGTTTCATCGAAGCTTTAATGCAACTTGATGAATAGGATTGTGCTACCCACAATGCTGACGAATTACTTGATGGTAGTGATGATTCCTTCTTTAGCCCGATCGAAGAAGAATCCGGAACAGCTCAAAGTATGTAGGTCGGTCAGTATGGGATTGTCATTATAAATGAGAAGATTAGACAAACATTGACAACAACGAATTTTTGTCAAAGAATTTTGCTGGGGTAAAGACCACCTTTGATGTCCTACGTTCATAATTTGTTCTCGTATTACATGTAAAATCATTGTCATAACCATTTCTCTCATTTTTTTTCCATTCACAGGCCAAGACAATCAGCATGGACGATAAGCAAGTCACTTATCGTACAACCGAAACGCCGCGTGAAATTCACGTAAAAATGCTACAAAACAACATTGACACGCTGGAGAAAATGTTCAGTTTTGTGACGAAAATTCACATGAACAAACGATGCCTGGGCACACGTGAAATACTCAGCGAAGAGGATGAAGTTCAGCCGAATGGCCGTGTGTTCAAAAAGTACAACATGGGCGAATATAAATGGAAGAATTTCATTGAAGTGGAGCGGCTGGCTGCTTGCTTTGGACGAGGATTACGTGAATTGGGACAAAAGCCGAAACAGAACATTGTCATTTTTGCGGAAACCAGAGCTGAATGGATGATCGCAGCCCATGGTTGTTTCAAACAAAATATTCCAGTAGTTACGATCTATGCGACGTTAGGAGACGACGGTGTCGTGCATGGTTAGTTTATTGGTTAATGTTAAACTGTTCGTGGGCGTTTCATGACTTATTGTTTCTCGTACAGGTGTCAATGAAACCGAAGTTACAACAATCATCACTACACATGAATTGTTGCCGAAATTGAAGGTCATTTTGCACCAAATGCCTAATGTGATCAATGTTGTGTATATGGAAAGTCAATTACACAAAACCGACACAAGTGATTTCAAGGCTGGCGTTAAAATTATTCCATTCTCGCAAGTCATTCGCACTGGAGTTGATAGCAAATTCCAACCGAATCCACCAACTTCTGAAGATATTGCAATCATTATGTACACGTCTGGTTCGACGGGTACTCCAAAAGGTGTACTATTGTCGCATAAAAATTTGGTAGCCACAATGAAAGCATTTAGTGATATAGCTAAAGTACAACCCGACGACGTTTTAATTGGGTAAGGTTGAGTGTTTTAAGCGTCACAGAGTTGGAAGTTTCATGAAATTTATTTTCCAGATTTTTGCCCTTGGCTCATGTCTTTGAATTGTTGGCTGAAAGTGTATGCCTTCTGAACGGCATTTCTATTGGCTACTCTACTCCTCTGACATTGATTGATTCAAGTAGTAAAATTATGCGCGGTTGCAAGGGAGACGCATCGGTTCTAAAACCGACTTGTATGACAACTGTACCGGTATGTGAAATCAGTGCATATCCGTAAATCAGTGATTGAAACTAACGAACGCACCTCTCTTTCCCACAGCTAATCTTGGATCGAATTTCGAAAGGAATAAATGATAAAGTGAATGGTGAGACGCCATTCAAAAAAGCCTTCTTTAAGTTTGCCTACGCCTACAAAGCCAAATGGATTCAGCGCGGATACACAACACCTCTTCTCGACACGTAAGTCTAATGTTTTTCTTGTGTTGCATCGAAACTCTTTACTGACATTCCGTTCGTCTTTCAGAATTATATTCAAAAAAGTTGCTAAATTGATGGGCGGCAAGGTGCGACTTATGTTATCTGGTGGTGCACCACTTTCACCGGACACACATGAACAAATTAAGTTGTGTCTCTGTGTAGATGTTATTCAAGGATATGGTCTAACGGAAACAACATCCGGTGCAACTGTCATGGATGGTAAGTGACGAATTGCATTAGGGTTGCAATAGTTGCTAGATCAATAAAAAATTCTCTTTCCGCAGAATGGGATATGAATTACGGACGAGTTGGAGCTCCATCGACAATGTGTGATATTCGTTTGGTCAATTGGGAAGAAGCTGGTTACCGTGTAACAAATAAACCGTTTCCACAAGGTGAAATCATCATTGGCGGAGACAGTGTGTCAAGAGGCTACTACAAATTGCCGAACAAAACTGAGGAAGAATTCTTCGACGAAGATGGCAAAAGGTGGTTCAAAACTGGTGACATTGGTGAATTCCATGCTGATGGTGTACTTAAGATTATCGGTAAGTTTTCGATCGATAAAAGGATCTCCTGGTCAGACGACAATAACGATGATAACATTCGCAGATCGAAAGAAAGATTTGGTGAAATTGCAAGCTGGCGAATATGTTTCGCTCGGTAAAGTGGAAGCCGAACTGAAGACTTGTGGTGTGGTTGAGAACATTTGTGTGTATGGCGATTCATCAAAACAGTTTACCGTGGCGTTGGTGGTGCCAAATCAAAAACACTTGGAAGACATTGCGTTGAAGAATGGTGTCACTGGCGTTGAATTTGAAGATTTGTGCACGTCACCGGTTATGGAAAAAGCTGTCATCAAAGAGTTAGCTGAACACGCCAAAAAATGTGAGTAAAATGACGATTTTTCCGATGAATATATTCAATATATTCGCCTCGATATACTGTGGCAGGAATCAATAGCTTTCCGATAGCTTTGCATTCCAATCAGTCGAGGCAAGAGCATAGACCAAACTCATACTGCCGTACTATGTCTACAGCAATTCAATGTCGTAGAAAAGTCTAATTTGAGTTACAGATTTAAAGATAATAATTGAAGGACATGCGCGTTATGAGTGTTCCTAGGTTTCTGTTTACATTCAAAAGCAAGTCGTGTGTATTGCTTGGAACAGGCTAATTTTATGGTAAATAAATTCAGTCGTCGTTTTGAGAAGGCGTGATTGTAATTGTTAATGGTTGCTATTCGGTGTCAGACGTTTGCATGTGAGCTTATCTGAAGCTGACCTTTTTACAGATATAACCTCACAGCTTGTCTGCAACGGAAAGATACCGACTGATTGTTAGTCGTTTACATCCACTATCGTCCCCTTTCACAACACTGTTGCATTTGCTTTTCCACTACCTGAAAATTGACCTGTCCCGAACATTAGTTGAAGTGAAATAAATTTCTTGTTGGGAAGCGGAACCCACATTTTATACCTCATTGTCCTGAATTCGCCGGAACAGAGCGCCGTATTCTAAACCGAATTTTGCATTTCAGGTAAACTACAGCGATATGAAGTACCAGCTGCCGTCACACTATGCAAAGACGTTTGGTCACCCGACATGGGCTTGGTAACGGCCGCATTTAAACTGAAACGAAAAGATATTCAAGATCGGTATCAGCACGACATAAATCGTATGTACGCGTCATGAAATCATTAGAGATATTCGGTTAAACACACACATACACAGTCTTAGCAGTGAGAAAGGTGTAGGAAAATTATCCGTTTTTTTTTCATCGTTTCATTTTTGTTCTTCGTTCTTTCATACAACATATTACATTTACGGCCTGTAAATAAATTAATTTTTAGAAAATAATTTAGAAATTCACCTAAAGAAAAAATCGTTATCGTCACCGCAAATTATCATTTTTCGTTTGCAAATTAATAAATTTTTTCCATTTTCAATTTTCGATAAGTCCATAAAGTGCAAGAAAAATGAAAAATGAATTAGAAAGAAGGCGAACGAGAGAGTGTTTTAATGTCCAAATGTATTAAACAAAAATGAGAGTAAAAGATTTGATTGAAATAATTTAAAACAAAAAATTAATGAAAAGAGAAAGAAAGAGGAATATAGTTAGCAAAACGTACCCTAAGAAAAACGACGGACTGATGCGCGGAGTTTTATTGTTAGCTAGAATTTATAATTATATTTTGGTGGAGAGGAAAAATCAACCCGCGGAGTAAAGTAACCTATAATATTGTACAGAGAGATAGTAGTTTGTAGTTGTGTAAGAGCAAAGGATTAACAGTAACGAAAATGGAAACATTAACAAACAGAAAAATAACAGATACCAATTACAACAAAACACAATGATATCACAAACAAAAAGAAAATGAAATTGTTTACATAAAAAATGTAGTCACTACTGGTAGTTTATTATGATCTTAGTTTTAGTCGTAAATTTGGAAAAAAAGAAAAACAACAGAAAATTGTAAAAAAAGAAGAAAATTTAGAAATTCGAATGAAAGTAATTATGTGAATGTGTGAAATGAAAAAAAAAAATAATTTGTTGCTTATAATAATTGCATGTATAATTGTCTCAAATTTGACAAAGAAATTCTTATTATTACAAAAAAAAAATGTAAAACTCATGAACCATAAATAAAAATAAAAAAATTGTAATTCACGCGTATATAAAAATTAATTACAAATTTTCTGAATCATTTACGTAAATTCTATAAAAATTAATTCAATAAAATTAATTGAAAAAATAAAAATGAAAATCTGACAACAAAGAGTGAAAAAAACTAATCTTCCCAATCCGAACGATCCGGATAATATAGACCAGTGACCCACAGCACTTTAATTCCACATAAGGCGACAGTTTGAAATGCATATTATCCGATCTGAGTAATATAGCGACCCTAACGAGTGTATAACTCGTCCATCTCACATCATAGAGATCTAAATCGGTGTCATAGTGCTTTCAAATAACAAATGACATTTCAATGTAAAATTTGTAAGGGCTCGTCCTGCCAGACAATTCAAATATTCGAATTTTCAGTCTGGCACTACATACCTTTCAATCAAATTTTTTAGTTTTTAAACTCTTTCGCCATTCGGCTTCAATACCTGTATTTTGATACCAATTGATGTGTGACTGTCTACAGAGATACTTGCGACCTTTCAAAAAGTTAAAAAAAAAGTCGTAGAAAAATGTGTTTCATATCGGGGGTAGTGCAATCATATGGCAAAAGTATCAAGCCGTGGCTTTATTAGTAACATTTAAGTTTTGTGGGGCTCATATGCTGGGAAAATTCAGGCTTTGGAAATTCAGTCGACTTTTCGAAAGGACGCGATGTTTATATAACTCAAGAATAAGTAAATAAATAACTCAAGAAACATGAACTTCAAATTCAACATGACTGTTTCAATATGCAACTGAAAACCACTGATATGCCGACAAACTACCACTCACACATACGCCGTCGCACCCCCTTTCGATCGATTTTTTTTCCAACATGTAAAACTTGACCTGTTTCTAGACCGTAGATCATGAAGATTTGGCATTGGCATTTAAATTTCGAATTGGTCCATTCAATGAGTTCTAATAATAATCCATTTATTGTAACAAAGAAATAAGTGCAAACAAAAACAATTATATTAATTAACCAAATTGAGTATGAATGTGTAATTTCCTCGACGTATGGGTAAATTTTATCGACCTTCTTAGCTTCTTATATTTTATTAAGAAAATAATTTAGGATTATCAAAGACTGGTGTCCCCCCTGCCCCGCCCATCCTTGTAATGTTTTTTTGTGAGCTTTGTTAATATTATATTAATTATTATATCAGACCGAAGTTTAGCGTTAAAATAATTCCTTTTCGCTTTAATTTTATAAAATGGGAAAAAGAAGAGAAAAACAAGAACAATTGGGATGACAGAACCATTTTCGTTTCTCTTTTAATTTTTAATTTTTAGATTGGCGAATTAGTTAAAACAAGGTTTTGTATTTATTGTTAATTAAATTATTGAAATAAAAACAAAATGTAAGAAAAATTTATGTTGACGAAGTTGTTTGCTTGTTCTCTCTAGCTCATCGTCGAAATAAGTGAAAATAAAAATGACAGTCGAAAAAAGTTTCAAATTTGGGCCCTTGGACTAAGGCCGCTACTCGGTCCTAAGTGTTTTTTGCACATAAATCGAGTAAATCTCATCCGATTTTGCTAGATTTTGTTTCATTTGAGAGATAATTGAATACCCAATAGAAAGTTGGCAAAAAATTTTGGGTTTATAAAATAATATCGTAAATTGTTGGTTTTATTTGAGAGGTACTTCGTACGGGCTTTCGTAATTGCGCTATGCGCAATTTTAAAAATGAACACTTTCAGTAAATTTGACCATGCCCAACTTGACTTGCATTTTGGTAACAGACGCATTAGAGGGTTGTAGACGTATTAGGGTTCCGGGCGTATTACGGCTACGGACGTATTATGGTTACGGACGAAATAGGATTACGGGTCGTACGGGGCTAAGTCGCAGCAAACGCTCCGACTGTTCTGATGCCTTGTTTATCTTAAAATGTCCTACCAGGGGTCCAATGGAAACTTTTTGATAATGTCATTGTGTGCGTTTGTCGAAGTATCTGCTTAAGGTCCCTAAACATCTGTAGTTCCACCGAACTGATTTATTTTACGGAAAATGTTTCTTGAGTCATGATAGGCTCAGTTCCAAGATGAAAGATTGTCCTTGAAATTCCTCTATCAAACCGAACGATTCGTTTGTCCCCAAAACCTTAAATTTACGAGTTCAATCGTTTGTTTACGTCAGACCGTATTTCTATTTACAGTTTTTAAATCTAATCTGGAATGATTTCATTAACGACGAACTCGTAGCTACGATCAAGGAAGAGATGTTCATTGACTTCTCATTCACGCCATTGCTGCACAAGCTGTTGCTCTAGCCGGATCATCAGCCTGTTGAAAATTCGGACAACGTCGATGGAATGTTTGGTAAGCTGGTGATTCAGCTACCATCAGTCTACAAAGGAGGAAAGATTCAGTTTAGCCGTGACGGCAAAACGATAACGGCAGATTTCAGCTCGGAAAATAGAAGCAATACATTCAGCACATTCTTCACTGCGTTTTACCGTGACTGCAATTCCATTTCTCCAGTAACAGAAGGATATCGAGTTTGTCTTATCTGCCACTTGATAAGTCGCAGATCGTTTATCCCAACGGCTCCACGACAACATGCACTTGAGCCGGCACTGCTAAATCTGATAAAGAATTGGGAATATCGCGGAAAATTGGTGTACGCCCTGAAACATAAGTATTCGGATCTTTCTTTGGACAATTTGAAGGCGACTGACAGATCGATTGCTAATTTTTTGGTCTACGTCGCAAAAGAAAACGATTTGGCTGTGCACTTGGCCATCTTAAACAAAGAAAACTCCGGACAAATCACAGCCACGGACTTCTCTTTCAGCATAAGCAAATTGGTTGCGACTGACGGAACAAATTTGTTAACTACTTCGCTGACTGTAAAATTTGATGCTGAAGTCATTCCTCAAGACTGCTTCAAGAACATTGATCCGTACCGTAAGAAGCTTAAACCAAACTGCATTGGCGCTCTAGATGTTACTCGTTTTCATAGTAGTGCAGCGATTGTCTTCTGGCCGAAACGCTTTCTTCTCGAAGTTCCAAAGAAATGCGGCGCCAGTTCAGCCGATTTAGATAATATTTTCTTGAAGGAGATCGACACGTATCGTGGTAAAGTGAAGGACAACACCGTTGAAGTGAAGTTGAAAAGTTGGGCCAAAGAAATCATATCGTTCGGAGGCAATAAATCGATCGATGTTATCAAGGCTATTGTGGATATGAAGGACATTCCGCTGATTCAGTCGGTGTTCTCAAATTGCGTAATGCTGAATGAAGTATCAATGCCATTGGTGGTCGACGTCTGTGAAAAGTACGGCTGGAAAACTTTCGCAGGCCAAGTACCTGAAATGTTCAACAACTATTCCCGGATGATGGAATTGAACTGCTTGGCCGAATTGGTATTGAAGACATGGAGGAAGACAAGAAAACCATCGTTCACAACACAATACAAACTATTTTGAAGAACTCATATCTATTTTCATTAACGGCCCTCTGGCATGAACTTGATTTTTTTCTATATCCGCTTGTCGTTTAGCGGAGAAATTGGATTTCAAAATGATCAATTTTGCAAAAGATGAGTCAATGTTTTTGGTTGTTCCAGTCTTATTGCGACTGGTTCCTAACAATTCAGAAAACTTGTCACCATTTTGGATGGATGTCGCGCTGCATTTCGTTCTAGAAATGCTAATGGAAGCTTCCAAGCCCGTTCTAAATTGGCGTGGGAACGTCATAACGAATTGTTCATGCAACGATTGCTCCGGTCTAAATGCATTTTTGGAGAGCGAACGAGTGGTGATCAGTTTCAAAATTGGACAACAACGACGTGCACATCTCCAGCAATACCTTCTTGAAATGTCAAAAATTTCGCACTACATTGTCCATAGCGGACACGTTGGTGTTCTTGTCATTCGAAAGTTATCTCAAAGTCTTCCAGGAGAAGCAAAGAAGCGATCCTTTTCCATCACACATTTACAAAAGTTATGGTCAATTGTGCCAAAATAATTCTTCCTTTTTTTCAATTGACATCAGAAATGTTATCTTTCTGAAATGCACTGTTTGTTTGATTTATATTTTTGTTAAGAATTTTCGGTCGAACCTTCCAATCGAAGGTTTCTACTTTTTAGACCCGTACGAAGTACTGGGGTCTTATAGGTTTACGCATACGTTTGTAACACGTCGAATTGGACTCCCTGAGTAAGGGGAAACCTATTGTGGTTGTCTAGAGATGCCAAATCAGTGAAAAAAATATGTCCGTCTGTCCGTCTGTCTGCACGATAACTTGAGTAAAACGCATCCGATTTTGAAAATTCTTTTTTTTTCCCGTTTGGTCAAAAGACAGGCTAAGTTCGAAGATGAGTGATTTTGGATCGACCCCTCCCGAGCTGTGGCCCAATAAGTGCTTTACGGTTTTTCGAAGATATCTCCGGACATTTAAACGTTACACTTGTAAGTGATACATCAAATGAAAGGTATTTACAATACCGATCGACAAAAAAAAAAGTTTTTGGAAATCGGATGACCGACTCGTGAGTTAGACCCCTTGGTGTGAAACAGGCACAGGGCGGCAAGCAGTTTTTGCTTGTAGGTCGGCCACATTTGAACATATGTCGTCTGTTTTAGCTTTATTAGATAGGTATTGACCATACAAATTTTTTTTTGAAATTTTGTTCTCCGGAGCGTGAGCTAGGTCTCTTGGAGTGAGCTCTTATCTGGCTACTCGGCCGTACAGTGAACGTGGAGTATTTTGTCAATATCTCGAGTAAATTTTGACCGAATTTCATGATTTTTTTTTTGTTTGAAAGATATTAACGAATGTAAAGCGTCGTTAAAATTTCCGGTCTCCTAACAAAATGGCTGCCGGTGGCCATATTGGATTTTAATAAAAGTGAAAGACGTTCTTTATATTAAGAATGGTGAAGCAGGAACTAGAGTAATGAGAGCCGTAACATCACTCGCTGAAACGATTCTGAAAGGCAGTGTTCCACAATCGATTTGTCCGTATCTATATGGTGCATCGTTGACTGCGTTGCAGAAAAAATGTGGAGGCATTCGACCAATAGCTGTTGGCAACATCTGGAGAAGAATTTCAGCGAAAATTGCATGTCGAAGGGTATCTTCAGTTCTCAGTAACTTATTTCTTCCTCGACAATTGGGCGTTGGAATCAAAAATGGTGCAGAGGCTGGAGCACATGCCGCACGGTTGTACTATAACTCCATACACGAATCAATCCGCATTTTCTTAAAAATCGACATAAGAAATGCGTTCAATGAGTTAAGGCGAGACGTTCTGCTGCATAAAGTGAAAGACAAAATTCCCGAAATTTACAAATTTGTCGAACAATGCTATAGATACCCGTCTAATGTTTACTACCAAGAACATGTAATTTTGTCTCAAAAGGGAGTTCAACAAGGCGACCCTCTCGGCCCGGCTTTATTTTGCCTCGTTATTCACGACATTATTTCAAATCTACAAAATTTGGATTTGAATATTTGGTACCTGGATGACGGTACCATCGCAGGAAACCCGGAAGATGTTCTGAGAGCTTTCAAAACGATCATCGAAAAAGCAAAATTGATAGGCCTTGACGTGAACTTCAATAAATGTGAAATGGCCATACTTGGCACTGATATGAATGATGTGGAGCTCGAATGGCAACGGAGATTTAATTCAGTTTCGGATGGTATTCAAATAATGAATGCAGAAAATGAATTTCTTCTTGGAAGTCCTTTAACCGAAGCTGCGTCCATTTTATGCCTGAATAAGAAAACCGAAGATTTGAAAAATTTGTGCGAGAATTTGAAAAGCATAAGTATGCACAGTGCATATACTTCCTGTTACGAATGTCTGTTACGATTCCAAGGCTTATATTCTTTCTTCGTGGTTCACCAATGTGGCGCAACAAAACCGGCTTGCTTCATTATGACAATGTTTTGAAAAGTTCGATCGAGTCTATCCTCAATATCAATTTAATGGACAGATCATGGAAAGAGTCTTCGTTGCCTATTAGACATGGTGGAATTGGAATTCGACACGCCTCTGATATCGCTTTACCATGCTTCTTGTCATCAATGTATAATGTTTCTTCCTTACTGGACCAGTTGTTACCTGAACCCTTCCGACAAATGGACCTTGTTATGGCTGAAGCAGAAGAACAGTGGTGTCGAAAGTTTGGTTCCTTACCTGAGGATAATGTTCGAATCTACCAACATTCATGGGAGATTTTCGAAATTGAGCAGAAGGTCATAACAATACAGAATTCGTTACATACAAAAGAAGACAAAGCCCGATTCTTGGCCAATTCATGTCCTGAAACCGGTGCCTGGCTGCAAGCTCTCCCATCCCCACAGCTTGGGTCCCACTTGAGTAACGACGAATTTCGTGTCGCAACATCTCTTCGACTCGGTGCAGCAATCGTTCAACCTCACAGGTGTGTATGCGGCTCAAAAGTCGACAAATTCGGTCGACATGGTATGTCATGTGCAAAAGCTGCAGGAACAAGACCAAAGCATGAATCCGTTAATGACATAATCCAGCGATCGCTGAAATCGGCAGAAGTACCTTGCGTTCGTGAACCACCAGGTTGTTCACGACCTGATGGAAAGAAACCAGATGGTCTTACATTGGTCCCTTGGGCCAAAGGAAAGTCCTTACTTTGGGATTACACTTGTGCTGACACCTTTGCAAAATCCTATGTCGATAGAACGTCACGTGATCGTGGCTTTGCAGCCAAACAAGCGGAAGACAAGAAATTTGACCACTACAGGCACTTAATGGATCAATTTATTTTCGTCCCAATTGCATCAGAAACATCAGGAGTCATTGGTAAAGTGGGTTTTCAATTATTGAAACAAATCGGAAGCAAAATCAAACAGTCACTAACGAACGTCGAGCAACAAGTTATTTGATTCAACGAATTTCTGTTGCCATTCAACGAGGAAACGTTGCCTCGATTCTTGGAACTCTTCCTCCATCAAAGAATCTTGGTGAAATTTTTTATTTATAATTTATAAATTGTTGAATTGATTTTGAAAATAAAGGTAAAGTGAAATATCTTGGGAAAAATGGTACTTAGAGAGTTTCTGTTAACAGAGAAGTAATTGGTTATGTGTGTGTGGTGTGGTGTTTAAGGCCTTCCATATATGGACATCTATATATATCTATATTCACCTATATTGAGCTATATGCAGGCATATATAGCTATATAATAGCATATTTATCTGTGAAATGTTTATTTATAGGAAATATAAATAGGAATTTATGAAAGTTGACTTCGTACGGGGCTGTCTATATTGCCTCCGGCAATTTATTTGTATATGATAACAAGGCAAAGAGTGGATAATGCAAGTGATTTTAAAGCGCGAATAGCTTTTCAGTAGAGAATGAAGTAAAAGAAATGAAGAGTTTCACAATAAAGGCTTTTGATACAAATAGGTGTTTCGTACGGGTCGGCGTTAGCTATGTTTTTTGAAATTATTAATAAGTTTACTCTGAATATTGTTTAAAATTAATTATTTCTTTGTGGGAAGTGAAAACATCAGGTTATTCCCTTTCTGAAATTATAACGCCAATACACTGTTCGTTTAAGTGTGAATCAAATTATTGTTAAATAAAAAATCAACTAAAATTACAAAACAAGTTTCGATTTCGGAATCCAGATGAAAAAACGTCCAAATTTGTTAAACATAATTTTAATACATTTTCAGATCCGGGGCACACACAGTTTACAATAAGTTTTTTTTCTAATAAAATTTCTCAGCGCATCACAATCGTGCTGTGTTCAACCTCAACGAACGTTCCATCTACCATAAACGTTTCGATCGGTCCATCGCTCACCAATGTACTTTGCCGTACATCTAACACCGTCTCCAAACATCATTTGTCCCACAGGCCAATCTCCTTCATTTTGGTTTGAAAATAGCGTTCTAGAATGTTGGCACATCTGCAATAACGGATCAAAGCGTAAAGTGTTGCTATATGTTAAATTGAGAGTAATGCTCATCCTACCGAATATATTCAGTTTCCGGGGAGTTATACAAGCGACAATTGGAAAATATCCTTGCCATGTCAGCCATGAACAGACGTCGTGTTACGTAGTATCTAAATGATTTTTTGTACGAAAAACGTTCATTCAACGGGTCTGTATGAATGCGATTGCGTTTTCAATGTCTCACCCTTTTTTCAGTCGGTCACCCATAGTCTTCAAATCCATTGGATACTTGATGAGATCGTAATAATCCGGAACGGTAACAGCACTAACAGGCTTTAAAAATGGCCAAGCATTTGCATGTGTCCGAACCGTTCCCAATATTGTGTTAAATGTGATCATTAATTTGTCCGGATCAGCCGATTCTTCCGGTCGTGATGCTCGTTGTGCTCGAGCTTGTGGTTTCCAACCGATTTCACGTAAACCGGGTATCGAATCGACCGGTATACTTCGGACGCCCTCTTTGAAGCAGGTTAAGCCCGGATGAACCTTTTGTACGTCTTGCTGGCGCTGCGATATTAATTCTTTTACGATTTCCTTCTGCTTCCGGATCACCGAACTGAATTGTGTGTATACGAGACTGGGATGTAGTTCACAGTGCATTAATGTGGCACCTTCATATTCTTTGATGTAACCTGAAACGACGAAGCTTAAGGTTAAGATCCGTGTGCTAAACGGCTTAGAGTCGATGACGACGCAAATACACACCAGCATATACCGGCCGGGCAACTTTAATATCATCGGAAAAGCCTTGCTTGCGGAAGTAACCTAAATCAATTTTAAGGTTTAGTATGTGGGACACCCGATGTGGACCAATCTACACTTTACCTATGGCGAACTCATCTGCATAAGTTAAAAAGTGTTTAATACCCCGCTGTGTGCTATAGTCCTTCAAATGGTTCATCATGTGCGTTCCGTATCCTTTAACCTGTTTGCTACTAGTCACCGCACAAAATACTATTTCGGTGAAACCCTGAGAAAACAGTGAGTCTCTTAGTCGAAGTAGACAAATCGAGTCGTTTGTTTCACTTACTTGCGTTGGAAATGTGCGGAAACAGATCCCTCCGATCGGTGTTCCATCTTTAATGACAGCCAATGTTTTGTGTTTTCTGTAATGAAATTCTCGTTGGCAATAGATTCTCGTCTCTAAAATCCAAATAAACTTACGGATCGAATACGAGCTGGCTAATGTACTCTCGTGGCATTTCAGTAAGCTGATGCGCAAAAACGCTGTGCAATCCCAGTAGCCAAAGCATTGATTGTTTGCTAACCGGATGAGTTAAAGAATTGCCAAGAACATGAAATTCGATTTCACCTCTCTGCTCCTGGGCCTTAGCAGCTGTAGAAAAGAAAACAGTCAGTTAAGCTCCGTCAAGTAGAATTGAATTGTTGCCATCATACCTTCATCTCGAGGAGCTATTTCAGGTGTGATGAGCTCAGTTTTGTTGGCATAATTTGACTCGTTAATGCGCTTAATGGCCTTCAAAATCACATCATCCGAAACGTCTTCGCTATCCGGATCGGCTTTCTTATACTTTTTGCTAGACGACGGCTCGTTATTGTATTTTTTACCGGATGTACTGGCTCCATGTCCATGCAGGGTGTTGTTGTTTTCACGTTCGCGTTTTCTTTGTAGCAGTAGAGCAACTGACGTGACATCGAATTGATCAGAACGTTTCGAGTCCGAGAATTCACTTTTGACTTACCGGGAGGTTTGAAATTTGGATCCCAGATGGGTGAATCATCGTTGATAACTTCGTGCCGCAAAGCGTCCAAAAATTTTGGTAATTGAACTAGCATCGATCGTCGTTCGACAGGCATCCGGTCTTTATCAGCTTGCATTTTCAATTTCAGTTGATAGCAAACGTACTGAAAGTGAGAAGTTATTGGTAAATTTGACTTTGTATCAATCCCCAATCGGTCATTACTTTAAACACAGCCTTTAACAGCGTTCGACCAAAAACTTGCGTAGTTTCGAAATGTGTGAGTGAATTGCAGAATGCTGGAACATGACAGAATACCAACCATCTGAAAAGAATTCCAGGATTCAATCAAACCTCATCATAGAAAGTATTGTAAACAGTAAAGCCTCTGCGGTACCTCGTGTAATTTATTTTGTAAGTCGATGCATCCTCGTGTGACAACTCCTTGCATCGTACGCTGGGACTTTCAAAGCTCCAAAAGTTCAGACAATTGAGAAACGTTTTCGCCACCTCGGTCATCATTGTGAATTCCGCTTGACCCAAATGATTGTACTTCAAAAACAAGAAATTCGATACTGCCTTCGATATGGACGGTTGTTCGAATGGTGGATCGCCAAGCGGACCTCGTATAACGGCTTGTTGACGCGACAGAATGCATTGTCGCAAGAGCTGAAAAAATAGGTTTTTTTTATGTTAGTTTCGGTCGTCGCAAACTGAGTCAGTTTGGTTGAACTCACATGAAACAAGTAGTTGTACACTTTACGTGTCTCCTCATCCACCTCGCGATGCATGCTAATGAACAAGTTTTCAATATCGACAATCGCTCCCAGCAATTCATTCAATTGTACATCAGTTATGTCCGTCAAGTGCGATATGTGGTTTTCTGTAACAACAAAATCAACAATTTTAGTGAACGAAGGTGAGTTGGTTCCTGCAAGTTGCATTGATATCAGTTTCAGCTGATAAGATAACTAGAAAGCCTTTGCCATAGAAAATACTGAGCGAAGAGCAAATCTTTTCCCGTGAAATACAACGGGAAACGCTCTAATAACTGAATTGGTTATTTAGAACCAAATGAGAAATTTCAAAAAAGCTGAGAGGTGTCTGTTTGGGCAGCCGAATAAAGTACGACCTGATACCACTCAACACACTATAGAGTCCATAGTCCAGCTGATATGCAGACTTTAGGACTTTCAACACCAGAAGCAGTAACTACTATACAAAGCCAGTCAAAAACGTTACATTTCAACTTACCCAGTGGATGTTTGCAGCTGGGATTCCTACATTCTTCCGTAAACTTTGGACAATAATTGCTTTCAACGTCTCTGTGTCGATTTTCCTCTTGTGTTTTCCATCCGGTGCAACGGCATTTTTGACAAGCTAAATGAATTTTAAAAAGTTTAGTACTTCAACTATCAATCCTAATCGAATAGCACGAATTGCATACCTGAATACATGGATAATTTAGCCATTTTCTGTGGCTTGGGTAATTTGTAGATCTACAATAACGGACATTGCATTGATCAAAATGAAGAAATGCAATTGAAGTGCAACAAAAAAAATTACTTTTAATTTACGCTGCTGAATTCTCTGCAAATTCTCGGTTCGCGTTTGTTCTTGGGCAGGTTTTGCTTGTGGTGGCTGTGCTGTGCTAGGATTCTTTTCAGTACTGTCCGTTGCTGACTGCTCCTGCTTTACAACAACGTCACTATTCAGTGTAACTTCTTCCGACGACATTGCTAGACTTTTCCAAAACGGACACCAATTGAAAATTGACCTCGAAAGACTTAAATCTTCAAAAAATAATCAATTTCGTTGTAGAAGAGTAGCGTTGATACTTTTGGTCAATGGTGTGAAAAATGCAGGAGTGTTAGACGTCAAAATGACAGCTGATAGATCTACACACACAAAAGCCTTCTAAGCTATCTACAACAGTTGCATGTCATTCATGCCTGTCAAAACATTATAATCTTCCATTTGAAGTGAAAAGTCATTTAATTGGGCAATGATATAAATACGATCGACAATAAGTGAATGAAACGCAAAATACGTTTATCACAAAGGCAAAGGAACTGCGACAAGAGTCTCGTCGTCCGGGACAACTCGTCCCGTGACATTTAAAAAAATTTTTGTGAAAACACAAAATGTGACAGCTAGGAAAACATGCTTGGCTATCATACACGGCTCTGATTCTTAGTTCGACGATGTATCCGTGTATGTATGTTTGTTTGCCAGAGCCTTTGTTATTTATTTACTTTTGGCTTGTTGTTGCCTAACAAACAATAATTTTGACTTGATGTTGCAATTTATGCGTGAATAATGTGTGATAAAGTTGCTACGGATCAATTATGTCCCGACAGCTTGTTCGATATGTAAGACTTGAAGAAACCGAATTGCAAATGGAAATTATTTTTGAAAACAAATTTTTACCAAAAAAGGTCGCTTCGGGTGTTTGCAAAGGACATACACAAGACTGAACCGAATATAATACAATGTCTGCCGAACTGCATCAAACGTGTTATTTTGAAATACGTAACTGGCTACTTGTCTCAGACACGAAAGCACGGATTACGAAATAAAAAGACAATCAGAGCACTGCTCAACAGAGAAGTAACAAATTTAAATCTTAGAGATTCGGTGACCACGGATTCCATTTTGCATGCCATTTCCCAAAATTGTGTCCATTTGAGAGAGCTAACTTTAGGTGGTCCTTATTGCCACATTAAAAGAAAGAGTGAGGTGGTCTTCGGACAAGAAATTTACAGTCTACTGATGATGTACAACATTTTGTTATTGCAGCATTGCAGAATTTCATTCCTAGAATGAAGCACTTAACGCTATTGTGTCTAAAAGATGTCGATAATGTTACCGATAAATCCATCACAGGATTAACCGAACTCAAACATTTAAAGCATTTGAATTTAAAAAATTGCGTAAACCTTACCGATGAATGTGGCACAATTCTCAGAAACCTAAAATTGGAGAAATTGGATATGAGCCACAACGGTGTAAGTTGCTGCCCAACAACTTGTACAACAAAGTGTAATAACGGTACTTCCTAAAATTTCAGATTTCTGATCAATGGTTAGATCATCTGCCAAACAGCCCACTGAACGATCATCTCATAGATTTGAATCTGAGTTATTGTTCTGCTTTATCGAATCATAATTTTGGATTGCTGAATTGGTCTAAGCTCAAATATGTTGGACTACCTGGCCTAACTGGTAGGTAGAAATATTATTTCTCGAAATGTTATAACAATCTGAAAGTCAGTTAAAAGTTTGGTAAAAAAAAACTTCTGAAAATTGAGAATTCTTTGCCAAAATCATCGACTGCGTGATTAACTCAGACTTCACATAAAGAGTTGGGTCACAACGGCCACTCAGTGTCGAAAGACCACTTGAGAATGTTTCCTGTACCAGTACCATGCTTTTATGCTGGAAAATGTTCTTTGTTGCCACTTCTTCATCCATAAGCCATCATAAAAATAAACTTAAAAGCAAAAATATTTTTCAGGCTTAGATTTCATGGACAACCTTGGCAGACTGAAATTTGTTCAGTGGACTGTTCCATTCTAGACCGAGAAATCGTATCAACATATATTTTACGTTCCTTGAATTTTTGGCATTACTTGAAAATTAGTAGCAAAGCTTTTGCGTGCCAGTGAGTGTTATTTTTCAGTTTTTATTTTAAAAGAAATTTTCTTTATTTACAAATTATTTTATGTTTTACGGTTGGAAAATAGTCGATTCAAAAAATCGATAAATGAATTTAATTTTTTTTTATCGATTGCGTGCTCTAACCTTAAATGGATTAAATTTTAGTTTTTATTATTTAAGTCACTGTCTTCGTACTAACTGATGCAATATATAAATAAGTAATAAATACTAATAAAGGTGCATTTTTAGAAGCAAATTTGCATAGTGTTATCGAATCCCCAGAACAGGTAGAAATAGACATCGTAAATTTATCCATAAAACTTCCGAAGAAGCTAAATTGACCGTAAGAATCCACAATTTAACAAAGCCCTTAAGCCCAATACACACTAGCATCTAGTGTCAGTTGGGAATATGATATTTCAATTGTTAGGACCGGTTTTGATAACGTATTAACTGGTTTTAACAATAGATATATCCTATTCTCAACTGACACCAGATGCTCATGTGTATTGGCTTTAACGAGAGTATGGCAAGTTTATATCTCAGCCGTAAATATTGTTCTCTATACGCCAAAACCACCTTTTCCTTTTTCGAAAAAACATCATTATTGTAAAAGGCCCCTGAACCGGTCATGCAAATTTAATTCAGTATTCAATCGCTTTGTAGAGGTACGTGTGTTCAAATAATGTGTACCGGGAAATTGTTTGGATGAAAACCGGGATACCGGGAAATCCACCAATAGAAGACGTTACACCGTGAAGCGGTAAGCCAGGGAAAATTGAAAATAACGGGAAATTGAAATTGACGGGAAATCGAAATTGATGAGAAATCGAACTCACCGAAAAATCGAACTCACCGGGAAATCGAACTCTCTGAAAAATCGAACTCACCGGGAAATTGAAATTGACTGGAAATCAAAATTGATGGGAAATCATACTGACCGAGAAATCGAACTCACCGGGAAGTTCAACTCACCGGGAAATCAAACTCACAGGGAAATTGAAATTGACTGGAAATCGAAATTGATTGGAAATCATACTGACCGAGAAATCGAACTCACCGGGAAATCGATATTGACTGGAAATCGCAATAGACCGTGTGCAGTATAAAAAATTTATTTTTAATTGATGTAGATTATTATTATGTAGAACAAAAGTGTAAACAGAATATCTGAAAAATGTCTGTTTGATTTTATATCTCACTTTAAAAGCTGTAATTTGAAAGAAACTAAAAGGATATCCGAACCATTCTAATTCATTCTAATTGGATTCTTACTAAGATTCTAATAAGTGGGATGGCATAGGGATGAGAACAATATTTTTCAATAATTTCTATAAATAAATAAATATTTTTTTCAATGGTTTTCATAGTAAATCTTCTTTTTATTGAAGTATGAAACTTTTTTCTCAAAATCGCACACGGTCTATTGATGGGAAATCATACTGACCAAGTATACGAACACGCCAGGAAATCGAACTCACCGGGAAATTGAAATTGACTGGAAATCGAAATTGATGGGAAGTCATACTGACCGAGAAATCGAACTCACCGGGAAATCAAACTCACCGGGAAATCAAACTCACCGGGAAATCGCAATAGACTGGAAATCGAAAAAACAGGAAATCGAGAAAAAACGGGAAGTCGAACTCACAGGAAAATTCGGAAAGACGGGAAATCGAAAAAAACGGGAAGTCGATAAAAACGAGACATCGAAAAAGACGAAAAAACAAATTTGCCGGGAAATTGAAAAAAAAACAGGAAATCGATTAAAACGGGAAATCGATTCGAAATGGCTGAGTCAGAAATGGAAAGGTTTAAAATTATAAAATCGCAAAATTTTCTCACTCGCTCGGCTCGCGATCATTCTCTCTCTTCTAAAATTTCACAGGCGCTGTGCCGTGACAAATATTTCGCTGGGAAGTCCGAAATAGAATGTACAAAGCAGAAAATTGACAATTTTCAAAGTAAAAATCGCTAAAATTTTTCGCTCGCTCCGCTCACGATCATTCAGTAACATCTCATATGTCGCACCTGGAATCATTAGGCAGGCATTACAATAGCTGAGAGTATAAAACGAAAAATATTACAAATCTGACATAAATGAAAAAATAAAAAACATTTGGAATGCGAGACTTTGGCTTTCAACGTTTTATAATATAATTCATGTTTGTCACGACAGTATTAGATCAAACTTAATTGAAAAACAAAATAAATATTACATTCACCGGGAAATGAGAAAATTTTTAACGGGAAATCAAAACTTTTTTATCGGGAAATCTGGCTAAATTTTAAGGATACCGGGAAATTCGGGAAATCTGATTTTGGGTACCAGGTAAAAAACATTATTTGCACACGCGTAGAGGTACAGGCAACTGCACTACAAATCATACTAAATTCGATCTATTGCCGTTAGGCGATGGAATATTTATTTGTGACGTGAATAGGACCTGTCCCGAGCTTTAGTTACACACACTCCATATTGGCAGTAGTAGCAGATATTTCTAAAGGAACAATCAAGGACCAATTTGACGAGAAAGGAAATAGTCTTAGAGTTCCACCGAACCACAATTTCGTCGAAAACTTTAGCTCGTCTGTAGTATAAAATGAGTGAGTATACCAAATCCAGGTTGAGAGCACAATGAAATGAAACTTCAATCGTATTTAACCGATAAATCATTTTTATTATAATGGAAATGTCTAAATAAGATAATTTCTGTGTTCATCTAAATTGACGCAGCAATTACAATGCTTTTTGAATTGAAATAAATCAAAAATTTGAATACATTAATTTCATAAATTGTTATTAATACACACACCGTTGTCCGGTCGATTTCAACAAACGAAATCCCATTTACGCAACTTTTGTTGTTGGCAGTGGATTCTGTTTCAATTGCAAAATGATCGATCTCAATCGTGATACGTCGCGGCTGGACTTGGCTGATTTCGGATTGAAGTCGCACAGTTTGGCGATACGTTCCCATTCGGTGCCCGGTTCCATTTCGTCCGGCAATTCAGCAACAAATTGTTTTTCAGCGTTTCTGCAAATTTTTGATTAATTGTAAATTAAAGATCTGTCATCGAACGTTGACAAGTTCAAGGAATTTCTCAAGTGGTTGTTGCGGATAACGTTAACAATGCCGAACAACAACCAGACTACAGCAAAAAAGTTTTTCAAAATCACCACGAATATTTCAGCTGTCCATACTTAGATAAAAATTAGGCTTATCAATTGGCACGACGGAATAGTATTACGTTTTGTATGTTTCCGGAGACACGACGAGATATTTTTTAAAATTTAAGTCAAATGTGTGATACTGTGATACGATATGGAAGAATTTGCTCCGGATTTTGTTTATTAAGTAGCAGTAGCGGTGAATAAAGTTCCTTGAAGCAAACCAGTCACAACAACAATTACGGAGGAGAGGAAGTCATGACCCGCGAGAGTTATTGCAACCCGAGACCTATGATTTGTCGATAGTTATAACAGCTCGCACGATGGCTTGGAGCTCTCTAGATTAAGTAGAACCCTGCGTAGGTCATGTTGTCTTGGCTTATGATTCCTTTAAAGTAACGAATTCCTTATAACTGAATACTAACTCAATAAAAGGGAAAATTGAACTCGTGAAGAAAGTTACATTACCGCTACGATGATGGTTAATTATGCAGTCAAAGTCTCTCGAAATAAATTAAGGTGACGCTTGGTAAATGATAGACTCGGTTGACGAAGTTCGATTGCAATTTCACTACTATTCACATCAATTGTTAACGTTTTCCGCGTCTCTATTCATCTTAAGCCATGAATAAACTGCTACTGATACTTAGCTACAAATTACCTACACAATCTAAATACCACAATCTATGATGACATTATCGCCATGGTAACAGTTTTGAAGTCAAGTCTAGCATAGTTTGCTAACAACTCACAACTTTAACACAACTTACGACTTAGGTCTAACGTAACAAAATTTCCATTCAATACTCACTTAGCAGATTCCCTTTTGATTGGCAAGCATTAAGAGTTTTCAAATTTTATTCAAGTTTGGTGAAAAAAAATGTTGATTAACAAACCAATTAACCAAACACCGTCGAGACAATCATTGACTCTTCCAAAATATAATTTTTATTGACAAAGTCCTTCAAATTTGTCATTGTCAATAAAGTACTACTTTGGTAGAAATTTCATCAAAGAAGTCCGAGACATGTATGTTTATTGGATTTATTCTCGATAAGATCGAACCGACAGCCCTTTCGTTGCCCTCTGTTCCAATCGATTAAAAAAACCGTTAAAATCGTGGGCTCAATGAGCGATTGAAAGAGTCGTAGGCTCGACGTTTGAATTTATTTCATTAAAAAAAAAATTGGTTGACTTACCGGTTCGACGATTTCGTCTTTGCAATCGCCTCTTCATGATGCTTGTACCAATCTTCTAGTTCCTTTCGAGCTTGTTCTTTTAGCTCTTCTTTCTTCTTTTCTTCTTCGAGATCCTTTTGTTCCAAACGAGTTTTCTGCTCCTCACGCCACAATTTAATGCGTTCCGGCTCTTCGCGTACAACTGGAGATGCTGTAAAATACGATCTTGAGTTAGTTTGGCTCGGATCAAGTTCCATATTTTTTTCAATGATTTTATGATGAGAGAAGGTCGGTCTTATTCCCATCCCATTAAAGTTTGAAGTAGATGTCTAAATTTCAAAATAGTTTAGTTAAAAGAAGATCATCAGTCATTAAAGTTAGCATCTGGAGAAGATGTAATTTTGAAACCGGAAATTTATGGTCCAATTAACCCCGGTAAGAGATGGATGGATGGATGAATGAATTATAATTTTTTTTTTATTACAAAACAAACATCAAACGTTATATTCAATCAACTTACCTTCTTCGTAACCAAAATCTTGATCATAATCATATTGATCTTTCAAATAAGAATTTTTATGAAATTAAACAGAAGCGTTAAGTGTGGATTTAACAGGCAAAAGAAATTTGAATTGGAAATCAAAATTTGATTAATTCCATCAAAAAACGTTTGTTGGTTAAAAATTCATGCAAATTGATAGGAAAATCAAAATCGAAAAAAAATTGACAAAAAATTTTGAAACAAAAAAAAATTACTTGATGTGTTGAAGCCAGCATATTCGTTCTGCTCGTTCTCGTTGTTAATCATTTCAAAGCTCCCAGATAGTTCCTCTTTGACATTGTCTGGTGATACAAAAGAAAAATAAGAAAACAAAACCAAAAAAATGCATTCCACAGATTGTTTTAGGTTTTACATTGATAAATAAAGGAAAGCTCCACTTAATCGGTCAAAATTTCTTTTTTGCGTTTTTACAACTCGTATTTTAAACATCCAAATGGCAAAGCAAAATAAAAATCAATATATTTCGATCGCAACAAAAAGTAACAACACTAAAATGGATAATCATCATATTGACCTAAAGTGTAATTTGCTTGTAAAAATAATTTCTTTTGTTTGCTCTGCGTATATACGATTTGAACCTCTTTCACAAAATTATTATCACAATATTTGCGGACGACAACAATACGCCCCATCTAGGCAATTAAAACAACAACAAAAATCCTTACCATCCAATCTAAGTTGACTGACTGGTGCCGACAGTGCAGCAGGCTCCAGTTCATCTTCCAAACCAGCTAATTGATCCTTTTCTCGGGCCAGAAATTCGGCGGCTGGATCGACTTCAGTTTGTTCAAAATTATCATCGAATGCGTCCATGGTGCGACAATTAAATTTTAGCGTTTAGCTTTTCGTGACAATCTTTTGAGAATATTAACACTCCCGTTCAATTTATTGACAAAGCAAGAAAGTGATGATGATATGTCACGGAATTGATTGACTCACCAAAATGAAAAATAACGAGAACGACGATGGTAACAAGTGTAGTGCGTGACCCAGCCGATAAACTATGCAATCAAAGTGGTTGTATAACAAAGCAGCGTTACACGTCGTTTATGCACTGACTTGATAAATTTAATGTAGGCAGTAGATAGTCACTGAATAATCCCTTAATTTACGAGACCTCGGAGCTTTCACTTGGAGTGCACGGAGTGCACCTACTTAGAAATAAACAAAATCTCATCAATTTTTTGAAACTGGGACAGTTAAATTTTGCCTATGAAATATCGATATCGGACTTGACAGCTGCTTGTTTTCATAAAGTTTGTTATTGTTCTCTTGTTGCTTTCTTCAGCACGAAATGTTCTCATAACATAAAATGACCAACACCACCGGTGACACCTTCTACGAAATCCTCAACTGTGATCCAACCGCATCGACAGATGAGATAAAGAAATCGTATCAAACCTTAATCCTCAAACACCATCCCGATAAACAAGAGCAAAACGCCAAATCCGAGTTATTTGTTCGACTGAATGAGGCCTGGCACATTCTACGCGATCCGGACAAACGTAGAGCCTATGATGCAGAAATCTTACAGAAACAATTCAGTGAGAATCGAATAGTCCACGAAGTGGTCAATTTGGACATGGACTTTCAGTTTGACCCAGAGTCGAATAGCTATTGTCGTGACTGCCGTTGTGGAGCGCAGTTTGTAGTGTTTAAGGAGGATGTTGATAAGGATGGTAGTTACCTGGAATGTGATGAGTGTTCTTTGGTCATTGGAGTGACACTGTGACAATGGAAAATAAAAGTTTGTTAAACCAAGCGATTGAACGGGTTTATTGTTGTGGCGCAACTTCTTCGGGGTTTCGCAAATGTGACTTAAGTGATCTATCACGATCATTGTATTCATTTTGATTCCTTCGGCTTTGGAGTGAATTCTTAAAAACTTCGACAGATTTGATTGTTATAAAAAATTTATTTTTGATCGAAATTGTCTATCCAGACTTTAAATCAGCATAAGCCTTTGCAAGTACCCTCTTCTTCCAATCTTCATAACTTTCCGTTGCCTCGATGCATTTTACTTTCGGCATCACATTTTCCTTAGTGTCATCTACGGTCTCAGCACCAGCTAGAAAGGAAACAATTCCGTTCAGCTATTTCTCAGCATAAATCTTTAAGATGTTGAATGATCCTTACCTTTGTCGGCATTCCTTTTCTTTGTGGTGTCCGTTAATTTGATTTTATTTACATCTAACCATCGTTGCCATTTAGTTTTCAAGTGACTCCATTGCATACGTTTCAGGTGACTAACGTCGATCAGTTTGTCCTCGTTCACTTTCAGTTTCATCATTTTGCTGGTGTAATACACAGCCATCGCATCATATTGCGGATGGGAATCGGTTAGATCAGTGGTGGCTCTGTATTCTTTCAGCATTTTGGTGGCCCGTTCTTCCAATTCTTTTTGATTGGCTACTCGTATAATCGAACAGATGCTTCGAACATCGGGCACTTGTGTTACGTTCAGGACGCGTTGGATGATATTTTTCTCTTTGCGATATCTAGCTTTACCATAGCAGAGCAGTGCCAGAGCGGTTTCCTGGTATTTAATTAAAGATTTCATTGAAGTGGAAGACGATTTAAATTATCAGGATTTTCGTCTCTAACCTGATTGAATGGTGAGTTTGTATTGGTCGCAGCGATGTCAAGGCAGATAACCGTTTTTGCATATTCTGTGAGTTGAAGACTGGTGCTTTTTATGTTCAATAGCCTTAGATGCTCGGAGGCTTTATTTATTACTTTTCTGTCGTCAATTTCAAGTTTTTTTGATACATCCTCCACTACTTCCATTTTCGCGGTTTTTCTAATATGTTATGACAGTAAACTCAATTTCACCTCTTCAACTCACCACTCACAATTGTCATTTATGACAGGCGGTACTAGAATTTAAACAGGGAGCTTTTTTTAAGTCAGAAAATTGCGGAATTTTCGAAATTAAAGTATACATTGTATATGTACACTAAGACTGTTGGCCTAAAGAAGGCAGTACTTTATCTTTGCACTCTGACAAGAAATAGGTATATGTATATGGTTATTTATTTATTCAAAGCGAAAAAAAAGACTGCTCGCATACGGCGCAGTCAGTAAAAAAACGATCTTTTCAATCAACAAATATTACAATAAATAAAAATCAACCGCTCTATTACTTCCTAAAGTTCCAAGAATACATGCCGCATTGCCTCTTTGTATAGCAATAGAAATTTTCTGCAACAGATAATCTTTGGAACGTGGCTCCCCTGATGCTCTCTTCATCAACGATCCCAACTTGTCAATAAATTTCTTTGTTTCTGGACCCATGCAACCTAATGATTCAAAGGCAAGGGGGGTAAATAAATAGTTTTCTTTAAGACGTATATAATGATTATGCTTAAATCTCTCCGCTTTGGTTATTTATGACGTCGAGTGCAAAGTACTTCATTAGACTCTAGATGTGTAACCGCAGTGTGTCATAATGACATAACAGACACCGTGAGCCTAATAAAGTACTTTGCGCCCAAGCAAGGCTGTATACTTTGGGAAGGTCACGCAGATCACATTTTATTAGATACGCTGGAACACACCGAACACACCTTTTTCATACAAACAAAATTTCATTTCATTTCATTTATTTTTCATAATAATAAACATAATAAACAATTCTAAGGAGCTACTTAAAATTGAATTTGTATGGTGTGGTGAATTTTTTCCATGAAACGTGGTGTGTAACCCACGTATCTGCATCTGCGTGACCTTTGCGCCGAGATTTATTTTTCATATGATGCTGAGTTGCATGATAGATACAAGGAAAAGGCAAGGTAAATATATGTGCGGAGCGGAGGTAATGTCATTCAGACGCGCGGCCTAGCACAATAGTTCGATGCTAATGACACCTTTTTTTAAAATGGTTGACAATTTTTTACTTGTGTTTCACAAAATGTTGTGCCTATCACAAAAAAGATGGCCCAGGTTTCTAAGCAATTTTCTGATTTTAAAGAAAGGTAGAGATGGTGATTATAGCGAACTTTCGTGCCACTGCACTTCACGTTAACAAGAATTCGTTGAAAGAGAAGCAAATACTTTGACCAGTACCCCAAGGCAAGTTATAATAAGTAGTCTTCGGTTTTTTCGCTCTGATCATAAAACCTGTAATGATGAAAATCATTGAGAAGTGAGTTTGTTTATATGAAATCGCTATTTCCTCCGACTTGTATGGATAGACCATATCTGGTTTGTACATTCATTGTACACACAGCGTATGACCCAAGGTTGTATACTTTGGGGAGGTCACGCAGATACAGATACGCCGGTTACACACCACACTTGATGATATCATGGCGGATTTCATACAAAAATGCACCTACTGTGATGATTGTCATCGCCGTGACGATGTGGTGAATTTTTTTGTGTGTGTAAAATCATCAGACGTGGTGTGTTCCCGCGTATCTAATAAAATGGCGGTCTGCGTGACCTCCCCAAAGTTTGCAGCCTTGGTATGACCTCCCCAAAGTTTACAGCCTTGCACTACACTCGCTACACGCGCTACACACCTTTCTTCTTTTCATCGACAGCGATCTAGTACAGCAACACTAAAGCATGAAAATATTTCTTTGGTGAATTTCATGACATATTAAAACTTTTCGTCAGAAAATACTCAAGTTCAGCTTAAAAGACAGAAAACTGAAATAAATTGAAAAAATGGGTGACTACGAAATGAGTAAATCTTCACAAGCCGATGCTGAGCTCCAAGAATTCCTAATGATTGAAAAGCAGAAAGCTCAAGTTCAAGCGCAGGTAGAATCGTCCATAACCTCAAATAGGCAAGCCCTCAAATATTTCTTTGCAGATCCATGAATTTAATGAAATATGTTGGGATACCTGCGTTGACAAGCCGGGAAGTAAATTGGACAGCCGAACGGAAACATGCTTAAGCAATTGCGTTGATCGCTTTATCGATACATCCTTGTTGATTACGAACCGATTTGCACAGTTGCTGCAAAAGAACAGCGGTTAGGATAGTGCTGGAGTTTCGAGAGGAGTACGCTTTTGTTCAAATTATTGTTATAGTCAAACGGGAAATTTAGCGTCGGTTTATTGGGGGTGCCATGGCAACTTGATGAAATAAAAGACCAAACCAAATACGAAATAGTTTTATAATTGAATGTACATCCGTTAGTTACAATCATTACATGAACTCATCAGAATCGTTACCATCATCTTTATTCGATGTCATTTTGTCGGCGGCCATCAGACTTGAGTAAGATCGCAACTCGGCCTCCTCCATTTTCTGCTTCTGTTGAAGCTTCTCCTGTTCCTTTCGATCTCGCAACAATTTCTTTTGATCGGATCGTTCAGATGCATCGCTACGGAAAGATCAAAACATCATCTCCGGGTACACAATGTGCAAAATTTCACTAACCGCTTTTCCCGTTCAGCACGGAAATCTGGATGCGATTCAATCTTAGTTTTATTCAATCGATTGACCACTTCGTTGATTCTCTTCTCAACCCGTATCTTCATCACGTCCTTTTCACGATGGAATGACACTTGCCCCACATCCATGGACGGTGTTTTCTTCAAATTCTCCCACATGGTGTACACTGCACGGGAGAAATATTCAACACTATCATTGCAGGAGGATATGGTGCATGTTTTGAAGACTTTTCAAATGACCTACCGACATCGACGTTGTTCATTTTGTTGCCGTTGATGCTATTCGCTTTGACCAATTGGGCTGCATCTTCAATAACTGCAAATGGAACGTCCTCTATAGTTTGGCCCTGGAAGATATTTTCAATTCCCACATTAGCATTGCATCATTCGTCTGTAAATATGATGTTTGATGCTCACCGGTTGCAATCTCAAATAGACATGGGCTGATGACACTTTATCGACACTGTAACAAGGCAAAACTGGAATCAAATTACCATTCACTAGGTTCGGGTTCGTATAAAAAGTGTACTTACTGGAACCAGACGTCTTCGGGCCAACCCCATCTGATTAGCTCTTCGTTTTCGTGCTTTTCCGCTCCCATGAACAAGGTAAATGCGGGCGACACCACATTACTGACAAAATAGAAAACCATTTTCAATTTATCCGGTTGCTTGCAACGTAAACATTCAAATCTGCAAATACACGAGTGACTTGTGCGAACCGCTGCCGATATGTCAAAAAATTGTGATGAACTCGATGAACCTCAGAGTTTAGAGTAGACAGTGGGGAGTACGATAGTTTTGATGAGCATTTGTAAAATTGAGAAATTTTTCGGTTTTAACTATTGGAAATTGTAAGATTCTCCAATTTCTGCAGTTGATAGAATAGTGATTCTGTTGCTATGCATTCATAGGAGCCGTGATATATCCTTTGCGCTCGCCGGAGTGTTTGATTTTTGAGGTGCGAGTATACATACAGTCAACGTGGGCTCAAGAACTTTTTTCTCTTTTGTTTATACATTATTTTCACCGTAGAGCAACCTAACAAACGCGAATGAAACTTCATTGCGAGATTCGCTCACAGTGACACATTAAAATCCTTTCGAACATTGCAATTTTGTTCAAAGTTCTGAATCGAAATGGAAGATTTTAACGAAATTTTAGATTTTATTAAAGCTGTCGGGTATGTGGCCATGTAAAATTATTTGAAAATAGGCAAAATGTGAAGTGAATAGGCCTAATAGGAAAAGGTGAATTCTATGAGATAATAGCATGCCGGTTCGGACAGATAAAAAGATCGATAGAGTGACGGAAATCGTTAGTTAGTTCACCGTGTCTTCATAATTCGATGTTTTCCAATAGTTCGGGAATAGACATTTCACATACGACAAGCATATGACTAGCACAAGTGCAAGTTGTGAATCTGTTACTTCTGCCACTCCTTTTGATCTCCATATTTTCACCACATTGACAAAATCTTCTACTTCATTAGTTCAAACAACTAGGTTGTTGCTATCAGAAAGACTTCATTATCCAGCGTTCATACTCATTTAGACTTTCGCTGCAGTATAAGCAGATGACATAGCCGCCTTGAATCAGACGTTCGCCCACGCTTGTAAATAATGTTTCAAAAGATCGCTCAAAAGGGAATAGAAACCAAAAATGATAAAAGTGTCAAAGTGATAGAATTCACTGTGTTGTACTACCACTGTACAAATCACATTACGTCTCATCAATAAATTAAATTGCAAAACATTTTTTTGTCGCAGGTACGATGGAAAAAGTGTAGCCGACGAAAAGGATATCTCAGAAATAATAAATGATGGAGCCAAGTCCAAGAAATTTCGTGACCTTATGGCATGGATCACGGACGAGATAAGAGTTCTGGCGAATATTGAAGAGAAAGTAATTTTGACGTCATCCGATTTCTGCTTAGCTTTTTACTATGTTGCACAATGTTGCAGGTTAGCGGCGATGGTGAAATCAATGATTTCATGATAGAGTTGTCCGGATTCTTAAAAGAAATGTTGTGTCCATTCCAATCGTTCATTTCCGGACCGGTTTCGCAGCGCTTTCTGTCGGTCGAATCGCGATTGATCATATTGGATTATCTGCTGACTGAACTAATGGCTATGAAAATGTGCCACAAACTGAAACCGAAAGAGGCTGTTGTGATCGAAGTGGTAAGTGTTGAATTTGTCCTCGTTTCCTATTGGAATCTATAGAATTTTCATTGAACATTCAGTCGGAAAGTCCAGCTGCTGCTGCACTGAAAAGTATCGCTACAACGTTAAAAATTGGCAAACCGCCGAACAATGTGCCAATCGGTGTGGTGTTTGAAAAAATCAGTACGAAGCTTACAGAAGTTCTGCAGAAATGTGGTAAGACGTTCATTTCGATCGAGTTTCAGATGTCTCTCTAATCCAACTCGTTTTGTTCTCGCAGGGCCTGCTCAATTGGGCAGTCCGTTATTTAACCCTGATAAGCCATTACTGGAAAAACAATGGAATCGACTTGAGGATGTGCGAAAAGACTTGGACACTGAATACGACCTCCGACGGCAAATGTTAATCACCCGATTAGATGTTACGATTCAATCGTTTCAGGTATGCTTTCTGTTCGTTCACGTGAAACGGCATTTAATTCTTTTCTCTTTTTACCAAAAATTCAATCAGTGGTCGGACAGAACGCAAGGTAAAGAGGATCAAATTGCCGCTCGTTACACTGGTCCCCGTAAATTTTTAGAATCCATTCAATACGGTGGACACCAAACGGATATAGTAGCGCTGTTAGCAGCAAGAGACGATGTGGCTATCATCGAAAAGACTAGGTAGGTCAGATTAGTAACTTTCGTCTCTACTTTTGTTGTTCATACGAGATTGTCTTCGACTACAGCTGCGCAAATGTACGAAAGAATACTCAAGCATCTATTCAGAAACACGTAATCGGAAGGGTACCTGATCGAGGCGGTAGAGCTTATGAGGTATGGATTTGGAGTTGGGAGTGTAATTCTACGGTCTAACGTTAAACGTTTCATTATTAGCATGCTCCACCACCTCCAGAAATGCCGTTCTGGCAGCAACGAAGCGCTGGAGGACAACAAGGAGGAGGCCGCGGAGGAGGAAGGGTAAGTTTGACTAGAATATTAGTCCCAAGTTGAGTCAACGACTACTGACAACATTTATACTCAACTATACTGTCGATTGTTGCCATGGTCGTGGGTGGGTAATTTTCAATGTATTGTTGTCAGATCCTTTAAATCAGTAAACATTTTGGACGGAAAAAAATTTCCAGGATTTTTCATGTCCGAAAAGGAAACTCGATTTTTTTTTATTACGCAGAGGGATCTTGATTCAGCCTGTCTAATGTGCTGCGATTCTTTTTGTTGAAATATTCTCTGCATTACATGGCCTGCCTTAACCGAAGTCATTTTATATTAGCAATGAAAATTTCTCTCAAATTTTAGGGAGGAGCTCAACCTCAACGATCTAATGCTCAAAACGCTGGTGGATATCAACAAAAAGGAAACTACCAACCACAGGGAAACAATCAACAACAAGGAAACTATCAACAACCACAAGGAAATTATCAACAGCAAGGCAAAGGAAACTATCAACAAGGAAATTATCAACAACAGGGAAATTATCAACAGCAAGGAAATTATCAACAGCAAGGAAATTATCATCAGCAACCGGCTGGCGGTTATAGTAACAACCGTGGATCGGGGCGAGTTCAAGGTGGCTGGTCACAAGCAGGTAGTAATGATGGCTTGTGTATGTGCTTGTGTAGAACTCACATGAATAATTTCAGGCGCACAAAGTTACGATGGTAATGGTCAACAACAAGGTGGTAACAGAAACAGTGGTGGCTTTGGAGGTAATGGTGGAGATAGTAATTACAATTCTGGTGGCTATAATAATGGAAGAGGTCAATCGAATTACCGTCGCGGAGGTGGTGGTGGTCGCAGATAAACTGTCTGAAAATGATCTTTTGTCAACATTGTAACAACAACTTGAATATTTTAAATAAAAATTGAATTGCTGTGAAACTGAAATTTTATGTGTGGTCTCGACTGTTATCCAGGATTCAATTGATCCTTGCCAAATGGACTCTTCTGCAATCTCATTTAGTTTGCTAGATGCATCGAAGTAAGCCTCGTTAGATTATCCGTCATGAAAAATAATTTGTTGTAAAAATTGTTACGTTAAATTAAGTAAAGAATATCTCGTGTGTTTGGTAAATAAACCGATAGAGCCGGTCAAGAGAATGTCTGGAAATGTAAGTGTTTGTACTTTCGAGAATAAAATGAATGGACGCTAAAGGAAGTCCAGTCATTCAGATAGAGTAAACATTATGTCCTTAGTTCAGTGTCCTTTCTGTAGTGGAAACAAGTGTGTGCAAAACTTCATCAAACATTTCCAAAAAGAATCTGTGTCAATTTCAGCAACTGCATCACATAATTCTATATTCTAGAGTCTTAAGTTCCAATTTCGAACTAAAGATTGTTTTGCTAGGAACCTATTTTGAAAAGAATTTTCAACTCTTAAGCATGTAGCTTTTAACCGATCTATGAAATAGACCTTTCACAAACGTACCGACATTTATAACGATTGAATCTGTTACTACATTAGTTCAAAGTGTCGTACAGTGTTCAATAAAAAATCTTTTACTTCATTTGATTTAACCTTTGTTTTGCTGTAAGACCAAGTTTACCGGCGATCCTTGATAAGAGAGGTTTTACCTTAGACGGTGCGATTATTTTCTCCTAACATTTCATTTGTTCCAGCAAACTCCGGTATACGATTCTCTCAGCAAGAAATACGAAACTACACGACGAAGAATTTTTAAGGTGAGTGGATCGAGACAGTTAAAACATGAAACATAGGGTAAACACGGCGTATTCAAAGCCTTAGAGTTACGATAATGCTGTGAATACTGAAGGTTTCATAGATGATGGGAACTAAACATCTAGCATAGCTCCCGTATCGAATCTGTTCTTTCGATCGAAGTATTTTCAACATAAAATTAGTTATTTTCATGTGTCGGGGCCGAAAATGAGGAAGTTTTGAGATTTTTCTCTGGTTTTCGACCCCTTACATGAAAAATTTTTTGTGTTACAACCCGCGAAATTGCCTAAAAACAATCGTCCAAAACAGATACACAAAAAATCTTGTTAGCTTTAACACGGACTAGACAACCTTATTAAAAGCTCATCCAACGCTACTTTTCACAAAGCCCTAGATAATAAAAGTCAAAAAGCCTTTTTGGAAATGTATACCAAACAGCTAAACTTCTGTAAAGCTGGAAAAATCTCTATAAAATTGTATTCTACATTAGGATGACAATGGAAAATATAAAGAAAAATTGGAAATTAAAAATTGTGAGAAACGGACGTTATTTGGTTCCCTACCTTTCGAAGGAAATACTAATTGGAAGCTGGACGATCTCTCCGTCATTGTCGATGATGACGAAGATCGAAAATCTGATCGGGGAAATGGTGAATATAAAAACAAAAAATTTCGTTGAAATCTTAATCGAGTACAAAAAAGTAAGACAGTTTTCGTATTCTTAATCCATTGAGTGTACAAACACAGCGAAGACAAATGTGATGGCAACTCTGCAGAGCCGATCGAATGTAATTTCAAAGCTACACTGAAGAAAATTATTGACAAACTGAAAGATGATAGGTCAAAAGATGCACAAGGAGTTGTAAGACAATTTTTATTTCTAATGATTGCCTTCTAGTTACAAGGAATTTTTGCAGAAAAAATTATTCGAGAAGAAATGTGATAGTGCCGCTACTGGATATTCCAAGGGTAGTGCAACGTCCGAATCTCATGTAACATAAAATCACCTACGGAAGTAAATGCAATAAAAATTTCTTTTGTTTTTCTAAGTTGAATTTTCTTTTTGAAATATTTGGCGCCAAATTCCCAAATTGTCATACTGTCCCAACCGAAATGTAAAAATATCAACTTCGTGAGAGCTCAAAAATATCAACCAACTTCACTCCAATAACCCTCTTCTTGTCGTCAGTCATTCTGTAATTTCATTGAAAGTTTTTGCTATTTTGGATAAAATACAATCGAATTGCCAATAGGAATACCAATCGAAAGGTGCAATTCTCATCAGTAAAAGACACATTTCCGATTGAAATAGTTAACATAGTAGCTGAGAGGTAAGTAAAGCTCTAGTTATTGTTGATGTAAAATGCATTGTTGCAGTACACTATAACGTCGAGCGTGTGTTTTTTTTTTACATGTTTCCTGCGACGACCTAATATTTTATTTATTATGTTTTACGAATCCAGATTTGTTCGCTGCGGATAGCCAAATATTTTTGTTTTGTTGACTTTATACGTCGATGATACCGGTGATAAGGTGTTAAATGAGCGCTTAAATATCAGATTTATCTGTGCAAATGTGTTTCGAAATTTAATTTGCAGTATTTTTCACTCGACTTTTTAAATAGAATTGCACAATACATACGTGTACAGTGACAGCGTTGATATTTCATTTGTAAATTCCTAAAATAAATTGACCAAATCATTGAGTAAATAACTGGATTTATTTACAGTTTCTTCGATTATCTAGACAATATCGTATCTATGATGGCCGATCAACAGTTTTTCCTAAAATGGAACGATTTTCAAACAAATATGGTCACTTCATTCAGACATTTACGGGACGAGAAAAGCTTCACAGATGTAAGTAAACAAATGGTTCTAAATCTCTAGTCTGTACGAGAATGGTTTCAGTGTTGACTTGCTGATATTAAATTTACCGCTACTGATACTGTTAGTGCTACGCTGGACATATGTTCTATTGTTTGTTCTTTTGTTTATAATTTCGATTTGATTTGTGATGAAAAGGGCTAATATCCTGCGGTATGGCTTAAGATTAAGAAATTTATAAATGGACATCCTTTCGGTAGCAAAGTCTTAATTTTCTGGTGAGATGAAACAATCAGTTGATGATCCAGTCCATAACCTAACCTTTAAATAGGACTACACATTGTATTCGTAAGCGGAGAAAGTAAGAATGACTTTACGTCTGATCGTGTCAGTTCAAAAATATTATCGTCCGGAAAGTTAAAGATTTTGCGTTCGGTTCCCACCTGTGATGAATTGAGAGCGTACTGTTTTGAGCATGTTGGATCGGTACGAATGTTCGTTTACTATTATGTCGCTGTACGGAGAAGGTCATCGAATATTCGAATTCTGTTTAACGCTATCTCTTATCGATCTATTAAATGTCACTGAATCGGAAAGAATTATGTAAAGAAATCAGTGTATTTTAGAGACACATACCGTAGCTCAATTGTTTGCTTAGTACTATGTTTCGCGCTTAATTTGTCGAAATTGCCGCGACTAATTAGTACAATAGTGATCTATGGACAGTCGCATGTACTGTTTACTGTTAAAACTGAGAGATATTTGATCGTTGTATTTTGAGCTTTTCATTGATTCTACTTACTATGTGCGAGTTGTATAGCGTTGCTGCTCCCATTAATTTGTTTCCAATAAACTTTGTTTGTAAAAGAAATTGCTTTGTTTCAGGTAACATTGGCATGCGAAGGACAAACGTGTAAAGCACATAAAATGGTATTGTCGGCTTGCAGTCCATACTTTAAGTCATTGTTGGAGGTAAGTTGCGGTCGAAAAAACTTATTGCCACTTACATTGAAAAAAACTGACTTTCATTCAACACAGGAAAATCCATCAAAGCACCCGATTATTATTCTAAAAGACGTCTCATACACCCACCTGCAAGCCATTTTAGAATTTATGTATGCGGGAGAAGTAAATGTTTCGCAAGAACAATTACCGGCCTTCCTGAAAACGGCAGATCGACTTAAGGTTAAGGGTCTAGCCGAAACTCCTGCCCCAATCAAGCGGGAAGGTTGATGACCGCATTTTTACTTTATTTTGTAAAATAATGCTATTTTTTAAAGTAATTCACACCCACACACACACACACACACGTACATCTATAAAGCAAAGCAAATTCATTTGAACGTAAAGTTTAATTAAAACAACAAAAAAATTGAAAGAAATTAAATTTGACAACAAGAAAAAAGAGAAAAATAAAATTGAGTAAAACAACAACAACACCGAATACCATATTGGAAAATGCAGTCGATTTGATTGTGGTATTTTTTGTTATACTGCACATTGTCGATGGATATTTCATTGAACTGAATTTCGGTTATATTTAGTGCACCCATTCATTGGATTTTTGTTCAGAAAATGTTTATTTTATCGAGAAAAAATAGGAAATGTTACCAACTTTTCATTGAATTTTCTTCATTTTCTTCATTTCATTTTAAATGTAATTTTTAGCTCATCGTCGCACGTAATGCTGCGTTTCTCATCGTTTAATTTCCCATCATTTAGTTTCAATTTTGATCGATTTGTTTTTCCTTCTTTTTATTGATTATATTATATCGTCAGTTTGTAAATCAATTTTTTTTCGACTTAATTGTAAGTTAAAATACAATGCAATGTTCTTTATCATTTCAAATAAATATATTTCAAATCCTATTCGTTTGATGCAGCAAGTAATTAGTAGAATAATTTTTATTAAAAAAAAAAGAAACACAATAGATCATAGAGAGTAAAACAATTTTTTTTTCTCTTTTATATAAAGGAAATGACAAAATTTATTTCATTTTAATTATATCTTTGTGCTAAGCAAATCAAGCATTTTTTCTCTATAACCTACGATATTCGAGGATCACTATAACAACAGATTTTTATGATTGTTGAAAGTTTATATGACACTAGAGCGTCACGTGTAAATGTGTCATCAGTTCATGATCTACACATTTTTGAAATCAGTGACCGTACAGGAAGTGTATAACGCGAACAACAATATTTTTCTGGCATATCATGGTAGCAAACTGTCACAATGGTTATTTGTTTACCAATGAACCAAGGAGAGAAAATAGGAAATTCCAACACGAGCGAAAGTTTGCGCCAGAGCGAAGCGAGTGTACTTTAGCCCATCAATTTGTTTCACCATTTTCAAAAATAAAAGTGACAGTTCAAAGAGAAAACGAGCCATCAGAACAGTCGGAGCGTTTGCTACGACTGAGCCCCGTACAAACCCGTATATCTATTGCGTACGTGACCCTAGTGCGTCTGTCACCCTACTGTGACCGTAAGCCTATTGCGCCGGTTAATGTAGTTAAAGTAAAATTATTATGGAATGTGTACACCTTAGAAATTGCGCATAGCGGAATTACGAAGCCCCGTTCGACGTTCCTTTCAAATGAAACAAAAATTTCAAATCGCCCTAAAATTTTAATTTATTGAGTATAAATACACAAAGGGCCCTAGTACCGGCCTTAGTCTGAGGACCCAAATTTAATTTTTTTTCAACAACATTCTATTCGGCCTTTGATTACCTTCGAAATCAAACAAAAATTACGAAAAACGAATGAAATTTACTCGAGTTCTATGTAAAATACACATAGGGCCCTAGTAGCATTTCACTTCTAAGGCCCTAACTCACGGTCCACTCACCCGATTTTAAGAAACTTTTTTTTCCTGGATTGGTATTGACAATACCTATCATTTGCCATGTCATTTATATTTCCATCGTTTGTTTTGCCATAAATATCACCAAAAGACCTTAAATCACTTAAGTGGCCCTAACTCACGAAGCCCATCTTCGAACTTAGCCTCACTATTTCGACTATCTTTCAGGGAAAAAAAATTTTAAAATCGGATTTGATTTACTCAAGATATCGACGTGACGGACAGACGGACAGACAAAATTTTTATTGCGGATTCGTCATCTATGAACATAGGCAAACACTTTGCCCTCACCGTCTGCTTTGAATTCCATCAATTACACACGGCATCGTAATCCTATAAGTCCCTTTGTACTTCGTACGGGGCTAAAAAACTCTTGCTCATGCCATTGGACAAGAGATGAGGAAATACCAAATTTCTCACCTCAGCTATCATCAGAGAGAGAGAGAGAGAGAGAGAGAGAGAGAGAGAGAGAGAGAGAGAGAGAGAGAGAGAGAGAGAGAGAGAGAGAGAGAGAGAGAGAGAGAGAGAGAGAGAGAGCGTCAACAAAACGCTATCTTCTTAACACATTTGAGTGGAGAAAATCGGTTGTGGACGGTAGATTTTAGACGGTTTCGCATGTTGTAGCCAGAACAAAGTAAGTCGACATGTGAAAGTCATCTATCACCCTCAACAGATACGCATACAACTTTTCATGCCGAGGGCCTAAATAACGAGAAAAAGTCGGAAATTTATAAATAAGTTTACTCACGACGCATTATGTACACTAACTGGCCAAGGTGTCCTCGACTCAGGAGCACCGGTTGCAGTGACTGCACTAGCTTCGTGGGCGACGTGGGCACTCTTAAAAAATCCGTTCAAAAATGTAAAAAAAGTGATTTCAGGTGTATATCCAGTGCCGGACTGGCTCAAAAAAGCCCTTCGGGCGTTGTATGGAGAAATTTTTCAAAAAGCCATTCGTTGTCATTTATCCATACAAAAATCAAAAGGCCCTTCGGGAATCGCCCGAACGCCCATAGGGCCAGTCCGGCACTGTATCCGATCAGGACATGCCTGGTGTACTGGAACTACTCGACCTCCTCTACCACCTCATATCACCTCATACCACAAGCTAAACATAATCATTTGTCTCTCAGGAAATATAAGTCAAAAACCAAAAAGTCAAATTTTCGATGTTAGGCAATCTTGGCAGTGGCACCTTTTGGACCATCGGTTCCTTCGGTAGTTCTGTAGAATTTACAAAGCTCTCAAAGCACCTAGCAGGGTAATAGAGGTTTTTACACGTCAAATAGAGTAGTATTTTGATACCAATAATACCATTAGCAGCCTTAATGGTAATTTTGCAATGACATTAAGAAAAAAAGGTATGAAAAAATTCGCATACTTCGATTAAAGTATTACTTTATTGTTTTCTGTTTCCCTGCTAGGTGCTTTGAAGCTCTACATTCCGCTAGAACATTGTTTTCAAAAATACTCTAAACTTTCCGAGTTCGAATCACAGCCCGGACACAGTTTTCGATGATCTACGTTTTCCGCACACTGACAATCGCAGACCTTAAAATTTGCAAAATTCGATACGCCCTACGGTACACGCTACCTGTAACATATACTGTCGATTACGCGGATACAAGGTTACCTGGTACTCTTGAAATTTTCAAATCTTTTTGCAGTGACGATCACTAAAAAGCGAATGTATTCAGGCTTGCAACAGATGTAGGAAGAATTGCTCCATAAAAGACTACCCAGGCTGTGGTTCTGATTCTGTAAACCTTCATCTCGTCCCAAAAGTCAAAAACAAAAATTGTGTATCAACCACCTCAAGACTTTTTATTAGAACTGATTTGAATAAATTACCACCAGTAAAAAAAACTTTTATTTTATTTAGGATCACTTCCATTCATGGCTAGAATTTGATCATAAGCCAATCGCCCCCATTTTCAATATCTTCGCCTATGCATAATCCAGTCAGCTACCATTCTTCCCACTTCCTCGGACGATTTTATTACAAAAGCATGATCAAATTTTCGCGTATCAATTTCCAAATCTAGTTCCGGTATTTTTTCTTTCAATTGATGACAATATTTCAATGGAGTCCATCCATCACTAGCACCATAATAGAATTTCAAAATCTGGTGATTGTTGCGCAAAGTTTCCAGCGTAGCTGGATCCAATTCAACAACCCGCTCCATTTCTTCATTAGCTAGAAAAAGAACCTTTTCCATGATCGTAAGGTGCGAATATTTCAATCCAGTGCCGAGGAATTGGCGAGGAATTGAGGCCATCCAAAAGTAGATCGACAACAGAAATACTTTAAAGAATACAGGAAGTTTGGAGAATATTATCACAATGAATCGCAGTAGAAACCAAATCTTTTGGAATATTTTGGTGAAATAGAATCCGTTCGGCGAAACGGCCATCCGTTCAATGGTTGGAAATAGTAGATATGAATGCTGAATCTTGTCACGAATTGCCGGCTCTCGCTTTAACATCTCGATGATCATCCAAGCTCCAATGGAATGTCCGATTAGATGAATTTTTACATCGTCCGGAACGTATGTTTCAATGAACTCCAACTGGAGGGGTAAATGAGCAGAAATGAAAAATTGATTGGAAGATGAAGGAAGTGTTGAAAATTACTTTGTGTTTAATTTGAGCATCCAAATTGTATTTGTCTTCGTTTCCACGAAGCGGAGGAACCCTACGTAAACTGGTTTCAGGCGGCTCATCGTGACCAGCATGTCCTGTAAATTTTGAACGAAAATTAGAAAGAATTGGGGGACCAGAATCGAAAGACAGGTGGTCAGTGATTCCTGAGTAAAGGAACATATTCGGTCATTTTTTGCTCTTACAGGTCAATTTACAGGTTCGTCGACCATAGAGATAAAGTAAAACCACTCACCTATAACCCAAACCGGTGTATCCGGGTCGATGTGATCATGAATGGTTTTCGAAAATTTAGTGTAAAAGCCAGGCAGTCCCGGATTACCTAAAACATTTTTGAGACTTTATCGTGCCTAACTGTCGGTATAACCTAAAACACCTTACCAGTTATGCAAATGACGACTTCTTTCTTGGGAAAAGATTCCTCAATCCATGGTGCCCACGAGATAATGTGAGTCGGAATTGAATTGATATTTATAAATGCCTCCTGCATGGTACCAGTGTAATTTTATTGAACTTTGGAGCTTAATCAGCAGTCAGCCAAGTATGTAAAATCACTTCGTGTTTTTTTTTATTTAATTCTTATTGTTCCTATGTTGTGTGATAACAATCGTGAGTGTTTATGTATTTAGTGCACTCAAAAGACTCAAACATTTCATAAACATTGGAACAGTGTTGCAATCTGAACACATTTGTCAACAGTTGTCTTAGAGCAGCTCTGCTGCACCGCTTAATGAATACTTGTCAGAAAGTAGTATGTTTCTGTGAATATTCAGGGTAAACGACAGTATGTTTAATGAGATTACATCAGGGCCTACTTTTTGGAAACTAATTTCTTGAATTTCTCGAAATTTCTCAAATTTTCTCGAATTTCTTAAAATTTCTCGAATTTCTTAAAATTTCTCGAATTTCTTAAAATTTCTCGAATTCGAGAAATTCGCGAAACTTCAAGAAACTCGAGAAATTAGTTTCTTGAAATTTCTTGAATTTCTCGAAGTTTCTTGAATTTCTCAAAGTTTCTTGATTTTCTCTAAAAGTTTCTAAAAAGTAGGCCCTGGATTACATTCTATAATCTGGAAGAACCGGTTGAGTTGATAACGAAGATTTTCTCGATTTTCTCTAAAAGTTTCTAAAAAGTAGGCCCTGGATTACATTCTATAATCTGGAAGAACCGGTTGAGTTGATAACGAAGGTTGATCAGGTTGATCACCTGACTATCATGGTTACGGTATGAGTTTGACACAAGTCTGTATTGTGCTGGCAACGCTGTTTCTGTCACTCATTGAAAGGAAAACCGCCTGACAGCGCCTTCATTAAACGTCAAATTTATGCAAAACAAAAAGAAAATGTCGGACTCTGTTGAATTACAATAAAAAAAGCGAATTTCTTTAACAATTCGGGAGCATCTGAGTATCAAGTAAAGACGCATCATAGGCCAGGTAATCAAATTAACTAAAAACAATCGATTTAAGTTTTATGTATCAAAAGCAAACATGTAAACAATGTTTGTTCGTTGGTTCTTTTTTGTCCATTTCTTGTGACGGAATTAGTGAATCCCTACAAAGCGGTGCCTTCTGACGGAAGTTTCTTTGTTGTAAAAAAAAGTTTTATGTGAAAATGTTAATTGCTGCAAACAATGTCGACAAAATACAGTGACTCCAGCTAAGTTCCAGCTTTAGGATGAAACAATAAAGCGAAGATTCCTTCGCCTCCGATAAATGCGTAGATGCATAAAATGGATGGATGGGTGCGTTGAAAAAGCACATTATTCTACAAATCTGTTGATTGCTTGTTTCTGTAAATCAATAGTGATAGAAAGTGGACGAACCGGGGTATAAACAATCTGATGGCATTGGTGGTCAAAAGTCAATTTGAAAAACGTTACCCAGCAATTCCATTATAAATCCACTTTGGATTTGTCGATTTACTAGCCTTCGACGCAGTGGCATTGAAGCTACTCCTACAGTATGTGAACGGAGCGTCGTCACTTTTGGAATGTTTAATTCAACATGTTTTCACATTTGCTTCGCATTAGAATTTAATTTCTTAGAGCTTCAAGTAACAAACCATCAAATGGTACTGGAAGCTCATAAAAAAGACCAAACAATGAACGTGAAACTTACGATATCAACATGCATTCAACAGTGAACACAACACCGCTTTCGTTACTGTAACCATTCTTGTCCACCTCAAAAGATCATAAAGAAGGTCGTTTCATCATCTCATCTGGATGAACATCACCTTTCCGGTTGACTGTGCTCCGATCTAACTTCAAACTTTCGCAATTTCGTACACTCAATCTTCAATGAATCTCCCGATTATTTATTGTTCGAAGAGAAATATGCTCTGACCTGGTGTAAGTATAAGGTCCAGATGTAAGCAAAAAAAAAGACGTTGTCGTAACTTGGCGGTGCGATTCATTTACTACAATGTGTTTTTCCTTTTGTATAATTTGGCCCACAGATTGACCAAATAACATCATAAGTCACTTTCCAAATTAGACCGCGATTAGATATTTAAAGAAACATTTCAGAAAATCTGTCGCTAGTTCATTACATGAGCAGTAAGTAGTGTTTGCTGCATTTCCCGATTAGGTTTTGAGCGCTGCCGAAGTTAATTTGGTCACTTGTTCTGAAGTAATATCCAATAACCAAATACTACAAACTATAGTTACAAACAATGTAGCACTGCTAACGTGCATTGTTAAGTAACGATAGCGTGTAGCGTCATTTCTAGTGTTAGTAAGTATACGACTATGTTGCTAAATCGCAAAATTTGTTGAGTTATTTTGATGATTGTTTTTGTTTAAAAAAAAAATCTAATTCGCTAAGCATGTGGTGGTAAGTATTATCGTTCGATTGACTTTAATGTGAAAATATTTTCTTTTCTTTTACTTTGCAGAAATCAATCATCTAAACACTGAGAGAGGTCATGAAAAAAATTAATTAAAAACAAAACAAAAAATCTGTCGTTCTGGCACATAATAACAAATATTTCCTTGGACGATTTGTTACAAAATCAAATACGTCCAAACCGAATCGATAAAGAGCCGAATTGTCTTTATCGCATTACTTACTAGTGTTGTGTGATATTTGCTGGTGGTTGTTGATAAATTAGTGTTTGTGTTAAATCGAAAAACAGAGAGATTTCCATTCCATCTCGAAATGGATGTGGCTATTTCTAAGGTAATTATACGAAAAACAAATATTTTTTTATTTAATTTTATTTTTAAATTTATTTCGTAGATGTAACATTGAATTGATCGGAAGAATCGGTTAATATTTTTCTGATCAATTTGAGTTTTTCCAGTTAATTTTTCTTCTTCAAAGATTGTAGTAATTAAAGTTTGAACGATAAATCCGTAGTGTCTTTTCAACAAGTTCTTGATACAAATTCTAAGATATTTTATTTAAGATATTTGATTACAATACGGGGTAGCTGGGGCTCAGTTTCACGATAAGAATAAGTAATTTTGAGTGGTTAAATTTTAATCGATACGTTTGGAGAACTGGGAGACCCTTTGGGTGTGTGAGTACCAATAAACAAAGATATTTTGCCTAAGTCATTTTCAGTAAAATACACATTTTGTTCTACTGCCGACAAGACTTTTTCTTTCGCGAGATTTTCACTTTTTGTTTCAATTTATTTAGTCAAATTATTTTGTAAATATTATTGTCGCGATTGCAGAATGTCTATTCGTCAAGGAAAGCGATTGTATAAATAGACAACATTGTGTACCTTCAGGAGAAACTTTTTTTTGTGATGATTCTTTTGTTTTACATCAACATGGTGTGGCTCTATTTAATTAAATTTATTTAGAGCCATCATCATTATTCGCATCTGACTTAATTTCTAAGAAAAACTTCTTCTTATAGATATACAATATCGAGGTTATTCATGGTGCATTGTCACGGATGACATAATTTCTTTTCTTTTTCAATTCTCTTAATTTGAGAACGTGCTTAGAATCCACTTTGGGCTTACGGTTAAATATAGTTTTACTCCTAACGCCTTCGCGAGAATTATCTAAGAAAAAAAATCTTTGGCTTGGCGATGAAAATTACTGTTCGCAGCTCGGAGTAAAAATGCCCGAAGCAAAATGTCCATCGCTTTTTACATGAAACAAATTTACGCGTAAATTATGCGAATATTACTTGTGAAGTTGTAGTACTGTATAATTAGTGAATTGAATTATTGAGAGTAAGTGTAAGTAAAAGTGATGAACGGGGCATTTAAATATTTTGAAAAGAAAGTGGTTAAGGTTAAGATTAAGGTTTAGTTTTGATTAGAATGGCGAAAGTACAGTTAATTCCAATTTTGTTTGTAAATTAAATTAAATTTAAAGTTCGGTTGTGTTTATCACAATGATTAAAAGTAACTCGCGATGGATAATTTTAGTAGAACAATTTCCAATCGGAGAAACCTAATAAGGAGCTCATTCACAAAGTATGCCCTGGTGAAAATAAAATTCTCAGACGTTCGAAAAACGTATACTCACGTCTTAAAAGACATTGAGACCGTGAGTATACGTTTTTCGAAACTTTGAGACTATTATTTTCACACAGACAAGAAATGATGCGAATGGTCCCTAACTTACTTTCTATTCTTTTGCATTATTTGGTAGTCATTAAACATTTTGGTTCGATTTCTTAGTAAAAGTATTACACATACTGCGCGAGTTACTATCATTTCTTAAATATTTTTTTTGTCTGATAATTTTTCGACAAAATAAATTTTTTGCCGTGAGAATTAGGCAAAAGTGATTATAAAACAAAAAAACCGTTTTCCGCCTACTCACCAAGAAACGAGATACACTTTTTGTCTCGACATTAAACTGTTATTCATAACGAAACTATCAAAAAAGCTTCCTTTGAGCTTAAAAAAAAAAAAAAAAAAAATTAATTACCGCGAAAGAAAGGTTTCGATTGCAAGAACTTCAAATATTCCTTCCGGAAGTATGAAATTAGTGATGTTTAATACGGTGAAAATTGCATGTGAATAAGTGAATTTTTGTTTAAGTCACCGAATTTCCGTATACGTCGTACAACACATTTCCCACTATATTCTTTAAAATAAAATGCTCCGAATCGTCCGCACAAGCGTTTTGTAATTTGATGGGCTCTTCTACGATTCCGTGAATCTCATAGCTGTTGTAACAATTGAAACAATTTTGATTTAACACTCAATTTAAAATGTACGAAATTAACATTCTACTTTCTCTGAATTTTCATCTGGCTATTAGGTGGAACTGGACGTGGAGCGCCATGTACTTCGCACCAAGGTTGTACTATCCGACAAAACTGAAGGAGAAGTCTTTTCACGCAGTAAAACCCGCAATGAATCGAACATGTTCAACTACATCTGTCACCTTTGCGGCGTTAACAACTTACCCGGTGAAAGATGCTTGCAGACTCATATTGCCGGACGAAAGCATCAAATGAAATTGCAGTCGCCAATCGATGCGAAAGCCTTTCGGGCGCCCATCACCCGCAGCAAACCACAAAGTGAGTAACCATTTCTGGTTTTCGTATCCCTATCTGTTTTCAAATTGTTATTTTTCTTCAAAAAAAAAAAGTTTCCATGAATATAGCACCTGGTGAACCTGTACCACCCGGTTTCGAGAATGAAGTTAAGCAACAGGCTGAAATTCAACCAGCACTGGATCGGATCAAAGATGAGGCGTTGGTCGGATTGGAGTACATAACCGAATTGGTTTTGGGCGAGGGAAAGGAAGCGTCGTACCATTGTGTTTTGTGTGATAAACGAGGCGATCCACGAACGATTTTACATCACATAACCAGCTACAATCATCGCTTGAAATATCTGGTGAGTTTAGAACAACAATTCCACAATTAACGCAAGATCTTATTGACTAAAATACCATAACAGGAAAAGCATTTTCCGACGGTAATTCGCGAAATATCTGCATATCGTTACAATAAGGATGCTCGTGACATTATGCCGCGAATTTTGCAAGGAGTCTGCGAAGCCATCGAAGACCAATACGGGCGATTGACACCATTCGTTTACGAGTATAATTCGTACATGAGGAATCGAATGAAGTGTTTGCAGGAAATCGTTGCGGATCGTCATTTTGACGAAAAATTAGGATCAACATTTATCAACATAATTGATAGGAAGGCGATTGCGGATGCTATAACTAGTAAGTACATACGCAAATGAGCGTTAGCGCTAACGATGTAACGGGATTATTTCTCGTAGGTGGCAATAAGAACTTCAACTTGAGCAAACGGAAGAGAGAGTCATCACCGTCTGTACGAGGACTGAAAAGATCCAAAGTTGGAAATCGCGCCGATCGGAACAGCTTGGATTCGATATCTAGTGCTTCGAGTGGTTCAATGCCGAAGTAAATATTTTGGTTCGTAGGTCCGAGTAAACAAACTAATAGAAAAATCGTTTCTTGCCCACTTAGATCACCACGTCGCCATCGGCGAGTCGTTGGCACCATTGACTTACGATCAAAGTCACGATCAGGTAGCATTAGTCCAGTAAGACGTGACGATGGGAGGTACGATAGGTAACAGAAATGAAATGTAATTTTTTAGCTAACATGCGACATGTTTTTCAGTGCGTCCAATCGAGAGAAGAAGAAACAAATGTTGCCCACACCGAAGGAACTGGCTGCCCAGTCGGATCACATAGCTCGGGAAAGATACAAATGGGAAAAATATCGGTAAATATCTCGTGAAACTTGTTCAGTGATGACAGAAAGTTGAGACAAAACATAAATTTCATTGCTATTTCTGCTGCATATTGACAAAGCTGTCCATTGAATAAATTAATTTTGTGAATTTAATTCTATTTCCATATCAGATGTATGGTCGAATTGGCGATGCCCGAGTTGGATAAAGCACTTGAAGAGCACGAAAAAAATCCCGAAAAGCATCCACTCTACCCGACAGAATGGAAGAAATTTTGGAACAGGCGCTACAAAGAATTGCAAGCGGGTATGTGTGACTGAAAGAATTCAATTTTATCTCGACCAATTTTCTACAATAAAACTTGTTCAACAGAAAAAAAGGATCCGAACAAGCACGACTTCAAGCCCGAATGGATCATATTTTGGACTCGTCGATTGAAGGAGCTACACAACGAAAATGTGGAAAAGAAGAAAGCTGAAATTCGAAAGAAACTGAATCTACCTGCGGACGGTATCGAACGTACCGATGAATTGTTGGAACAATATACGTTGAAATGTAAACGATCTCCACCACGAAACGATGAGCCCAAACGTCCGGCGAAACAACGAGTCCGTAAATCACCAAGACCACGATCGCGGTCACGTTCTCGATCCAGAACAGCACGATCGCGTTCCCGATCGCGAGGAGTACGATCACGTTCTATCAGTCCCTTTGATCATCGCAGTCGCAGTCATGGTTCTCGTCGATCCAAGTCACATTCCAGGCCTTCTGTTCGGTCTTCCCGACGTTCACCATCGAGATCACCTCCGCATGGCTACCATGACACCAGGGGCTATGATTATTATCGACATGGCGGCACTCGAGAACCACTAGACGAATGGGGTAGACCAATATACTATGGTGGCCCGCGTTCGTCGTCCTATTATTATAAACCACCACCACCAACTGAGACGCATCAAGCTCCGGTTGAAGAAGTTGAAGACGAACCGCTAACCGTTGTCTCGGTTCTACGACTGCTAACTGCTTTAGAAGAAAAGTTGGGCAGCCTTGGTCCGAAAGTCATTGATCTGTTGGCTAAAGCGCTTGCATTGGAAAAGGTCAAAGCGAATTCTGCCGACGATATGCTCATCAATGAAGATAATTGTGTGATTTTCGAAACTATCAAAGAAAAGCTGAAAGGTCAATTGATTGCCGGTGTCATCGAGCCGAACAAAATAAACGCTGTGAAGAGAGCTGTGAAAAACGTTGCAGCCATAATCCATTTAGTGAGTAAGAAATCGAAAGAACAACCATCCGAAGACGCATCGAAAACAACTGTCGAATCAAAGCCGGTATTAGAACCAACTGCTTCAGCTTCTTCGCCCGCAGTAGATCTCACAGATAAGGCCACAATTGCTAAGAATATTGCAGCCGCTTTGATTATGCAGGGAAAAACTGATATAACTTCGGAACAACTGGAAGAATTGGTTCAAGTTTACACCCAAATGGCACAAAAGGCGAAGGAAACCAAGGAATCCGTAACCACCGCACAATTTCTACAAGAGTCAGACCCATTGCCAGACGATGAAGACACGAACAATTCATCACCAGCGGAGTCGACGTCGTCTACTAGTAAAGAAAATATCGCCATACCAAGTCCGGAAAATGCGAAAGAAGAAACACCACCAGAAGATGCAGATGATGCAGTTGATGCGTCGAGCCTTCTAGAAAGTTTAACAGATTCTGATCTGCAAACTCTTCTACAGAATTTTAAAGACCTATCCACAGAGGAGCAGCAACATTTAATTGCTTATCTGAAGAAATTAGAAGCATCAGAGCCGGCTCGAGTGGAGAAGTTGCGGAAATTCGTTAACGTCGATGTCACTAAGCCCGATGACGAAGTGGTTACTGAAAAGACCGAAAAAGTAACTTTCTGTTCGTCTCGTGCATCCAAACCGGTCAGTAGTAAACCACCAGCAGACAATATCTTTTTCGACGATGAAGACGACCACCTTGCACCACCACCGAAACGTATCGGCGATTCAGATGAAGAAGATGATTATTCGTTCGATGACGTTTTTCGTGCTGTTTCTAAGAATGTGAAGGAAAAACCACATCCGACTGCAGTAAATGACGAGCAAAATGAGGAGTCTGATGCCAGCAGTACAGAGAGTACCAGTACACAAAAGTTGAGCCTATCGATTGCCGACACGCAAAATTTAATTGCAAATCTAATGGGATCCTTCCAGAAAAACGTTAAAAACATGACCTCAGCGCCTAGTGCCAACCACACTGCACCGGTTCAAACGGAGAAATCAGTACCGTTTTATCAACAACAAACTACATACTATGACGAAACGTCGAACGGAATGCCATCATCGTCGGCTGCAACGAGCTTATACGACACCAATCAGGGCAGCTACAACAATATGCCCTATTTCCAGCAAGGATACGGTCAGATGCCACCAAATAATCAACCATATCCGGTACAATATCCGAACATGAATCAAAATCAGCCAGGCTTCGGCAATCCGATGATGCAAGGTAATCCGATGGATGGTCAGCAACAGTCGATGTGGAACAACAATCAACGTATGAATTCCATGGTGCCGCATCAAGTACAGCAACGTAATAACAACAAAAATCGTCAACAATCTGGACAGCAACAGCGTAATAATCAGCAGCGATTCAAAAAGCGTTAATGAATTCGATGAATTATTTTTTTCTTTTTATTGTGAGAGATGTTTTTTACAAATTCTGTCAAGTTTCAAATGCTGCAGATTAATAGAATTGCCATCCCAATTTTTGAAGTTTTCAAATTTCACTGCATCGGTCAAGTCCATCAGTTCTGAAAAAAAGGAGAAAAGAGTTGCTTGATAAGAGGGCGATGACAATTTGGTGAGCGAATTCGGACAGAATGGAATTTATCTGTCGAGAATAAACACAGTAAATTTCCAGTGGAAAGGCTGCATATACATTCATTTCTCTCTGTAGTCTCATGCGTGTATCTTACAAAGTTACGTTAATCTATGATGTTTGACCCAAAATATTACTAAGATAGACCACGAAGGTCAAAACACTCTTCGTGGAGTCGGAAAGCAACAGGCTGGCTTAAAAAAATGCGCAATATTTGATTGTTAGCCCGAACGAAGTACTGGAACTTAATAGGTTTGTAAGTGATAGGACTCGAAGCAGAGAGTTAATGCTAAACCTTGTTCTATTGATGACAAATCAGAAAGACCCAAGTGTTGAACAGTTCTTCGTATATATCTACTGAAGTATCGGTAAGTTTAAATGAAACGGAATCTGGCATCAAGTATTCACAATACCAGTACGGGGAAAAAAGTTAACGACTCCGTTTTTCGTGAGCAAGGACACTCGGGTAGCCATGTGTTCCTACTTATAAAAATGACTGGAATTCTATATTTTTATTGAGCTACAAGATTGTTTTGGGCTGAGCATCACAACGGACTACAAACGTCAACTTTATCTGTGCTTGTCGCACTATCATTCACCTCCGCTCCAGTTTCATTCCATATCTCTCTTGTTATGAAAACAATATTCCGAAACAGTCCTTACCGATTCCAGCTCCACTGTATTCAGCATTTTCCCTTTCGAGAGTCATTTTGATGATGCTTAATCTACTAGCGTGTTGATTAGATCGGTTTTTACAGATCGACTGCTTCAAATTGATTTGTTCCACCTCATCATCGAATCTCTTCAAGTATCTGCAAATCGATATATTCGCAAAAATAAGAAAATGAAAGCAAATTAGGATCGTGCCATTGCCACTTACATGCTAATCAGTTCGTCAAATTCGGTCTTAGATAGTGGTGTCGTTCGATCAACAAGTGCTTCGGTGAACCACATAAACTTTTCCCCAAGAATGTTCGATTTGACTGCATGCCCTAGCTTGATTTTACTTCGGTTGTTGTATCTAAATGAAGGAACGAAGTAGAATGATTGAAACAACAAAACATATTAGAAATCGTTCTTACCTTTTGGCCTTTTTCGCTAATGCCAAAGTCTTACGACTGTTGGGATGCTTACATTTGGTAATGTCCTTGATAAGACTTGTTGGTGCCTGTTTTTAACAAACAAATGTTGATTTTAAGGTGGTGAAGATGATTAACGAAATTGTCTCACCATTGGTGCTCTTTGAATATCCACAAAACAGGGCAATATATTCAGCCGTTCCTTTAACTATTCAGACGAATTTTTGTGTACACAATACTTTCCGAGCAGCACGTTGTTTTGGAATTGAATGACACTGATGACATTTCTGCATGTATAGTCCGTATAGTCACTCTACTACTGCCCTCTACCGACATATACTCAACTCTACCAATTTTAAATGTGGACAAAACATCGACTCGCATTGATGAATCATTGCTCTTTTGTATATAAGAAAAGACGCTCTGCCGTGTTTGAGTAACATCAAATTAGTCACAAGCAATAGACATCTTATCTTATGGGATTATTGACTTCTCATAACAGCTTGATTGGAACTATTTCAGGAAATGCATTTCATAAACATGACCTACACGAACATCGATGAAATATGTCGATGAAGCAGCAACCATATGTTATAGAATGTCATCGTCATCGATTGTGCACCTCATAAACAACATTTCCCTTTCATTATACATCGTAAATCTTGAATCTGTAAACTTGTAGTGTTTTCGTCAACAATATTGCAACTCAGTTTGGTTCTCGAAAGCGGTACTAGTATTTAGAATGTTTTGATGTGGAACGGGAACGGGCTATTCTAAGCGAAATTCCTAAATAAAAGAGTGAGTGGCAGTCATGATTATTTTTAGTTTATTTTTGGATCACAGTCGTTACTGATAAGTAAGTATTATAAGTATGATGCACTGTATTGCATTGCAGAGTGGCTTTGAAGTGAGTTACTTCGATGGAATTTTTTTAAAGACGAATTTGTTATGGTAAAGTTGATGTAAATTTTTAAATCAACAAAGAATGGGTTGCGGATCTATTAAGGCATGTGGATTCCAAATTTAAACAAATATAGCCAAAACCAACTTAAGTGACCAATTTTTGCAAATAAAAAATTAATTTAGATCGAGAAAGCGGCAGTCGCGAGCTTCTCATGGGCTATAGGAATGCACTTCAAGCATGAGTGGTACTCTAAACCGAAGCAAAGTTGACGTTTTCGTGTTAGTGGTGCATCACATGTGTGTGATACAATTTTTCAATGAATTTCGGGTCTTAATTCCTCTAGGTAGTCTACCTCTAAGCAGGGTAACTTGACAGTGTGTCACACAACTGTAAAACACTGTAAAACTGTAATTTGTTACAAAATAGTAAGTACTCTGTTTGGCAGTTATCGTTTTAGATCTTCAGTTTTTTTTCTCATTTATTTTTGTGTGCAGGGGTCTAAAGTCAATCCTTTTTAGCGCGTGTACTATTTGAATGGCCACTTAGTAGCTATTAATAGCATACTTCAAGACAGAAATTAGGCTATTATTAACTGCACCTTATAACATGCAATTTATTGGTGTCTTTCCGGCAATTATTCGTTGGGGAAGTATATCTTAACTTCAGTTTTTTTCATTGAGTTTGTAGGTACAAATTTTCATTACATTCAAAATCATAAAAAAAAAACTCTCTCTATGATCTAGTAACCAAGGGACGGAAGAGATTTTGTTAATAATTGTTATTTGGTCCAAATAAATAATGTAAGTCATCCTGTTTATTTTTACGTAAGCAGGAAATGGGACACAGGGAATGTAAAATATTTCATTTCATAGGCACGCTTCCGCTCCTAAGTAATGACACATTTCACACGGGAAGATTGTATTGTTGTACTTCATGATCAAAATTTATGCAGGAATTTTAACTTAATCAAAATAGAAAACCTTTAAACCTAACTCAAATAAGGGTTGAAACAACGTTCTGCAGTTTAATTCATTCCACCCACATCGCTTTCTATGCTTTCAATATAGGATAAACGTAAAGTCTTATAGGTTTCTTCCAAGGCCGTTCAAAATGTCAATCGTCATCCACAGAGAAGCCAACACAACCTCACTTTGAAGTTTCAACGAACAAATTTGATTAAGTTGCGGTTATGTTTGCTTCTGTGGATGACGGTCGGTTGTTCTCGGCCTGTCAAAATTCGTTTTTATCGGACGATGGAAGAAACCTATAGGTTTGTTACGAATAACAGTAAACACAAACTTTGACAACCCGAACACATAGAAATGATAACAGATGGCACTGCGCCGGCCCAACCGGATAGAATGAGTATGACGGCACTTTTCATACAACGGGTGAAATGTCAAATTTACTTTGCGTTTATATGGTAATTGGTGGCACACACATCCCAACAAGCAAAATAATTAATTTTCGACTCGACGGATCAAAGTCAAGTGAAGTTTAATTCCTTTTTCCCCCGTGTGAAACTGAACACAAGATAATTTTTTTCCGGATTGTATGATTGTACGATGATATATCGGTCAATATGGGTGCAATTGGTGAAAAAATTTCGTTGTTTGGCACTTTGTATTACACTTTGTTTGGCTTGAATCCGTCGACTCTAAAATTAATAATTTTTTATTATTTCATACACACACGGAATTTTGAAAACCGACACATTTTCTGTTTCTCTGTTTTACTTGAGTTTCTGATTTCTCCATATAAAAATACATGCAAAATTCACAAAAAACCAGTAAACCACGAAACAGAAAATATGTCGGTTTTCAAAATTCCGCGAGTGTACATGACATAACCACATTTTTTTGACAGCCGGGGCCATGGGTTTCAATTTTTTCGAAAAATGTCGTCATACGCATTCTATCCAGTGATGCAGCAGCAACGCCCTCTGTTATCATTTCTCTGCCCGAACAACGACGATTTCATCCACAGAGATGAATATATTTAACCTAAACGTCAAACAAATCCTTTGTAAATTTTTCAATTACATTTTTGTCAAACTCAAAGGGGAGGTTAGATCGTCTTCTGTGGATAAAATTTGACATTTCGAAATGACCTTGGAACAAACCTATACATACTGTTATGCGACGAAATACATGTGGAATGATTAGAACGAAACGGAACCTACAAAAAATAAAATCTTGTTTTGACCTAAGTTTAAATTATTTCTCTTATTAGTTTTCGGGAAATTATTTAAATAATTTAAAAATTTGTTCATAGGAGACCAACGACTTAAATAAATGCAGTGACCAGCTAACAGTGACATTTTCAAAAGAAAAGTGAATGAAGTAAAAAAGCGTGAACAAAAGTTGAGTGACATTTTAAATGACTATTGAACATTGTATATGAAAAACAGACACATCCCAACACAATAACAATCCCACGATGGCTGTAAACGAGCAGGTAAGAGCTTTCATGATTTAAACATGAAAAATACCACAAGCTAAGAAATTCGCTTATACTTATTTTACAAATTTGTGCCGAATCTAAACATACAACCCTTGATGACGTCACCTATGATCTCAAATTCGTATGTGGTATTTAGATTCTGTTTTAAGTGATAGTCCTGATAGTCATAGTTAACATCAATTTGTATAATCAGAATGAAATATTGTCCATGTGTTACTAAAGAATCTATTCAATAAAATGATGTTAAGATTTAGATATATCTAAGTTCTAAGTGGTGTAGAATTAAATTGAAATTCTAAATAATTATCAAACGAATTGATCAGCTATTTAGATATTTTACGAAAATTAAGCAAATATTCAAATCATTCAAAATTATTTTATCGTTTCGTTTTCGAATTTGGTAGAATGAAGTACGAAATTTATAAATGTAAGTGCAACCTGAATATACTGATTCGTCAGCAGTTATTCCTCGTTTAATACGAAATATGGTCACGCAGCAATACAGGCATGTATCAGCAAAACACTTTCAATTTTTCAAACGGAAATGTTTAGCTTCAGCAACAGTTAACATGGAACTATGTAAAAATGCATATTTATATGAAGTGCACACAAAACGGCCGATGAAATCTGTTCGTGACACTACCATGGATCACTTTGGCACCTATTATAACCGTGGTCTGTCGATAACCGTTCAGGGGCGGATCCACCTATGTGCGGTCAAGGCGGTCGCCGGGGGTCAGAAGATGATTTTTACATTGAAAATTTGTTTACAAATAAAAACCGCCTGGGTCAGAGTCTTTTTCTCTTCTATCCGCCTGGGTCAGAGCAAAAGCTGGATCCGCCCCTGAACCGTTTACGTAATTATTGTTTGTAGAACTCTTGGATACTTCATACAAATTAGCTGAAAATTAGCTTAAAAAATTTAGTAACCCCTTGTCGCTGTCTTTTATCCAGGTATTCGTGCTTATAGAAATTCACGCCGTAAGTGTGCCTAAAATTTGAATTTTAAGTGAACGATTCGATGGAAAAATGAACCGAAAAATACATTTCAACGCTTCATTGTATGAAAATGACGCTACGTTAGAAAGACCTCCGCACTTTCCATTTTGAATTTCGACCGGACTTACGGCGTGAATTCTTAATCATAAGTAATCAAAAATAGATTTTTAAGTACAACTTCTTCAATTTTGAATTTATTTTTATTTTTTATCTTTACGACTGTTCTGTGTATTAGTTATTTAGAGATGAGCTGGGTCGAGGTTTTTAGCCCCGTACGAAGTACGAAGGGGCTTATAGGATTACGATGCCGTGTGTAATTGATGGAATTCGAAGCAGACGGTGAGGGCAAAGTGTTTGCCTATGTTCATAGATGACGAATCCGCAATAAAAATTTGGGCCGTCTGTCCGCCTGTCCGTCTGTCTGTCACGTCGATATCTTGAGTAAATCAAATCCGATTTCCCTGAAAGATAGTCAAAATAGTGAGGCTAAGTTCGAAGATGGGCATATTCGGGTCGGCCCTTCGTGAGTTAGGGCCACCTAAGTGATTTAAGGTCTTTTGGTGATATTTATGGCAAAATAAACGATGGAAATGTAAATGACACGGCAAATGATAGGTATTGTCAATATCAATCCAGGCAAAAAAAGTTTTTTTTAAATCGGGTGTGTGGACCGTGAGTTAGGGCCTTAGAAGTGAAAAGCTACTAGGGCCATATGTGTATTTTACATAGAACTCAAGTAAATTTCATTCGTTTTTCGTAATTTTTGTGTCATTTGGAAGGTAATCAAAGGCCGAATAGAATGTTGTTGAAAAAAAAAAAAAATTGGGTCCTCGGACTAAGGCCGCTACTAGGGCCCTATGCGTATTTTACATACAACTCGAGTAAATTTCATCCGTTTTTCGTAATTTTTGTTCCATTTGAAAGATAATCGAACACCGAATAGAATGTTGTTGAAAAAAAAATAAATTTGGGTCCTTGGACTAAGGCCGCTACTAGGGCCCTATATGTATTTTACATTGAACTCGAGTAAATTTCATTCATTTTTCGTAATTTTTGTGTCATTTGGAAGGTAATCAAAGGCCGAATAGAATGTTGTTCAAAAAAAATTAAATTTGGGTCCTTGGACTAAGGCCACTACTAGGGCCCTATGTGTATTTTACATACAACTCGAGTAAATTTCATCCGTTTTTCGTAATTTTTGTTTCATTTGAAAGATAATCGAACACCGAATAGAATGTTGTTGAAAAAAAAAATTAAATTTGGGTCCTTGGACTAAGGCCGCTACTAGGGCCCTATGTGTATTTTACATATAACTCGAGCAAATTTCATCCGTTTTTCGTAATTTTTGTTTCATTTGGAAGGTAATCAAAGGCCGAATAGAATGTTGTTCAAAAAAAATTAAATTTGGGTCCTTGGACTAAGGCCACTACTAGGGCCCTATGTGTATTTTACATTGAACTAGAGTAAATTTCATTCGTTTTTCGTAATTTTTGTGTCATTTGGAAGGTAATCAAAGGCCGAATAGAATGTTGTTGAAAAAAAAAATTTGGGTCCTCGGACTAAGGCCGCTACTAGGGCCCTATGCGTATTCTACATACAACTCGAGTAAATTTCATCCGTTTTTCGTAATTTTTGTTTCATTTGAAAGATAATCGAACACCGAATAGAATGTTGTTGAAAAAAAAAATTTAAATTTGGGTCCTTGGACTAAGGCCGCTACTAGGGCCCTATGTGTATTTTACATATAACTCGAGCAAATTTCATCCGTTTTTCGTAATTTTTGTTTCATTTGGAAGGTAATCAAAGGCCGAATAGAATGTAGTTATACTCAATAAATTAAAATTTTAGGGCTATTTGAAATTTTTGTTTTATTTGAAAGGAACGTCGTACGGGGCTTCGTAATTGCGCTATGCGCAATTTCTAAGATGTACACATTACATAATAATTTTACTTTAACTACTTTAACCGGCGCATAGGCTTACGGTCAAAGTAGGGTGACAGACGCACTAGGGTCACGTACGCAATAGATATACGGGTTTGTACGGGGCTCAGTCGCAGCAAACGCTCCGACTGTTCTGATGGCTCGTTTTAGAACTCGAACCTAAATTATTTTTAAAAGTGGAAATCCTGAAACTCTAAAAAATTGATTCGAAATACTCAATTTTTTTTGTAATTATATACGATGTTGATACAGATTGAGATACTGGGCATAAGTATAGAGAAATCCTGCTTGGAAAATAAAGTTCACATTTTTGGAATTCAAATTTCTACTACCATAGCACTGAACCAAGCACTAGAACAGATTTTTAGACCCGTACGAAGTACTGGGGTCTTATAGGTTTACGCATACGTTTGTAACACGTCGAATTGGACTCCCTGAGTAAGGGGAAACCTATTGTGGTTGTCTAGAGATGCCAAATCAGTGAAAAAAAAAATGTCTGTCTGCACGATAACTTGAGTAAAACGCATCCGATTTTGAAAATTCTTTTTTTTCCCATTTGGTTATGTCAAAAGACAGGCTAAGTTCGAAGATGAGTGATTTTGGATCGACCCCTCCCGAGCTGTGGCCCAATAAGTGCTTTACGGTTTTTCGAAGATATCTCCAGACATTTAAACGTGTTACACTTGTAAGTGATACGTCAAATGAAAGGTTTTTACAATACCGATCGACAAAAAAAAAGTTTATGGAAATCGGATGACCGACTCGTGAGTTAGACCCCTTGGTGTGAAACAGGCACAGGGCGGCAAGCAGTTTTTGCTTGAAGGTCGGCCACATTTGAACATATTTCGTCTGTTTTAGCGTTATTAGATAGGTATTGACCGTACCAATCAGGGAAAAAAGTTTTTGAAATTATGTTCTCCGGAGCGTGAGCTAGGTCTCTTGGAGTGAGCTCTTATCTGGCTACTCGGCCGTACAGTGAACGTGGAGTATTTTGTCAATATCTCGAGTAAATTTTGACCGAATTTCATGATTTTTTTTTTGTTTGAAAGGTATTAACGAATGTAAAGCGTCGGTAAAATTTCCGGTCTCCTAACAAAATGGCTGCCGGTGGCCATATTGGATTTTAATAAAAGTGATATATCTTGGGAAAAATGGTACTTAGAGAGTTTCTGTTAACATGGAAATAATTTGTTTTGTGTGTGGGGTGTTTCAGGGATTCCATATATGGACATCTATATATATCTATATTCACCTATATTGACCTATATACAGGCATATAGAGCTATATAATAGCATATTCATCTGTGAAATGTTTATTTATAGGAAAATATAGGTAAATATAGCGGTATATAGCTGTTTAAATAGGAATTTATGAAAGTTGACTTCGTACGGGGCTGTCTATATTGCCTCCGGCAATTTATTTGTATATGATAACAAGGCAAAGAAAGATAGTGTAAGTGATTTTAAAGGGCGAATAGCTTTTCAGTAAAGAATGAAGTAAAAGAAATGAAGAGTTTCACAGTAAAGGCTTTTGATACGAATAGGTGTTTCGTACGGGTCGGCGTTAGCTATTTATAGGATATTTAGCTAGCCTCTCTAATATGATCTGCCACTGACAGATTTGTAGCAATTCGCACAAAAAATTGTCAAATATTACTCTTTAATGAATATTTGTCAATAAACAATTAGACGAAACATTTATTTATCGAAATCAAAATACTGTCAACAACTAGAGCATGTGTGTCCGAAATATGGTACATATCTGATTTTTTATAACGGAAACATATTAGGGTTGTATACGCAGGCCCTCTTGGAAAATCTGTTCTTCTGCTTGATTGCAGATGCTTTGCTACTACTTTTTCTCATAAAATTACCAATGTCAGCGTTCTAATTTTTGTGAACCAACCTCACTGGTATTAAGGCCAACACACACTAGCATCTAGTGTCATCGGAAATACGATATTTCTATTGTTAAAAATAGAGATATCATACTCCCAACTGACACTAGATGCTAGTGTGAGTTGGTCTTTACATTTCCAAAACACTCATGTGTATTTACCAGAGTGACGTTATTTCACCAGAAAATAGCGCGCCTTTCAACACATAAAATATGAAATAACCCGCTCATCTCTACACTGAAGCTCTACTCTCTCAATTATAAATTATTCTTGCCTACAAATGGGAAAATGTCTGTAGCAATTTAATTTTATGAACTTCTGTAATACAAACTGTAAAATAATCTTTAGAATTGTAGTTAAGATCTCATATTTAAAATAAGACAACAAATCATTATTACTCTTACCAGACTGTGCACTATTCGCACTCGTAGACTGCAAGACTGTACTTGTCATTCCTATCCCGCATGTAAATGTTTTGTCATATCGTCCCCATATCGAATATTATTTTAAAATGTTCATAGTCATTGGCTATTAGTCAAGCAGCATAAACAAAATCATGTTATACATATTGTTCTCTATTTCAAACATATACAGTTTATGTATTATGCTGTAGTATATGCTGCGTTGATCTTTCTTATCTTTTTTCTTTCTTACTTTTTATATTCGATGAAGAACAGAAATGTAAAGTCAACAAACAAATAAACTAATGTGCACGGTGGGGCTGAACGAACTTTAAATAAACATGTCGACTTCCATCTCGGTTCTTTTCATAGCTGAGTTAGGGGAGGCGTGTACTATCCAACGGCACATGTTGCGGGCGCAACCGCTGAGCCGTTTCTGAGAACTAGGAATATCGTCGCCTGGCTCCGCGGAAGTTGCTGGACCAGTGTTTGAAACTGGAATCAGTAGAGGGACAACTTCTAAGAACAACCATGTAAAAATTATTGCTCTCGGTCATTTGGTCGCAGAGCAATAGAAGCTGAAAGTCGAAAATTCCACCTCTTCAAGGGCTGATGCCTCCTCGACGAAGTTCTCGATCCAGCACTTTAATAGCGTTTCTAGACAAAGTTAATGTGCTCTTTCGAATGGCAATAAATTTTTTTTGAAAGGGTCTATTTTGGTACATTTTCAGAAAAGTCACTTTTTTGCAACCCTCGGTGAACTTTGGCTACTCTTATACCTTGCCGGTTGGAATATTTCAACACGACATACCTTGTACCAGTTAGCCTGAAGTCTAAGCTTTCCAATGATACCAAATATGTCATGTATGATTGTCAGCGAGAACTGTTTATGATAAAGATTTTGCATCGAGGTCGGGCTACTAGCAAATTTAGGGTCATTGAAAACGAAATTTCTATTTTTATGTTTATTATGGCAAAATAAGCAGATATTAAACAATGGATAACTCACGTTAGTCGATGAGACATTACTCAAAGACATTGTGTTGTAATATTTGTAAATTTCGTTTTCAATGACCCTAAATTTGCTAGTAGCCCGACCTCGATGCAAAATCTTTATCATAAACAGTTCTTGCTGAGAATCATACATGGCATATTTAGTATCATTGGAAAGCTTAGACTTCAGGCTAACTACTACAAGGTATGTCGTGTTGAAATATTCCAACCGGCAAGGTATGGGAGTAGCCAAAGTTCACCGAGGGTTGCAAAAAAGTGACTTTTCTGAAAATGTACCAAAAGAGACCACTTTCAAAAAAATTTTATTGCCATTCGAAAGAGCACATTAACTTTGTCTAGAAACGCTATTAAAGTGCTGGATCGAGAACTTCGTCGAGGAGGCATCACTCCTTGAAGAGGTGGAATTTTCGACTTTCAGCTTCTATTGCTCTGCGACCAATTGACCGAGAGCATTTTTACATGGTTGTTCTTAGAATTTGTCTCTACCGATTCCAGTTTCAAATACTGGTCCAGCAACTTCCGCGGAGCCAGGCGACGATATTCCTAATTCTCAGAAACGGCTCAGCGGTTGCGCCCGCAACATGTGCCGTTGGATAGTACACGCCTCCCCTAACTCAGCTATGAAAAGAACCAAGATGGAAGTCGACATGTTTATTTAAAGTTCGTTCAGCCCCACCGTGTGTGGTTCTTTACTTGAAACATTTGTGATGTCGATCCTTTTTTCTTTCAGTATTCGATAGCAAAGGGAACGTACAACGATTTTTTTTAAAATACGCTTTGATTGACACTATTCGCGCTATTCACATATATTTTTTGCCGAAGTGTCTAGAGGGTGGCTTCGATCTTGTTTTGTAATCGTTTATGTGCGAACCGGTGCGAACAATACTTATTGTAAGAATTGCTAAATATTAGTAAGAGAAATATTGTGTTGCTGTTTAAATATAAGAATACAAGTTACATCACATCTCACTGGGCGAGCCTTCAATGGTTTTTTTCCTCTTCAAAATGGAACTCCGTCATCGAAAGTCATTTAAGAGTCATTAGACTAAAAAAATTGGACGATGTAATTGGTACAATGCCACCGAGAAGCCGCAATTTCTGCATAAGTTTTTAATACCCGAATTTAAAATCAAAATTATTTCGCATCGTTTCCAAAGGAGTAACTTCTTTTTACGAACTAAACTTTGTAGGACACCGAAAAGATCTTGCAGCACACGTTTACATCTGTTCTCGGTAAGGAAACGAAAGTCTTCTTTGCACATGGAGCTGGGAGCACGAGAAGATACAATTGTCAATGTTGCCATATTAATAACATGGGTGAAACTTCTCTATTGACACATGTAAACGGGAAGAAGCACAAACTTGTTTTAAAAGAACTTAGTATAAGGACAAGAGCCTTGTCAGAACGCCGAGGTAAAAATGAAAATTGACTGAATTAATGTGCTTAGTTTAACAAAATTATTTATAATCATGAAAAGGTGCAAGTTCTCCCGATCCTGCAGATGCTGCATCTCCATTACAAAATAGAATCAACGAAATCAGAAATCAGGCAATAATTGGACTCGAATATGTGATTGAAGTGCACCTCGGTTCAATTTTTGAATGTGTTTACCACTGTGTTTTATGTGAAAGTAAATTTGATCTCACTACAGTTATAAGTCATCTGACTGCCTACAATCATCGCCTACAATATCTGGTGAGTTTTTTATTATAACTTTTCGGTTGCAAGGTAAGTGTAACCTGGAATGAAGTGAAATCAAAGAATTAAATTGGAAATTTTATCTTGCTGCGCTTGCACCCATTCCTCCACATAAATTTTCGTCTTTTTTTATCTATAGGAAAAGCATTTTCCTACCGCTTTCAAGGAAATATCTGATCTGGATTCGACCGACAAACGGAAATTAAAGCTGTGTCTGACCGAAAAAGTTTGCGAAGGCATTGAGGATCAATTTGGCCGACTGCGTTTGCTTATGGTTGACAATTCTGAATTTGTGAAAGATCGAATGCAAACGACGGAAAAAGTTCTGAACTCTAAGCATATCGATGAGTATATGGGATGCACATTCATTGATTTAATTCGTGATTGTCTGCGAAAAGGTTGGTTTAATGGAAGTCACAGACGACTTGTACAGAATATTACACTTTGTATGTTACCAGAGCAAAATCTGTCGGACATCTCGGACATTGAGGAAGAAGAACTTAGAAGCCGCCGGGCCAGTCTAGACTCTATTTCTACTTCGAGTGAATCGTATTGGTAAGTTGAACAAATGTTTATGACAGAAACAAATTTAGAAGTCAGACTCCATTTACGAGCAATCTACACTCTGCTCCGCGAAGTACAATAAGAAATTTAAGAAAACATTTTCAACAATCCAATCTACATTATTAATTTCACAAGCGATTTACACGTTATAATAACATACGTAAATGTCGTAAAGTTGGTAATGTATGTGAAATGAATAGAGTCTATTGGAATTGTTACTTCTTATTAATTCCAAGACTGTTAATATATGTTCGACGATAGCTTTGTATTCGCAATATATAGTTTCAATAACCCCTGGAATTGTTCGGATTGATGTAGTCCGTGAACACGGCTTATACTCGCAGAGTTTTTTTTTTGGTTAAAATAGCGTCCTGACATCTCGTGGATTTTCTCTCGTTTTATTCGATTCCTGTGACCTGTGCATATACTTACAACCAACGCACTTCAAGCATGAGTTGGACTATAAAATTTAGACTCTATTTAATAGAGTACTGATACTGTACAGTGTATCAAACAAATTGTTGCATTGTAAAAAAATGAGGGGAAATTTGTCATACAAAATAGTACTCTATTTGACAGGTGTCATTTGAAGCACTTTTGCTTGAAGTGCGTTGTTACAACGCATAAGTTTGCACTTTTGCACTACATCTAAAATTCTACCAAGTTCTTGATTTTAGAAACTACTTCTTTTTTTAAATCTTTTCCTTGAAGTTTTAAGTACGAAACATACTTTCTTTTACAATGAGAAAATTTCTGGATCTAAATAAGTTTTGCTCGCTTCGCTCGTACTTGTTATTTCACATTTTTTTCAGTGACTAATAAGTGACTTCCTTAAGAGGAACCGGTACTTTGCTGAAAAGCATACATTTGGGCGATTTTTAAATACTGGAATTTAGTTTACTTTTGATGATATCTTTCCACGAGAATCCTTTTTCAAAAATGTACGACCGCAATTCCGACCACGAATGTGTTACTGTTTGTTCAAAAAGGAAATGCACAGTCAAAGCACCTAGCAGGGTAATAGAAAAAAATAAAGTAGTATTTTAATCGAAGTATGCGAAAATTTCCATACCTTTTTTTTCATAATGTCATTGCAAAATTACCATTAAGGCTGCTAATGGTATTATTGGTACCAAAAAACTACTTTATTTGACGTGTAAAAACCTCTATTACCCTGCTAGGTGCTTTGGCACAGTTTTTAGTATTTCTAGACAGTTGAAAATTTCAAGTAAAGGATGCGTTTAATTAACCGGCGCATTAACAGATTTGAAATTTGAATGGTTTTTTCCACAGCTACAGATTTTTGCATGTTAAGTTTCTTACATTTTTTGCAAATAGCATTTTAATAGTAGGAAATTTAGATTTCGTCAGAAGAATTTGCGAACGGAAAAATGTAAATTTATTTTTAGTCTGAGTATTGTTCTACATCTATAATTTCTCTTAGATCGTGTCTTTATTCAAAAAAATCGATGGTGTTGTACAGCGGCTAACTGTTAAAACCCAGCCACTATTGAGAATTTTAAATAAATCCAAACAATCCAATCCACAATACATTCCATAACTTTTAACAGTTGTCAAAAATACTAAAGCTGCATATATTAGCGACTCTTTTTCAAATACCGAATAAATTTGCTTCAAGTCAAGTTCAATTTTTGCATTGATCAACTTTTTTTTTATCATCAACAATCCAATCTTATTTATTTATTCAAAGCGAAAAAAAAGACTGCTCGCATACGACGCAGTCAGTAAAAAAACGATCTTTTCAATCAACAAATATTACAATAAATAAAAATCATCCGCTCTATTACTTCCTAAAGTTCCAAGAATACATGCCGCATTGCCTCTTTGTATAGCAATATAAATTTTCTGCAACAGATAATCTTTGGAACGTGGCTCCCCTGATGCTCTCTTCATCAACGATCCCAACTTGTCAATAAATTTCTTTGTTTCTGGACCCATGCAACCTAATGATTCAAAGGCAAGGGGGGTAAATAAATAGTTTTCTTTAAGACGTATATAATGATTATGCTTAAATCTCTCCGCTTTATCTGCAATAGACCCTGCTTTCTTAGAGGATTCACTGATGTATGAAGGAGCCCAAGTATCACGTATTGTTACATCCCATAAAAGTGATTTTCCATGACTCCACGGAACTACTGTCATACCATCAGGTCTTTTACCGTCGTCTCTAGAAATACCAGGTGGTTGCAAAATATTGGTAAATCCTGCAGAGGAAAATGCATGACCAAAAACATTATTGACAGAATCGTGTTTAGCAATAATTGATCAACTAGTTTTGGTGATCTTTCTAGTAATTATTACGCAATACATGGGAATCATAGAGTTGAATTAACCCATACTTAACACACATTTAATAGTTGCTTTTGTTAAATATTCAATGCACATGCACAAAACCTATTCTACAAAACCAGTCCACTGAGCCAACATACATGTTCTATTGAAATTTCAATTGTCAAAATAATATCGAAGCCATTGATTTATGATGACGAGAAGGTACATTCATCTCTCAGAAATTTTACTTTTTTATTTCTTTTATTGTTTTTTTTTTGTTTTGTTTTTACGAAATCCTTTTCATTATTCATGATAACTCAAAGTAAATCCAAAAACTAAAAAAGTAATGGAAAAGTAAAATTTCTGCGAGATGAATGTTCCTTCTCGGCATCATAAATCAATGGCTTCGATGTCATTTTGACAATTGCCATTTCAATAGAAATGTATGTTGGCCGAATGAACTGGTTTTGTAGAATAAGTTTTGTGCATTGAATAACAAAAGCAACTATTAAATGTGTGCAAAGTAGAATTTAATTCAACTCTATTCCCATGTAGTGCGTAATAATTACTAGAATGATCACTGAAACTAATTGATAAATGCAAAAATTGATCTATTCGCCTAGTCGGTTGGACTGTAGAGGAGCCACATTTTTTCATAGTACTTCATTCTCACTGTACTATTTTCTTGTGTAACAACTTCACATAGGCTCATTCCCATGAAATGTCACAGCAGTGAAGTTTGTTCACGAAAAAATAGAATCAGTGACACATGACAAAACGTACTAAAATGTAATAGTTTAAAAGAAAAATTTATTACATTTTAGTATTAGTTTCAAAACAACCTTTTCCTATTTTGAAGTAAATTTTTTTTATTTAAAATTCTCAATAGTGGCTGGATTTTAAGAATTAGCAACTGTAATACTCAAATCTGTAGAAAGACCGTCTGCTTCATCCATTTAGCAAATTTTTTACAAGAAATTTTATCAACACTTGAAATGATGATATTGGATGCAAAAATATGTAGCTGTGGAAAAAATCATTCAAATTTCAAATCTTTTAATGCGCCGGGTAATTAAACGCATCCTTTACTATCTGACAGATTGCAATTTTGAAATGTCTCGAAATACTAAAAACTGTGCATTTCATTTTTGAACAAACAGTTTTCAACAGAAAATAGATTTGGTTGTAGCAGTTTGACCAGCTCAGAGAACAATGAGCTATTTATGAAAATTTCGTTAAACTGCTCACTTTTCTCAGAGCTGGTCAAACGATTACAACCAAAACTAATTTTTATTTAAAGCTAACTAATTCGTGGTCAGAAGGGCGGTCGTACATTTTTCAAAAAAGACCAGTGCCTCTTAATAATTTTTGACTAAACGAAGCAAACTCTTGCGAAAAATTTCGGAGAAAATATGTTTTGATCAAAGAATTGAAAATCGTACATAAAATACGCTTTATGCTTTCGGCAGAAACTATTATCATCCCGGTATGACGGGCTTTTTCATGTTTTCCCCGAAGCTCCTTTTGGTAGCCAGTTCGGCACTGGACAATCTTGAATATGTTCGGCCAGGCTTCAGTTAATTAAAGAATTTAACACTAACTTTTGTAGAAAGCTGTTAGATTTCGGGTCCCCTATTCTGGTCTCACGTTGAGAAAATCTTCTACTTTAAAAAAAACTTCAGCAAATTTTGTGTATATCCTGCTCATTTCATTTAAAACCTTGTTTTTTTGTTGATTGAATGGTTTCAAATGACTTGAGAGCACCTCGGTTTGCGATTTTTTAGAGAAAATTTAAAAAAAAAATTGTCCGAAATCTTTACAGTAAATGTCCGAAATTTTTCTGAAAAATTGTTCGAAATGTCCGAATTTCGGACAAGGCAAAATTTAGTGGGAGGCCTGATTTAGATAAAATCAAATTTAAAATCAAAACTTACCACCGAAGAGACAAATCCCACCAATTACAGCGCCACCGCACCATCATTCATCTATCTCCTATTTATATTGCTTTACCTTCTTTATGTCTCCGATCAATTTCTTTTTGAATGTGTGCGTATGTGTAGCGAAGTTTGTGTGTTTTGTATGTCAAAGATAGAACAATGTTTAAAATCTGATGTCGGCTGCAAATTTCTGTTGTGTGTCAAAACAATAATTGTAAGGTTTTACGTTTCTCTAATAAATTTTCCAAACAGGTCTATGAGCGTAATTTCGTTGAGTTCAAGTTCGCGATCATCAAGTTCGAATTCGAATAAATCTGCTTCAAAACTATCGTTACTGTACAACTCGCAAGCTTTAATTTCCCATTCAGAGCGTGTGCAGCAGCAGACATACAAAATGGAAAAATTCAAGTAAAATTTGTTTATCAAAATTAATGAAAGGAAAGTGAAATCAATTCGTTCTAACAGACTACTGATGGCAAATGCTGAAGCAAACCTCAGAAAAAAATACGACGAATACAAAGAGACACCGTTGTCCCATTCCGGCTACAAAGAAGAGTGGAACTCATTCTGGCGAAAGCGTTATAAGGAATTGAAAGCAGGTGATCGTTTTGGCAAATGTCAATTTTCATATTGTGCTCATACAAAAATCTATTCTCTTAAGGTGGTCAACCCACCGAAAGGCACGATTTTAAATCAGAATGGCTTGTCGAATGGAAGAAACTGATGGATCGGCGGCTTCAAAGTGATATTGAATCGATGAGGGTAGAAATCAGACAGAAATTAAGTATTTCCGATTCTGACTTCGGCCGGAGTAAAATCATAAAGACCCTTGAAGATATCTCCGCAGACTTTTTATCAAAAAAACGGGAGAAGAAAAAGTCGAAACATGAAAAACGTTCTAGGGACGAAAAAAGACTTTCGAAAAAAGGTAGACTACGTCGTTCCACTAGGAGATCTCCATCACCTAGAAGACGCAGATCACGGTCGCTGGAAAGAAGCCATCGTAGATTGAGCAGTCATCGACGTACTCCTCGAAGATCACGTAGTCCTCGCAGATCACGTAGTCCGCGTAAAAGAAGTAGTCCTCGTAGATCACGCAGTTCTCGTAGATCACGCAGTCCTCGTAGGCGTCCATCTCATCGTAGGTCAAGAAGTCCTCGTAGTCGACATTCACCTCGTACTCATCGATCAACGCGTAGATCGCACTCTAGAACAGCTCATAATGAATGGTTGGTTTCCACTTCAATATTTTTGAGCGACAGTCGCAAGTAATTTTCGTATTTTTTTTAGGAAATCGCATTTAACCCGAAGGTCACGTTCACGTTCGCAGCAAAGACTTATAAGAAAATCAAGGTCACCTTCTGCACACAATGAAAGACGACGCTCTCATTTGTCGCCAAACTTCCAAAGAAACGACATAGCTTCCACATATGAAGAGAAGCAATCACCCAAACTGACTGCTAAACAGCCAGAGCCACCACGTGTGTCAATGTTTCCTTGGAAGCGCCCAGGAAGATCTTCAATGTCTCCGCAGAAGTCAAAAACAATTGCGTCACCGTCAACCCATACAGGACAGTCAATACTAACTCGTAGAAACACGTTACACTTTGCGACAAAGCCACGGCAAGAATACGCGAAACTTTGTGTGCCTATTCCCCCACGCCTGAGATCTATTAATTCGAGACTGCGGACTGATTTGAATGAAGATAACGACAGCGAACCGCTAACTATAATTTCCGTTTTAAGTTTGTTAACTGCTTTGGAGGACATTCTGGGAAGTTTAGGACCTAAAGTGATTCAATTGATGATTGAAGCCAAAGCGATGGACAAAGCTGAAGGAACCTCTTCGTGCCAGTTGCTTGATAACCACGACAACTGCATTTTGTTTGAAACAATAAAAGAAAAACTAAAAGGCCTCAGTAACGCTGGTTTAGTTGAACCGAATAAGTTGAAGGCTGTTAAGAAAGCAATCAAAAACATGGCCACATTAATTCATCAAAATAATGAAAGAGAAAAAGCATGCGAAAAACTGCAAGAAATTGGAGTTCGGAAATCTTTTCCTCGTACAGAGCATCAACAACAAATGGACTCTCCCCAAGTACAACCACAGACGACACACGTGGTGCTATCTGCAAAGGAAGAAGAGCGTAAAATTATAAAAGCGAAACTGTCGGCTGCATTAATCAGTGAAGGTAGAAGAGATATTACCGACGAACAAATGGACGATTTGGTGGAATGTTACTTCAAGGAAGTTGAGAAAAAGAAGTTAGAATTGGAAAAGACGAAGGGCAAACCTGCGTCACTGCATTCAAATGAATCTGATAGTGTTGACATCCCTGCCGTGTCTGCTCGATGTGACGCTCGTGATAAAACTGTTGCTAATCCGAGTAACGAAAATCGTGAGGTTACACGGTTATCTGCCGAATCAGTCCCCACATCATCCAGTCGCCCTGTCGAATTTTCCTGTAACCAGTCAACTACAACGTCGTACTTACGGCCAGTCTTACCAAAACCTGTTTCGAGGCCACTAGGTCAGATTGCTGCTCCGAAACCCGATCCGAAGCTGTCAAATCAAAACATTTCCGTTGCAAATCCCGCTTCGCGCCCGATGAAGGCGCCATTTCAAAATACTCGAAAAAATACATCGAAAATGTACGCTATAACGGATGCTGAAGCAGTGACTTTGAGTGATCAAGATTTACGAATTTTGATGACGAAATTTTCATCTTTATCGGACAGCGAAAAAGAAAACTATACAACATACATGAAGAAATTGCAGGTCGCTGATCCTTTGCGCTACAAATGGTTACACAATGAAATTGAAAAGCCAGAAGAGCAACGATCCAATACGAGTAGTTCGCTTCGTGAAGACAATGGTGCGACGAGTGGAAGACAAATCACTAGCAGAGTAAATTCTCAAAAGGTGTTCAGTCCAGGTGATAACATACATTCCGATGGTGAGCGCGCAACAACCAACCAAATCATAATTGACGACAGTGATTCCGACAGTGACGACAGCGCAATTTTAGCCTCATCCATTGCGAATTCACAGAAGCAGATAGCTCAAATGACCGAAATGGCTAGAAATCTCAATCCATTGAATGAAGGTAACAAAATACCTGTAATCAGTTCCGTTCAAATGTCGAAAACAGTCGGAAAATCACCTCAAAAACGCATTGACACAGTTACAATATCTGGCGCTGGCCCACAACCGATATTCGGCAATGCGAGTACAACATCTGTGCCGATTGGGACACCAGTTGCACCACCAATTCAATATCAACATCCATATCTTAGTAATGCTTTTCCACCACAACAACGTCATCCTTTCCAACGACCATTTCAACTTCAACAATATCACAATCCAGTACCACCTCCTTATGCCGCAAGGCCATTTTATGGCAGATTCTATCCACCACCGGCATTTCCGCCATTTTATCCGCCTAGATAGTAATGTTTATTACGTGTAAATCAACGCAAATCAAATTTCAGAATTATTTTTTTAACTGCCTTTGCACATTTAAGCAACCAAAAATGTAGTAATTATAAGTGTTAATAATCCGTTTTCAGCAAATTAAATTATTAAGAAGTTTTGTTAAGTATAAGACAAATTTGTCTGTCTAGATTTTTCGATCGAATAACTGAACAACTAAGATTCTGTTTAATTAGTAATTACTTACCTAGACATTTACTTAAGTTTTTTACTATTTGAGAAAAAATGAAATCGGTTTTTTTATGTTTAACAGGATAATAAGAGGTTAAACATTACCTTAAGTTTTTGAATTAAATTGAAATTATGTGCTTACCGACCTCGGCAACGCCTCGGATCGGTAAACTTCACAAAATGAGACCATTTCCATCATTTGTCCCATAATGTACTACAAAATGTTGTTGCAGATAAAGCAAGATGAATAAAACATAATGAAAATGACGTTAACAATGAGAATTATTATTTATGAAGCCAGGAAAGATTTTGAATTTAACTATAGCACTCTAGCTTCCAAGAGCTAACAAAGAAAAAAAAATTGGAGTCTACTGTAATCATGATCTGTGTTCCTTTCGTGCATGTTTAATAATGCGTATAATAGGCTCCGCATCTACCAGGGCCGCAGCTAGTCCGCTTTTGTAGGGTGTGCTTAGCCACAAGACGAAAAAAGAGTCTATTAAAATGAAAGTTTGTCGGGTTAATATTAGAGATGTGTGATGGATAAATGGCTGAGACTGGCGTAGTCCACAAAAACTTGTTTTAATCCCTAAATGTCAAAATAGTACATTTCGTACCTAGGACTAAAAGTCGTTTTTAGCGTGTGAGAGGTTTCCAGACAAAGCCGAAGGCGAGGTCTGGAATCAAATACGCTACAAAAAAAGACTTAGTCCTAGGTACGAATAATATTTTTCATATTCGACGGAGAAAAAGTGCAACGAGGTCGAACTTTTCGGGTCCTAGGTATGAAAATCGATTTACATCTTGCAACAAATGATGGCAGCCAAATTTTCGAGTTTTCATTCTCCTACCTATTTCGACAGCAACTAAAAATTTTCTTTCAGATTATTGCTAGCTGTTTTAGTGTTATTCTACTGATTGGAGTTCAATGCTACAGAAAAAAAAAACAAATTCGGACGAAGTTTGTCAGAAAAGTATTTTTGTGACTCGGCAAGTTTACTAGCGTTTTTGAAAATCATCAGAGAAATGTTTGTGGCGTGAGGGATTGTTTTATCTAAAATTGAGGCAAAATGGTTTAATTGAGAAAATCGAATTTTGAAAATTTCTAAAAATTATCGATTTTTAATTTTTTAATCGAAGTGACCAAACAAATATTTCTCAGCTGATTTTTTGAACATTTTTTGATCGGGATAGCTTACAATATTCTAAATAGTTTATCATTATGTAGAATCATTTTCTACATGATTTTATGAACTTTTAAGTTTAAGTTTCCCTCAATTTGTCATAGTCGGAGAACTTTGCCGACTCGAAAAGTATTTTTTTACTTTTACGACAAACTTCTTCTGGATTTAATTTTTTCCGTGGCATTGAACTCCAGTTAGTGAAATAGGACAAATACAGCTAATCTCAAAGAAGTTTTTTAGTTTAGTCGAAGTAGAAGTAGGTGGGTGGCTGAAAGCTCGAAAATCAAGTTATAAATGAATTTTTCATACATAGGACCGTCCAATATGAAAAATACTATTCGTACCACGGACTAAAAATCTTTTTTAGCGTATTCAATTCCAGACTTCTCCTTCGGCTATGTCTGGAAACTTTTCACACGCTAAAAAAAGACTTTTAGTCCTAGGTGCGAAATGTACTATTAAAAAATTTTTAAAACCGATTTTTGACATGATAGAATGATAACAATTTTTTGTGGTCTGCTTCAGTTTCGATTCCTTTATCTCTCGCACACACCTACTTAATATAGTTGAATTATTCGTTTTGGGTTTTCATTAAAAGTTTCGATCTATTGAGATACAGTTACTTTAGTCGCTTTTTATGATAAGTCTGCGACAATAAAAGGCTAGCAAAGAGAGTGAGAAAAATTTTCGATTTTCGGCTTTCAAAACATTGTAATTCCCATTCTTCAGCGTCCTTAACTGCTCAAGCGCACTAAGCTATGTCTCGATATGGGTATAGGTTAATCCACTGGGTAGAGATGAACGTGAACTTAGTACTAAAAAGTGATCATCCACTCACCTTCAACTGTTGTTAAGACTGCCTGAACCTTATCTTAATGTTATATATATTACACAAGTATGTACTCTATTTTATCACATAAGCGAAAACGGGACAACAACATAGAACTGAAGTGTATTTTTTGAATTAAACTTCTAGGTAAGTAATTTTGACATCCACACAAGGCAGCATCATTGTTACGCATAGCAAAACAAGTTGCTACAATATTCGCTTACGTCGAATAGAATAGCTAAAAATAGCAACATATCCTGCGCAGCGGCTTATTTTTGCGTAGGTTTGTTTAGTAGATGCGAAACGCCGCGTAATCTCCAAAACAAAATTTTCACTGGTAAGAACACACGTGGTTACAAACCTTGAAACAGGTAAGTACATTCCTCGAAGACAGCCCAATTTCGTCACCAGTGACATTATTTTCTTAATGTGTGGTAAGCACCTGCCTATATTTAAATTACAATTTCTTGTGACTAGAGATGAGCGGGTTGACGTTTTCCGAAATCCGACCAAACTCGAATGAAATTTTTTAAACGACAACTTAAAACTCGAGGAAATTGAAACAACACCCGAACCCAACCCGAATTAAATTTTTTAAACCAGATGTTCTAACGATCTTACTAGGAAGCAATTGCAAGAGAGATCTTTTGATAAATACAATGTGATTATCATACTACTAGGGTGGACTACTGCTACTAGTCAATTGACAAGGCGCGTATTTTAATACTAAAAAGAGCTCAATACGTCAAAGACTCAGGTATTTATGGCCCAAAATTTGTTTTTTTTTCTGATACACATATAAGTTTCACAAGATTTTATGTGAAAACCATTGAGCCAAATGCGCCTCTTGAAGCTCTAAAAATCAATTTTGTTACAGATTTTAATGAAAATAATGTCGCAATGTCACAATTTAGTTGGAATGCCAAGTAAGTGGTAAGTGACCATAAGTGGTAAGTGTAAGAACTTCATACCACTTCTTATGAGGGTAAGTTTAAGACAAAAAGAACGTTGCAATGAGGTGTTATAAGTCCTAGGAACTTGAAACTTGGTTTACGAATGCTACCAATACCATAATCATCAAGTTACTTCGTTTTTGTTAATGAAAAATCTTTCCCTACTTAATGAAAATTCTAACACAATCGCTTATTTCTGCCGTCGATAACGAGAATATATGACTAGTTGTTTTTAAAAAGCTTCAGCAACAAAGAACATTTTAAAAATCAGCAAATACTTGTTCGATCCTAAGCTAACCTACCATTCAGATAATGCGCAATTAATTTATATTAAAATAGCCGGAACCATAATCCTCGTGCTCTCAACAGTTTTCTTTTATCATTTCATTTAGATCGATATATTCGAACAGATGTTGTAAATCGACACAACAAAAATCGACTAAGCCGGATCCAATTCATTCATTTTGATTTATTGTTCCATGTGAAGAATAAAATATAATTCTCGCTAAGTCAAATCTCTTTATCCGCAAAATGTCATTAATCGATCATTGTTGTGCATAGCATTGATTGAATGAATCAGTTCATACCAGATTGGTTTTTTTTCTCACTAATTAAGTATAAGTACCAAGGACAAACATTTGTCAAGTAATGGTAGACGTGCTTGATTTAAGTTCTTATTTTATTCGATGCTCAGATTTTGTCTCCATCTTAAGAAGAAAAAATATCAACTAAAACAACGTTAAAAATGTTTTTAGTCAGTTATTATAATGAAGCATAAGTTACGAGTGCGTATCATGTGATTTAATCAATTTTATTTTTGTATAATTGTGCTAATGCACCTGAAATAAAGAGAACGCCGTATTTTAATACGGTTGAATGACTTCTGATCGCGAAATTTAATATTTGGCCGTGATTTTGTATATTTTTTTATTGTTATGTCTATGCACCTTGATCTAGTTATGCATAATAAATTGTAAATGATAAATGATACCATGTAATTCAAATTTATCAAAAAAAATGTCAGTTTTTCTACACCTAAATTCACATCTAGAGTTCAATGTCTTATTGGATTTATTTACATCGATTCATTAAATTTAAAGACCAATTATTTTTATCGACATCAGCAGTAAAGTATAGGTCAACAAGACATATTTGACAAGATTCTTTAATGAATCAAGCAAAAATGCTCATTAACCAGTTTGAAACAGTGTTGTCAAGAAAAATCTTAGCCAAGGACTGGAATGGGTCGATTCACTTCTGACCTGGTTCTTTAAAACTTGCAGGAAGACAGTGGTAGAGCTAGGGTTTTGTATGAAATTGTTAAAAAAAAGATCAATGGGACCCTGATCGACCTGTTTCACATATCAGCACGAATCCATCAAGCTCTATTCTTATGAACCATATCGACGCAGTAGGTCGACCCATTCTGGTCCTTAAATCTTAGACTGTTATAATTACTTAAATGTACTATCTTCCCTGCTCACAAGGATTAATTTTATGTAATACAAGATCACAGGATACGAAGACGAAGACTAATTACTTGAGAGAAATAGGTCATAGCATAATTTTCGGAATATTTAGGAATTGTTTTTATTAAATTCACCAACAATTGCCTACACACCTATACCAAAATCAATCTGATCGGCTTCACGTTTCTTCAGACAAGGATTTAAAAAGAAACTTCCAACAAAGGGAAAAAATATCTTTGGGACTCCTAGCCGTATATAGAGGAAAAAGATCTTCTGGAAAAATGAGCAGCACGATCTCGCCTGTCAATAAAATCCATAACATTCGAGGTCTCAGGTTGCAATATTTGAAATGTTTACCTTGAGAACACAAACGATAACGTTGAAATAAACGAAATGAAGTAAAAAACTCTACAAATTAAAGTTATACCAGTCGGGCCATATCAGCTTAGGGTGTGTCGATTTCATTTTTTTTTAATGTGAAATCAATTATAAGCTTGAGCCGTTGCTTTACTAAAGATTTTCGAGTTTTCCGAGATGGCTGTATGTATTACGGGTCCAACCAAAAAATCTTAAAATGCTTTTGCAAATTTTTCATTCTGCTCCGAAGCTACAGGATCCATTACCACATACAAAAATTAAAAAAAAAAATTAACAAATGCGGTAAAGTCCACTTTTTATGCTCAACAAATGTTTTGCTAAAAATATCTGAAACTACTTCCATACAAAAGAAATGAATACAAAAAGAAAAATCTCCGAACCGTTAATGATCTTCTGATTCATTATTCATCATGTTCATTTCCGATATATTTACACTAAACTGCCAATAAATTAACAAAATGTTATATCAATTATATTGACACATCAAGTAGCAAATGTTTATTAAACATTACTTAAATAACAACACGAAAATTCCACATTGGTCATCATCACAATAAACAATAAAACTTGATCGTATTTCAGGTAACCCCCCATCATTTTAACAGAAATATTCATTCATAAGTTTGAATCAGCGTGTAGTATAATTGTAGAAATTTTATCGGAAGCATACAGTATTGAACACTTGTGTTAATTAACGATTGGGTGACATAAATGTTCAACTTTGCTAACTAACACGCATTGTGAGAAAATTAGTCATTTCTACGCGTATTATATGTTTAATGCTGGATTTATGTTCAAGTTTGCTGATCGTGTTAAGTGACAAAATGAGTCATCTTAACACTTGTGGATATTTTACATTGCATTTGAGTAAAGGTTTCAGTTAATCAAAGAATAGAGATTATGTCCACAATAAATTCTGTTGATCAAACAATTTGGCGAGAAAATTCCCTGACATTTTCATATTAACATTCTCACTTTCTGTTACTGTAAGCAACTTAGAAAACAGCTGGTCTTGTATCTGCAACGAAGATAAACTCTCTAATATTCGAACTCTTAAAAAGAAAAACCGACGAGTGGAAGATTTGGTTTGGAACACTAGGAACGCGCTTCAATCAGTTTAATAAATTTAAAGTTTTTATCGCCATAAGATTGCGGTTTGCAAAATTTTAATAGAATTCCACTGCAAGCCTTTACGTACTCATCATCCAAAATAAATTGATTTTATTCATTAGTGTGGTTTATGACGGGAAAACCCAATTTTACATCGAAAATCCAAAAATATCCAAATGAGAACAAGAATTTACCCAGAATTTTATTCGATTTAGACGCTTAATTTGTTCACAGTGGTTATGAATCATGACACACGTAAAAACGGACGATCTTATTAAACGAAGGATCCAACAAACCGCATTTTAAGTTTTTACGTTCTTATTCGTTTCGCTTTATTCCTTCGTTCCACTCGTTCCATATGCATTTCTATGTGTTAAATATGTGGACCAAACAAATATTTACAAATATTTATTCTGAACGTAAAAAGTTGTAACTATTGCGGAAGAGCAATCTACACTCCGACCCCCTATGAAAATACATCTTCGATGATAAATTTTTTATTCGAATTATTTTTGAAAAAAGTGGCTTCATTGTTTGGTGTAACAACATATAAAGTTGTACCAGAATTGTCAAGATTGATGCAGTCTACGCCGAGAAAACTCAAAAGTTCAAAAAATATCACAAAAAAAAGATTTTAGGAGTTTTTAGTTTTTTTGCAGTACACTACATCGATCTGGACAATTCCATTCCAGGGGCTGGTGGCTATCGAAACCTTATTATGTTGTGCCACCAAACGATGGAGCCACTTTTTTCAAAATTATTTCGGCTAAAAAGTTATCATCGAAAATGTATTTCATAGGGGGTCGGAGTGTAGATTGCTCTTGATGTGCTCTTTCGTGCTTGCGATATTTAAATGTAGCAATACTTCTCCTTAAATATGGTTTTTGCGCTTATTTTGACAAGCTTTGCTCCTTAAAACCGTGATGTTCTGAGGAGTACATTGTAGACCTCGCCACAAAAGTATATATAGACATAATGTGGTGAATATGACAGCAGCATTTCAGCACTGCAAAAATTCTATTAAAATTGTTACAATGAAGTGAATTTGTGCTGCATACAAATTCACCCGAAACTTTGGGTTCCATTTTTTTCTGTTTTTTCCAGATTTACATTAAGTACCTTCAGTGTTTTTAATACAATCAAGGTTCTGTTGAGACCTTACAATGATGCCGATCTGAACTACTTAGTATACCCATCTAACCGAGCTATAAAATTTTGTAATTTCGTATAAAGATTTGTATTTTCAAAGATTTTGCAAGAAAGTTTTCTAGCATTAAATTGGATTTTCTAGAGAGATTTTCACCAGTTTCACCACCTGATAATTTATCCTGATAATCTGTAGACAGCAGGTCGACGAAAACCACTAAATTCATTGAAGCACAGATTACGATATTGACGCGGATAACTAAGCCACTTAATGAAACACTTACAAAGAAATAAAATAAATAAAAAATTCTACGAAACAATGGTTTTTAAACAATTTCCATGATTAATTTTCTGTTACTGAGCGATATATATCTCTCTGTTATATAAGTGAAGAAAAAAAAACTCAACTTACAGTTTCCTGTAGTCCTCTAAACTGTAATTGTATATAAGAAGGTTAAATTTATTGCGCGACTATCTAGTTCATAGAAAATGATGAAGGTGTAAACACACGCTTTTGTTCGCATAATTTTTTTTTATGATTTAAAACTGAAATTTAGAAGTTTATTTAAACAATTTATTTATTTCATATTAAACGTGAAATGTGGTGACAAACATTTAGTAAAAGTTTTTATTTATTTAATTTAATGATTTAATTTATTTAGCCAGTTTTTTGTTGTGATATTTAATTTACTTAGTTTTAATATTGAAAGTGCAGTGTGGAAAAAGTGAATTTAATTGAAGCCGAAAATTTACAGAATTTGAAACAAGTTTTATTGCAATAACATTCGTCGAAAGAATCATTCAAACCATCCAAACCAATTTCAACCTGAACAATTTAGTTTTTTTTTCTGTTTCGATTCAATAAGACATTAATAAAAGTAGAGTGATCGGTTTTGTGTGATCGGCCTGAAATTAATCATAATAAAATAATGAAGGAAATACAAGGAAAACCACAAAATGGATTGCAATTGGTGTCAACGAATGGCAGTCATCAAGTGAATGGACAAACTAAAAAGTGTGTCTGCAATACAAAAGGTAAGCGTCAGAACATTTTACTGATACAATGATTATATATTAAAAAGAGTTACACACTGCGTGTCGTTTCAACGTTCTTGAATATGTAACGCGAATTATATCAATTTTCAATTTTCGGTCAAATTTAATTATGTGAAAGTGGAATATGAAGAAATTGGTTAATATTATACCCTTTCGCAAACGGCTATTTCGCCTGTTGACAAGATAAGCGATGAACTTTAGTTTGAATACCTTCATCTTCATATATTATATAATGAGTGCTAAAACTGCCGAGTGAATGTGGAAATCAAGAGTCTGCATCAATCAGTTCAAAATATTTTAATCAGAAGACGTAAATGTATCGATAAATAAATTCTTTGGCTATATAGCGGTATCATAGTACACGAAAAAATCGGTCTAATGTCTCCTCAAGTAAATGTAATTTTTTAAGCTTTAAGGGACATTTTCTGGAAGAATTGACCATACATAAGACTAAATGAAAATGAACCATCACATGTGGACTGTTTTCGGTAAATGTTTTTCATTTTTCTATGTGAAAATCAACTTTTGCATGGGTCAGGTAGTAAACCAGAATACATTGGATGCTGCTACGTACTTCATTACTTTTGCATCATCCAACGTACTAATATATAATTTTTGGGACATTTTTATCTTGAATGCGGCGCGATTATTGCTCTTCTAGCAGAATACAAACTTTTTACTCTTCAATATAAGAATGACCAAACAAGGACGTGATCTACTATTGTATAAATGACTACACGAAATTAGCTTGCACAGCAGAAATAAGAGATTTATTAATTATAGTATAGTTAAAAAAGGTTAAATCGTTCCACATTTAATGTAACTCTAACTGTCTAAGATGAGATTTGTGATAAGCCTTTTTTATAATTAGTCACCGAGTCATCATCATATGCATGTAAGTTCATACGTCATTAAATAAATCCCCTCACAAAGACGCAACAACAGTGACAAAGCAAAATGACGAAAAATCTCGGAAAGCGATAATTTTTGCATAGAAATCAAACTTACCCAAAACCACCACCCATTTCAGCAATATGACATACATATGTATATCACATATGATTGCTGTCATTCGCACGTTTCGCATCGTATCTATATTATATTTACATTATTTGTGCGATATAACATTAGCAGAGCAAGTATAGTGAACATATAATATACCCTCTCGCCAACATGTATACCCAATTCATGTAGTATTATATACAGCTCTTCAGGTTGTCGTTACCAGAAGAATGGTTGAACTTTTCAGTTGCTTGTTAGATCGAAACGACCGTGGACGTGCGCTTAGAAGCTTAACATTATTCTGTTACAAAATATTAATTCATCGCGACTTCGATAGTAACAGCATTTTTGTATACGATTCAGACAACTGACAACATAGTTTTCAATTTATAAAATTTTATTAAAGTTGTGCGAAAAAAAAATAGTTATTAGAAGTGTGGAATTTTTAATTAGAATTTTACAGCCTTGATTTGAATTCTTAGTACTGAGTATTGGTTTTGAACTTTCAAGTTGTCCGTTTTTATTTTCGTTCTACATCATCGACAATTAATTTTATTATTTTGCTAAATTAATCGAACGTGTCGTGTCTTACATTAAATAATTGTTTTTTGTGTCACGCTATTGAAATACAAAAAAACGACAATGAATTTCGGATTGGGCGAACTGTCAGCTAGTGAGCTAAACGCTGCTATTGACGATACAAATTTTCCGAAAAATAACAACAATGTTGAAAATGGGAAAAAGAAAGAAAATGACGATGGGGCTAATGGTGTGATCAGACCATTCAGAAATGGTTCGTCTAAGCGTGATGTACCGTCACCGTTGAATGGAACCGTTTTTAGCGACAATTATTCGGACGTACCTAGCACTCCGAAAACTCCTAGGACAACCACAACTCCTGGTAACGTGTTTTGAATTTATTTTCCCGAATTTATTACAACATTAATCAGAGTGTACACAGTCCAATTCAATGAGAAGTTAAGGTCTCGTCGATCCTCCATTTCAATTAAAATTGTTAAAATTACATACTGTAGACGGGTGACGCAATAAATCTTGAATTAAAATTTAATAAAAAACGAATCATAACAACTGTTCTGACGATGAAAATAAGTGAAGACTAATTTTGGCTTGTCGCAAATTAATCTTTTATTTAATTGCTAACGAATAGACTTAACATAACATTTGATAACATTTTGACCGCAAATGATTCGCTTTCAATAGCAAATATGTAATACCCAACCCACCAGCATGACTGCAAATTTATTGAAATATATATAATAATGTGCATACTGCTACTGCAAACATGGTGTGTTAAGACAATTTTATTATCTGCTTCGGACAAATTTTTAACAAATTGATCCGATCGCAATTAAATGGTTTAAGGCAATACTTGTTGATATCGCTTGTCGCTGGGTGATTAATTACATTTAATGTGTTATTGTTGGCACTGTGAAGTGGGGTAGATATAATTTAACCGAATGAAGATGACACTGTCACTTCTCGACACTAATTGTATAACATTATTTTACGTAACTCAGCATCATAATGTTCGAAAATCGCATAAAACGTTGTATGAATCTTGGTGCAAAGTGCTTTATTAGGCTCACGATGTGTGTTGTGACACACAGCCTTCAACCTCGTGTCATAACTACACATCTAGAGCCTAAAAAGTACCTTGCACTCGATGTCATAAATAACTATTACGGTACAGGGAAGTGGTTGCAACGGCTGTCGCTGAGTATTTATGGTAAAATTAGTTCTTTCATTTCTGTTAAAACTAGTTATGTGGAAGATACATTTAACGCTAGAATAATACTTTCAACAGAAGAAGTACCAGATTTAATCAGAAAATAGTGATACACTTGTCGTTCAACGATTGAAATAGACAGTTCTTTTTCAGATTCGGAAATTTATAATTTGTAAAAGATTCTCAAAAATAAAAACCTCTGAAGATTTCAACGATTTTCTCTGGATTTTCTATGATTTGTAGAGGATTTTCTTTACTTTTTTTGCTAAATTTTCATGGATTTTCATCGATTTTTCAGGACTTCCTTTTTAAGTTTTCAAATTTTTGGTATTTTTCTAAGAGGATTTTCTAGGGTATCGTCTCTTATCGACTGACAAAATAGCGAAGAACTCCATTAATTGTAATTCAATACTTTATATTACCAAATGAATGTAAAAACAAATGAAGTAAAAGATTTTATTTCAAATTACTATTTTGAAAACTTTTAGATCTAAAGAAGAAGAAAATTTGATAATTCGTGAAAATATATCTCAATGAATTTTATATGTAACGGAATATTCCCAAGAAACTCTATATGAAAATAACCTCAATTGTTCATTGAAGGCATTGCATTGACATGTAATAATACACAAAAAAATCCAACAAAAAATATGTTTTTCAACTCAATTTCATCAAAACAAAATATCAAAAACATCTTACCGAATAATATTATTACACTTTCAGAACAAACACAAAATTGTAGTCTACGACTACGTTTGATAAGAAATGACGTGAATCTTGTACCATATATGCACATACTTCCTGCAAGCTTTTTCCCATCGAAGCTTCTGTTTGATTACTGTGAAAGTATATTCATTAAAAACCACTCGATTATTATATTGTGTTTGCTTTAAATTGATAAATCAATATAATATCGCGGCACTTTTGACAAATTCATTTCTTTAAATCAACGCAAAACATTACGCTAAACAAATAATTGTTTTACGGTGTGTCTCTAAAATGCTCCGGTTTTTTTATGAATTTAATTACAAAAATTTAATTTACCAAAAATGTAGACAGTACAGCCGTCAAAATAGAAATATCGAAACAGAGACTGTGATAGAACTTTTGATCAGATCTAAATATTGAAATTATCTTAAAAATTCGGTATTTTCGTATTGCGCGCTCTAAAACAGGTCGTAACATCCTAGATACTTGGTGATAAAACGGCTTCCGCAGAATCTTTGTCGACTGCCGAGTCCATTTGGGTTACCGTAAATCAATTATTTATTTAGAATAAATGCCTCCGTTAAATGTGCCGCATTGTATGACTTCATTTAAGTGATTTTATTCAAAAACGTGAGGTAAAGTTATCTTTACTTCACTGAGCCAAAACTTTACCTCAAGTTTTTAAATAAACCTTACTTGGCTATGCGGCAAATAATGGAAATGGTACTTCTTGTTTGTTTACACACAAGCAGCACCATTTCCATCTTTGTCCCATTGTTAAGTAATAAACTATTAATTTATTGCAAAATCAACATTTGGTTAAATATTAAATCCTTTTATGGTTTCTTTAATAAATTGTCACTAAGAGTGAATACGGAACCGGAATAGCATTAAATAATTCAAATGAATCAAGTAAAACAAATAAAAATACTTGCATAAGTAAGCTCAATAAAATATTAATCACTAAGTCGTTTCTTTGTTGGGAACGCATTCTTATTTATTATTTATGTTGAAGTATCTATACTGTGAATAATACATATTATATCTACCTATTGTGTTTATGTATGACAAAAGTATCTATCTAGTTTGACTAAATATTATTTAGTTAATAAGTGTTTGCTATCTTAGTCAAAAAAAATCTCATAACATAATTACCCTTAACCAAAAAGCAACCTGAAAACTTCACACAATTCCCTTCATTGTTTCTGTAAAAAATGGTCAAGACCTTTAAAAAAGAGGCAACGAATAACATCTCCAACTCCATCCCCTCTCAAGAGGTACATCATTTTGATAATAACAACGTTCATGATTAAAACTAAAAAACAAATAAAAATTAAAAAAATTAGGAAAACTCCAAATTTCTTGAAATTGAAGGACATCGAGGAAATCAAGAAACATTTCTTGAACGTCTTAAACTTCTCGATTTTCTGAAAAAAACTTTCTCGAAATTAGATCTTTAATCTTTTATTAAACATTTCGTAATATATTCATATCTGTTATCAGTTATCGACAGCTACGACAAAAGTAAACGTTGTACTCTGTCTGTATAGTGTTCGTTAATAAGGTAAAATGCAAAGTAAAACTTATGAAGTAAAAGATCTGAAGAAAATACATAGAATGCAAGAGGTCACAGATTCAATTGCTGTTAAAACAAAATTAAGAAAGCAATTCAGTCAAATGATCCCATCCATTAATCTCATAACTAATACCGTAATTTTATTCAATTTCAGGCCATGAGAACTGTACATTCCACCATGATTTGGAATTGGACCATAAACCACCAACCAGGGAAGCATTGCTTCCTGAAATGGCCAAATCCTATCGGTCATTATTGAGTGGATTGGGTGAGGATCCTGATCGACAAGGATTATTAAAAACGCCTGAACGAGCTGCTAAGGCAATGCTGTTCTTCACAAAGGGATACGATCAAAGTCTTGAAGGTAAATGCATGATTTAATTAGAATTATTAAATGATACATCATCGCAGTGGAGTAGTATTAAGCGATGGCATCTATCCGTCGGTATGTTTTGAAATTAGTTTAGTCAACTAAAGAAAAATCAACTGCAGCACAACGAGCAAAACATAAGTGAAATCGTTAAGAAGTAGCACGTCTTTGCTGTCATAAATCAATATCGTCAACCAAAAGATATTTCCGAATGTTCCGAACCTAAAAAGTCCTTCATATCTTGTATAGCTCAGAAAAGAGAAAAGTTATGTCAAACGATTAGCAAGCACAATTTTCAAAATGTTTTCTATTCCCATTCATCGTCTTCAATTGAATGCATAAAAGAAATGAAAAGCACTTAGCCAACTTAATATTCCTGTGATAGAGTTCGCTTTTATATACTTCGAGAAAACTTTTTTATTCCGTCGAGTAAATATCATTTGTTGCGCCTTGGAGTATAGTAAGTACTATGTATAATGTTATATCTACCACCCACGAAGATATACCGATAGAAGAAAATTTCTTCAAGAAATGCAATTCTACCAGAATTACAATCTTATTCTTTCGAAAAATCAGATTTAATCCTGAAGATTTTGAACAATTTTTTATTGGGTTAGTCTTGTATAAATTGTGATATCCTTGAAGAAATTTCTTAGCTTACCAGCTAAGTATATAGAACGGTATAAGAGGGTAACGTAAATACATCATTCGTATATACAACGTTACATTTATGTTGATTGTATCCAACAAGTATGGAACAATGTACATAAGAGACGAGAAATTCTTTCTGTTAAAAGCAAATGGATGTTAGAGAGGTGGTATAAAGGATTTAAGAATGAATCGTAAATTGATGTATGAATGAATTTGTTCGAGTATTTTTGACATGATCAACTGGAAAATGGAATCAATGAGAAGGCATGAAAAATTAACTTTTTTTTACAAGTCGAATTTTCTGGAACAGTAAAAAGTAGCAAGAGTCTCGTTCGTAGCAATAAGATTTCAGTACCGTAGATTATAAGCTCTTGCTAGAATCGGTTTATATAGCAAAAACATAATGAAGTGAAAGATTTGATCTCAATCGAAAACACTTAGATCAAATTAAGTAACAGATTGAACAACTACATCCTAACATTATATTGTGTTAGTCGCCTGTGAAGTAGTGAAAAAAAATTGACTTTTTACTAGATGTGAAGTTATGGACCCCTCGATCAGATTTCGACCGACTTTTTTTATCAAACTTTGTTTTGAGCAACATTTCCAAATATCACGAACATTCGAGATAACTGATGAAAATTACAGGCTCTAAAAAGGTACACACGCTAAGAAGTTCTTAGTAAGAACGTATTTACGTTTTTTTATTTTTATTTTTAATTATTTTGAGAGTTACAGAGAGGACATAAAAAAGGATTAAATTTTTCGAAGGATTGTTGAACTTTGGGTCCTATTTTTTTGTTGTCACAATGGTAACCGCGTCAAGGATCTATTTTATTCATTGTCTCTTCGAGTTTGTTTTGTCCTTCTTCAACGCTAGACGATTATAATACAATATTTTTTCGTTAAATTCATTCTGAGATAAAGCTAATTAAAACAACCACCACTCCATCGCATTTGAAGTCAGTATATTTAATGTATGTGGCCATGGCCATGTTCAAAATGAATAAAACATTTCGCTCTATTTTCTTATTCCGATTGAAACTGTTGATATATAAGGAATGAGCTTACCCCCCTTCCCATTATATTTCTTTTAAGATAAACATTGGTATCATTCACCATGAATAGTGGATTTATGCTGGTAAATACTCCAGTAAAATGTTCCGTTTATAGTGATGGTGATTGTTTGATGTAGGTTTGGAGAGCTGGAGAGTGCACGTTCCAGTAACGTGATTCAAAATTAATTTTTTGTTTGACTGATATAACCAGGATTGTTTTTAAGATTCATTACAATCGAGAAAATTCTTGAAAACGTCCCAACTTCGTTATTGTCGCCACTGTCGATAAAAGTTATGGATAGTCGTTTCTATATAAGGCTTAATCTGCCTTTCACAAAGGTAAATAAATTGAACCTTTTAAAATTCGCGGTCGGTTTTCAATAAAATTCATGTTACATACAGAAAAATATGATGAGGGTACAATAGACACAGCTTCCAAAACGACAAGACAAGACAGGAAAATTGCTTTAATAATGTGATTAACTTTTAAATTGAAAAGCTTCAATATACACCATTACATCCAGCATCCTACCGTACAAAACCGAAGAATATCATAAAATTCATTGACATTGAGTGCACAATATGCTTACCATCATATATACACAATACACACACAATTTCTAGTGGAAAATATTTTACAGAGACTTTCGGAATAGAAAACTTAAATTGTATTTCGAAATGAACTTTCTATGTTTAATTCAATATAAGCGAATAGTTAAGTTTGCTATTTTATTGGGAAATTTCAATTTCAAGCATCGTATCTGTCGACTTTATTCATCCTTTTCCGTTATATGTTCCAGCCAATTTGCCTTTGAACTTGACGACAAAAACGTTCGAATGAAACGACAGAATTGTAAAGTCTGTAAATTAAATTAAGTTGTCGAAATTGGTGTAGGTTGTGTTGTTGTTCCATATGCGCAATAAGTAATACAAGTAACAACGTTAGAGTGAGGACATCAATTTCTCAACGAGGACCTACGGCTTTTCTTTGATTTTTCATTTCTACAATCTGATACAATAAATCAGAATAGTTCTACCTGGTATGATAGCTTGAAAATTGGTGACTCTTGTACACCACTGTATCTCTCGGGAATTCGTAACTATTGATTAATTTAAGTATCGACGATAAGAGGGAATTCCACGAGCATCAGTTATTCAATCCGCTTATTTCTCTTACTTTATGTTCTATTTGTTTCAGAGGCTATAAACGGTGCTATTTTTGACGAAGACCACGATGAAATGGTTGTCGTTAAAGACATTGAAATGTTCTCAATGTGTGAGGTTTGTGAAACTACAGATTTATTCGTAATCTAGACATTTTCATTGATTTTTATTGGCTTTATTTTACAGCATCATTTGGTACCATTTTTTGGAAAAATTTCGATTGGCTATTTACCGTCAAAGAAGATTCTTGGTTTGAGCAAGCTGGCAAGGTAATTTCATAGACATTTTTCGTAGATTTCTTACCAATTTTTGCAATTACGACAAAAAAAACGGATAACTGATCCGATGAATTATTTGTTTTTAAGAACATTAATTTACCAACAAAGATTACATTTACCCTGATGAAATATTATCACTTGAAGTAGTAGACTTCGCTTATCTGTTTTGAACCTAATTAATCGTTCTGCAAACAATATTTTCGGTTTAACTTCTTTGCAAACGGTTATGATATCTGTTTTCGACAACGACGACTCAACTAAGTGAAAGAAATAAAGGATTCTCTATCAACTTGTTTGGCAGTACCTAATGATAATATTCTTACCGTGTGGAAAACGTATTTTACGGCAAAAATGATATTTTAAATAGATAATTGTGTCGACATTTGAAGATTTTGTTACAAAGGATTCGCACATTCCCAAACATTTTACATTCGATTTTTGACGGACGGCAAACAGTGCCAGTAGTACTTCATTTGTTTCTACTAAAAAAAAATCGCAACAGACAGAGATCATCGCTTATTGGGGATAACAGGGAATCATATAAATGTTGTTGAAATGATTGCAAATCTCATAATGAATTACAGAAAAGGATCTCGATTGGTTCTAACTAATGAAAATTCCGAATCACGATCGAATTAGAATTTTACCGTAAAATTGATATTATTACATCGATTCTGTTAATCATCTTCTCAACCACCAATTCACTTAGATTCAAACTTGAAACTTTTCATTTAATTTCATTTTATATCATCAGTTATAAATCGATATCCAGTCGACAGTGTTGCGACGTGTTTCAAATAGCTATTACTTTTTTTATTGTCGACAGACATAAAGTCTGATTTCATTCAAGTTCACAGCTTCAATTTTTTGCATTAAAAATTAAAAAAAGAAAATTCCATTTGCAGTAAGCAAAAAAAATTGGATAAAAACTTTTGTTGTAGGTAAGAAATTATTATTAGAAATTGTAATTTCGCTAACATTTTGTTTTTGAAATCCTCACTCTCGAAATTAAGAAAGAATTACAGACATTACAACACTTTACAGTACATCCTCTTATAAACAAGATTTGTTGAAAGCTTCTAGAACCCATTCCTATCCAAAGGGACATTTCCAAGACAATTTATACAATTTGCAGTCACATTTTTTCGTCACGGACGCAATGTTCTTTTATTTACGACGCTTTTCTGCTGCATAAACCCTGAAACATTTCTTAGAATATGTGTTACTTTTCTAGGATCGTTGAAATCTACTCGAGACGTCTTCAAGTTCAAGAGAGATTGACCAAGCAGATAGCTGTGGCCGTCACACAAGCTGTTCAACCTGCAGGTTTGTGCATGATTTTCAGTTTTTAATGTACCGTCTAAGCATTTCCGATTTGAAGGTGTTGCCGTTGTTGTCGAAGCAAGCCATATGTGCATGGTAATGCGAGGTGTTCAAAAAATTAACAGTAAAACCGTTACATCCACAATGCTTGGCGTGTTTCGTGATGATCAGAAAACACGAGAGGAATTTTTGAATTTGGTCAACACTAAGTAGAGAGGACGTATTGTAATGGAGATTGGAGATGAGGTGCTTGCATATGACTAAAACACTGTAGTGAACATTTTACCATTTGTTGAATTTTATGATTGTGACCAGACATTATTATTGATGGGACCAAAGTGAATGTATTGTAAACAAAAATATATATATATTTACATTTTATGAAGCATGTTATCGTAATTTTAAAGCAAAGTTTTACAAAGCTCTCTATTTTTTGAAGTAAATGAAAAAAATATTTTTATAGAAAAAAAATGTTTTAACGGAAAGACATAGAAAAAAAAACTTTTAAAAAGTGTTCATCACCATAGGCAGTAATAGCATTTTGTGAAATGGTGCAGGAGATTTATTTATGAAAATTGTCCATTTACCTTATTAAGTTTCTGAAATTCGATATTTTGTTGAGAACTAAATTAAATTAAAAAATTCAGATATGAAGTTGAAGCGAAAAACTCTTCAAATCCGTAAATTAATCAGGATATTTGTTTCCGATTTTTCTGTTACAATCAGTAAAGAGTGAAAATGGCATTAAATCAAAAAACATGCGATTAGTTTATCGTTATTACAAACTAGTGTTCTAGACACCTAAAAACTAACAACTTTTAATAAATTCACAACGAATGAATGATAATGGGACCAAAATATGTTTTAAAAGAAATGTATTATATGAAAACTCTGTAATAAATAAATGTATAATGTGTATACCTACTTAAAATGACAATAAAACAGTCACAATAAAAATGCATTTGAGAAATTGTACTATTTTGAGTGTGGTTCAATCTAGCAAATCATCTTACACATTCTGAAACGGTAATATATATTATGCATCTGTTGCCAAGATTGGTATTTTGACGTGTAGGACATTATTGCCCTAGCCGAAGGCGTGGGCCATGATGCCTACACGTCAAAATAACAGTCTGGCAATAGGTGCATATCATATTTTATCTGTCGAGAACAGATATATCGAGATAAACAAAAACTCCCTAGAGGGATAAGCTCGAGATTATCGTTCTAGACAGATAAACGATATTATAAAATTTATTGATACATGAGACGACGGACAATTGAGGCTTGCCGAGATCTCCTCTCATGTCTACCGTAACTTGCATGAAATACTAAATGTAGTCATTTAAACAATTCAAAAAAATTCTTTTGATTAAAACTTTCACTTAGTCGCTTATGCGAACAAGCAAGGCCACTTTGTGGCATACCCGTAACTCTACTTGTGAAATAATTTAAACAACATAAGCTGACGCTGACCCTTACAAAACCTTGCCAAAAGTCTGGAAAAGGAAATTCATCATCTCTCTCACTTTATTCTCGTCTCTGCTGCCCATTTCTTTTTTTGTTATCATGTTAGAAAATGTCTATATAAACAACTTTTAATCGCTATCCCACTTATCAGCAACTTTGTTATTATCATTTTGACTGATTTCTAACGTTTTGAATAAAATCCAAAATGGCGACCAAGAGCATAGTTTTATTTTTTAATTAATAAATCATTACTAAAACAAAACCAATTGAGAAGTTTAGACAATTAAGGGATCTGACCCAGCCATTTTTTTTTTCTAACCCATTTAAACCGGCTGTACACCGACAAAATTTTGTGGGTCAGAACCCATTCGAGCCGGCTGTGAACACAGACAAGATTTTCTTTTCGGACCCATTCGAACCGGATGTACACGGACAAAATTTTTTTTTCGGACCCATTCAAACCGGATGTACACGGACAAAATTTTCTTTTCGGACCCATTCGAACCGGATGTACACGGACAAAATTTTCTTTTCGGACCTATTCAAACCGGATGTACACGGACAAAATTTTCTTTTCAGACCCATTCGAACCGGATGTACACGGACAATATTTTCTTTGCGGACCCATTCGAACCGGATGTACACTGACAAAATTTTCTTTTCAGACCCATTCGAATCGGATGTACACGGACAAGATTTTCTTTTCAGACCCATTCGAACCGGATGTACACGGACAAAATTTTCTTTTCGGACCCATTCGAACCGGATGTACATGGAAAAAATTTTCTTTTCAGACCCATTCGAACCGGATGTACATGGACAAAATTTTCTTTTCAGACCCATTCGAACCGGATATACACGGACAAAATTTTCTTTCTGAACCCATTCGAACCGGATGTACACGGACAAATTTTTTTTTACTGACCCGTTCCTCTAACGAGTAACGGGAATTACGGCAGATGTATCGATATCCTTTGTATACGGGATACAAGCTTCCTCCTCTAAGATAAACGAATATCCCCGTATATATATATATATTACACGATTAGGGATAGAGTGTCGTGTGAATTTTGTTGATCGGAGACGTAGCCGAGGTCAATAAGCACACGAAAACGAGACTTTCAATTTTTATGCCGAATTATTTAATGGATTTTACGTGTTACGGCATGTTTCATTTTCATTTACATTGCCTAATCACGTAAAGCATTGTACTTACGAGGTTCCAAGTTGTTATTTGACAAGTGGGGAATACAGTCCTCCCCTTCGGGTCGGGCTGTAACACCCCACTTATCAAACACACAACTCGGAACCTCGGAAGTAATATACTATTACATGCTGAAGGCTTAGAAAGTAGTGCTTCAAACATGAAAAGTACGATTTTCGACTCGAGTGTTCGAAATTTTAGAGGTCAGTCGGCTCAGCTACACTTAAAACAGAATTGTAGCCACTGGAAGGGATAGTCTCCACGCACAGCACAATTCTTTCTACTGAGAATGAAACACTTATTTCGGGCGTGTTGCCCTTTCAACGTTCATGTTTATTCTGATTTTACTTCTTACAAGCACCTCGTATTTATATCAAAGTTTTGTCTACTTCGATCATTTTCATTTCAAGAGGTATTTCAAGACTTGATTCATTTCTGCTTAGACTAGTGGAAACACTCGTGTATTTCCTTTCCGATCAATGAGACTTTCAAGCGAAAGTGCCTAAAATCAATCGTGCAAATCAGGTAGACATGTGAGTTTTCATGCAAAGGGCCGAAAACTCGAGAAAAAATCAAAAATTGCCCTCATTTTCGAGCCGAACAACGCACTTCAAGCATGAGTGGTACTATAAATAGGGTACTGAAACTGGACAGTGTATCGAAGAAATTTTAGCACTGTAAAAAAAATTTGGGCAATTTTTTCATACAAAATAGTACTCTTGACAGCTGTCTTGAATGGCGCTTTTGCTTGAAGTGCGTTGACCCGAAGCATGAAAATAACTATTTCAATGCTGTCTCGAATAAAGAGCTACAAGCAAAAGTGCCCGTCAAACACAGGTAACAATTCAACTTTACTAGGGTGTAGCGGTTTTTACAGCTGGTCCATCTGATCATTTTATAGAAGAAGAAAAAATTTCAAAACTGCGTTAAACGCAGCTTAAAGGTTTCAAAACTTGGGAATATATTCTAAGCTAAAAAATTATTGATTTGAGGTAATCCGACTTTCGTCGCCAATATTCCATGTACTAAAATCACAAATCACAACAAATATCAAAAGATATCCCAAATCAAATCAGATGTTTTGTTTGACTCACAGCGGTCTATTTAGCATACTTAGCGTTTAATTTACATTACTGCACATTTTCATCAAATTTTGTAGCGAGATTTTAAAATCTCCAAATCACCATCGGGGAACTTTGTTGACAATCAGTTGCGAACTCAAAAAATATTTTTTAGACTCGATCTTTTTTGGTAAAATAATCTGTGAAGTCTAGAGGTTAGATGGACCCAACTTTTTATGTACACTGAGCTGATCGTAAGTATGTAATGTGAACCGAAACCGACGAAATTTTCAAAAATCGATCTGGCGGCAACAATTTTTTTTTTTTTTTTTTTCATAAAATGATCAGATGGATCAGCTGAGTGGATTTTCGGCTGAGCCTTAAAAGAAATAATGCTTAAGCTGCAATCGCAGTTCACCGTTTTGGGTCTCCGTTTAGACAATGCGCATGCGCAGAGAGAAAATTCTCTCTGTGATCATGCGCAATATCTAAACGGAGACCCAAAACAATGAAGTGCGCTGGCACCTTTAGTTTCCTCTTACCAAAAAAAGTACTCCGTGTGAGAGACAAAATTGAATTTTTTCAATTTTTCTTTGTTTATTTGACAGTTTGCTCTCTCACGGCGCTCTAACGGCTCTCTCACGGCGTACTTTTTTTAAGTGGAATGGGCACTTAAGATATTTTGTAAAAACCGTTACACCCTACTTTACATGCAAAGGGCTGAATATCCGAAAAAAAATTAAATGATCATTTTCGGCTCCGTTGCATGTAAATGCACATACGCAATTCGAAAGCAGCATACACAGTTGAAACATTTCGTCGATTCGAATTTCGTCCCTCTTTTTAGTACCAGACATGTCACATGTGTCATCACACAAAATAAGTGAACGCAACACTTTAGGCATTTTCTCTGAAATTGTCAGACATATTTTTATATTTCGTGCGAATCGTGCAAAGATTTCAAGCGGCATCTAAAAACCATCACACATAGTGGACTAACATTTTGTTTTTTTTATTTAAAACATTTGTAAATAAGTCGATTACTATCAACTGAATGTTGGAACATCATGGATCCAGCTAAGTTAAAAGTTGTTGAGCTAAGACAAGAGCTCGCAAGTCGTGGTCTTGACCAGAAAGGTGTTAAGGCAGTTTTGGTGGCACGCTTAACAGAAGCTTTAGAATCGGAAAATGCTGAAACCCCAAGTAAGTTGTGAGAGGAATACATTGCTTCCGATAAATTGTTATTGTTTATATGAAAATCAGTGCTCATTGTGTGCAAGTGTTATGTTGTATGGGATGTTTGCAATATTTTTGTACAATCACCTTCCGCCATTTTGATTGACCCAAAAATCAATTTAAAACCGGTTTCGCACTATGTAGTAAAAAACAATCGAGAAACCACCATGTGATATTTGTATTCTGTTGTTGTTATTCTCTCGAAAAATTATCAATTGCAGTTCCTGTGAAGCTTAAAGTTATGTTTGCTTTGAGTACAGGTCATACTGTGCCAGTGTCGCCAGTTCGTAAACAACGATTTGTTCATAAAACATAACACAAACGTCAATTTGGGGGTTTGTTTACATCCCATTAAATGTCAACTGAATTAAAATATTGACATCGTCCCGATCCATGCTATGCCTTCTCTCATGACTTTTCATTTCGATTTCAGATTCTGTCTCCAGCGAAAGTGGTGAAAGTGAACAGAGCAGTGTTGAAGTTCCGACTCAGCAAATTGAAGCTGTTGCCGAGTCGGTAATTGAAAATGACAACCAGCCCGAAGAAGATGAAGAAATGCCAATAGAACAAGAAGCAGAGAAGACTATTGTCAGTGCAGAGCCGGTTGGTACCAAAACGGTTGAGGCAGCAGCAGAAGTACCAACAGAAACCTCCGATCCGGTACCGATTACCGAAGTTCAACAACCATCGGCTGTGACGGAAGACGAGCCAATGGACGAAGATTCAAATATTGAACAGAAAATCGAATCGACAATTGCTGACGACGATAAATTGAAGGATGATGTACGACAACCGAATGTTGAGCACATTGAAGAGAATGTGACTGCTGCATTGGGAGAAGCAGCTGATCCCGAGGAAGTGAAAGAAGAAGAAAGTACAAAATCTGAAGCAGAACCGGCGAAACCAGAAGTTGACGTGGAAACAAAAATGGAAAGTTGTGATGATGAGCGGACAAGTGTGACGCAATCTGAAGATAATAAACGTGAAAGTGAAAGTGATTCCGATCGTACTCGCAAACGTAAACGATCACGTTCCAAGTCCTCGTCGCCAACAGTCAAACGGTCCCGTCGTGCTTCACCCGTACAAAATACTGACGACTTTACCAACGTTGAAGACGAGCCCGAAATTGATGCCAGTGCTGTACTGCTGAGTTGGTTCGACTCGGATTTGAATTTGAAAGTCAACTCATCGGAATTTCTGTCGGCCCGTCCGATATCTGAGGGACCATTGCATATGGCTTGGGCAGGAGTTAGAGCCACTCATGGAGTGAAAAGTGGAAAAGTTTCGTATGAAATACTAATCGATGACTTATATCGAATTCGTGGACAGTACGATCGAAATCCTAATGAAATCCGTTGCGGATGGTCCGTTAAAACATCCAGCTTGCAGCTTGGTGAAGCGCCACTTTCATTCGGCTATGGCGGTTCAGGTAAAAAATCACTGAACAACGAGTTCACCGATTATGGTTGTAAATTCAGAAACCGTGGCGATGTAATCGGTGTGTATTTGGATCTGGATAGCACACCATGTAAGATCGAATACACCGTCAACGGGGAGTCCCAGGGTGTTGCCTTCGAATTCGAGAAAAGTGAATTGGGCGACGAGGCATTATATCCACACATTCTGTCCAAAAATACCGGCTTCAAAGTAAACTTCGGTGGAATGGAAAAGTCGTTTGTAAGCAAAATTAAGCCGAAATCGCATCGGGACGAACGGGATGACCGAGACGATCGTAGAGACAGTCGACGGGACAGACGAAGTGATCGAGATTCTAGACGAGATAGGGATTCTAGAAGTCGCTCACGTTCTCGTTCACGTTCGCAATCGCGTTCCAGAGGCGACCGAAAAGAAAAGTCTGATGAAGAGGAGAAGCCGCCTGCTACCAACGACGAAAAACCTGCAGAAGGTGATGCTGAAAATCCGACCAATGACGTTGATACTGCCGAGACCGCTGTGTCAACAAGTCAGGAGAATTCTGACGAACCTGTTGCTGAAGAAAAAGCGGAAGAGAAGTCTATGGATGTAGTGAAGAGTGATGAGAATGCAGCTGATGCTGATGGCGCTAATGGCGACAGCCAGCCAAAAGATGCAGAAGAAGAGGTACCTGTGGAGAAAACAATGTTGCCCGGCTATGAATTCATTGGGAAATTGTCTAGCGAACAATTGATTCCCGGTTTTAGGTACGTAAAGTTGCTGTATTTTCATTGACAGTCGGTAAACTAATTCGCTTCCATTTGTTACGGAAAATGTAGCCGACCGGAGTCGCGAAAGGAGTGCGAAATTATTTTGTTAATTGGACTACCTGGTTCAGGCAAAACTTATTGGGCTAATAACTTTGTCAACGAGAATATTGACAAACACTTCAACATTTTGGGTATTCAGCCATTGCTTTCGAAAATGACGGTGAGTCGAATAACCTATTTTCATTGATTTGATTATTGCAGTGAGGACCGTAGGCAATTTTAAATTTTTCTGATTGAGGTGGTAACGATCCAACAACATCAGAAGAGGAAAACTAGCTTCAATCACTGGATCGTGACTACCCCAGTCCTAATCGTTCTAAAATCATTCGATTTCAGTTGTGTTTTACCTAACGATTGACTTTACGTTTCCATTTACAGATTTCTGGCGAACCGCGAAAGAAACACGTTGACATGAAATGGGACCGTTTCATCGACTCCTGCATTCGCGGTGTGAACATCATTCAGGACATTGCAGCGAAGCGTCGACGAAACTACATTATTGATCAGGTAAGCGCTTACTGTTTGATTTCCCAACCACATTTTTAGTTGATAAGTTAGATTAGTAAACAGCAACAACAAAGAAATGCTTTGTCGAACAATGGATTCAAATTAATTGCCTTTAAAATTGGAGATATTTAAAAAAAATGGATTGAAGGATTATGCGCACACAAGGCCTGATTTTCTACGCTGAAAACTATGCGAATAATGAGAAGAAAATGCATTTGGAGCTCTGTTTCATAATTACTTACGCAACCGAACAGTTTATCCGTTGGAAATGTAGACAAATCGATTGACTGACAGACAGCCGTAACACGTACACATGTGTTGCTTATATGAGATGAGTAATTTCCAATTGAGACGGTGATTCCGCGATTCTAATGGTCAGGCTAGAATTAAGATTTTTTTTTGGTTCTTTCTTTAGATTTGCTTGAGAAATTGACAAAAGGGAATGTGATGATGCCGGACACGGTTAGAAAAATATTCTGCCTGGTGAGAAAATAGTCGAGGCTCTGTGTAAATTGCAACAAGTTTACTCTTTCTATTTTCGTTCAACTTTTTAACGAGCCTCCTTGGCCACGATATGTTTTTTACTTAGGCCATGCGAATTAGGGTACCATATCACCATTTTGTCAATTTCTAAAGCTTAACCAATTCATTCAAATTATTATTCTGGTGCACTTTTGACCCGGTAATATTTTCGTATCGAGATCATCATTTGATACAAACTGTAGTCGATACCAATTCCGTCTGCTGCACCATAGCAATAATTTTTTCTGCCTTTTTTTAAATTTTATTTTTCTTAAAAATCTATTATAAGTAAGTACAAATTTGTCTTTGTATACATCTGGGGTGTTCCAGAATCGTGGCTTGGCTGCTATTTGATAAATGCAAGGTAAATATGAACACGTCGACACAAAAGTGGCAAAAATCTAAAAAAAAATTAATTGCGCACCATGTTGTCCATATTGGATTAGATAGATTAGAAATGTGTCGAACAAGCGAAAGGTTTGTACTAAAGAAAGAAAACTTTATATTGTAGACTCTAAGTTTGTTAAAAATTAAGTCATTTAGTCAAAATCCATGGGCCTGGGCCATTCTGCTCGCTTCCAGTTGTAATGTTTTTATTTATGTCTTTCGTTCTTCATCATAGAAAGTAGTGAGACGATCTTTTATTCGGAAATTTGAAAATCGATTTCTTCGAAAATCTCTACGATGCTTTACCATGTTCTTTTCTGAGAAATATGTACAGAATTTTGGCCTTGTGTTTATTCGCCATTTATGAAAAATGATTTGGAAATTTCGAGGATTATCGCAGCGTTGTGTGTCACGAGAGCACATCCTACAAATTAGCCTCTCCTTAAGAGGCGAGCAGTAAAAGTACAAGGTTTTACCAATTTTTTTATGGATTCCGAGAATTCTATCTGGAGTGGCGACAACAATAAAGAACGAGTTCCAACTCCTCAATTTAATCATTTTCCGGTCTTCTGGAAATCGATTTTTTATTGACGAAAATTGTCTTACAGCGTTTTAAGTCTAACAACAAAAAATTGTAAAAAGAAAACTCGAAGCGAGCGGTGCTTAGCCTGTACAACGCATAGTCGTCTGATGTCAAAACATTCACCTTGAAGGGAAGTGAATCATGTTATTAAGAACAAAAACTAATCTTATCGGCTAAACTTTTGAAGATCTAAATCACATGATTCTGACCCGGGAGAGTAAGTACAGTAAATTTAGTTTAATATTTAAGAACACGCTTAACTCTGCCAAAACATCGGCAAGTCTTTGTTACCGTTGGGTTGGATCGAAGAATTATGAAACAATTAAAGAGCAACGAAGAGCAAACAAGGCGAAAAGTTTACCGAAAAAAATGATTTGAATGAAAAACAGATCCATTGAATGTAAATGTTTATGGGACGGCTAATACCCCAAAAATGCATTGCGCGAAACAACTGATTGAAGCTACAAAGTAAAATTTCTGAATAATTTTTGCAAAAACTAAATTTTCATCTGACAAATGACCCAGAGAAAGCGAGTAAGGTATACGTAGCGATTAAGTTAGATTTGTAAGCAAAAAAACAAACACAAAAGACGGCTTGAAACGTTTGATTATCCAACGATTCGTTTTGATTTTCAATTTATTTTCTTGGGCGCTCCATCCTAGACAAATGTTATCTCGCAAAATCAGCGTCGTAAGATAAGAGGATTTGGTGACTTCAAGAGAAGCGCTGTTGTATTTATACCGGAAGATGAGGAGTACAAGCAACGTCTTGAGAAAAAGATTGAAAATGAGGGAAAAGAGGTATCTGAGTATTCGTCTGATGACATGAAAGGTAAGTCTTTGATTTTTGTTCTTCTTTAATCGATTCTAAACGTGACTTATATATGGCATTAATGATTAAATCATTCGCATTGCACGTTGACCATGCCGTTTATAAATGTAGCGCTTGGCATTTTGTTTAACATAATTTACCGTTTCCTCACAGCAAATTTCTCCATACCAAACTCTGGGTGTTGGTTTGATGAAGTTAAGTTCGTTGGTTTAGAAGGGGAAGAGGCGAAAAATAAAGTTGTCGAGTACAATGAGCAGGGTAAAAAGGCGTTGAGTACCCACCAATCCTCATACAACCGTGGCTCTCGAGACTACAATCGACCGCGACGTGATGGTAAGTTGTCATTAAGTTTGAGTCTCGAAAAGTATTTACAGAAATGATTTATAGATTTCCGTGACAATCGTGACCGTGATCGTCGTTGGGGTGGCGGTGACAGACGTTACGATAATCGATCCGATTGGCGTTCGCAGAATTGGCGCGGTGGTGGCGGAGGATATGGCGGTTCTCGTGACAGATGGCATGGCGGAAGTGGTGGTGGTGGAGGTGGCAATTGGGCCAACAATTATCGAGGAAATAATCGGTATGATGATCGTGGCTATCGTGGTGGCGGTGGTTACAGCCGTAATAGAGATTTTGGGCACGATCGAGACCGTCGTGACGACAGAGCTAGAACCGATAGTCGAGGTGATCACCGGGATTTTCGGGATGGCAACCGCGACAGGCGTGGAGAAGATAAACGTCGTCACGATCGCGGGGTGCCACAAAGAGAAAAGGATGTAAAACAATTGAAACCACAGCCGAGTCAGGTAGTAAGTATATTACCGATTCCTTCGTTCGGAAATTTGGAACCAATAACTGATAATCCTCTCCCCTTCGTGCAGAATTACAAAAGTACAAAAACCGAACCGCCTACACAAGGACATTGGAATCCTAATGTGGTCGGGCCAAATGCAAATAATTGGAACAATTATTATCAACAACAACAACAGCAGCAACAACAACCACAAAGTAAGTTATTGTTTGACACAGCCTATCCCACATCTTTAACACAATTTCTTGATGCATAGACTGGGGAGAGTACAATCAACAGAATTGGATGCAACAACAGCAGCAATGGAGTCAGCAACAGGCACAGCCATCAAACAATTATACTACTCAACAGGCGCATCAAGTTCAAGATTGGTCCAACTGGCAGCAACAGACACAACAGCCGCCACCTACATCCCAACAGCCGTCACAGCCACAGGTGAATTTTTTGAAAATACATTGTGTTTGAAAGTTATTCTTACATGGGACTATAACTTTGCTCGATTTAGCAAGATGTAACGCATGCTGGTTGGCAAAATTGGGCTCAACACGCTCAAGCATATGGAAATGTAGGCGATCAATCAGCACCAAAATGAACAAATGAAAACAATCAAACATTTCCAGCATAACTTCGAATGGGAACATTATTGCAATTGTTTTCATCTGTCGTTGTTTTAATTTGTTTTTCCATCCTCTTTTTTTTAAATATTCCGTTTGACATACTATGAATGTCCTACACGAAATGTTTCATTTATTTAAAATTGAAATTATCATTGAAAAGTTGTAATGAAACCAAATAAGAAGAAAATATTGGAGTCAATAATTCCAAGCAAATTAAAAATTCTAGCCGCAAATTTCGAGTTTTTTTTAATCGTTGGGGCAATTACAATCTGACTTCGGATTATTCCATACAGCGAATAGCAGTACGAGTCAATACAACACCATCTCTAGCAAACAATCTGGGACACAAGGGTGTTGATTAATATCAAAGCGATGTCATAAGTAACAAGTATCAAAGCCATCCATTACTGAGGTGAGAAGAACTCTTTGCCAAGAAAATGAAAAAATTTAGCTTGAAAAGTATTTGTCTAACCGAACTATGAAAAAAATGGAAACTTTCTGCTTTCTTGAACTAATAATCCGAATATTTCAAAAAACCTCGTGCATCAATCTGAAACACGTTATGCCAAATAGTTGTTACAAATATTGGATGAGTGAAATTTTCGACCAGTTTTAAATCCATCTCGCTAGATCAGATTTTTTTTTTCATTTTAGTATACAATTGGAACGTAGGATTTAGTGAGAATAAATGTAGAAAAACAAGGCTTTTTTCACAAGTTTAAACCAATAAAACTCACTTCAATGTGAGTAGATGTTTTGCCAAGGCCAAACTGGCGATGCCCGAAAGGTTTTTTTTTAAATCTTACAATGTGTGTCCTTCTTTACAAACTTTTGTCATTCATCGTTCAAAGGGCTTTTGGGTAGCCAGTCTGGTAGGGACAGATATTTGTAAACTTCATAGTTTTCATGAGGCATATGGACAAAGGAAATCCTCTGAGGATTTTTTATAACGCTTTTTCTGGATATTAAAGAATTTACATCGACGAACTTGATTTTTTTTTTGATTTCTAAACATTTTTTTTTAGTTTTCTGAGAAGTTTTAGAGGATTTTCTGACAGAAGGAATTTCTACTTTTCAAAAATTTTCAAACGATTTTTATTTTGGTTGTCAGATGGTTTTTATTTCTAGTCCGTCCGACCCTCGATAAGCTGAAAATCTCATGCGGTGAGAATATTCGTGTTGGATGACTCTCGAGGTCTCGAGTCAAGGCAAATGTGTACTTCACAGAATCTGAATATTGTGACCTTACAAGCATGCAACAATTTATTGGTATTTATAGTAGTAGTAACTATTACAGTCAGCGACACTGGTATGTGACCATTATGGGCCGGAGTTAATTTATAGCAGTTTAACGTTACGTTTGTTCGTTGAGGATTACGCAAATTATGAGAGTGTTTCAGTAATTCTATGTCAAATTTGTCCCTTTTATATACATTTTTTAAGATTTACAACAAAGCATGGGTTATATGAGTCGTGGACATATCTTGAAAGAATTTGCAGCTGATCAATGTCGATGGGAATTAAATTCTCAAAACTTTATCAACTGCGAGTTGATAGAAAGGTCAGACCATATGCGCAACATCGTTATTCTGTTATATCACATTCGGACGAAAGAAGAACTGAAAAATTCAATATTAAATGGCGCCCCGGTTTTTAGTACTGTGTGGTGCATGCGTTTGATGTTCATGCCGCAAACTTTATCACACTCTTTTATTTTTAATTTAATCGAATTCAATAAGTAAATAATTGATAACCAATGACAACAAATTCGTGCATGTCTGGAGATTGACGTAAATTTGTGATTGGCAGAGATTTTAAAGGAAAAATGTTTTATTGAAAGACTGTGCAAGTGAAAAAAGGCGGATGTTTTCTCCCATAGTTTTTTTAGAGTGTACGTTTAATGTTCGCTTCTAGAAATCGTATGAAATAAATGTTTGACGTTTTGTATACGTGTTGGACACACAAAATATTTGATTTGCTAATTTGCAAACATTTTCTCTTGAATATTACCGAAAAATCTATTGCAAATTGCTGTTATGTGCTATCGAATCAGTGAATGTCTCAAATTAATGTAAGTATTAAACCGTTCAAAACTAGAGTAAGAAAAGAACCAGACAAAAAAAAAGTTTTTTTTCTGTAAGGAGGATATTGTCTGGATATTGCGTTCGGTGGGTGGCCAACAAAAAATTTTTTATTCGATTTCCAGCCGTATGTTGTAATTTAATTGGATGCAATCGCTTTATTTACATATATTTGTTGATATAAATTGATTGAATCAATAAATACAACAGAAAAGTACGGCCACTGATTAAACATCTCGAATTATCAAACGGAATGAAGAAAAATGTAATTCGTGAAACGTTTCGTGGCATATTTTTATTCCGTCTCATGTTCATATATATATATATATATGTGTGCCGTTGATCAAGTGTATGTTTCCCATTCAATTTTCTCGAAAAAAATAAACGTTGTGCTTTAATACTTCTTATTGTTTACACCCTGAAATTTTAATTACCGCATCTCTCTATATCCATCATTATTATAATAATGGAACGCAAAATTCAACAAACTTTTTTTTTCCTAATTCAAAATTCCATTTGAAAAAAAAAATTGCAATCGAACCGTAGATCCATCCTTCAAAGTGATTGAATGTATAGTTTAATATTAATAAGAGAGTTGGTCGCGACGCAATTGGAATAATGCGGTCCATTGAAAAAGAGTGTGTGTTGTGTTCATTGATCTGAATATTGCCTGCGGGGCATTAAAAAAATAATAATACGAAAAAAAAGAGTTCAATTTACAGTTCATCTAAGAGATTAATACAGAAAAATATATGAAATGGAATTCAGTTTTGGTGATTGACCTTAATTAATTTCATGATTTTTATGTTGAGATTGAGAGAGACTTTTGCTTCGGAAGAAGAAGAAGAAGGAAAAGAAGAAGTAGAAGAAGAAGAAGAATGAAAAAAAAATAATAAAAAGATTGAAATTACAACAAAAAGCTCCACGAAGTCAAGACCATATTTTTGTGTGATGGTAGAGGCAATATAAATTTTATGTTTCGTTTTGCTTTCTTTTGCATTTTACTACAAACTTCTTTTATTTTTCTGTATTTACTTTTATGTGTTCTCTTATGTACCAACAAAGCGATATTGCATAGCTCTGCAGTTAGTTATTCTTTGTTCTTCTTAACGAATACTCGTGAGGTACTTATAATGGAATGTTTTATAAGGTGTAGCAACAAATAAGAAATAACATAAAAACGAATATTAACTTGGAGAGATAATATGAAAAATATAACTCTTCCAATATAAATATATTGTTCAATGTTGTATTGCTGGTTTTAAAATCGTGTATCTCGGAGAATATAGTGTATAATACCTACGGTTTTAAACTATAATACACCTCGGTATCCTACCTATTATTATTACATTATTATTAATGCTTTTAACTATATGGAACTATCAGTTTGGATTAATTTTAATTTTTCGTAAAATAATTATATTAAGTTTGCATAGCAAAAAGTTATAAGTTGAGTGTGTGCACGGCGTAAAACATCGCCAATCGAAATTGAATTGACCGAAAAATTAAAAGTGTTTCCAAAATCATTCCAGTGCGGAATTATTGTGACTCGGTGTACTGTGGTTCTTTTATTTCGTTATTTATTTATTTTTTGGTTTGCGAAACGGAATAGAAAATTAGATCGCACGACAATTTATAAATTAAATTAAAAATTAAAAATACAGAAAAAAGTAGTGTTTGCGAAATGAAAGCTAGAGACCATGCCATTTTATAAAACTATAATATAAAATTCAGAGGTGAGTAATTCGTAATTCATACTCGATTTGCATTTTATATCACTTCGGTTGTTGTTTCTATGGTTTTTTTTCTTCTTTCTTTTTTTCTATTTATTTCTACTTCTATTTTGTGTATATTGAATATATATATGCTGTAATGTATATATTATAATCCATGGCTGCAGCCGTGTACATACAAAATAGATATACACATCTGTATGTTATGTGTATTACAATTACATGCATTCCAAAACATCACATTACTCTTTTTTTTTCGTTTATATCGAGTTGTACTTTAAGTGTTTTATCCATTTTATATCCATTTCTCGACGGTTTTTATACTGTTACAGACATTCATTCTATATACAACACACATTATATCGAGAGTAGTATGTATACATATAATAAGACAGCGATTATTACAGTCGGGTTCGTGTAGTGTAATTAATTAAGTAAAACAACGAATAATATGCATTCAATTTATAATTCGTTAGTCATCCCAATTCTGATGAAACAAACAAATAAATCAAACTCGAAACTTTCCCAGGCGCGCACAGAGATCGTACTCTCTGTGGCTAACTGGTATATTCTACTTGTCGTTCGAGACTCTATGTACAAAATAAGATTTTTTTCTGTGTCTGTTTTCTTAAATGTTATTCATTTTGCTTCGATGTTTATTTTGTTTGAAATGGTTATTTCTTCTTCGATTTGGTTTTTTTTATTATTATTCATCTTACTTCTTTCAATTATATTTATTTCAAAATGTACTCTTTGAGTTTTCTCATGAAAATCTATACGCGTAAATAAATTTTCAATTTTTGTTCGAATATGAATGAAGTGTACAAAGTACATTTATATACACAACCATAACACTGAATCATACGGTTTCGCCTTTCAGTTGTCTCCGTCATTTTTATATTTTACATTTAAAAAAAATTACAAAAATTTGCAAATGAAAAGACAGTTATTCTATGTTCGCCAAACACTTAATACGTGAAATTGGAATAAATCAGAAAATAAAATTACTATATCTCAGCTAATTACAGTTATCAGTGTATGCGATCTGTTTTGAGTTGACTATGCTTCAACTTATTTAATTAAACTTTGTGTAATTATCCAGAATGTAATTTTTTTTCCTCTTCTCTTCATTTTTGCTGTTTATGTTTTATAATAACCATTGCATACTGGCGGTGCGGTACGTACACACTCATTTATAATATACATTCGCCGTAAAAGTTTTCAAACTCGGAAACTATTGTTAATACATTTTTTTTCTCTACACTAATTAAACCTTATGTAAACCACAGTGCATTACAATAAATATTGGGTGAATTGTTTGGAAAGATTTTTTTTCTATTTTGTTCACACACTGCCCAAATGACTTGCGAACATTCCGTTTATTAAATTGCCTCTCGCGAAATGGTACTTTCATTTGACCGGTTGGTTTAGCTGTTGATTTATTCAGACTTGTACGAAGTGTTATCGGATGGAGCTTGTACGTTGGTAACATTACTTAAAAATTTGCCATCGAGTTGATCGATTGGATCAGTGTATCTTTACTATCGGATCTTTTACTCCTTTTTATCAAGACATTAATACGAAATCTTTTACTTCATTTAATTTGAACACGATTCGGCTAAAGTGGATTTTCCAAGTGCTATCTTCTGAAAGTGTATTTGCAGATTCGAATAAAGAAAAAAGTTTAAAAAACGAAAAGTGAAAGGTGTAGGTGCTGAAACGTTGAATGGGTCGTTTGGAATGTAATTTCATTTTGAATGGAAATGGAAGTCAAGAACGTAAAGTGTAATAAATAGAATTTTTAGAATTTTTGTCTACAATTTTATGGTTAAAGGTCATAACTTCTCGGAATGAGTATGGAGTTTGACTGTCTTATTGTAGTGAAAAATTTAGTGACTAAAAATGTGTGAGTTATTGAGCAGTACCTAGGAAGGACTTACTCTTTCATGCCATAATTTTATTTACAGAATTCAAGGAACGATTTCTAGTTTCCGATTTCTAGTTATATGCCAAGAAAGTTTTCTTATTTGGAACATCCATATTATGAATTAGATAAACGCATTACACTAAATCCGGTAAGAGATCCGGTCGCATCACTCCGACAAAGCGACATTTAAAAAAATATATTTTACACGTGTATGACCTTCCCATTAATCGTATAGGACAAAGAACTCTAGCACAACCATAATCGCTATAAACTTGTTTAATAAAATTGAATTGTAGCTCAAATTAAAACGAAAGTGAAAAAAATCAGTGACAAAGGTTACACAATAACAACCGAATCGACCGGTATTACCCGGTTAATTGCAAAAAAATAATATGAAAATTAACTTCCATAAAATTCAGATAAGGCCTGCAAAATGTGCGAAATCGCGAAATCACTGACGCTTACAAAATTGATGGTGTCAAATTAAACTCCTCAAACAAAAAAAAAAGTTTTGTGTTTTTACTTGAAGATCATTTTAAATTTGGGTTCTCTTTAGTATGTTTCGTTGGTGATTTTTATATTCTTCAATTTCCATCAAAATGAAAAATGGGAAGCCCGATGAAAAGTTTTTTCTTCTAGCTGTTTAGGCGTATCATTAAAAAGTTCTTCTCTCTTTGTACGCTTGGTACAAAGGAAAAAAATATATGAAATCGCCTTTACTTCTGTCGATAAATCTTTTCCGCAAAAATAATTCACCGATACTATGTGCGCATTCTAACTTTGTGTTGTTGCGTTTGATGCATGTGTATGAAAATAATGGAAAATAATAATAAAATGCCAGTCGGCATTAAAAATAATGTTCGCATTTTACTTATCATAAAGTAAATTTTATTTGTTCATAACTTGCAACAAAATGTTCAATTTTAAAAAACCTAAAAATAACGGCCAATCATTTAAAATACATTTATTGAAATGCAATATTAGCAGTTCACAGTTTAATTGTTCGGCTATGGATGGTACGTTCGGAATATGAACGCATTTATTGTTAAGAATGTAATTTTTGCTGGTGGCCACTTAACACGCACATTACATTTGAGAAATGTTCATTGCTTTCTTCTCTAACCATTCAATTTTTAGTTATTGGTTATTGATGTGGCGATAGGTCATAAATATTTCGATTTTATTACTCTTTGACTTTGTTCAATGATTACACTCAATATAAATTTTGACTATGTGTAACATTTTCGAAGAATATCGAAACCAAGTGCAAAGTTTCGTGACTCTATGTTAGAAAAAAAAAGTTCATTTATACAACATACAATGTTTGAGATGATGTTCATAACTGACTCCAGATATAATTATGCTTATGCTTTCATGTTGTGTATACATGGATACTACATAACAAAAAGTGTAACCACATAATCATAACTCGAACAACGCTATTTCTGTTCTACAACCACATTTTAGAGTTGTTGTTTTTTTATTTAAATAATTTTTTTACTACTTTCGAGCTCAATAATCGTAAAAAATAGTACAATGGGTGAATTTTAAACGAATTTCATTGTTAAAACTTTTATTTACTATTTGCGCCAATTGTTGTGTTTTTCCCCGAATGCAGGTACAATTACAATACACATGTAACCATGAAAGTATTTGCTGATCTTCTACATTTAGATATTATAAGTAATTTGCTTCGTGTTGTTCACATTTCCGGACTTTCAATTTTTTTTATAGTTTTTCTCGGAGAATATTTTCATTTGAACGTTTTAAGTGCCGACGCCCGACAATCGATAGTTCTGGTTTGATTTATTTCTATATTTTCGATGTTTTAGTATTAGTATTTGATAGATTACGCAGAACAGCAGAGAAATTTGATACGTGTGCTTAGCACGAAAATCGGGTAGCCATTTACAAATGACAAGCTTAATCACTAACTCTGTCTCTCCTGTTGTTTTATTTACTTTTACTAGAACCTGTAATCTTTTACTTCCTCTGTATATAGGGTACAAGACAGAGTTCCTTGCTAAGTCGTTTAAGTTCTGAAGTCGTTGTCGATAACAGATGACCATCCGTTATCCACTTCTAACTTCATGTTACTTCCAAATTTGGTATCCTTGTGGTGTATTTACCTTGATCATAACTGAGCACTTATAGGTCATCTTTGTTCGGCCCATTGTGCTTCGCACTCGTCACTGTCACTCGTTATTTCAAACATTTTTTCACTCACTTTAACCTTCTAACCTTCTAGCTCAACAAGGCTAATTTTTGGATTTTTTTTGGTGAGACTAGGTTTCCACTGAGTTTATTTGGACACACGGATTATTTATGTGCGAATTTCTAGGTTTTCTGCACCAACGATTTCTGTCCAAAATTTTATTCAGTTTAGATGAGAGGTTTGAGGACTTTCTAGACCCAACCCAAACGCTTTCTGGAATTATTAAGTTAATAAGTCCGGTAAAATTAAATTGAGTCCGGCTCGGCAAAAAATTGACATGTATTTGACGCAAACAAACTATAAGTTGTTCCAGTTTTTCCTGCAACTCTCAAACATTTTTTGCAATTTGCAAAAACGAGAATCAACAACTGAAATACTTAGTTTTGAATATTGCTGTAACATTGATATCGAAAGCAAGCGTTAATGAATGTCATCGTTTTTACTGTTGAATTTATGACATTTTACGATCCATAAATTAATTAATTTTTATTATTTTAAATAAAAAACACTTCCGGTAATCTTTGATCACTATCATCTATACCTCGATGTAACATTATTGTTTTATTTTGCTTTTCTATAACAAGTGACACAGAATACAAAAAATGTATTTTGCTATGCATCGAAAATATTTTTTTTTTCAGAATAACATTAGAATACTTCTGCATAATAAAACTTTCTTCGTCTTTACCGAATAAATTCATAGGAAATTTAATGGACCATTACAATGTCGCAATCTCATTCGTCATTTACAGAGCCATAGCTTAACATTACTCACTAATGTAATGTACTGTAATGGGCATATCGTATACAACTGTATGGATACACGCAACTGTTATAGAAATTGCTATATATTGTTAAATGCCAGTGCAGTAACCCACGAAACTTGATAACTAGTTTCTTTTTTGTCGTTCAATTTTCACAACAAAACTTCGAGTTCATTTTATACGAATAAAGAAAAGATATATAAATGGTGGGATGTTCCTTCTTTTCACATTATAACTGAAAATGTTTTCCACTCATTGAATTTGCAATTAATGTTTTCAGTTAAAAGGAAAATGTTAAATTATTTATCAAACTTTTGCATCTACATTTAGCCAACAACATGCATCTGTTGAGAGATGTTGTGCTTTATGTTTAATAGGATCTCTTCTGATTTATCGATACAAAATATTAAATATTAAATATCCGAATTTTCTTATCTAAAAATTTAATTTTCCTTCTTTCAGATAAACTATCCGTGTTAAATTATTCGAAAGTTCGGTCTGGATTTCTCGTCTTTTCATCGTATGTGTACATGAATAACTGTTTCACTAAATATGTGCCTGATTTATCAACGCCTAAAATAAGTTGCATCAAACAAACCCCAAAAGAAAACTATGGCCGGTAATTCTTCCGCAAACACAGTATCGGTAACATCAACAACTAATACTGCAATAGCCGTTGTTGCACCAACGGCCAGACCCACACAACATTCAATCAATTCAACAATGGTAGCAAAAAGTCAACTACAATCAACGCAACAGCAACAGCAACAGGCACCACCACCACCGCCGCCTCAACAACCGCCGCCACAACCGCAACCACAAACAAATACGGTGTTTGTGTCGACGGGTCGTGCATTTCCGCATCATCATATACATTCGATTGGGCCGGCACAAGTGCCGCCTGGTGCCGGACAATGGCCAATGGTTGAACCAGTATTCCATTTCGGTCCCGGCTTCGAAAAACAAAACTATTGTCCGACCCATTCGCAAGGACCACAGCCACCCGAGCATGTTGTATTTTTTCATGTTAGTCCTGGCGTTTCCGTTACATTCCAAATTGCTGGCAATCGTGAGATCATTAGAGGTAAGTGCATTTTGACTAGCCAAAAAACGTTTTCACTGAAAAATGTCCATTTCACAAACGTTCACTTCTAAATTTAATAATTTATCACGAGAAACGGATGTAAATTTTTCGATGAGATAACCGCCTAACATTTATTGTAACCTCGGCAGCAAAAAAAAATCTAATTCAAATGAAAACTGTGTTATCATTATCAAAAGACCTAAAATTTAAATGCTGCTGTCGTGATTATTTATTATTAGTAACATTTCATCAATTTTTTTGGATCCAAAGCGCGAAGACTTCGTTTTTTTTCTTGCTTTATGTTTCGACATGTACCGACGATAAGACGAAGTAAAGAAAAAAAAAACAAAAATTCTAATCAGCAAACATTTATCACCGAAATAGGTCCAGCTACAGTTCCAATGGTTTCACAGGGTGGATCGCCACCAGTTGCAATGCCTGTCCAAGTACCGCCTGGCCATGTTATGCAACAAATTGTCGATGAGCACAGGACACTTCGTCACGTAATATTATCAACAAATCATCAGATGCATGCACAGAGTACAGTGCAAGATATGCCACATTTACAGGGACACTATGTAAGTCTATGCCAAAGTTGATGCTGTTGCAATTCTCAGCAGTTTTAATTGTGTGTTTGTTATCATACTGTCTGCTAGGCTAGCTTCTAACATGATTAATCAAATTAGGAAGTTTGAATCTTTCGCAGTCGACGTACTCTAATATTCACGATTTAGTGTACTAGAATTTAGTCTTTATAGTTATTATACAATATGCAAGTCTTGCCGTAAGAGAAATTTTCTTGATCCGTGGCGTATGTCTGTATCGGGGCTTTTGAGAGTTGTTACTAAAAGTGGCACCTTCGCCGAAAGATATTTTTCGTCCAACAACTGTCTGAATCGGGCCAAACACTGACCAAATATAACCGGGAAACCAGGAACACATCACCGACAAATTGATTATGAGGATGACTTAGACTTAAGTTCAATATCTACGTGCCACTAATACGCCTAATTTACTTTATACGGGGACGGTATTGTTTAACAAAACACCAGACAGTTACAGTAAATATTTTCCCCGGTTATGTAAGCATGTGAAAATATTGAATTTTCTATTTGGATTTATGGTTATATTGCTGACGACAATTGTGTTTGAATTTGTCTCCATCCAGCTTTCATTGTTTTTTAATAACTAAATGCAAGAACATTTGAGCAAACATTATAACACCTGTTTCTTCATGATTAAATTAACGTACCGGTTAGTACAGTACCCGGACAATCGATTTTTAGTTGTCTTACTATCTATCTATTTTCCCCTTAATTTATGCTAACGGTACTCACAATTGCAATGTTACCAGTATCTGAAATTATAATTCACTGCACTTATCACTGGGAAAGTATCTGTGTAAAAATGCACATGCATACAGATCAGTGAAATTTCTAAATGAGCTCACAAACACTGATAACCAACCCGTAGCCCTTTAATAAAACATCGTTTCGTCGTCGTCACGATAACAAATGAATAATATTCATCACATTTACTTCGATCATATTGATAACTTTATTTCGTTTCGAACGTAGCCATTGAGCTGTTTGTCATTCCGTTAAATATTTTCTTTTTGCTTACGTTTCACATTTTCAATTTTTTTTTTCGGTTTTGTAATTTTGCGTTAATTAAACGACTGTTCTAACATTTGTAGATTGCTACGAACAATCCAACACAACATTACTACAGTCCATTAACACCTGGACCTGGTGTCGGACCACCACACTATCATGCAATGCCAACAAATCACTTGCATCAACAACCAATGCCACATAATCTTCACTCGCCAACCCAACCGATCAATAACTATCACAAAGATGAAAGAACACAACGTCAGCACACAAAATTGCTGCGAAAATTAGATCAAAAGCATGGTAACAGTAAGTGGACGGATCTCGAAAAAAAATGTTATTTCAATTCAAAAATGAAAATGAATTTTCCTTTGCAGACTACAATTCGTCGTCATCATCGACAGTATCAAATGCACCGAAAACTGAACAAACAAACGGTGTACAAAAGAAACCGAAAAATGGAGTCTACGAAGAACCCGAAGATGCGTCCAGTCTTCCGGACGAAGAAGAAGACGTACAATCCATAATCGATCAACTATCGTCGGTGCAAATGCCGGTTATATCCGAAATCACATCACGGACAGCATTGCTACAATGGTCAGAACCGACGACCAGCGCACCGGACAAAGGTGTGACAATCAATTCGAGAGATTTACGCTACGAGGTGTTGCTCAGCGACAGAGGAAAGGAGGACAAATACAAAATCATATTCAAAGGTCACTCGTTGTCGTGTCGTGTACGCGATTTACGTCCTGGCCAGGAATATTCGGTGTGTTTGCAGGTATATTTGGAAGAAGTTCACGGTTCCGCTTCGGAAGCAGCAACATTTGTAACGCCTGCATGTGAACCTGATCAGCCACTACCACCAAAGCTGATTGCTCGTACAAAGAATTCGCTTCAATTACGATGGAATGCACCAGCTGACAATGGAGCTCATATTCAGCATTACGTTTTAGAGTGTGACGAAGGAAAGGGAAACGAATTTATTGAAATCACGAAAATGAAGGGGAAGCAATACTCTCTATCGAAGTTGATGGCATCGACTTGGTATAGTTTTCGACTAGCGGCTGTTAATGAATGTGGAAAATCGGTGTATTCGAATATCGTAACGTATTCAACGTCCGGCAATCCACCATTACAATTATCACCTCCTATATTGCAAAGTTCAACATCCAGTTCGTTGCGATTGGGTTGGGGTCGACGTACATTGGACGAGGAATTCGTTTTACAAATATCGGACTGCGAAAGCGGTCATGGTTTCCTTACGTGTTACACCGGCAAGGAAACGTCGTACGAATGCACAAATTTAAACCGAGCAGCAGATTTTCAATTCCGTATCCGTGCCGAAAACGAGGGAGGTGCATCGATTTGGAGCGAATTAGTAACATTTCAGACGCAACCAGAACAACCTGGCCGTCCACAAAAGCCTCAAATCAAAGGAAAAGTACATTCCACTAACTTCAGAGCCAGATGGGAGCCTCCAACTGACAAAGGTGGTGCTGAGATAAGACTTTACTATTTAGAAATTAGTACTGGTACGGACTTCGAAACCATTTACACAGGAAAAGAAACGGAAGCGGTGTGCGATCGTCTACAACCTGGTACGACACATCTAGTTAGAGTTGCCTGTGAAGGACCTGGAGGTTTAAGTATGTATTCGGAACCAATTTCGGTTACGACTGATGCAGTCGTACCGGGAACACCATCGCCACCATATTGTGGAAGTACTCCAGGCCCATTTGCGGCCGTTCTTCGTTGGGAACTACCAGAATATAATGGAGGCGCTGCAATTATTGAATATGAACTAGAAATTGAATCAGCGGACGATGGTTTGAAATGGACTGTGTACAAGGGAAAGGAGATGTACAGCATTGCCAAGGACTTACTGCCGGGAAAATTGTATTTTGCTCAAGTTAGAGCCTATAATCGTATTGGTGCTGGCGCTTGGTCTGAACAATTGCAGTTTACTGCTGGAGCAGCTCCGCCGTCATCACCAGAAATGCCGCAAATAACCATTCGATCTGGCACCCATTTGACCGTTACATGGAATGAACCATACGCGAACGGAGCACCAATTCAAGAATACCAACTGGCATGTGCTGCAGATGATCAAAATGGCAATTTTAACATTTGCTACCAGGGCATCACATGCTCGGCCGAAATAAAAAACTTAATTCCATTCACCAAGTATTACTTCAAAGTTTGTGCAATAAATACAGCAGGAACAAGTCCATACTCATCAGTTACATTCGCTCAAACCCCAGCAGCCGTTCCAAATGCACCAAAAATCGAATCGCACAAAGTGACGTCAACGAACGTTACGCTGTTCTGGAAAGAACCTGAAAATAATGGTGCTCCCATCACCCATTATTGCATTGAATTCGGCGACCGTTTAGTTGAAACGGAAAATGAGGAGCTGGAGTATACGATTGAGAATCTGTCACCGGAGACGACGTACAAAATCAAAATCAAAGCTGTAAACGAAATTGGCGGCGGACCGTTTTCGCATGCATTGCGAGCAACAACTAATCCATTGCCACCGGTGCCACCAGTCTTAGAATGTGTGAACATTGGACACAATTCGTTGAAATTGAAATGGGGCGATGGAAAGAACATCAACCTGACGAAATATCGCTTGCAAATGTACAACAGCCGTGCCAAGGAGTATCAAGTCATTTACAGCAATATTTTCAACACTTTCAAAGTGGTGAAACTACAAGAGCAAACCACGTACATGTTCCGGATATGTGCCGAAACAGATCATGCTGGACTGGGAAACTATTCAGATGATTATATATTCCGGACAAGTGCAACTATTCCTAGTAGCGTGAAGCCACCACGAATAACTGAAGCTAATCAAAAATTGTCCATTGAATGGCAACATAGCAAAAATACATTCTCCGATGTAGTTGAATACGTTCTGCAAATGTCCACGCGGGAACAGGATTTCGTTCAGGTAAGCTGTTACAATCAGTTCGTTTCCGCACCATTTGTGAACGGGATGCCAGTTTGAGATGCTTTCATGTAAACGCAAACTTTTTTTTCTCATTCCTAATTTGTAGGTGTATCGAGGCAAAGAGACCCAGTTTACTTTGGACAATGCCGACGCCGATGTAACCTACACATTTCGCGTTCATCCCGTTCGAGTCACTCAAAGTGGCGATCTGGCCGGACCACAATCCCCAACATCTAAGCATAAAATGGAATCAATCGTTGACAATACTCGATTGGCCACATCGAATTCGCCGCGAGACGCTGATGTCGTCGATGCGTCAGTATCAAAGGGAACTGTCGGTAAATATATTTTCAAATTATCGTCGATCTATTCGAATCGGAAAAAACTATCAGACAATGAGAAAGCAATGTTTTATGTTGTGGTCTTTATGGTATTAACAATCGTATTTGCATCAATCGTTAGATTGTTTATTAGTTAAAAAGATAATCCAGTTGCCGTTTTTTTCACATTTTTTTTTCTTTAAATACCCAATGCAGTTCCTTCTTTTAAAAGAAAAAAAAAACAAAATGTAATCGAAAATATTATAAATATATAAAAGAGAACTTGAAATGCAAGCAAAGCGAATAGGGATGAACATATCGGATCAACAACTGGTATAGGGAATTGTGTTGATTTTTCCGTTGTGTCTTTGTAACATTTTAGATTATTTCTTCGTTTAGATCAAAATCGACTTAAGAAGATCGTTGAATGATTGAAACTAAAAGAGAATAATTTTTGAAGACATAAAATTGATGAAATAATTTTTATAGAGTCAACGCAATTCAATGTTTAATTTTTAAACGTGCTTGTCACTTGATAGAGTTTACATTAACAACAAAAGAAAAAGGCTGATTTGTGAAAGTTAAATTTAAAATTAATATTTTTTTCGTGAATTTGTCTTCTTCTATTTTTTTCTCACCCATACAAATATTTCGAATAAAATTCTATTGTAATCGTTATCCAAAATCTTTGTCAAAATTATCTTCCGGAATTGTGACTGTACCATTGATAAATCCCTTATCCATATCCATGACACTCGTTCATTTCAATGTAATGGTTCAATGACCTTTGTTATTTTATTGTTGCTAATCTAGGATTGTGCGTTGGATTTCTGCTTTGGAAATCTACTGATCCAAGTAATTTTTTGGAATGGTTTTACGGCCTAAATTGAATTCTTCGAGAAAATTGTTTTTAAAGAAGAGAAATTCATATTTTGAATGGTAGGTTTTGTATGCTGTTTGGTTTCCTTTACACAACTCGATGACTTTGTAGCATAAAATCTGTCAGCAGCTAAAAACCTAATTGTCCCAGTCCTGGCTGTCCTAACTAATAAGTGGTAAAAGTAAACCTTTTACAAACAACAAGTATATGGAGATACAATCATTAAATCTTGTACTTCTTTTGTTTGAAGTATTTCCTAGTGACTGACACACTCAGATTAAACTGAGGATATTTTTGTCGTTACTAACGTTAGCAGATGATGAGCCGCTTGTACATTCAAATATGTTCGTGACACTAGCAACGTAACGTGATTACTCAGCTTCTGTTAGATTGGAATTTCAGCCAATAAAACAGGTCAAACCACAGATTATACCAAGAATATCGTTTTGAGATCAAAACTACTTGTTTTTACAAACTATTTTTTAGCAAGAATGAATGATTTAATAGCTGATCTTGAAGTAGTCATGAAATTTGACACAACTCCGCAGAGCTCTCTATAACTCGATAAACAGAATACAAAACCGATAGATTGAAACCGACTAAAAAACATTGCTTCAACTATTCTTACCAGTCCGCTAGTATTCTTTGAGAATTTCGAAAATTAATTCTGATAATTGAATTGATTGCTGTTTGTTTATGTTTAGTTTAACCTTTCATAAACGACAAGCGTAAGCGTATCGTCGCATTACCAAAATCGCAATTAAATTAAATCCGTTACTTCGATTGTTTAACGTATTGTCAAATGTTCGATGGGAAGTCTCTTACTTCTCTAGTTGTACAACACGTTTTGCTATATAAGAGAATGACAGAGCCCATTTATTATTTCTGTCATCGGCATTGATAACAAATGACAGATCGTTTAGGTGACATGTCATCAGCATAATCCAATGATCTAATGATTGTGATAAAAATGGTAGAAATGATGATGAATAATCCAATGCGTACGAATACAAAACCGACTGAAAAGAAAACCAACAGAAGCGATATCATCGCCCACCTTAAATCCAGATTAAAATCGTGTCTGCTTCAATTTAAAATGAAACTTCATAAAACGTAGACTAATTGTCTCGACGCGTAACGAGCAAAAGTGACTCTCTGAATAATTTACTGCTTGCCTACACTAATTTAACACAAAACAAATTTTTAACGAATTGATGCATCGATTTTTGTGTTGTCACTTAACATTATTTCCGATTGGTATAGTGCATTGTTTATCTGCATAAAAGATGTTGCTTAGATGAAAAACGAAATGGGAAAATTGCATTTAATGAGAAGAAAAGGGAAATTAAAAGATTTGGTTTTATTGGGGTTTTTTAATTTCATGTAAGGCGTCAATGGTAAAACTTACATTCAAAATATTTTTTTTTTACTTTTTTCTATTTTATTTTTTGTTTGTTTTTTATATACTTTTTTTTTACGCAAAGAAAATGATAAATCATCTTTATAAAACAATTTTTATATGCAAAAAAAATATATTTTTTTATTTATAATTAATTTTATTTTTTTAAATATTCAAAGTAAAAAACAAATATATTTTCATATACATATTTTCATATTTATAAAAACAAAATAAATGAAGAAAAAAAAACATGAGACAAGAAACATAATAATAATATTATTATATTCAATATATTCTTACAAAATCAATTTTATTTTTGATAGATTTTTTATAAAAAAATGTATCTTATCCCCTTTCCTCCTACACACAAACACATACACGCCCCCACCTCCCCAATTACAGCTCCAACACATTTTCATACCCCCGAAAATAGAATGAATAAAATGCATTTATTACACAAATACTATATGTAAAGGCAAAACAAAAACATGAAAAATATGATAAATCATAAAAATATATATAAAATAAATAAAATAATCATAAGGTAACACGTATATATATGCGGTGTGATGGTAAAACAGAAAAAAAACTGATAAGAAAATAAAGAAAAAAAATAATTAAAATTCTACTTAAATAAAGAAAAAAAAAACTCTTAAAAGTCTATATTTACAATATGTTCTAATCAGTCGATGTGGTAACTAAAAATAAAAATAAAAACAAAATCAACGATGATTGCTTTAAACAAATTTAAAAAAAACATCAATTAATACTTATTCGGATTATATTATAGGAGGGGTTAATTTTTGAGACAGCTCACAGAGCTTTGACAAAATTTTAAACTTTTATCTTCTTTCTTGCAAGTCTCAATTAAGTTTTGTTTCAATTTTGTTATTTAAAAAAAATGCTTTTACAAACACTCACACTCACATATAACATTTATAAAATACAAAATAGCTAACATTCCTAATAATAATGGTGCATATTTGCTGATAAAATCAATTTTTTAATGTGCCTCATTATTTAAACGACTATGTATTCCCCTCCGTATATAAATGATATAACTAACTAAGCCAAGACAATTTTTTTTTTTCAAATACTACAAACATGACTATACTAAAAGTGTATAAAAAAAATTCATAGAAACAAAACTCAATTTTGAATAATAAAAAACACAGACACACAAAAAACGCTCCTGATAGTAAAGTTCGTACGGGTAATGCATTTTGTGATAAGTTGATAGAATTTTGATGTTTTATTAGAAAAAAGCGAATGGCATGGACCACGGACTTTTGCACAAAGGGATGCTTTTCAAAATCATAAAGCACAGCACAATATTTAAAGCAATATCAACCCTTCAAGTTGTCAAAGAAAAAAAAAACTGTTCGCGAGATGTTCGTAAATTTTGCTAAGAATAGCAGTATTTAACGGTACACTCCTCAGTACAATTATATCGAAAAAAAATATAAAAATATTCGCAAACAGTCACTAAACGTCTTGAAAGACAATGCATTTTAAGATCTCTCTGGTACATTTCATTCTGACGATGAGTATAATCTCCCCTTTGTTATGTAATTTCAATATTACTCATCCTGCATGTGGTTAGATTATCAACATGAAAGGATGACAAACGTTCATATCGATTGAGTAGTGAACTTTAAAGAAATCGGATAAAAAAGATGGGGATGATAGTACTTCACTATGCACTTTGAGGTTGTATTATTGATAAACTTTTTTACCTTTATTAGGGGAAGGAAAAAACTTTTCTTTGGCACTTAAATACTTACATTAAAAATGTTGACGATGATTTGTTCATGGAAATAAGTTTTCGACAACATTTTCTATCATAGACCGTAATTCTTATCCTTTTCACAATTCAATAACCCGACTGTCTATGTTAGGCTGACATTTTTGTAACATCATGTCCGAGCATCAGGTTCGTTTCGAATTGTACAAATTCTACCGAACTCTACATACAAAGTCTCAATGATAAATATTCGAATGATTAAAATTTATCACAAAATGCAGCTATAGCTATCCGCTAGGAATCGTACTATTTCAGACAATTGATCCGTTCTAACTAAAAAGAAAGAAAGAGAGAAAGTAAAGAGAATAAAATGAACATTTAATAAGTTTTGTTACAAATTATTAGAAAATTTATCAACTGTTGAAGAGCAAAACAAACGAAAAAAGAAATCAAATTATACAAATTTATAAATTTGCACTTTTTATTATTATAAATATATTACATTTATTATGATTATTATTATGATGACAATTTATTATCTTTAAAAGCAAAAAAAAAAAATATAAAAATATTATGAGAAAACAACAATTATTATTTATATACTTGAAAGTGTTTTAAACAACAACAACAAAAAATATATAAAAAATAATAATAAAATAAATAAAATTGCTGTATTACAATATACACACACAAGTATATCAATCCCTTAGTCTAATTCTATACATGAAAATATATATTAAAAGTAAAATAAATTTAAAACAAAAAAAAATCTATTAAAATACAAATTCAAATCTAGTGAATGTTGTTAACAATTTATTATTATTAACTAACATCATTAAAAATTAAATTTGTACAAAAAAAAAACTTGACTCCTGTTTTATTGTCCAAAGGACGTTCGACGAGATTATTTCCACATCGATGAGAATCGCGAACATTTCAAGCTTGCCAATTGTCCAACTAAACTATACGTTTGTATACATTAGCCCAACTAACGTTAAAAGAAATCCGTTTCTGGCGCCGTCAAAAATGTATGCTTTTTTAAGCTTTACCATGCATTTCTATGAGTTTTCATGTAAATTTAGATTACGTTGCGCGACTCAAACAATTTTTGGTCAATTATGATGTTCCAAAGTATAGGGCATGGGACGACGTACTAGTTTACCCTGAAAACTACAAAAGCGCTACCCTTGTTCTCATAGCTGAATACGGTTTTTTCATGAAGTTTTATACTGAAAACTACAAAAGCGTTACATTCAGCTAAAGAGAATTTGCTTACAACTTGTGAAAACGTCAACAATATCCATGCACTATTGTTTATTGTTAGATATAGTAGTGCTTGGTTGAGGCTTTACAATAAACATATCACTTGTATATACAATCACGTATCACGTACTTTCTCATGTACACTGTAAGCATGTAGATGTAGAATGTACCGTTCTGGTGTAGTTAAAGTCTGATGTAGACAATGTAGTTTCCCATGTAATGCTGAGAAACTTTCCTTTGGTGTATTCGGCGGTAAGATACAGCATGATAGGTGTTCAATGAACACAAGTTTTATGTTTAACTAAGTTCCACTCGCTGACTGCAAGTTTCGAGGCAAGTTCAAGTATAACTTCAGATTAAATAACTTCTTTTAATAAAACTCAATTCAGCCTTGTTTCTTACAGACTTTAAACAATTTTAGTACGGAGAACATCATTTTCTAAATCGGTGGGGAAGTCACTATAACATTTTGCTAACATTCGTGATCACGATAAACTTAGTGACGTAATAACCTGTACTTGCAGAACCTAGATTTCAACCAATATGCGAAATCTTTTACTTCATTAAATCCCAATGCTGGAAACAGGTTGTTATGACCTTAGGTTTCTTTTGACGGTTTTTTTTATCGAACTTGATAAATAGTTTCAATAGTTTTATTAAAAGTAAAGCAGACCGATTGACCAATAGACCGTGTGCAGTATAAATAATTTATTTTTCATTGATTTAGATTATTATTCTGTAGAACAAAAGTGTAAACAGAATATCTGAAAAATGTGTGCTTGATTTTATATCTCACTTTAAAAGCTGTAATTTTGATGAAACTAAAAGGATATCCGAACCATTCTAATTCATTCTAATTGGATTCTCACTAAGATTCTAATAAGTGGGATGGCATCGGGATGGCAACAATATTTTTCAATAATTTCTATAAAAAAATTAAATATGAAACTTTTTTCTCAAAATCGCAAACGGTCTATTGAGAAATTACAATTGCAGTATCAAAATCGTGTAAAGGTCAATGGGAAGATTAAAGACATTCGAATTACTGTGTCAGCAAATAGTTCTCAAAATTCGTGAAGAAAATAGCACTCAGCATACAAAGCATCCCTCAAAATGAAAATAGCAACTAATTTTTCCAAAATTTCCATCAAGAGATGGTAAAGTGTTTTCATTGTAAACTTTCGAACACAAGTTCATTTGAAAGTTTTACTGCTGTCTTGGGAAGGGATCAGTGGAAACAACTGATGATGGCTAGATCACGCTAGCCTCAGACCGCCACTGAAACAGCCGGTCGAAACAGCTCTGTTTTATTCGTTAAATTCACTCAACGTGAACCATGAGTGGGTAGGGAAGAGCAAAAGCTCTGTTTGTTGTTTTTTATGCCAAATACTGCGAAAGTTTGTATTTTCGGTCCTCAAATGGTGACCGAAAGTAAAAAAATTCAGGCCTTGGGCCGAAAGTAAATGTCACTGTCATCATTTTACTTTCGCCCCGTGGGCTTGCGTATTTGCGGGCCAAAAGTAAATTTCACTGTCATCATTTTACTTTCGGTCCTCATATGTCTCGAAAACACATGTTCACTTGATTGAAAGTACGCATTGAGTGTAGTGTTGTGTTGACGATAGCCAAATGTTTTGTGAGCAAGTGAATGTATGTTTACAGTAATTTTATTTGTTAAATTGTTTTTATTTTTATACCAGGGGGCTGCGGCCCCCTGGACTCCCGCGCTTTTCAGCATTTTGGTGTTTCTACAGCAAATTTTGTTGATAACTCAACAGTTTAATTAAGAGGGCAGACTAGGTGTGAAGTAGGCTATATATTGAAAAATTGGTTTTAAAATTAATGTAGACCATTTAATGAAAATCTGTTCCAGCAATTAGATGAGCAATATGTTTATCTATCTCTAAAAAATGAAAAACGATTTACAATAAGCAACAGTTGGAAGAAAACCGATTTCCAAAATATGAACGTCGCTTAAAGTTAGGCTATGCAATATTTTTTTGGAAATCGGTTTTCTTCCAACTGTTGCTTATTGTAAATCGTTTTTCATTTTTTAGAGATAGATAAACATATTGCTCATCTAATTGCTGGAACAGATTTTCATTAAATGGTCTACATTAATTTTAAAACCAATTTTTCAATATATAGCCTACTTCACACCTAGTCTGCCCTCTTAAAATTATGTTTTGTTTCGGACCGAAAATACAAATCTTCCGCAGTATTTGGCATAAAATAGTTATTTTCATGTGTCGGGGCCGAAAATGAGGGAGTTTCGAGATTTTTCTCGGGTTTTCGACCCCTTACATGAAATGGTTATTTGGATCACAAGGGACGAAAGTAAAAAAATTCAACCGTGTGCGAAGTTTGCAGCCCGTGGCCGAAGGGCTCACTTCGTTCGGCCTACAATCCGCGAAATTGCCTAAAATCAATCGTCCAAAACAGGTACACAAATAACCATTGAGTATCTGTTTTGGACGATTGATTTTAGGCACTTTCGCATGTAACCCTCACTTCGTTCGGGCTACAACTCGCGAAATTGCCTAAAATTGTTGTACGGACGAGAAATTAATTGTAAATTTCCCTACCGTTTCTGTACTGCCGGTCGGTACTGCCTAAAATGAATCGTCCAAAACAGATACACAAAATAGTATCCATCACTCGGGGCAAAAGTAAAAAAATTCAAATCTTGTGATTGCCGCCCTTGCCTCACTTCGTTCGGGCTACAACAAGCGAAATTGCCTAAAAACAATCGTCCAAAACAGATACACAAATAACTATTGTTTATCTCTGAATTTAGCTCCTTATTTATAGGCATTTCAGGTGGGGATGTTTTCAGTGATTCCAAGCGTCCCGTTAAAGGACGCAACGATTAATCTACACAGGATCCACTCCAACATTTCGATGCAAGTGATCGTACATACATGCATAGCGTTGAACCAGACGACGTTAACTTTGTGTTAAGAAGAGATTGATAAGGAACACGGTTCTTTAACAGATCCGTCTATTTGTCAGAATCAATAGCAATCAGAAGAAGAACACTTTAACTTGATTTTTCTCATTGAAGTTTTATTATGTACTCCGTATGTTGCAATTTGGGATCATTATGTTAAACAAATTACTTTTGTCTTAAATTACATTAATTTCAGTCGATGAAAGTGTTCATTTATCACATAAGAAGTCGGCAGAAAGATTTAAGCGTGGCCTGCGGATCGACACTCATTCCAAACTTTAATAACTTCCGTTGGATCATCGTATCCGTGCGTGGCGATGACGTATCGATAATTGTGGGCTCCTTGGAATGGCGCCTTGTAAAAGTAAAATTCCTCGGAGTGAAGAGGTTCGATGTCTGCTTTTAAAGCTACAATTCCCATGTAAATATCGTCAAATCTGTGGACATTGAACATAGATTAAAGTTGGTGGGATGAATCAGCTTGAAATGTAATTAATTTTCCTACCTGAAGTGTTTTGTGTACATGCTGACAAAGTACATTTGATGTAGGGCCTCTCTGGACAGAATAAATGCACCAGCCGTCACGTACGGTGGCCACATATGCCAGGAATATTCCTCCAATGACACATGCCATTTACTACTTTTATGTCGATGCGGTGCTGAATTAAACACGAAACCGGCGAATAATTTCACATCGTCTGGCAGTTCCAAATCCAACAGTTGTCGAGCATTCTTCGGTCGTTGTTCTTCTGAATTTATGAATTTTTTGATTGTCTTCACCAGTTCTTTGTTGTTTATTGAGTTAACGTTGTTCACAATGCTCTTCATTTCGTTTACATTGACGATCGAGTTGTTCGTCAGGTCAGAATTACTTAGACGACGAGCTAATTTTCGTAACGTTTCATCTGCCTCTTCCAAATATTCCGGATAGTTGAGTGGATTGCGTACAAATCGCAAAATATTCTTTGACGAAACGTAATAGTCATCGTCGACGAACATATAGAATTTACTTTTAGGGCAATGTGTCACAGCCCATTTCATACCCATCATGGTCTTAATGGTATTGTTGAAATAGGCGTCAACGAAGTTTGCCTGCACAATGTCTTTGAAATGTTCATGCTCTTCATCAATCAGCAACTGCAGTTCTTCGTTTGGCTCGGCCGTTCGACCCAAGACAAACACTGTTCTGATTAAAACATCCGAGAACCTGCGTTCAAAGCCCCAGCTTTGTCGGATCGCGATTCGTCGATTAAAATGGTCCATCGCTGATTTAACGATGAAAACCAATTTTGGCACTGAGTATCTATCATCTTCATCGTTCTTACACTTGTGCTTGCAATCATATGTGAACGTGTAATTATACATGTTAATTGGATCGATATCGGGCTTCTGCCCGTGTCGCACTTGGCCGGCATACTTAAGCACATCGCCATCGAACGGATAGTTGAATTCTGTGTAAAAGTCAGCCTCAAAGTAATGAGTAAATGCACCGAAATAATCCAAAATAAACAATCCCAAGCAAACGCCAGCCACATACTTTATGCGAAATCTCAGGCACCAGATAATCCAATTTCGCATTGGAAACATTCTGTCTTTTATCACGGTCTTAGCAATTACGTTTTAACTGATTGCCATTACGACTGGGCCTGGAAATGTTTCCTTTCGTTCTCAAAAAGACACAAAACTTTTAGTTAATTAAAGAAATTCCATAACATTAGATAGGATGGGCGAGTGACAGCGTGAACATGTTCACTTTAAAATGTATAAGTCACGTCATTCGTTCGTGTCTTTCATTTGAAAATAGCAAATTAATTGAATGACGAAACTATAATGAAAATAAAGCGACTACTTTTGACGATGCCATGTACATTTTCGAAGGCTTTGCTAAACTTTCAATTTCGACAAGATGTTGCCCCAAGAATTTACATCGATGGTCAACATTGATTTTTGCAACGCACTGTCTAGCACCGAAGCTGACTTTGCTGTCACTCAAATAGAGGACTGAACCGATCAAAGTTGGCTATTCTTTTTCATACAATGACTATCAAAATTTGTTTACAAAATAGTCAACAGGTGTGCTTTTGGCCTTCTAATTGAGTTATGTCAAAGGCAGCTTCGGTGCTTGACAGTGCTTTGATTTTTGACAACACTTGATGATGTAGTCGATTCAATCCTCGAATTTTGTTTAAGCGTGTTCCAGAGATAGGCACAAAATCTTTTGCTCCATTAGTTTGAACATATACTATGCTCGTAATTGGGATAGGGTCGGTTTTAAGATTTTTTAGTGCAGACTTTAACTAAAAATTTTCTGTCTATAGATTAGAGATTTTCATAGAAAGTTAACGCTTTTCAACATCTAACATTTACTTAAAATTGCAATTAACCTCTTAGAAATGGCAGTCGTCATTACATCTGTTTGATACAAAATCTATTACTTCACTATTTTTATCACAAAATTTACTAAGGTTACTGATTGAAAGTTGACCTAATTTGACAAATCTCAACTTTGAACTTGAATTTCTCAGCGATTTTGGAACTATGTTACATGGAACCACTTTTATTTTAAAGATTTATCTTTTGTTTACTTATTTAATATAAATTTTATTAATTATTGCCGATTTCGTCTAACAAAGTTAATGAATTAATAAAAATGCAGAGTTGACCTATATGAATCGTGAGTGGTCCTATTTCACATTTAAACACATTGAATCGTGATTGTCCTATCTATACAAAAGTCATAGGACATATCACGATTTATTGAATGTTGAGTTGACCAATAATTTTTTCTCCATACAAATTTACACGGACAACTTAAGATCACTTTTCCACTAGGTCAACTTTCAATCAGTTACCTTAAATAAGAGAACATTACAAAGCTAATGCCTATTTAGTCACCGTTGAGGTTTGAAGAGAGTTATTGTAGATAAAAGGTCTTCGATTTCCAGATTTGTGATAATATGTATGTCAAAGACTACTCGCTGCACACTTCAAAGGCATGAACGAAATTCTGCATGAATATTGAATGAAACACATTCGAAATTTTACTTTGTTTACAAATTAGCTGAATGGACTTCTAAGAATTTTATGTAGAATGCAATAAATTAGCTGCTCACTCACACTTCACACCAACTGTGAGTTATTCAATTATTAAAAGTCGTACTTAAAAGTCGCCGTTCCTGTAGATTAGTTGATCGAAAAAAGTAAATGATTGTCATTTGGTGTGAAGTATTTAGTTTTTCGTAAAAGTGTGTCAGCACAACATCCGAGGCAAGAGGGGCAAGAGTTTCCTTCATTAGAGAATAACATCGATTTTTGCATGTGAGAATATGTCTGCTTACGTACGACTAGTACTTGTAATTTGTATGCTGATTGACAATGCACTATCGCATCGTAAATTAGTGACTTGGATCCGCCCACCTAAAATAACCGAATGGGGCAAATGGGGATATCCTGAAATTTGTCCGGTAAACAGCTGGGTCGGTGGTATGAGATTAAAGGTTGATACATCGCAAGATATGAAACGTGATGACACAGCACTGAATGCCGTTCAATTGCATTGCATAAATATGGATTGGATTCACTCTGGAAGTGTTACGAGCGCAATAGGACCGTGGGGAAATTTCCGAAAAAATCGATACTGTACGCAAGGTTTTGCTGTAGGGTATCAAATTCGTTCGAGAAAAGATAAAAATACTGACGATGTGAGCACTGTCGATTTTAAATTGAGGTGTCTGAATTTTGATGGCAGTTCTTCGTTTGTGGTTAACTCCGATGTGGATTTGCCATTGGGATCATGGACAAATGAACAGAAATGTCCACTAAAGACGGCTGTTTGCGGAATTATCACACAAGTTGAACCAGATGAAGGCAGTAGATTTGAGGATGAAACTTCATTGACAAATATCGATTTGGCATGTTGTAACTTACCGGATCCGGTCGAAACGTGTAAATTAGAAAATAAATGGGAAACTGTTGTGAATTGCCCTGAGGCTAAAACCAGGTGTGACGTGTCAGTTACAACAGGCTTCACAGAGGACAAAAAAGAATCCAAATTGGCAAAATTTTACGAAAAACTTGGTTTCGTTGTGGACTTTCGATTTGCGCAAACAACATTTCAGCTGAAGGCTAAGGACAATAGTTCTCGTTTAATAAATGGTAAATTACTGGAGAACATAATCGGTGAAACAAGAATAAGTAAAAATACAACATCGTTGCAAATCAACTGCGAGGGACTGAGCCAGCAATTGGTTCTTATATGTGGGTCCTACAAGATTTATACGAAAGAATATCGATGCGTTCCGAGTGGAAACGAAGGTGAGTTATGGGGACCTTATCGTACTGCAAGCGATTAATGCTCAATTAAATATTCTCGTAGGAAGCACTTACAGAGGTCTCTACTTTCAACCGACTTCATTGATTGATAACATTTTTTGGAGCTATAATTGTTATTGGAGTGATTTTAATGGTGCATTAAGTATGGAGAAATCGCTAGGTGAGGAGTGTGGAGACTTATGTTTGAGTGACGTTAATTGTACGCATTTCACTTGGACGAAGGACGGCAAATGCTGGATGAAACATAGTGCCGTTAATTTGAAACCGATCGAGAAATATGATAAAGGTTTGGTATGCGGTTGGATCGAAAGAACTTGAAGAAATTATTTAGTTTTTGTCCTACGAAATCAATAAAGAGTTATCTATTTGATGTTTTATGGTATTAACACTAGTGTCGGCATTAGCTTCACACCGATTGGAGCCAATACAATACCATTGTCACAAAGTGAAAGTTCTTTCAATCCTATATTTAACATCACTACATCACATCACATCACTGCTACCTGATTTGGGTACCCAGGATATCCATGTAAATCCATCAAGAATTTTACGTTCTGAGAAAGCAGAGTAATCATGTGGTTTATTGACAGGGCCTGATGGCTACCTTCGTTAAACAACGAAAATTTGTAAAATTCTCTTCTTTCATACAAAAATCAAAAAGCCCATAGTGCCAATCCGGTCAATTAGATCCATTGCGTCACCTTTATATTCATGAACACGGCAGAGTAAAATAAACCAGGGTTAACTTTACTCTGTCGTGTTCATGAAGCGAACGAACTGACACGTCATCTGCATTAATAAAAATAAGCATTTGAGCGTGGCTAATGCGGACTTATAATATGAAACTGATGAAGTAAAATACTTCACGTTAATCTTTTGAATAAGTAACAGAATCGATAGTTACTAAAAATGACGCCTGCGAAAGATTAAAAAACCAACAGAGGGAGTTAGTGGAGTTAGTGGTAATGGACAGAGTGAACATAGTCTGACATAAGTATATGACATATTCACACACGTGCGCTCAAAAATAACCTCCGTCAGTTTGTCAGTTCATCACTCAATTTTTACTCATAATTTTAACAAAAACCTGGGAAATGGACAGCAACATTGAAATGGATACAGATACTATTCTGGAAGATGCCGATATGGAAGGCGACAGTTCCAGTGAAGATGAAGGTGGTGAAGAAAATGTCGAAAAGGGTGTTTACTTACCGGGAAAGCCACTAGGTTGTGAACGAAATATAATTTTGTTTTGGTTTTGTTTCCAATGGAATTTGTTTTATTCAACAGAAGAAGATGAAGAGTTGATCTGTGACGAGTCGGCCTACGTTATGTTACATCAAGCACATACCGGAGCTCCGTGCCTTAGCTTTGATGTTATTCAAGATAAATTGGGAGAAAGCCGTGAATCGTTTCCCATGACAGCATACATTGTTGCTGGAACGCAGGCAGCTAAAGCTCATGTTAACAGGTTGGATCATTTTATTTTGCAGCATAACTAATCGACTCTAACTGATCCCATTCACAGCGTCATCGTTATGAAAATGTCGAATTTACATCGTACAAGCAAAGAGCAGAATGAAGATGGTGAAGAAGAGGAGGATGACAGTGACTCGGATGTTGATGATGACGAAGATGTGGACAGTATTGATAAGAAGAAGCCGAAAATGGAATGTGCGTTGATCAAACATCAAGGATGTGTAAACAGAATCCGGACTACTAACATTGGTGACCAAACAATCGTAGCTTCATGGAGCGAGTTAGGTCGCGTGAACATATGGAATGTAACAGAGCAGTTGGATGTGGTAAATGACGTCGAAATGCTGAAGTCATACGAAAAGGAAGCGAAAGGAGATTTGGTAAAGCCAACATACACGTTCAGTGGTCACCAAGAAGAAGGTTACGGAATTGATTGGAGTCCGACGGCTCCAGGTGTCTTAGCAAGTGGAGATTGCCGCAGAGACATTCACATTTGGCAACCGTCTGAAGGTGGTACGTGGAAAGTAGACCAAAGACCGTTGATCGGTCACACAGAGTCAGTTGAAGACTTACAATGGAGTCCTAACGAGCGAAACGTGTTGGCATCGTGTTCGGTCGATAAAACTATTCGAATATGGGATTGCCGAGCAGCACCATCCAAGGCATGTATGCTCACATGTGACAATGCACACGATAGTGATATTAATGTTATAAGCTGGAACCGAAACGAACCGCTAATAGCGAGCGGTGGTGACGACGGAGTCTTGCACATTTGGGACCTTCGACAATTCCAATCAAAAACGCCAGTTGCTTCATTTAAACATCATACCAATCACATTACAACAGTTGAATGGCATCCCACCGATTCTACGGTATTAGCGTCCGGTGGTGCTGATGATCAGATTGCTATTTGGGATTTGGCGGTTGAACGAGACACTGAGGCCACCAGTTTGTCAGCACCAACGGATGAAGGTGAGTTGAACAATTTACCACCACAGCTGTTGTTTATACATCAAGGTCAAACCGATGTGAAAGAGTTGCACTGGCACAAACAGCTGCCGGGAGTTATTTTGTCAACGGCACACAGCGGTTTCAATGTATTCAAAACGATTAGTGTGTAAATATAAAGAGCTTCAATCACACTGACTTCCTTTGTCTTTTATTACTCTAAAAGGGTAGGAAAGCCAGTCAACGGTCGTTCTTTTAGCTCCTAGAAGAATACAAAACTAATTTTCAGTTCGGCCGAGAGACACTCAATCGAATCAATACAATTATTCATAAATAATCAATTCAATATCCATGTCCACGCCAGAAGCAACCGGTTCCAAAGGTTTTGGATTAGCAATGCGTCCCAGCGGGCCCTTCTGTAGATCTGATCCATTTTCGATGGCATCGTCGAATGTCTTCAAATAATCTACATCTTGCGACGAACTGTGACATGTTCCAATCCACATGAGAACCACGTATAAAATACCCATTTTTCTTTCGAATCGTCGGGCATACCTTTTTCTTTTTCCAATGTCGGTGTGTTCACATTAAAACTTCGATAAGCCTGATGCATTGAGGAAAAACAAATGTGAGTATTTTTACATGGTTCCAAACGGATTACAGGTTGTCGGTCTTACCTGACGGAACTTGACATGTCCGTATTCGTGAATAACAAGCGTTATGATATTCATTTAGCAGCTATCTCAACCCTTTCGTCGCCAATCTTTGAGCTACTACTTTTGTCAAGCCGGATTCAACTTTGCTTCGACGTACGTAGAATTGATATAAATTTGATCGAAGCCAGAGAATCCCCTCGATTCGGGAATAGAATTTGACACGATTGAAATGGAAATATCAACGTCATTTCTTCGAATCGACTCCAAAAATGAGACGTTGTTTTGATCTTACTCCAGGCTCACTTCAGAGGACTGGTCAGTTGCCGTTGAACGCTTCATCCCACTTTTGGTTAAGTTTACTCCATGTTCTTCTGTGTCTCTCAGCTTGGTTAAATAAATCGACAAGCACTATTACGCTAAATAATTCTCGTTCACGTCTCTTTTTAAATTGAATGCAGTGCCAGAAGTCCATGTGACTCAAAAGTACACTGACGGACTACTAACTTGGGCATAAATATGCTAGGATTGCCACCGGAAGATCTGTGGTAATTTGTATTTTCACTGGTTTTGTGCCGACGTTTGTCATAAGTATTAGTACACATCACAGTCTAAAAGTTTCTCGGTTGTACTTCAATGTAATAGGTTTGTTCCAAGTAACTGTAACCAAGGTAAATATAGTGAGGAGGTAAACCCATTCAGATGGGCGGCCTAGCACATAAGTTCGATGCCAATGACATCTTTTTTTAAAATGGTTGACTACGATTTACTTGTATTTCACAAAAATATTTTCGCTATCTCACAACAGATGGCCCGACTTTCTATTCCATTTTTTGCTTTCAACGAAGGGATGAGATGGCGTTTGTATCGAACTTTCGTGTCACCGCACATCTGATTCGGCTATATATGGCATTACCTCCTCACTATATTTACCTTCACTGTAACCACGAATTTTGAACACGATTATATCAACAGTGATCGGCCATCTTTCGAGTTTAACTATATGGTCTCTATGAATGAAATTTGACAATTCGTATGGCCTTCGAACCAAAGTATATAAACACTGAAGGTAACGCAAATCCGCAAGAACACACGGACCCCTACTTTCGGGTGAATATAGTTTTTATCAATGAACGTCAACACCAAAGTTCTGAAAGAACAGGTTAAGACAACCTTTCAGAACCTTGGTCAACACAAGGTATGGTCTAATGTCAAACTTTGTATGGAGCGGAGGACATGGCGATTTCATGTAAAGAAACTCACCTCTCATGAGAGGTGAGTTTGCTTATATGAAATCGCTATGTCCTCCGGTTTGTATGAATAGACCATACCTGGTTAATACTTTCATTGGTTTTTATAATGTTGGACACAAGTCAAATTTACTTTGTTAGGTTGCAACACATGCCAAAACTCAGTAGGTTTGTTCCAAGGCCATATGACTTGTCAAATTTCATCCACAGAACCATAACCTCAATAATATTTAATATAGGCGACGTTGCTCGATTTGTATGAAATATCACGTAAGCGACGTTGTTGTGGATGAAATTGTCGTTATTCGGGTTGTCAAAGTTCGAGTTTACAGTTACTTGATGGAACAAACCTATACTATACAACACACTTCCAACAACATTATCGCGCCAAACGTCACGTCACGGATGCAACATAACAAATCTTATAACCACCTGGAACTTGGGGTCCGCATTTCTCGCTATTCCCTGAGGATTTGCGTTACCTTCAGTATGTATATTTACCTTGCTTGGAACTTGAATTGCGCCACTTAAATCACACCTTCGACTGAACGTAGCAAACTTTTAAATTCACTTTTAAGAATCGTTTTTTCGGTGTTGAGGAATTTCGCGCCGTGTCATTCACAATCACCCACAAAGTGACATTTTCCTTATACGAAATGTGTTATTTTGTCAATTATTGTGAATTTCAGCGCGAAATTCCTAGCAGCCATATTCGAACTATTACTTCATTTGATCGAAGATTTTCAGAGATTGCTTTCAGAAATCTTTAACTTCATTTGTTTTGAACATGATTTTTGCTACAACCTCAGAGCTTGTCGTTGTCGATGATGACAGCATTCTGTAACAGGTTAAAGTGATGGTTGTAGTAGCGAATATATTTAGAGAATAAATTTTAAATACAAACAAACAAATACAATTCGTGATTGACAGATGTTTGTAATTTGTAAAAAAATGGCTTTTGATTTGAGTGCTACTAGATTGTGAGTGCTTAAAGTGAATCAACATTGGCAAATTTTGCTGTTAAAAAAAACTTGATTTTTGGTCGAATTCCCACATCCTCCTGAAACGAATGGTCAACTAATTCACATAGTCGCCAACGCAAACAACGGAAAATCGAGACAATGTTCCATATAAAATTCGCATGTCATTTGCTTATCGTTTTAATTAAGCTGGGATAACCGATTTCCGTCGCCTTATCTACAGGCACAACCTTGTGAAATGTCTTAAATTATTGTTTAGCTGGGATTCAAATTTATATACGTTCTGTCTTCCCGCTATTCGATTCGCGCCAGTTATGTTTGAAAAGAAAAAATCAAGAAGTGAACGGATGCACCTAATATGCGCGCAGCCATCAGTGCCACCATTTTAGAACAACAGAAATTACACAAAACAGAAATTCTTTTGATTGTTCTAAGGAATTATACTCTCCAAAAAAAAAGTTACTATTCGATTAGTTAGCATGAATTTTCCATAAAAATGAATAAAATACGTTGTTTAATTGATTAAATTGATTGTGAAATTGTTAAACGTGCAACAATTCGTATGAACAAACAAACGTTTAGTGTTTTCCATTGCAAAAACAGTGAAAAATACCGTGTAAAAACTGTCGGGGGAACAGTTTATTGACCTCTCCCCATTGACCTGACTGTCAATTTATTTGTAAAAAAATACAGCTTCGACCGCGATAACGCCATTAGTTTCGGGAACAAAGTTGTTATGTTTATTAACAAATTGTGTTTGAAACAGTAAATTGTGCAAATCAGTAGCCGCAAGAAAGTTAAAGGGACCAGCATACTTCACACAAAATGGATACAAATGATCGAGGTGAGCAATTTAATGTTCTTTCGACACTCGAATGCATGACTCAAGTTTATGGGTAAAACGAACAAAAAAGGCCATTGAAAATATTGTTTATCCGAGGTCATGAGTTTCAATCGATTTGTTGTTGATGATGGTGGCTCATTTTGAATTGTTTGTTGAATTTTGATTTTATAAGATGCTTTCGATTACAAAGTTTGATTTTATCAATGTGAAAACATCTTCGACTGACTATTCAGTTTTCAATACACCAATAACTAGTGCAGTGTGTTGAGTGTCTTATGATACCTGATGATAGCAATTCATTCAGGGAGAATATAAAAATTGTTAGGAAATACATTGTAGGCGGACTCTGTAATTTCATTAACAAACACCTTGTTCATGTGACAGTACTAATTTTAGGATGCACAAGAGACATAAAAAGTTGGAATTAATATAATCCTTGACGGGTGTTATTCATCATCAGAGAATTGATGAACATACAGACTAAAACTTTATCGAACTAATTTCTACATGCACCAGGATTGCTTACTGACTTTCGTATTTATTAATGAGGGTATTTATTCAAACAGCAGGAAAGTGTTGTTTTTATCGTCCATCGTACGGTAAAAACGAATTTTGACAGGCCGAAAACAACTGACCGTCATCTACAGAAGCAAACATAACCGCAACTTAAACAAATTTGTTCGTTAAAACTTCAAAGTGAGGTTGTGTTGGCTTCTCTGTGGATGACGATTGACATTTTGAACGACCTTGGAAGAAACCTATCAACAGGTTTGAGAGCTTTCAGGTTCGGTGGAAATAGCAGATAGTTTCCGACACTTTTATTGGGTATCCATAAACTCCAGATCAGCTAGAACGTCAGGGTGTTAAGCACTGTGGAATAATGGTAAAGTTCTGTTATATCTTATACCTTATACCACAAACAGTATAAAGGTCGGAACAGGTCAGGTCAAACTGAACCTGACTTTGTTAACTTTGACCTGACAATAGATTAAATGTTTAGTTTCACGATGATGGAAACACATTTTTGAGCAATAGAATAGGTGACAATGCTGACGATAAAAAAACGACGGAAGGTGGACATTCAAATAGAATTGAACACCTTCAACAGTTGAAAATGTAAACATAACTTCTTTACAATTTACGATTGCACAATTGAATCTAAATAAATAGCTGGACGCGATGATCTTCTATTCTTCTTCATTCTTAATTCCGCACTCAAACGACGCTCACATTTGCATATAAAATGAAATTCACAGAAGCAGTAACCTTCCTATTTTGTGTGAGACAAAAGTAATAGTCGGCGCTTATAGCGATAATTATGTTTGATATGAAATTCACTTCCAACATTTTTATTAATATTTTATAAGTATCTGAAGTCATAAAATATTTTAAGCAAACCTTGAGACTCCCAGTTAAAGCTAATTTTATTACTGACTAATTTGAAACACTACAAGATTTTCTGCTAAAAGTTTTCAGATAAAATTAAGTTTTTCGTTTTGTTTTTGTTAATAAAGAGTATATAAAGACAGATGTTGTGTAAATCATATCAAGTTTATGAAGTTTTGCTTGCAGAACTTTTCTCTTTTAAACGAGCTTTTCTGTTTAATAAAGTTAGAGACGAGCTTTACGTTTGTATGTTCTGCTGTAAGTCATAAGTATTATATGTATGTGCACAGTAGAGATAAGTGCACTGTATGTACCAATTCGTAATTTAGTTTCACTCACATCTTCCGTTTTTCTAATTAAATCCCGGGTTTCATGGTGAAAGGCAGCGAAACTGTAAATAGAACAACAAATGAAAATTGTAAATTGTGCGAGGGAGATGTGGCCCTGGTAGATTATTCCTTTATCTTAATATGTTCTCACAAGGCGTGACTTTGAAGCAGATCGTCTTCGATGTCTTGTGACCGAGGGGTAATCACTGATTTACTAGCTCAGTAAATCACGGTAAATCACGGTAAATCACAGTAAATCACAGTAAATCAAGTAAATCAAAAATGAAGTTTCTACTAAATTTGAATCTATTTACTTCAATTTGTATTAGTTCATGAAATTTATCCTATATGTTTACGGCCACGATACTTCGAAATGTAATCCAGTGACAATTAAAAAAATTTCAAAAATTTTTCAAAATTTTTTGTGATTTACCGTGATTTACTTGATTTACTGATTTACTAGTGATTACCCCCTTGCTTGTGACACTGTTTCGAAATGTACACGAAATTTATTAAACAGTCGCAGTCGCACGTCAACAAATACAGCAAGAACGAAGTTAAATCGAAAAGTGTCTGAACGTTTTGCGGTCAGAAATCCCACAAAGAATTAATGACACTGTTGACTGTGTTGTTTCTCCAGTCAATAGCATAGAAAATGCGGTTTGGTAAACAGCTTCTTACATTATATAGTCTTTCCAACTCCATTCCCTCTACTGAAAGTGATGCATGCATTTTTGTATAAATTAAAATGGTTTTTCGAAGGTCCCAAGTTGTTGTTTTCCCGCAATACACTTTATGGATCAATTTTTGAAAAAAACCTTCCACCTTCGAATCCTTGTCAATAGTGTAGAGATCAATCTACCTGAAAAGTCGCGCCGGTAATGGTTTTTCGGACAGATTCAACCTATGAGTATTGCAAATAATGCCCATATGTCTTTTCCAAAACTTATCTGACGAAAAGTGAGACAAAAAATCATTAATTATCATTGGGCATCACGAGAATCTCTGAAATCATACGATACCGCATTCCAAATATTCCGGAATAATTCTGCAATCAAATAAGCCTCTGAGAATCAGAATCTTGTCATCACAAGGTCATTAACCCCTCGGAAGAATCCATATTCCTCGATAAACAAGTGGACTGAGCTGCAATTTTAATACATTATGTCTTCATGTTTTAAAACTGCACCACGGTTATCTTACTGCTCTATGAACATTTTCAAGAATTTGGTTTCGATTATCATGCAGTGTAGACAATCAACATCTTTCTTCATTCATTGTGTCTTTATCTGTTGGTTTTTTTTTACCGATGCAGAGTCATCGCTTATTAACAGGCAGAAACATGTCACATCTAAATCTATATTTAAATCAAAATTTCGAAATTTTTCAATGCACACAAAAGGATTAACTTAAAATACTGAAGAAAAAAACAACGTTCAAATAATACTCTTGACATTGAATGTTTTTCAAGCTTCGTTTATTTTCTTGCATAGACTTTTTAAATGTGTTTTAAATGTACTTTGTGTATGGTACGTATAGTATCATGTAAAACGAAACAGCCAGCGCTTTCATATTGGAGCGAAATATATACACGAAATAATTCTGGTGAGGATACCCGCGAACGAAACATTTGCTGACTTTTGGACAACATTTGTAATCGTAAGGTTCCATTTTCTATGATGGCAAAATTGAAAATTAAAACAAATTTACATTAAATTTTTGTATTAAACCGCCCTTTCCGTAATTACACCTAAACCTAAGAGCAAAATTTATATTCTCACGAAATCAACTACCGTTGTTAGATATGTTTGAAAGTAGCAGCCCCAGGCACAAGAGTTACCTTTTATTGAAATTTGTCTAACTTTATTACGACAACCTACGGTTCATAAGTTAACGACTGTGTTAAACCATGATATTTTTTCGATTGCGATCCTTGATTTTGTTTGATATGTAAATCGGAGCTCTACATTCAAACCAACGCTTTATTCGAACAGCATAAAATTTCAGCTCGATTAATTCATGAATTCGTTATCAGAGTTGAAGACTAATAGCTGATACATAATAATTACTCTGGCGGGAGCTACACATAGAGATGAGACTATTGTAGTCTGTCTGTTACGTAAATCGCGTTCTATCATATTATGTCTTAAAATCCATTTAAAACTAAATAGAAAATGAACTACGAATTGCTATCATTGGGTCTCATGTGTATATGGTAGTACACACACCAAGTTCGATTTAAAGATTTTAGGCCGGTTCTAGTTTAACTAGTATCCGAATAGATTTTGGTATGTGTAAAAGAAGCCCGTCTTAGTATGAGTATGAGGTAAGAACTGTCAGCCAACTTCACTCCATTGTCTGCTGTATTAAATGCCAGAGAATGTCCAGTTCGAACAGTTAGCACAGTTTTCGAACAGTTCAATTGGCTGGTAAAAATTGGTATAATATGAAATGAGCACGATTTTCGAACAGTTAAGACTGTGGACCAAAACAGTGTTATAATGAACAGGAATACTATACGACAAAAATATGTATGTTCGCGTACATTTACAACTTCAATATGACTTACACTCATTCACATCCATTTATTCATTGAACATGTACAACACCATCGTTTTGTTTGACTGTCACGTTCTTCATTTTCTTTAACATTATAGTTCTTACCATCCAATCAATCGATGACGAAATCTAATATCAGCAAAAGCTTTTATCGAAATTTCAATTCACATTATCCATCCCGAACGATGAGCTCCAGTTTGCAGTTTAGTTTCAGTGTATTTCCTGTTTGATTGAGGTCTGACATTATTCGTTTATTGTTTGAATTTCATTTCTCCATCCAAAAAAAATATGCTTCGAACAGGAAAATTTGAAGAAGAAAAAAACAAACATCGACAGTGTTACGGAAATGATAACACCCTGTGCTGTCTGTGTATGTAAGATTGTAGAAACATCTTTGTATTGTGGTGATCACAGTTTGCCATTGAATTGTCAAGCATCAAGTAGCCTGTGATCCAGCCTATATATACCATGTACAATGCGTCAATAAATCATAATATTCCCGGCTTTGGCCGAAGACACATCTACTGAGTTTCATTAGTAGATCTGTATTAGTTGACTGTAGACTTTCTATATGGTTGAGATTAGCTCCCATATAATTGGTGACCCCAACAAAAGTTCACGTTAAAAAACCTCTGAACAAAATTAAAAGAAATTTCAGCTAACAATAGCACTGAAATCTTCTTATGAAAGACCAAATTGGCACAATTCTAAGAAATTGTGGATCCAATTTGCACTGTTCGTAATAAACGTTCAGTGGAATGTACCAATAACAAATAAAAAAGTGCCCACGAGCACCACAGTCGTCAATTAAATTTAAAATATCACGAAATAATACATCTATACTTCGGTCGACAACATCCTAAAATTGTGTTTTTCAATTATGAAAACCAATTCAAAATTTAGTAACAAATTGTACTTTTAAGCATAAAAACTAGGTTAATCCACTAGTTAAGCTCAAAAAGTAAATTTAGATTTAAGACTTAGTTTTAGCACAAATATTTTGGCTAAAATGTTGTCGACAAACTACCGTAACTATAACATCTAGTTACAAGAACTACAGTCAACCAAAAATAAAATTTTTTGGCCTAGAAATATGGTTAAACAACCAATTTCATAAAAATTACAAATCAACGTTTAGTGAAACTAAATAGTTTGATCAGAGGAAACCATTTCCTGAGAATTATTCACGAAAAACGATACATCGAAACTTATCAACGACACTTTCCACCAACCTCGATTACGCGGTTGGGATGTCCACCTCAAAATGGGTGCGTTGCATCACTGTGAAAAAGATAAGGTCTTTTCGTTTCTCGTACAAAACTCTAAAAAAAGTTTCAAAGAATAATTCAACACTTCAAAATTAAAAACAATTTTTCGGAAAAAAACATCCAAAAAATTCTTCTGACAAACACCAAAGAATCAAGTATTCCCTCATTACAATTATAGAACGATTTGCAACAATCGCTAATTCTAAATTAGTCCAATCACCCGGCTCAGCGTTTCGAAAATTAAGCTCTACGCCTATCCGTCTTGAGAATAATCTTTCGTGATTAACTCATAAACGACGGAACCGTTTAAGCAAAACCGAAGCGTGTCGAGGATTGAAACTTTTTGTTTCTTAAAGTTGTAATCGAAAATACTTGATACATGAAAATTGATCCAATGAGTTATCCATTGTGCGATAACACATCCTTTTTCCATGTAAACTAGTTTCACAAGTTCTTACCATCATAGAACGTAAAGAATAAAAAGTCATCGTGTATAAATTCAACACCCTTGAATTGACACACAACAAATTCAAGTTCACGAATGACATAAATTACAAAATCTGATATTAAACCACTAAACCGGCGCCAATAGGTTAAAACTCATTGACCGTAGAATCGTACAAACGTACATACAACCGTTCAATGAGTCACATATATAATATCAGTCGAAATGTACATGACAATTATACTGCCTAAAGTCTGCTACCACAGACAGCTATAACCATCTAATATAAGTACATTTCGTGCAGTGCGTATTCCTGCAAATTAAATGGCAGTAAAAAAGCTCCACAACAATTGGAATAAAATTTAAAAAAATTAAAATTATTCCGGAATGTTTCGTGCTGTCATATATTCAAATAACATTCCACGTAGAATGAGACAAGCACCAAACACCGTCTATCAGACTTAAGACAACAACACTTCATTTTTCGCCCATTAAAAACTGTAAAAATAGCAGTTAAATGAATGACATCTTGTCATTTTCCGGGTAAAGCCGTGGACAATGTCATTTCACGAAATTATGAGGTTGTACGATCTCTTAATCTGAATTAATTTGAAATTAAATAAAGAGTTGGAAACATAACCAATCTTCCAACATCGGAGAAAATTCATCTTCATCCGAAATAAAATCATTTTCGAGATAATCTGTTTCAAAATTAAACCCAAATTTAAACAGATCCAAAATTCGATATAATGAATTCTCGAATCAAATCTTATTAGATTGTCACCAATCTAATCAAGACACAAAATTTCAAAGTAACAAAACTTTCGAAAAACCAACTGTTTTCACAGCTATTAGGTAACCTTATGGATCCTACCGCTATGAAACAGATTCAAAATTTTCAAAGTACCTCACGTCATACACCGGTTACCAACATTCAAATGGTTTTGGACACACAACTCGACAAGCAAGCGACTTCAGAAATCACTCAAACCCGAACATCCGTGGCTCCAACCAATCCACCACATCAAATCCCTATCCAAACACAAGTTATGGTCCTGCTGTGAAATCTCGTCCCAAATCCACGTGACACAGACGATCGACTTGGACCAACAAAATTTCTTCAAAGGGGGAAGTATCTGTGGTGATCACAGTTTGCCATTGAATTGTCAAGCATCAAGTAGCCTGTGATCCAGCCTATATATACCATGTACAATGCGTCAATAAATCATAATATTCCCGGCTTTGGCCGAAGACACATCTACTGAGTTTCATTAGTAGATCTGTATTAGTTGACTGTAGACTTTCTATATGGTTGAGATTAGCTCCCATAGTATAAACATTTTTTTTGGAGCTGTGTGTTATTATTTTCGCTAAAAATTTGACCTTCAAATCCAGTTCTATAATAAAACTGGTTTTTGGTTCTATATAGCATAATTCTAACAAGCTAATAATATAAAAGAATATTAGTGAAGACAGCGGACATAAATACAATCAAGCACAATGAATACGTGAGGAGTGAATTTGCAATGTCTGAATTCTGAATTGCATAATATATTGTTCATTTATGCATATGATCTGTGTACATATAGAGAGATATTCAGCTTTTGTGCAGTTTATAAAACATTCATATCCCATTGAACATTTGGAACGCTATATTCATAATTTGTAATTTATTATCAATGATGTCGATAGCTGGCTTTCGTATATATAACTTAAGGCCAGTTCATACTCGCATACATTTTTGCGATATATGCGACCATGAACTGGCCTTAAAAGGCCAGTTCATACTCGCATACATTTTTGCGATATATGCGACCATGAACTGGCCTTAAAAGGCCAGTTCATACTCGCATACATTTTTGCGATATATGCGACCATGAACTGGCCTTAAAAGGCCAGTTCATACTCGCATACATTTTTGCGATATATGCGACCATGAACTGGCCTTAAAAGGCCAGTTCATACTCGCATACATTTTTGCGATATATGCGACCATGAACTGGCCTTAAAAGGCCAGTTCATACTCGCATACATTTTTGCGATATATGCGACCATGAACTGGCCTTAAAAGGCCAGTTCATACTCGCATACATTTTTTGCGATATATGCGACCATGAACTGGCCTTAAAAGGCCAGTTCATACTCGCATACATTTTTGCGATATATGCGACCATGAACTGGCCTTAAAAGGCCAGTTCATACTCGCATACATTTTTGCGATATATGCGACCATGAACTGGCCTTAAAAGGCCAGTTCATACTCGCATACATTTTTGCGATATATGCGACCATGAACTGGCCTTAAAAGGCCAGTTCATACTCGCATACATTTTTGCGATATATGCGACCATGAACTGGCCTTAAAAGGCCAGTTCATACTCGCATACATTTTTGCGATATATGCGACCATGAACTGGCCTTAAAAGGCCAGTTCATACTCGCATACATTTTTGCGATATATGCGACCATGAACTGGCCTTAAAAGGCCAGTTCATACTCGCATACATTTTTGCGATATATGCGACCATGAACTGGCCTTAAAAGGCCAGTTCATACTCGCATACATTTTTGCGATATATGCGACCATGAACTGGCCTTAAAAGGCCAGTTCATACTCGCATACATTTTTGCGATATATGCGACCATGAACTGGCCTTAAAAGGCCAGTTCATACTCGCATACATTTTTGCGATATATGCGACCATGAACTGGCCTTAAAAGGCCAGTTCATACTCGCATACATTTTTGCGATATATGCGACCATGAACTGGCCTTAAAAGGCCAGTTCATACTCGCATACATTTTTGCGATATATGCGACCATGAACTGGCCTTAAAAGGCCAGTTCATACTCGCATACATTTTTGCGATATATGCGACCATGAACTGGCCTTAAAAGGCCAGTTCATACTCGCATACATTTTTGCGATATATGCGACCATGAACTGGCCTTAAAAGGCCAGTTCATACTCGCATACATTTTTGCGATATATGCGACCATGAACTGGCCTTAAAAGGCCAGTTCATACTCGCATACATTTTTGCGATATATGCGACCATGAACTGGCCTTAAAAGGCCAGTTCATACTCGCATACATTTTTGCGATATATGCGACCATGAACTGGCCTTAAAAGGCCAGTTCATACTCGCATACATTTTTGCGATATATGCGACCATGAACTGGCCTTAAAAGGCCAGTTCATACTCGCATACATTTTTGCGATATATGCGACCATGAACTGGCCTTAAAAGGCCAGTTCATACTCGCATACATTTTTGCGATATATGCGACCATGAACTGGCCTTAAAAGGCCAGTTCATACTCGCATACATTTTTGCGATATATGCGACCATGAACTGGCCTTAAAAGGCCAGTTCATACTCGCATACATTTTTGCGATATATGCGACCATGAACTGGCCTTAAAAGGCCAGTTCATACTCGCATACATTTTTGCGATATATGCGACCATGAACTGGCCTTAAAAGGCCAGTTCATACTCGCATACATTTTTGCGATATATGCGACCATGAACTGGCCTTAAAAGGCCAGTTCATACTCGCATACATTTTTGCGATATATGCGACCATGAACTGGCCTTAAAAGGCCAGTTCATACTCGCATACATTTTTGCGATATATGCGACCATGAACTGGCCTTAAAAGGCCAGTTCATACTCGCATACATTTTTGCGATATATGCGACCATGAACTGGCCTTAAAAGGCCAGTTCATACTCGCATACATTTTTGCGATATATGCGACCATGAACTGGCCTTAAAAGGCCAGTTCATACTCGCATACATTTTTGCGATATATGCGACCATGAACTGGCCTTAAAAGGCCAGTTCATACTCGCATACATTTTTGCGATATATGCGACCATGAACTGGCCTTAAAAGGCCAGTTCATACTCGCATACATTTTTGCGATATATGCGACCATGAACTGGCCTTAAAAGGCCAGTTCATACTCGCATACATTTTTGCGATATATGCGACCATGAACTGGCCTTAAAAGGCCAGTTCATACTCGCATACATTTTTGCGATATATGCGACCATGAACTGGCCTTAAAAGGCCAGTTCATACTCGCATACATTTTTGCGATATATGCGACCATGAACTGGCCTTAAAAGGCCAGTTCATACTCGCATACATTTTTGCGATATATGCGACCATGAACTGGCCTTAAAAGGCCAGTTCATACTCGCATACATTTTTGCGATATATGCGACCATGAACTGGCCTTAAAAGGCCAGTTCATACTCGCATACATTTTTGCGATATATGCGACCATGAACTGGCCTTAAAAGGCCAGTTCATACTCGCATACATTTTTGCGATATATGCGACCATGAACTGGCCTTAAAAGGCCAGTTCATACTCGCATACATTTTTGCGATATATGCGACCATGAACTGGCCTTAAAAGGCCAGTTCATACTCGCATACATTTTTGCGATATATGCGACCATGAACTGGCCTTAAAAGGCCAGTTCATACTCGCATACATTTTTGCGATATATGCGACCATGAACTGGCCTTAAAAGGCCAGTTCATACTCGCATACATTTTTGCGATATATGCGACCATGAACTGGCCTTAAAAGGCCAGTTCATACTCGCATACATTTTTGCGATATATGCGACCATGAACTGGCCTTAAAAAGGCCAGTTCATACTCGCATACATTTTTGCGATATATGCGACCATGAACTGGCCTTAAAAGGCCAGTTCATACTCGCATACATTTTTGCGATATATGCGACCATGAACTGGCCTTAAAAGGCCAGTTCATACTCGCATACATTTTTGCGATATATGCGACCATGAACTGGCCTTAAAAGGCCAGTTCATACTCGCATACATTTTTGCGATATATGCGACCATGAACTGGCCTTAAAAGGCCAGTTCATACTCGCATACATTTTTGCGATATATGCGACCATGAACTGGCCTTAAAAGGCCAGTTCATACTCGCATACATTTTTGCGATATATGCGACCATGAACTGGCCTTAAAAGGCCAGTTCATACTCGCATACATTTTTGCGATATATGCGACCATGAACTGGCCTTAAAAGGCCAGTTCATACTCGCATACATTTTTGCGATATATGCGACCATGAACTGGCCTTAAAAGGCCAGTTCATACTCGCATACATTTTTGCGATATATGCGACCATGAACTGGCCTTAAAAGGCCAGTTCATACTCGCATACATTTTTGCGATATATGCGACCATGAACTGGCCTTAAAAGGCCAGTTCATACTCGCATACATTTTTGCGATATATGCGACCATGAACTGGCCTTAAAAGGCCAGTTCATACTCGCATACATTTTTGCGATATATGCGACCATGAACTGGCCTTAAAAGGCCAGTTCATACTCGCATACATTTTTTGCGATATATGCGACCATGAACTGGCCTTAAAAGGCCAGTTCATACTCGCATACATTTTTGCGATATATGCGACCATGAACTGGCCTTAAAAGGCCAGTTCATACTCGCATACATTTTTGCGATATATGCGACCATGAACTGGCCTTAAAAGGCCAGTTCATACTCGCATACATTTTTGCGATATATGCGACCATGAACTGGCCTTAAAAGGCCAGTTCATACTCGCATACATTTTTGCGATATATGCGACCATGAACTGGCCTTAAAAGGCCAGTTCATACTCGCATACATTTTTGCGATATATGCGACCATGAACTGGCCTTAAAAGGCCAGTTCATACTCGCATACATTTTTGCGATATATGCGACCATGAACTGGCCTTAAAAGGCCAGTTCATACTCGCATACATTTTTGCGATATATGCGACCATGAACTGGCCTTAAAAGGCCAGTTCATACTCGCATACATTTTTGCGATATATGCGACCATGAACTGGCCTTAAAAGGCCAGTTCATACTCGCATACATTTTTGCGATATATGCGACCATGAACTGGCCTTAAAAGGCCAGTTCATACTCGCATACATTTTTGCGATATATGCGACCATGAACTGGCCTTAAAAGGCCAGTTCATACTCGCATACATTTTTGCGATATATGCGACCATGAACTGGCCTTAAAAGGCCAGTTCATACTCGCATACATTTTTGCGATATATGCGACCATGAACTGGCCTTAAAAGGCCAGTTCATACTCGCATACATTTTTGCGATATATGCGACCATGAACTGGCCTTAAAAGGCCAGTTCATACTCGCATACATTTTTGCGATATATGCGACCATGAACTGGCCTTAAAAGGCCAGTTCATACTCGCATACATTTTTGCGATATATGCGACCATGAACTGGCCTTAAAAGGCCAGTTCATACTCGCATACATTTTTTGCGATATATGCGACCATGAACTGGCCTTAAAAGGCCAGTTCATACTCGCATACATTTTTGCGATATATGCGACCATGAACTGGCCTTAAAAGGCCAGTTCATACTCGCATACATTTTTGCGATATATGCGACCATGAACTGGCCTTAAAAGGCCAGTTCATACTCGCATACATTTTTGCGATATATGCGACCATGAACTGGCCTTAAAAGGCCAGTTCATACTCGCATACATTTTTGCGATATATGCGACCATGAACTGGCCTTAAAAGGCCAGTTCATACTCGCATACATTTTTGCGATATATGCGACCATGAACTGGCCTTAAAAGGCCAGTTCATACTCGCATACATTTTTGCGATATATGCGACCATGAACTGGCCTTAAAAGGCCAGTTCATACTCGCATACATTTTTGCGATATATGCGACCATGAACTGGCCTTAAAAGGCCAGTTCATACTCGCATACATTTTTGCGATATATGCGACCATGAACTGGCCTTAAAAGGCCAGTTCATACTCGCATACATTTTTGCGATATATGCGACCATGAACTGGCCTTAAAAGGCCAGTTCATACTCGCATACATTTTTGCGATATATGCGACCATGAACTGGCCTTAAAAGGCCAGTTCATACTCGCATACATTTTTGCGATATATGCGACCATGAACTGGCCTTAAAAGGCCAGTTCATACTCGCATACATTTTTGCGATATATGCGACCATGAACTGGCCTTAAAAGGCCAGTTCATACTCGCATACATTTTTGCGATATATGCGACCATGAACTGGCCTTAAAAGGCCAGTTCATACTCGCATACATTTTTGCGATATATGCGACCATGAACTGGCCTTAAAAGGCCAGTTCATACTCGCATACATTTTTGCGATATATGCGACCATGAACTGGCCTTAAAAGGCCAGTTCATACTCGCATACATTTTTGCGATATATGCGACCATGAACTGGCCTTAAAAGGCCAGTTCATACTCGCATACATTTTTGCGATATATGCGACCATGAACTGGCCTTAAAAGGCCAGTTCATACTCGCATACATTTTTGCGATATATGCGACCATGAACTGGCCTTAAAAGGCCAGTTCATACTCGCATACATTTTTGCGATATATGCGACCATGAACTGGCCTTAAAAGGCCAGTTCATACTCGCATACATTTTTGCGATATATGCGACCATGAACTGGCCTTAAAAGGCCAGTTCATACTCGCATACATTTTTGCGATATATGCGACCATGAACTGGCCTTAAAAGGCCAGTTCATACTCGCATACATTTTTGCGATATATGCGACCATGAACTGGCCTTAAAAGGCCAGTTCATACTCGCATACATTTTTGCGATATATGCGACCATGAACTGGCCTTAAAAGGCCAGTTCATACTCGCATACATTTTTGCGATATATGCGACCATGAACTGGCCTTAAAAGGCCAGTTCATACTCGCATACATTTTTGCGATATATGCGACCATGAACTGGCCTTAAAAGGCCAGTTCATACTCGCATACATTTTTGCGATATATGCGACCATGAACTGGCCTTAAAAGGCCAGTTCATACTCGCATACATTTTTGCGATATATGCGACCATGAACTGGCCTTAAAAGGCCAGTTCATACTCGCATACATTTTTGCGATATATGCGACCATGAACTGGCCTTAAAAGGCCAGTTCATACTCGCATACATTTTTGCGATATATGCGACCATGAACTGGCCTTAAAAGGCCAGTTCATACTCGCATACATTTTTGCGATATATGCGACCATGAACTGGCCTTAAAAGGCCAGTTCATACTCGCATACATTTTTGCGATATATGCGACCATGAACTGGCCTTAAAAGGCCAGTTCATACTCGCATACATTTTTGCGATATATGCGACCATGAACTGGCCTTAAAAGGCCAGTTCATACTCGCATACATTTTTGCGATATATGCGACCATGAACTGGCCTTAAAAGGCCAGTTCATACTCGCATACATTTTTGCGATATATGCGACCATGAACTGGCCTTAAAAGGCCAGTTCATACTCGCATACATTTTTGCGATATATGCGACCATGAACTGGCCTTAAAAGGCCAGTTCATACTCGCATACATTTTTGCGATATATGCGACCATGAACTGGCCTTAAAAGGCCAGTTCATACTCGCATACATTTTTGCGATATATGCGACCATGAACTGGCCTTAAAAGGCCAGTTCATACTCGCATACATTTTTGCGATATATGCGACCATGAACTGGCCTTAAAAGGCCAGTTCATACTCGCATACATTTTTGCGATATATGCGACCATGAACTGGCCTTAAAAGGCCAGTTCATACTCGCATACATTTTTGCGATATATGCGACCATGAACTGGCCTTAAAAGGCCAGTTCATACTCGCATACATTTTTGCGATATATGCGACCATGAACTGGCCTTAAAAGGCCAGTTCATACTCGCATACATTTTTGCGATATATGCGACCATGAACTGGCCTTAAAAGGCCAGTTCATACTCGCATACATTTTTGCGATATATGCGACCATGAACTGGCCTTAAAAGGCCAGTTCATACTCGCATACATTTTTGCGATATATGCGACCATGAACTGGCCTTAAAAGGCCAGTTCATACTCGCATACATTTTTGCGATATATGCGACCATGAACTGGCCTTAAAAGGCCAGTTCATACTCGCATACATTTTTGCGATATATGCGACCATGAACTGGCCTTAAAAGGCCAGTTCATACTCGCATACATTTTTGCGATATATGCGACCATGAACTGGCCTTAAAAGGCCAGTTCATACTCGCATACATTTTTGCGATATATGCGACCATGAACTGGCCTTAAAAGGCCAGTTCATACTCGCATACATTTTTGCGATATATGCGACCATGAACTGGCCTTAAAAGGCCAGTTCATACTCGCATACATTTTTGCGATATATGCGACCATGAACTGGCCTTAAGGAAATCAATCTCGTTGTCAATTGAATAGGTGTCCGGACATTAATCATCGAGAAAAGTAGTTGTGACAACTATAACCATTTACTTTAATGGTTGTTAAGTTAATTAATAACTACAGTCGACTACGATGGTTGACTATGGTGAAATATGGAAATTTAATGAACACCCAAACACAAAGGTTGGGCGTTTTTGTTTGTGTTAATTATAAAACGAAAACACCAACCAATTTTCCCTATTTTAATAATATTCCCAGAAGCCAGAATTGATCATTTTTCATTATGCCAGCAATAAATTCCACTGACCCACAGTTGGCATAGACAAGGGTTTCGTATTTTATACTAAAGATATGCTTCCGTGATTGATGAGCATTGAATAACGGAAGGCCTGGAAAGGTGAAGAGCATTTTAGCCTCATTATTGTTTAATAATTTTACGTTATTTTGATAATTTTGAGCAGATCAAACGAACAATGGTTGAATAAAAGCGAAAATGTGTAGATAGGACGAGTTTGTAGCTTTTATATAGTGATAGGAGAAAATGCTCACCGATTGCGAACAGGAAAAACTATTTTATTTGCCTCATTTTTGCATTCCTCTCGCTCGGCATTTAGAATTTTTGAATGGTAATTTTTTGCTGATGTAATGGTAGCACCTGTTATTACTGTTGTTTGAGCTATTTCTAGTGTTGGAAAAAAAATCTTTTACTTAATTGATAAACATTAATATTTTGCTAATCAGAGCTCACTGTCGAAGTTTGTCGTCGTTATCGATATTAGATGAATATCAATTTCTGACAGGTGTCAAACGACTCACCATCTTCAAGATACGGTACTTTCACACGTAGCCTCACTTAAGTTTCGTTAAATGTTTCGTTCATTCATTTATTTATATGAGATTTTTTTTGACGTGGATGGCATTTCAAACGGCCTTGAAGATGATCTATTATCAACAATTGTAATGCGAAAATGTTCATAGTAAGTGAACTGCTCTTTATAGAAACTGCAAGTATATAGCCATACAATGATCTATTATTCTCCGCATTCAAAACATCGCCTGGTGTTTATCAGAATCTATTACTTCATTCTTTCAAACATAAATTTCACAGATCATTTCATTTCATTTAATTTCATAAAAAGGAAATCTATAACAAATGATCCGCGTATTTTTGTGTTACTACACTTCAATCAAAATTGAAGCTCAACGAAAGTCGTGCCGCGGTAGGTTCATGGTGTCATGAGTAGTAGAGGTCCAGGTCACTACCTACCAACGACACCCATATCTTCCAAGTCTATCATTGTTTTTTTTTTGAAACACTGCCCAAAAGTTGGAATTTTTTTCCACTAAAATAGCTCCTGCACCACATATACGAAAAATTTCGAAATGTTCTGGCAGCATATGCGGCGTCAACACCTCTGCCAATGACCATAATTTCAGATAAATGCGTTACGTATTGTCGGTGATATGCAACAAAAACTATTTTGGTCACCCTGGTGCAGACCATTTTTTCATGATTTCTGGCGTGAAAACATAATTACTTCGAGAATTTTTTTTTGTCGCAAATGACTCAAAAGGGTCCCCTGATTCAATTACTGTATGTATACCATCCAAAAATCGCCGATGGCTTGTTTTTAATTTGTTCGAAGTTTTGGCAAATTGACTCTTAAACATTAAAAGACAGAGCATGAAAGTTATTCATTATTCTAGACGTACCACCGCTGAATTACTGTCCTAGCTACAACTCTGAATAATTATAATGAACTTAAAGTTTAACGCTCGGAATGTATGTCAGTAATACCGGTAATGTAATTCAAAAATTGTTTATTATTTCCACTTATAAGAAGGAAAAAGAAAAACAACGACGTAGCACACAAATTTCTTCCTTTAATTTATTATTAAAATTTGGATTTTCGTAAAATTGATTCCATCGTGGATTTGACAAACCCTTATCTATAAAAAATGCATACAGTGTTGTTTCTGGAAACATTTGTGGTTTGAGACCTTATCGAATGAGATTGGTTTTGCTTCAAGTTATTCCAAAGACGAATTTAGTTTCAGTTTCTCTCAAATTGGTACTATGGTACTGCATCATCAATTTTATTTATCATCACGTGATGAATCTTCTTAAATGATAAATGCAAGGATAAATGTCTGTGTGAATACTCAAAACTTGAAAATTCATTCTATAATTTATGATGCTAGCAGTCTACCAGTTAATCGATTAATCGATTAATGTAACAAAATCCTACGTTTTCTTGTAGATTAATATGTCTGCGCCACAAACACTGCAAAATCTTACAAAAAAAAGAAAAAAAAAATTCTTAAAAAAAAAGATAAACAAAAATTCAAAATTCAATTAAATGCTTTGCGGACTCCACGTATCCACAGATGTATATACATTGTGTTAAGCATTTTAAGCTTGTGGTAGTTTCGTTTTAACAATGAAAAATTCTATTGCACATGTGCAAATATTTTCATTGCCAATTTTATTTAGTACACTGTCGTGGTTATGTGTGCTGCTCCGTTCTGTATATAATGCTTCAAAACGAAACATATATATACACGAGCTTTAGACGACTAGACTGCATGTGCTTCGACGCAATTTAAAATTTTAGAGGGGTATTTATGTTGCGGTTAGGTGACTAATTCAAGCTCATTACAGACAACGACCCAAATTGCGTACATTACGTTAGATGGACCCTAATCTACAATTTGAAACAACGACTATTTTCGTCTGAAATTTGGTCGATGGCAAAATATAGCCCCCTTAACAATAACAGACACTACCATCAGATGTGTACTTACAACATCTAAGTTCTAGTCATGAAGAGTTTATATACACACAAGTCTTGTTGACGTAAACTCTGAATTTGCGCTAAGAGTTTTTTTCCTCTAAATAAGAGGAAACCGCACATTGTTTTGATGTTACACGGAATGAGTAATATCGTCAAACCACGAACAGCTTTTCGTTGTTTGTTTAGTGCATCTACGCTGGTAGTGGTGTGCGATTCTATTTAGAATATAGCGAGACTGCAACAAAAACATGTTAAAAAATATGACCAATATGAGCACATATAACACAACCAGTCACTACACCATTAGAGCAGTTTTCTTCCAGCCGGACGGGTAGTCGGTTCGGTTGAAATTGCATCTTGCCGGTTAATATAATACTTATAATAAAAAAAATTCTCATACCCATTCGATCTGCGTTTTTCGTGTGATTTTCAAGTTAGAATTATTGCGATTAAATGAAACGCAATTTTACTATTTTTGCATATGGTTGACCTTTTATGTAGACTGTTTATAAATTGAAGCAGTTTTATAGTTGATTCGATTGTTGTGGTTGATTGATTTTACTGTCTTTGTTTTTGTTAAATTTATTAAACTGCTGGCACACAACGTTCGCAATGATCTGATGATCTGATGTGATAACGATATGATAATGTTCTTCTTCGCTGTTGATTATAATTATTGGAACGTTCATGTTTCACAATCTGTAATTTTTAGCGTTTTAAAGGAGTTAAATGCAAAGAAAAATATTAGCTTGCTAAACAATCCGAATCCCTGTTAACACATGTGACGTGTTTAGGTTGGTTCGGCGTTTTTAACATATGCTCAAACGAATAAAAAAACAAGAAGAACAAAAAAAAATTACTGAATGACGGTGAGGATGATGTGCACAAATTGTGTTAAATATAACTTCGTGAGGGATTTTTTGTTGTTGTTGAAAATAAATAAATTTGAAAACAGATTAAAAATGGCAACAGAATAAACGAAATGAAAATTCTGTTGATTGCATTAAAATCACATAAAAATATCGTTGGTTAGCAATAATTATCCGTAAGAATGATCAGACGACCTTGTTGGTTTAGTTTATGCGAATATAAGTGTATTATTGCGGCGCTACTGTTTCACGTCGAACCTACTAATAAAATCATTCGACTCTGACAAAACGTGACTAAACTAACCGGACTATCGGTTTTACTTTGTAAGTGTGGGATTCTGTCGCGCAATTAATTCAAATTGAACGGTTTTTTTTTAATGACTTGATTGCATATCTGACATTTTGACAATCATTTCCGATATTTATCAATTATTGCATGTAAATTAATTTATTCATTGAATTAGCAAGTCAAGTTAGTGTTAAATATCGTACTATTGTTCGAATTGTAATCTTGATTTTCCACTGACAAGTAAATAAATTGAGTCAATCAGATATGCTCGTTAAGGTCACCATACACTTCGCCAGTAACAAGGAATGGTTGTAAAGTAGTTCGTTCATTGGATACCCCAACCGTGCGCAATCTTCATCATTTTCAGCACTTATTTTTCATCGAAGACTTCATTTTTGTGTTAAGCGAAAGGACACTATAGAACGGCTAGGCTGATAGACAATGACATTGATTGATAAAATATCGAATCTGGCCACTACCAAACAATCACTTGAGTTCAAGTATCGGACGTAGTCTTCGAATGTCGGATTTAACGCCGAATTTCAAGGAAATCTTTGTTCAGGTTCGCGGACGCTTAACTTCATTTATATAAAACAAAGGACATCCTCAAGCGAAATACGGAATTGCTTAGGGGTCATTCAAGTAGTACGTACTCACTTGGGGGGAGGAGGTGTTCGACAAAGGCGTACGCTTCTAACAAATATGGGTCACATTTGACCCTTTTAGGTGTACGAGGGTGGAGGGGGTGAGTCAAAAATCGTCAATTTTGGGAGTACGTACTACTTGAATGACCACTAGTATGAACGAATCAAGAAATTAAATTTTTGTTCCAATATAAATTTTAAAGTTACTGTAGAACGAGGACCTGTTCTGATACAGCTCTCTACAAATACCTACAGCAAGAGTGTATTAGCATAGATGTTTAAAGATATTAATTTCTTCTACATCTTTTGTAGACCTAATGTACAGTAATATTGTCAGTATAGGAATAAAGAAATAACAAGTAAGTAGAGGAATATATTTGATTCCACACGACTGTCTCTAAGCCTTCAAAGCTTGATGTAAATGTAAACTCTGAAATTACCAACATCTTGGATGGAGTTTGATCATTTCGACAATGGAATTTCCTCAACATTTTAGCAATTAGAAAAATATTACCGTACAACCATAAAATCTGTTACTTCTTTTGTTTAAAGTATCACGTAGTGTTTAACAAAAAATCTTTTACCTCATTTTGATAATCGTGAAACTTACTGCATTCGAACACAGGAAGTGTAGGTCACCAACTATTTTGTCGTTGTCGATAACAGATGATTAGCTGTTTCTGAAAGGTTGTGAAAACAACCGTGCACAAAAAAAAATCACTTGGCTTACATCGACAGATTTAACTTTCATTTTCGAAAAATTAATCCTGTCTTCCGTTTTCACATTACCAGACATACAGACCCGCGACAATGACGTATTACGACTTAACTATAGTATTAATATCATACACACATAGTGTTGTTCCAATAATTCATTTGTTGCTCATAATTTCTAAATAACAAGACTAATCATTGACCGTGAACTTTCGCTGCTGCAAAATTTAACCGATATGAATATTGTAGTGTACGTGTACGCTATATACAAAGAAAGAAAAAAAATTCAGATCATGGCTAACGAAATGCTTTTAATGAAATGTACGTTACAGATAACCAGAATTCTGTCATATATATCAGACATAATGTATACAGATTTCGATTGTTTGAAGTGATAATGTTTATCAAATACAAATAAATGTTTGTATTGGACTTCCCAGCGATAAACATTATATTGTTAGTTAGGTGAGGTGCTACGCGTTTTGCAAATATATCGAAAATAGACATAGACGTGAAGCATGATACCTATCCGTTTACATTATTATTAAAAAACGGTGTTACATAGAGGTCGCTCTGTTTATTTTATCATTTCGTTGGTTGGCTGTATTCTAATATTAAATTATGAATGAGACCATTAAAGCTAAACGGAATGCTTAATGTTTTGTGTGTCCAACAGTTTAAGTAATATTTAACTGGGGAAAAATGGTAATTTTTCGCAGACTAAAATAAATTTGAAAATCAAAACTAAAGACAAAAAGAAAATGTGAACAAACGATTGCCATATACATGTAAATCACAGTGCGATAAATATGCGTATGTATGTACATAATTTACCATGTAAATCAATCAGTCAAATCGAGGAAAATTACAATAAAAAGATTATTTCAATAAAATGTTGAAAAAAGAAAAACCAATGTTGTCTGTGGCAGCCATAATTCAATCTCAAGGGAAATTATGGGACCGAACTTTTGCAGGTAAGTCAGTAATTTGAAGAAACACAAAAAAAATGACGAAAAGTTTTATTTAACATTGCGAATATATTTCATGTCTAATAATTCGGTTGATGCTAATGCTTTTTCTTGTACCGCTTTTTATTCATATTCAAATTTCCATAAATATGGAATATTTACTGAAAGTGAAATGAATTGGATTTTAATCGTAATTCGTTGGAACAGTTAGTCCCGTCATTTACATTATTTAGTTACAGCCTCTAAGCCCTTGTCTCTTGAACTTATCTTATATTATTGTTATATATTATTTGAATGAAATCGCCCAAATTATTTCTTTCGATAATTTCACATGTCATTAACCTTGCCAGTTTTCTTCTACTTTTTCAATAACAGTCACCTTTTGTGTCGTGTATCCCAGAGGCATTTTCATTTCTTTCGGTCAAATAAGATGAACAAATCCACATCTTTGTTAGACAATATAACCAAATAGACATGGTACTGACGTGTAGTATATTTATTGATTGTTATATGAAAAAAAGGCTCGGGGTAATAACATCTTCTTATGGACAATCGATTTTCACTTACTATAGGTATTTGACGATAAAATGACAATAACAATTCGACCAATTGTAAAAATTGTGTTTAACGTAAGGTATCGATGGGAAGTCATAATAAAAATATTTGTCTGTCTGTAGCAAAAAATATATGGAATCGAAGCGATCCTTGTAATTTAACGAAAGAATTTAAGTGAAAGGCGAAACAAATTTTCCTTATACTTTAAAATTCGCTGCAGGTCGCCTAGCTCAAATCAATATTCTATTCGAAAAATTCTGGGATCGTCTAAAGAAACTTTTCTGGAATTATAAATTCCCTCACTGCATTTAGTATGCCAAATCAGACATCTACTATGTATCATAATATTGTGTCTGTTTGCCACTGGATGCAAAAGTTTTATCGGAGAGTCAAATGGAACTATTCCCATAATGCTGTTGAATTTGTTGTGAGTTGAATTATTTCTTAGTTTCTACTGAACTTTTTTGTCCCGAATAAATATATTTAGAAGACATCAGAGGGTACGGTTGACCTTTTTTGCAATCTTTGCGAAGACAATCACAAATTTCGTGAAATGTACGCGAGGGGCAAATGACTAGACGTAGTTCTACAATCCCAAAACATTGAAATGCCACATATGTTCTGATTAAGTAGTTCTTGTGGCTTCCCACGCATAAATTTCGATTAAACATGAAAATCTAGAAAATGTTTACTTTTGGCCTAATGTGAATCCTTTTAGACTCCTTTTAGAAACGGCAATCAATGAATCTGTTACTTCTTTTATTTAAGGTGTCTCAAAGTATGTATTTAATTCAAAATCGTTTACTTCGTTTGTTTTAACAAACATTCTTATATATAATCAAAAAGGCTATCCACAACTCATCGTTTTTTTGTTGCCGTTGTCGATAGCAGAGCAGATGATGAACTAATACTAATAAAACCTTTATGATAAACACCACTTTGGTTCCATTTGATTATAAAACCTTTGATAAAATCCTTAAATTTTAAACTTTAACGAATCGCGGTATAAGCATTAAATCTGCTACTTCTTTTCTTTTAAGTCAAGTAAAATGTTTGAAACTAAATCTACTACTTCATTGCATGTTCAATGCCTTTCAAAATCTTTGTATATTACAATATACTATGGCCAGAGTTGTCGCTTATTTTAAACGTCAATCTCGATAGCAGATGACGATTTGCGTTTAATAAGAGCCTCTTATTAAGAGGTGAAATCGCAGTTGGTGGGAAAATTAGAATTCTAATTAGATTTCGCTTTGGCGATTAATTGAACTCTAATGACTGAGAACAAGATTCGGTAATGTTACGATATTCGGATTCAATGTGTTATTATATGTAACAAAATTTTCCGGCATTATCTACCCCTCGACTCATTCATACTTTTTAATAGAAAAGAAATTCCAGGAGAAATTCTCTTCTTCTGCACAAAGCAAATCGAACTTATGCGATACGCAAATTCTGATATCTATCAGAAAATATTCGTAATGGGACATTTTTATTATTTTAAAATTCAACCTTATCTATCTTAACACAATTTTTTTTTGTCTTTAACACAGACGAGAACAACTTTTATTCTTTAGACTCGGTTCCATCTATATCATTTTATTGACGCATTTTATTGTACATACCTTTGTATGTATCAGCGACAATGCATGTCACAATATAATAATATCATCCATTGAACAGTGAATGAAATTATAACTATACATAGCACTGGAAACTTATATATACACAATATAGCTGCCGCTATCGTCACATTTATGTCTGAGTAAATAAAAATCCTTGAAAAGAAAGTAAAGCAGAATGGATGATATAGCATGTATGAAGGTTTTTTTCCGTACATATATAAAGACTAGTCAAGAGTCAATAAAGGCAAAATTAGAGCAAAGATGTGTGTATAAATAATGACTTAGGTCAAGGTAAAATAGTGCATCTATTGCTGCAAACACATTCTGAATGAATTTCATGTTTATGTGTCCCTCTGGGTGGAAATGTATAAACCGTAGATTTTCATTATTTACACATTAAATCGTTCTATTTCGGTGTATATTAAGCTGAATGCATAAAATCATCAGAAAATTGAAACAAAACCAGCGTTACTGTACATGTTCGAATTGCATTTTTTTAATATTTCATAATGTACTTCACCTTAAATTGAGTTTGATTACAATGACCTTACAGTACACAGCCGTAAAGCCGTGTATAATTTATGTATTTTTTTAAAAAAATTTTATATTTTATTGGAATTGACCTTTCCTTATCAGCACAGACATGCAATCTTTATCGTGACGTGACGATATTATTACCGAATATGCACACAAAAATGCGCTTTTCAGTTGGTTTCATTTTTTTATGAGATTTTTCCGACTTCATAGAGGTAAACTATGATGTTTTTAGCTTGACTCTATGCTAAAAAAAAGAGAGAAAAAACATTTCGTGAGATATCGATTTGAAAAGTTTGAACAATAGAAATTGTGTCACGCGTAATGAAAAATGTGGTGTTAAAAAGTGCATCAGATAGACTGTAGTTAATGCAGGAAGGAAGGTGAATTGTGACCTAATTTTGATCCACATGTTATGCCACATTAAATATAACACCCTGTTGTGTCGTTAATTGATGTTCAGAAATTGCTGTGTTGGCGCAAGAAGTAAAATATTACATTTAACGTGAAAACATATTACGACGCATAAGGGTAGAAAATCCTTCATTTTGCACACTCAAAAGGAATGTTTGAAAATTCGTTCTAAAATATTTCAAAATTAATGAGAAAATTCCGTGAAAATCTTTAAAGAAATAAAAAAATCCTCAAAATTCTGACACTATAAATGCTTAAGTCCCATGATGTCAGTGAGGACGTTTAAGTAGTTTCCTCGAAAATACTGTAATATAAACTATGAACCATTAACCATAACCAGGTCTGGGGATGTCTTTTTGAAAAAAAGATTTTCTCTGGAACCGAATTGTCATAGAAGTACTGGTCTTAGCAACATGTTCTGCAATGAAATTATATTTCATTTACCGACCGCAAAAAAAAAATTTCGTGAAAACAGTAATCATAGTCATTTGCATCTGAAATCTCTTCGGTGAAGCTCTTAGTTAGGTTATACGAAATTAACTCAATTATTTATTATGAAAATACAAAGAGAAGAAGAATCTACGTAACTCTAATATGCACGTAACTATTCGAAAGAGCTACTGGAAAGATGTAGATAACTCTCGGCAATAGACCGATTATTTACAAGTCGCTCTCATTGATTTTATGCTGTAGATGTCATTGACACTGTGGGGAGCATATTAGAAACGGAAGGTAAATCAAATGCCGCCTTTGACAATGAAAGTGTACTCTATAGGTATGGTCTCATGTCAAAATTTGTATAGAGCTGAGGAAATAGCGATTTCATATAAACAAACTTACCTCTCAGTGAAAATTATTGAAAGGTGATTGTATGAAATCGCTATTTCCTCCGGTTTGTATGGATGGACAGACCATACCTGGTTTGTACTATCATTGATCTTTCAGCTATTCTCTACGTCTCCAGTAGAGCTTGGTTGGTCGTTTCGAAAAAAAACCTTCATTTCTCAGAGTTACAATTTTATTTCAATGTAGAAAGCCCTGAATGAAAAAACTGGAAACGTTCATGTTGGGGGGACCAAGCATTGAACAAATTAACTCTAGTGCATCTCGACAACGTTGAAAATGCGGAGTTGATTAAGGCAGAAAGTTAATGAAGCTGATGATTTTCAATTTGAATTTGACGATTAAAGGCGAAGATTTAATTTTGACCGACGCTATTTGCAGTTACTGCAGAATGAATTAGCTAACATCAAGAAAATCAATGGAATTGTTCAGAATGTAATTTTGCTTTATCGAACTATCAAGTGCGATGTGATTATTGTTTGCACTGGCTCTATTTTGAAAGTTTTCGGTACAAAAATTCTCAAACATTCATATGCACTAGTTTTGTACTTAAGATTTGTTTAAGAGACGATTATAATTATAAGTGAAGAATAGAAAAACTATAAGTACGTTAAGATGAGTGAAAAAGAGCATACGGTCCACTGGCTGAAAAATGTTTGAAAAATATGTGGAATTACAGTCCAAAGTTACCAATTTACATTCTAATAGAATTCAAATACTATGCTATTGATAACTTTGGTGAAATATAATTGCCAACAGCGTAGAGTTTGTATACCATTAAAGACTTTAATTTAAAGTATAAATTGGTAACTGTGGACTGGAATTCCACAGACTTTTTCAAACCTTTTTCAGCCAGTGGATTCACGATTGTATTCTATTGTTCAGTCATTTTCAACCATTTTTAAGGAACTCGAATTTCTCCATTTTTAAGAAAAATGTTCTCCGAATAGTCTTCATGAGAAACTATTTGCAGTTACTGCGAATAGTCTCCATGAACCACTATTTGCAGTTACTGCGAATAGTCTCCATGAACCACTATTTGCAGTAACTGCAAATAGCATTTTCGTTTAATTTTCCCAATTTCTTCAATCTAATGCTGGAACTCGACCTAAATAAATTCTCTATAATGAACGCATATGTTTTCCTTTGCATCCTTCTTTTCTCCATGTTTTCCACCAACCAAAAAGCACTTTACACACACATACACTATGCTGAAAACAATTTTGATGATGATATAATGCATTGTCAAGGTCACCTTTTAGAACGACGCCACACAACAGTTGTTTTTTATTATAATCGCAAGTCGCTTTTTATGGTATTTTTCTTTATTTGTCTTGTTTTTGTACCCATTCGAGCACCATACGTGTCACCTATGGCGGTCTCTGTTTCTCTTCGATCAAAATGTAAATGACTTGAATGAAATGGTACATCTGTTTTATAAATAGGTGTATTAAAAATTTACATATGCCATCCATGCTATTGAGCTCGCGTTAGGTATATGGTGTGTATGTTTACCAACACAAACCATGGTTACTGTGTTGGATATTTGGATTTTTTTTTTGTTGAATTCAACATATACCCGCCTTTTAATGTGACGCGAAACAAAATTTCTGCAATTCAAAACATTTTTCTTCAATTTCCAGGATTAGATCAGACGCTGATGGGCCAGATGGGTCCCATATCGCCGCCCGATTTGAAACCAGATTTGAAACCGGATACGTCTTTGTTGAATGGCAATAGTATGGGCGGATTTTCACCGGGCCCAGGCAGTCCTGGCAGTTACAGTCAAATCGGAATGCAAAACATAAGCACAACATCACCGGGTGGTACACAGAATATGTCAGCCTATCCGCCCAATCATCCTCTGAGCGGATCGAAGCACTTGTGTTCCATTTGTGGTGATCGGGCTAGTGGCAAACATTATGGAGTTTACAGGTGAGCGAACTGTAGGCATTTCAATTAAATAAAGAAGAAACAAATCGATAGGTCTCCGACGTTGACGAAAATTTCGATGTAAAACCGAATTATTTTGATGGATCAGCAGTGAGATATTATCTCGACTTTCAATGAACATTTTCTATTTTCCATTTTTTTTACAAACTGCGAGTCTCTCGCACAAAATTTTCTCTTGTATTTACTCCCTCTTCGATTGAGTCACTTTTTTAATCTCATCTTACAATTCTGTTCCTATTCGCAGTTGCGAAGGCTGCAAAGGATTCTTCAAACGAACCGTCCGGAAAGACTTGACCTATGCCTGCCGTGAAGAGAAAGCCTGTATCATTGATAAGCGTCAACGTAATCGTTGTCAGTACTGCAGATATCAAAAATGTTTAGTTTGTGGAATGAAACGCGAGGCTGTGCAAGAGGAGAGGCAGCGTGGTGCAAAATTACAACCGAAGCAACAAAATGACGACCTAAATCCAACAAGTTCTGTGCGTGATTTGACTGTAGATCGAATTATGGAGGCCGAACAGATGAGTGAATCGAGAACGGGTGATAATGCGATACCATATTTGAGAGTTGGTTCGAATTCTATGGTGCCGCAAGAGTATAAGGTATGCTAAGATGGTTTTGGTTTAGTTTCTTTAGATTTATTGTTGTTAATTGTGTCGGAAAATAGGGTGCTGTTTCACATTTGTGCCAAATGGTGAACAAGCAACTGTATCAACTAATCGAATATGCCAGACGAATGCCGTACTTTGATAGATTGCAACGAGAAGACCAAGTGACACTTCTCCGTGCCGGATGGAATGAACTCTTGATAGCTACCGTAGCGTGGCGGAGTATAGAGGTAAGTGCAACGAGTGCCATAAGGGTTTGAATGGTGCTCAAAGTCCACACACTTTAATATTCGGTGATATTTTTTGCAGTACCTAGATGCGGAACGTACAAACCCAGATGGTTCGATAGATCGACGAGCACCGGTACGACCACCTCAATTAATGTGCTTGGGTCCGAATTTCACATTACATCGAAACAGTGCCCAACAAGCCGGAGTTGTGGCGATTTTCGATCGAATCTTATCCGAACTGAGTGTTAAAATGAAACGGTTGAACATTGACAAATCCGAATTGACGTGTTTGAAGGCAATAATTCTCTTCAATTCTGGTAAGAAATTTGCCATTAATTTTGCCAAATGATTCTGTTTCAATCAATTTTTACTGTCCATCCACACAGACATCCGCGGTCTAACCGTTCGAGGCAAGGAAGACGTGAATATGTGTCGTGAGAAAATCTATTCATGCTTGGACGAACATTGTCGTACTGAGCATTCGGGTGACGATGGACGGTTTGCTCAATTGTTGTTACGGTTACCAGCGTTGCGTTCCATTAGCTTGAAATGTCTGGACCATTTATTCTTCTTTAGACTGATTGGAGATAAGCATTTGGAGACATTTGTCGTGGAAATGCTGGACACCCCGATGTGAAATGTCGATTCGAGTAAGGGGAATTTTATTGTAAACGTTCTGAGTGTACAGTTTATGTTAGGTAAGGCTTTCCATTTCTTTTATTTTCGGTTGCTTCAATCATTTTTTTTCGAATGACTGTTGACGTTGATCGCTAATCTCAGTTGCTTTTTAACCAATACGACGGTGCCTTGGGGACACTGTTCTTAACCAAAAGAAATGTAAGGGTGGTAAATCTAATCAGGGGAAGTCAGAGAAGTCGTAGAAAGTTTGCAATGCAGTAACTTCTTCTGCTGACGTTACCATGAGATGTGCGTGATTTTACTTAAACTAATTTATCGATTGAATTCAAGAAAATGTGATTTTGAATTGGGTCCGAGAACATGCTTGTCATAAAAACTAAGGCCCGTACTTAAATTATGAAAGATGAAGCTCACTCACAGCAACCTCTTTCGACTTCCATCGTATGAATTGATTTACATGATACAAAAGTAAATCAAATGCAACCGGCAATCGAATCGTGTAAATCTTAGATCTAAACCAGTAACCAGAAACCGAATAATGAATTTGCGGAAATTAACAAACTCTTGAACTGTAACTACTGGTCGACTGTCGGTATTATTTCGGTTCATTTCTTTGGAATACATTTTACTGAATCATAAACTGTTGTTGGGTTGGCTAGTTTTCATTCGGTTCAATTTTGATATTTTCAACCAAAATCGGTTGGACCTGTGTAGCGATGGAATTGTCACTGTCAACCTTCTACAAACAAAATTTCAGGGAATTTTTCCTCTTCGAATATGTTAGTCTTTTGTGACAAACGGTGCCGATTTCGATGTAGGGATCAACAATTCGAAATTGGTTGTTGTCTCTAAGTATTTACGAAAATACGTCATAGAAACCGGATAAGTCTAGGATAATTCGACATGGGTCCTCACGTATGTCCTTAAATTTAAAAAAAGGAAATTCTGAAGAAAAATCACATGATACAGCGATATTACATTGAAACGTTGATAAGTCGGTCAACGCAGGCTTAAACTGGCTGTATGGGTTGAACGCTACACGTTTTTACTTGAATATCAACAAAATATGCGTCCTTCACTTTAGTGTTGGTGCCTTTCAAGCCTAAGTTTGGACGCGGTATTCAACCCCTGATTTTAAGCTATATCAAACACAATCTGCGAAATATGTTTGAAAATATCAAGATTCAATCGTATTGCAACAGAGCAATCAAAACCGGAAATTAGCATCAAGGCGATCATTTTATAAATGCGAGAAAAAAGAAACGTTTTGCTTTAGTAACGTACTAATTTGTGGACGAATTCGGGGAGAAAAAAAAACAAATTTAATTTGAAGAAAGAAAGAAACGTAGGAAAGATAAAGCGTAACCAAAATCAAAATTTTTTTTTATAAATTTCTTTTTAAGCTTATTAAAATTGCACTTTATATATATATTTGTACATATAATGAACGAGAATTAAATTATAATTTAAAAAATTATAAATAAAAACAGAGTAAAGAAAAGCAAAGGAAACTTGTATAACTGGCAATTTAAATTCAAAATTTATCAGTATTTTTGTTTAAATAGAAACGAATTTGATTTTAAGATGATGATGACAAAATGAAACTGTAGTTAGTTAAAAGTTATTTATATTTTTTAAATAAAATTAAAAATTGAAACGTAAACCAACAAAAATGGGAATGATACACACAACCAATCGAATGGAAACAAACACGAATTTCAAAAGGTGAAAATGACTTTGGTTTTTTGTTACAAATCTAAACACACATTTGTGAGAAGGGAATCTCATTTTTAATAAGCGAAACGCGCGTGTTCAAAATGATTTTCGATTGTGGTATCTTCAATGTGTTGTACGAATCGTCAGTGATAGGAAGAAAAAAAAAACATTTTTACGAAAAAGAAGATTTTTTTTTTATTCATTTAAATTTAGATAATTGTGTGTGGCTTTTTGTTTGTTCTTTTTTTTTTAAATCATTGTTTACGAAACGAATATGTTAATGAGCATTCCAAGAAAACAATAAAATTGCAGCAGTTTGTAGCTCTCGGACACCCTATAATATCGATAGTGAAAAAGTTTTACAGAATGGAATTCAATATCGTTTCTTGTTAGTTTTTTCTAGACTTTTGTGGAACAGAAGATTTTTTCATTTTTGTTAACATTTCTGAAGAAAATTGTCTTTTGTTAAGATTATCAGCAAGAAAATTCTCGGTTTATGCGTTTAATAGACTCCTTCGCAGTGTCTACCAATTGGACCATGGTCCATTGGAAGCTTTAATACGATCGAGAGTGCCTAATTATGTTGTTAAAGAAGTATGCGCACTGGACAGATGAATGGTCCAGGGAGCTGAATATGCTAGATGCGATTGGATTTATCTTTTAATAATCGGTTTCAATCCAAAAATGCGTACAAAGGCGAAACACATCTAATTTTCGTGTGTCTGTTGAAACGGCCTGTATGAATAACAGGTACGATTTTTTACTGTAATATGTTCACGACATCAAAATCAATTTTGCACTTGCTGTGCCATTTCACTAACATCATGTTAGTCACATGACATCCGAAACTAGGTCTTACAATTTCGATACGAACAGTTGAGTCTTCATCATCAGGTAAAACTGTTTATGCAAAGTATAACATTGCTTCAGAGGGACGGCGTTAGAGGATAACTTAGGTTCTGTGGAGTTCTTGCTTCTTGGGGTAGAGCAAACATTTAGAAAAATGGAAACTTTACATTTAAATGACCTCTTGTGTATTCAAATCCAAATGATTCGAGTATGACCCTGCTTCTATTCGAGCGTTACACGTGAGGACGTTAACGAGGCCAGTGCTTAGTAACACTTTCGGTTATTTTGTTACGGATAGGTGATTAGCTGATTAAAAAAGGAAAGAAAACTAAAAATTAGACGATTACATTATAAGTTTTTGGGTAACAGTTTTGGGTTCGGAATTTTATTAGCCTTAAAAAAAATTATACTTCAGATCGGGCGTGGGTCCCGCTGCCCACTCATCTCCATTTTTTGGATATTGTTTGCACACAATCTTAAGAAATTACTGATCTAAAGTAGAAAACGAGAGGACAATGTGTTATGTTGCTATGAAATTGTTAATCCCTTCTCATTTAAGATTGTTTGTCTTTACACACTGCATGCGCGTTTGTTGATTGAATCGATCCAAAATGTCTATCCTCCCTCTCTTTTCCTAATATTGCTGTCCTTCTCTATAATTCTTCATTTTCATCAAGGAATTTTTATTTTGAAATTCCTTTACATTAAAAATAGCAAAAAATAAATTTAAAATAAAAAAAAATGAAAAAAAAATAAAATAAATTTTTAAATGTTGTAAATTAACGGAATTCATAAAAAAAGTTAAATTATAAATCTAAGAAAAATTATATTAAAATTACTATGCAACAACTCACACGAAAAAAAAGAAGAAGAAAAGAAAATTTTTATTGATATACATTTTTAGGACACTTTAATTTGTTGAGAGAAAAAAAAATGATTTTTTTTGTTAACAATTTTATTTAAAATGAAAATAATCTACAAATGGCAATTAAGAAAAATTTAATTCAATTCGTATTTATTAGATGATAATTTGTAAATTATTTTATTGGAAAAAGAAGAAAAGATTAAAAAATTGTTTTTATTATTCACTCTATTAAAACACCTATTATTATATTATTATTAGATTGAAAAAGAAAATGTAGTAGAAGAAGAAGAAGATGAAGAAAGAAAATGTTAATTATATTAACGTATATATATATATATTTGATTATTGTATATTTTTATTGAAATTGAAATAAAAATGGATCACGTTAATTCATTGCAGTTCATCATTCGCACAAAAAAAAACCAAAAGTGAAATGCTAGTGTTGGGACCATGTTGAAATAGTTATTTTCCTAACGCATGTTAAAACCCTTTTTTTTTTTAACAAATTCGCTAAAAAGGTCTTTTAGCATAAGTTAGGAACAACGTTTTTCTTAAACGACGTTGGAAATAAGCGACGGAAAATTAAAGTTTCGAATGTTCGAAATACTCATAGGACCTCAGACTCGCCACTATTTCCTCTACAGTCAGTACTTCATTCTTTTTGCTCTATTTTTTTGGTTGATTAACCCGAAATGTACTTCTTCTTCTTCTTTTTCAGCCTGTTTTTATCCACTGCTGGACGTAGGCCTCCCCAATTCTCTTCCATTCCGAACGATCCGTTGCCACTTGTTGCCAATTTGCGCTTGCAGTTCTCTTTATACCATTATTCCATCTTTCTGGTGGTCTACCTCTAGGTCTTGTTTTAGGTGGTCTCCAGTTTATGATCTTTGTATGTCACGCCCCGCTCCACTTTAAAGATGCTATTCTTTCCATTACATCAACGACTTTTGTTTTTTGTCGAATCCATTGATTTGTCATTCTATCTCTGAGCGTAATTCAAATCATACTCCGTTCCATGGTGCAACTCTTAGTTTATTTTCGGAAGCCTTTGTTAACGTTAACGTTGCCGCTCCATATGTGAGCACAGGAAGGACATACGTATCGAACACTTTACGTTTCAGACTATTGTTCATTTTGCTTTTCAACATTAGCCTGAGTTTTCCGAACGCTGCCCATGCAACACCAATTCTACGTTTTATTTCTGCAGTTTGGTTGTCCAGACCCAACTTCAATTTGTCATCAAATGTACTGGAAATGTATAATAGAATTACACAATAGTAGATTACTATGCGAGGGAAGTAATGTGATGCCTAGTATCCAGATGGATACGGACTGAAACCATCGGATACTTTTACTCATCGTGATATGAGATATCAAATTATTTCCCGTGTGCAGAATGCTTTTTTGGGTTAATCAGTAAATGATGACACATACGATGCTGTGTTTCGGTTTGACTTTTTAACTTTGAATTTTCAGCGGATTTATGGTGTCAATGATCTTAAGTCAATTGAGTTTTGAGGCCATGAGAATAAGCATTTAAAAATTTTGTAACTTTTCATCCAGTGATTAAGCTAACATTTTCATAGTGATATTTACAGCTAAAAGCTCTGAGCTCTCCCACTGAAAAATCTTTTTATTTTTTCATTTTACCTAATGGTTCTTTTGATTCTTTAGTGGCTTCTAAATAACTTAGGGTCGAATGCAAGTTAGTTAGTTAGTTTAAGTGAGTGAAGAACACCTAAATATCTAATGAGCTTGTTGTGTGTACCAACATTCAATTTACCTACAATTTAGCTGTGCGATTAAGGTAATCTAATATGCTGCTGTGAGGCTTCAGATGATGTTGTACGGACGAGTCTAAGCTCTTAGCTCTAGCTATTACGTAGGCTGGACAATAACATAAGAAGCGTTTAGCTGTTTCTATGTCATTACAGTTCGCGCATAGATAGCTATTTGTTAGCTCCATGTTTAAGTGTTTGATGAGGCATCAGTGCGCAGTGAGAATGGAATTTTTCTAATATTTCTTGTAATAAGTGAGACTGTAGAATTATTGATGTTGATTTTTATACAATTTTTTACTGACTGGCATGAAGTACTAGCAGGTATAGAATGAGTCTATTTAAAGTAAATTCTAGATTTTTTGGTTGTAAACCAAAACGAAAATAGTTCTTACTAAAACAGAGACAGAGTAGTCTTTTCCTTGACCGTGATTAATTACTTAATAAGACTCCATTAGCAATGACATTCAAACATTTTTATATTCTACGAGACGGTAGCTACTACCAATAATTTCACTTAATTCCCCCTTTTCAAATTAATTCGTATGAAATTATCGCAGCTGTACCGTATATTCTTACTATTGGACTCCCTTCTCGACATTAACTTAAGTCTTACATGCGGTAAAGCCAGTGTCTCATATTGGGAATATGACATTACTGCCTTGCTTACATACGTAAGTATTTAACTCGGATATCAAGGTGTTATCGGTTTTTGGGGCACGACAGTAATGACGCATTCTATAGCTACACTGCTGCTACAATAACTTTTCTCAATTGAGGTAACTCACAGTATTTCGCAATTGATAGGTCTAGAGGACCACCAAATCAGTATTTGGTACTAATTGTTTGTTGACCTCAATATCTAATTTGCCTCATGTGTGAGGAAGGCTACTCCGTACTGTTACTAATTGTCATCGAAAGAACCGGACGAGGATAAGATCATCGTTTCTGACATTAGTTTTAGTTTTTGTACAAAATAACGTTACGATCAAAACTTCTTCGATTGTATCTTCGAAAGATCCACAGAATAATTCAGTTTCACTCCCTGAACTGTGCAATGAGGAAATGATTTGCGATAAAAAACCTAAGAGCATTGGAATTTCGGTTTAATAAATTTCTTGATACAAAGCATAATGTTATTCTAATTCAATTTAAGTGACAGACGATCAGTTAACGGAGAAACTGGCTTTAATGCTGCTCGTTCCAATATCAGTTGCTTTACTAATCGCCGATGCTCAGCTTTGGTTGAATTAAGTGCTGCAGCAATCAGTAACTGATTAAACACATCTCGTTGGGCGTCACTGCCTCCAATAACTACTAAATCATAGCGAATAGGATACAGCAAATCCACACACAATTCGTACTGTTCCCGACTGTACGCTAATATTGACTTCAATAATTGTCTGTTCACCTCACTACCCGATATCCATTCAGCCGATGATGAGTTTTCAAGTAGCTCGTCTGCCTCGGCATATTTACGTGCACCGCACAAGGCCATCATAAAGTGGGCATCATTGAACGACAAAATATGATCGTTCAGATGCGGCTCACACAGTTCGACAATATTGGACCAGTGCTTTCCAATCAGTTTCTCAGCCGATTCAGGATTTTCCAATTGTAGTCGAAATGGCAGTGAAAAACAGTCAACAATGTCGAGCATTGCTCCTGATTCGTGGCATCGTTTACGAATTTCCGTTTCAAAAATTTCCACTGCTGCTTCGGGTTCACCTTTCTCGATATGGTACAATGCCCAATGCCAATAATTGTGTGTTGCCAGTAAATTACAAATTTCCCAGTCACTCAGCGTTGTCGACAAATGGGAAATACCTTCATCCACTCGTCCCTCCATTTCGAAAACATGTGCAAGTGCATGAGTGGACCAACCATCTTTTGGCTCACATTCTAGTCCCTAAAAAGAACACCGAAACAATTGCAAGATGTCGGCAAAGATTTTGTTGCTATTCTTCGTGATTGTTTCGTACCTTACGAGCTTCGCTTTCAGCCTTAGCATAGAAGTTGGTCTCAACCAATCCAAATGCATACATGCCGTGAAGATACGATTTAAGCGGCAAGTCTGCTGACGACCACAATGGCATTACACGAGCTACAGAGTCACGTAGCTTTCGTTGCTTCCCGAGGAAGAAATATGTGTCAGTGACCATCTTGATCGCCAACATGTCTGTTGGATACTGTTTCCGTAGAAATAAATGGAAATGTCTGCTATTCTCTAATAGGTTACCAGGTTACCTGAACAAGAACATCCTCCCACGCTTGTGCCGCTTGATTGAGATTACCTCGCGACCAGTTTAAAACTGCTTGGACATGCATCTTCTCTCGATAATTTGCGTCGGACTTTGACGAAACTTGTGCTACCAAATCGTCAACGTTTTTTGCAAGGTCTTTATTAATTCGCGTTGTCTCTGCCGTTGACATTAACTCCAGACCGTATTTGAGCGCTTTACCAGCGACTATGAATCAAAAGAGTCGATTTTTTAATGATCCCTCAACGGTGTTCACGATCATTAACTCACTAAAGTCAGGATCTGCTTCGAGCATTTTATTCAACGAGCCACCGATGCCATTAAAATTAGCGTCGTCATACAAGCCCACATATTGGGTGATAGTGGCATCATACAGCTTTGCAGCTTCATTTGACTGGGTACCAAGTGGAATGCCTTCGTTTGTCCATTCCTGTAAAAGACAAGACCAAGGCTCAACGGATTATGGTACTGGAGAGTTTTTCGTTTTTTATTTCAAATAGCTGTGTGGCCTTATCTCCAGACTAAATATTAATCTTACCAGTACGCCACGAAATTTGTCCCTCATCGTGCAGGTATGTTTCGTTTTTGCTACGTTCGTATTGATGTATACTGGATAACAAAGAAAGAAAGAAATTATTTGCGATTCGTTTGTAAAATATTGACTGTACGTGACATGCACATTATCGTATACAAAGAAGAGATTAATAATTTCACTGGATTATCGATCTGATGTTCGTGACTTTCGCAATTATTTCATTATATTTAAGTGGACTCGATCAAATTTGCTTCGAGAATTATTTAGAATTGTTGGACTGTGCTTTTTATCTAAGGGACGGAAGCAAGTATTGAATTGAGTGAATATTAATATCTACCCTAATCCTCCTCAGTTACTGATTACAACTACACTTGCAGCGTAAACGACTTAAAAACACACACTGATCATATTGAATTTGTTGCAATAGAAGCTATTTACTTATTATTTTATTGCGGATGTCTTAGGTGTCCAAAGTTTCTTTGCTAGAAATTCTTATCATCCTTTAGTGACAATGTTTTGTCAACAAAACTTTTTTGTACTAATCAAAAAAAAAAAATGAGAACTGATCGTTAAGTTGAACGAAGCCTTTAATATTTTCAAGTTTTGTGGTGTAAGGTGTAAAGTTGTTGCTCGTGCTACATCCGTTTCTCAATCAAAATTCCAATTTTTCATACCAATTAAAAGAAAACAGGTCAGCCGGCGAGTCTAAAAGTCTGAAAAACACGTTCAGCTCTGTCTCATGAGGTCTTAGATAGCAAAATGTATGCTAAAACTAATGAAGTACATGATTTTGTATCGGTCAGATCAAAGGAAGTAACCCAATAATTCTCTTTTTTTGTCATTAGAAAGTTGGTTTTACTAAAACTAAAATGAGCTTCAGCAGTTTAATCATCAGCATCAAGTTCTCATATAAGTATTTGCAACTTCATTGATTTGAAGCGCAGTTCACCGCTTATTTTTGTCGTGGATAACTTATGATAATCCATATTTGTATTGTAGTTAGATTCGGTACCATACAGATTCAAGTTCAACGACTAAAATGACACAACTACGGCTTCTATTACACCTAAGAGTACAAGGCTGTTGGCTTCGAAAGGTCCTTATCTTTTAACGTATCTGTGGTGAGTTGACGCATTACCTCCCCAACTGCATACAGTCTAGAGTATTAATGTCCAAAGAGGGGGCAACAATAACAATAACTTTTCTTTATTATATTTCCATTCTAAATTGCTGGAATTTTTATCGAGTTACCTTTCCCAGATGTCAAACGAACCTTCAATCTTTTACTTCCTTTGTTGTAAGTACTTTTATCTACCTAGGTGAAATAATAGCAGTGAAAAAGTGCTATTATTTCGCCGTCGGTAGATAAAATAGCGTATTCACCTCTGTCCAAATGTTTATTTAGACACTTGGGGTGTCGCCTTTGGCAAGGCTGTATACTTTGGGGAGGTCACGCAGATACAGATACGCCTTTGGCTCATGCAATAACTCTCCAAGTGTCTAAATAAACATGTGGACAGAGGTGAATAATCTACTATTAACATGTTGACACAAATTCTTTGTTGGTATTTAGTATCAATATTTGTAATTTCATTATTATTTGTCGTCGTTGTCGATAACTCGCAATTCTTCTGGAAATAGTTACCGAAAATCAAAAGACGATTAACAGGTCATTGAACCAATGGTGAATTAAAACCTATGCAAATTAAGAGCGCTCACCCCTTGGCAAATTTCTAGCCTACATTTGTGCGCAAAAATATTTGTTTTTTGATGATTTTTCTGAACCAAAATCTTTTTTTGAAAAACCATAAAATCATGCAAAAATGTGTTACTTTTAAAGAAAAAATTGGTTTTTAAGTTGTAACTTTACCCACTTGGAGAAACCCTTGAAAAATGTGTAATTTACATTACACATTTTTGCATGCTTCAATGGTTTTACTTTTTCAAAAAAAGATTTTGTTTCAGAGAAATCATCAAAAGACAAATATTTTTGTGCACAAATGTAGGCTAGAAATTTACCAAGGGGTAAGCGCTCTTAATGGATATTAAGTTGCGATGATTATGTCTCCATCAGAAGAACATCTCGAATTTTTGGTTACATTTTGTAGGTACGACCTTCCTTTAAGGCTGAATTCACACTCACTCCGTTTTGCCTCCGGTTTGCTTGATAATGATGTGTTTGAACAATAGAAAAAATGTGTGGAGTGACTGTGAATTTAGCCTAAGAATTGCTTCATCTGCACTGATCGGACCAGTCTAAAAATCAAATGTACAAAAACAGTCCCACGTATTTTCAAAATGTGTTCATTCTAAATCGAACGACCGAATTCGCATGGCGCGTAGTTTTTAGAACTAACATGACGTTTTCTGTTGGAAAAAAATAATTTGATTGTCAGTTCAGTGAAATTTTTTGTTCGGTCTTTTTGCGAATTTAGCACTCTTGAAGTCGGAAGGAATTGAAGGTAAGTGGACGATCATATTCAAGTTTTCTGAATTTTAAAACAATACATCCATTAACCACCCGGTTAATATTGGTGGTATATTACCCCTGGTTTGTTGCGTGTGAAAGTTTATTTAATCGAAACTGTAGTTTGTGTGAATTTAGTGCGTAACATTGTGCTGTTTGACCATACACGTGTTTTTGGCTTGTTCGATTTCATAAATTGCGCACTTCGCATTGTTTCCGACTAATTGTTCTCGTTAAATTCGCGAAAGATTTGGAAATAATTTTTCAATTTTTTCTTTAAAGATTCGAAAATGAGCAGTCATCCTACAAGTGTTGTTAAGGCAGTGCCTAATGCAGATGCCGATGTTGAAGACGACGACGATTTCTTTTCGTAAGTACAATTTTATCGCAACTCTTAAAATTGCGATCAAATGTAACGGATTTCCCTTTGTATAGTGCGGGAATTATGTCAGCGATAATGCGTCGCCAAGTTCTGCATCATATGGTTAAAAATCTGCCGAAACCGGTTCAGGGCAGAATATCAGCGCTCAAAAATGTCCAATTGGAACAAATGCATTTAGAGGCCAAATTCTACGAGGAGGTAACCGAGCTCGCTTTATCATTAAAAAATTGATGTCGAAACCGAGAATCTTTCTCCCGCAGGTCTATAATTTAGAGGTGAAATATCAATCACTTTACGAACCGCTAAACAACAAACGCAAGTCAATCGTTAACGGTGAATACGAACCGACTGCCGAGGAACAAGAATGGAAGCTGCAAGACAGTGAAGAGAGTGAAGATGACATTGCTGATAAAATGGAAGGTATATCGATCGCCAAGCCAAATTATCCAGATGATGTCAAAGGAATTCCCGATTTTTGGCTAACCATTTTCCGTGCAACGGAATTGATTGCGGGAATGATTCAAAAGCCGGATGAAGATCTGCTGAAGAAATTGACCGACATAACCATTTCGTATTCAAATGATCCAATGTCATACATTTTGGAATTTCATTTCGCACCAAACGAATATTTTACGGACGCCGTGCTAACCAAGCAATATTTTCTGAAAGTAAAAGTGGAGGAGGAACATCCATTCACATTCGAAGGACCTGAGATTTACAAATGCCTGGTAAGCGATCGGTTAGACTGGTCTGTTTTTGACGAACTCAACTGACTGAATTTCATGCTTAATTTTTCCTCAGGGGTGCGTCATCAATTGGAACAAAGGAAAGAATCTCACAGTGAAGACCATCAAAAAGAAGCAGAAGCATAAGGCTAGAGGAGCAGTTCGTACCATTACGAAACAGGTTCCTGCCGATTCGTTCTTCAATTTCTTCAATCCGCCGATCGTTGAGGATGAAGATAAAGTCAATCTGGATACTCAGAACGTAAGTCGAATTTAATGAACGGTTAAAGTGACGAAGCCAACCGGAACATATCATTTCGCAGATCTTACAAAATGACTACGAAATCGGTCACTTCCTTCGTTCGAGAATTATTCCGAAGGCATTGCTGTATTACACCGGCGACATTGTAGATGACGATGATGATGAAGATTTTGATGTAAGTTTTTTTTTTGTTTGGTTTTAGTTGAAAGAATTTGTTTTTTCTTTAATTCCATCCGTTCAACTCTCCAAATGTGTATGGAATTTAGATGTTTAATCAATGGGATAAGTTTTCTCTGTCTGGTCGTTTTGGATTTTGTGTCAGTTTATCATTAATCAGAAAAAATATTCCAAAAGTGATGGCTGAGACCAAAATATAAGTGTTTCAGTCGCGAAGCTGCGGTAACTGGCCCTACCGGTATATCTAGGACTTTGAAGATTGAAGAACTGTTTAAATTAGTCGAAAGTCGTCGAATCAAACAGGAAGATTAGCTCAAACTACGAAATCAGCTTTACTTGGGTTAACATCGTATACCGGTTAAGATCTTCCACAGTAGCAAATGTTGGGAATATTAAAAAACCTTGTACAATGACATGTCCGAAACACTTCAAAGTTTCAAAGTTTTCAAAATTTGGCCCAAGGGCTATCTTAAATTAAGAATCAGTTCAAATATTCTAAAGCATCAGACACTGACAATGATGTACAAAAGTTCATTATCATTTGATCGTCAATTCTTGCATGTCCTCTGATGGTATTTGGGTTTCGAAAATAATCACGAAAGACCTGTACGTACCAAAGGCCTATAATGGCTTGTATCCCTTTTAAGCTGGTAACATTAAAATGATATGAAATGTTCTTTCAATTTGGGAGCTAATCTTTTATATCCGACTAATTTGGCTCAGGCTCAGGCCCACTTTTCGCACTATTTTTTTTTTCATTTTCTACACACCATATATTGTGTGACAATCCATTAGTTCTCTGTTCAACCGTCTTTAAATAATCTGCATTGAATTTTTAAATGAATCAAGGCGATAATAGTGCATTTCATAAAATCAGACCGCAGTTTTCAAACCAGAAGTTATATTTTCACCAACCTCAACCGACCACAAATAACTTTGACGCGCGGTCATTGTAGGCAAACGCTAAGAGAGAAACAGTGTCGCTACCAGAGCCTCGCATGTCTGATAATATATTTACCATCTTATATTCAAAGCATCTCATAGTGTTTGTTGAGATAGCACAGAGCTCATAGATTTATTTCTTTTCTATTTATCGATAGCAGCTGATTAACCGTTTCTATAACGTTAACAAACTCATGTCTTTGAGGTCAACTGCTACCTCGACTGGTATCAAAATCTAAAAATATTTTCTCTTTCAATTTTAGGAAGAAGAAGAAGAGGAAGAGGAGGAAGAAGGTGAGGATGAAGAAAATTCTGATGATGATGGTCCACCTGCACCGAAGGGTTCGAAAAAGAAAGAGAATCCGGCCGAATGTCAACAGCAGTAAGTTTTGTGCGGATGTACGACTTGTTGGTTCTACTGTTTCTTTATATGTTCACAACGTTTTTTCTTTCTTCCTTTTATTTTTAACGAAATTTTAATTTTTGGTATATTTTCATAAAGGCGCGATTTCTGTTATTATCTCTCTTTTTTCCAACGCATCATCGTTTGTGTCGATTCGGAACGTATGTCGTTCGATCGAAACATTTCTTTTTTCTTTAATTTAAATTTGCCAATAAAAATTAATGGAAAGCTGAACATGTGTCAACACATTCCTTGTATTGTATTGCATCTGCATCCGTTTTATAATCAACGATTAAAAATGCTTAACAATTATCAATTATGTTTACATGACTTGGAATAGTTTCAATAAATTAATTAAGGAAATCGATTTTCTGATTTGTTTTTTCTGGCGGAGATCAGTTCACAATTTGGAATAATATAGGACGCTCCCATTCTGTCGGAGATCAATTCACAGTTTGGAATAATATAGGACGCTCCCCATACTGTCGAACCTTTCTGACTATTATGCTTACATCAAAATTTAGAAACGAGTGATATGTCCAGCTAAAGGGGAAATGACGCTTGAACCAACTGTTCATTTTTCATTTAAAGTCAAATAGATTGTGACAAAGTGAAAAGAGATTTGCTGCTTTCATGACAAAGACGGGAAAGAGAGACGAAAGAGGAAAGTATTTTGCAGGCATAATCGTACGGAAGTACGAAAACATCAAATTGTGATAAATTTTTGGGAGGCGTAATGGATCATATCGCTTTGATGTGTCATACAAATAATAATCTGTTACCTTCCAATCTCTTCGATATATCTGCATTTTGGATCGGTCCAAACGTATGAATTACGGACACGGCAAGGAATCGTTTCGCTGTTACATATATATTTATTTTGTGTCTAGTATACACTTCCTCAATTGCCATATAGTTTTCTTCAACAACTTGAATCGTTCAATCCAAATACGGTGTTCTGCCAATATTGTGTAGCACACACTTGCTGAATGAAATTTTTATGTAACTATCAGCTAATCAAAATATCTGTACAGTCGCTGTTCAACACCTCAAGTCGTATAGATTCCGACATCGAATAAAGAAAAAAAGGGAGCTACAGAGTCACATCTACTACTACTACTACTGCAACAACATCTCTTAGCCGGCAATTGGTCAATGAATACCTCAAAGAAGATAAGATCAGCTGTTCCGTTTATTTTTGAAATGATATGCCATGCCGGATGCCGCCGTTTCATTCAAAGTGAACAAGCACGCACTAAAGGCAAAATAGTGTGAGCCAACTGGTTTTTGTTGCTGCTCGCATTTTTGACATAAGAAAAAGTTGAATGAAAGTAAAAAATTCATTCATTGCATGGTCTTGTTTTGATTCGGACGTGACCGATGATACGCTCAAAAGTTTGTATATAATATTGAAAGTCTGCTTGTGCATTCAATCTCGATTTCTTAAACTTATTCGGGTTAAGGTGTTGTGATTAGTTGAAATCGTGACGGTTTTATTATCTCGATGCTGTAACAGATATCAATTGACAGAAATTTTAATTTATTCAACAACGCAAAAACAATGCAAACAACCGTAACTCATTTGGATATATGTGAAAATAAAGCCGAAGAAAATTAAATTTGCCAATTTCATAAAGTGAAAGTTAATGTATAGAATTCACTGAATTTGTCCAAGTAAATTGGTAATTGGCGAACTTGAACATGACACGTCTTGGATTTATCACATTTTGATAATTTCAGTTACTTTCTGTTGAAGAGTTGATGTTTTCTAATTTTGATTAATTTGATAAGAAAAAGTGAAGAAATTCTTGTTTTGATTGTCAATCAACAACGGATAATTTAGCGTGATCAACCCATCGCCAATTATTTGCAATGACTGCTAAAAAGGATATTAAGACAAACCTGGATTTTGTCTTTAAAAATTTACTCGCTGGTGGTAAGTACAATTTATTCATTCAACATATTTGTACCAGTTCCGCTCTGTTGCCGGAAATAGTATCACAAAATCTCTGACACCAAAGTGTAATTTTCGTAATTTATAACGTTTTATTACGTTATAAAATTGCACTTGTAGTGTACCTTCTTCAACTTTCCGTGTCTCACATACCAGACCATTAAAAGTACGTCCGCAATCATCATCATCTACATGTGTGTGCAACATGGCTGGCCATAATAATATTTACACACCTTGCCATGTTATTGGGAAACATCTCAATTTATGAATTTATTTAACTTTCTTTTTTTTTAACATTTTTACCATGATTTACACATTCGTTATTTTGTTACACCTTCATTCACCGCATAGTTTTATGCATGGTGTCGTTTTGTTCACGTATAATCGACGGTTATGTGCAAGAAAAATTGCGTCATTCAGTCGCTAGCTGCAGCTAGAGTTCAAAATTGAAATTGAAAGACTAATGGAAAATGTAAACACAAATTCATTTTTACATTTAACTTTGATGTGTACAAGGAATCTCATGTCTCTCGGCTCCAAATGTCAAATGATGGAATTAGTCATTTGTGTACCTGTTTTGGACGATTGATTTTAGGCAATTTCGCGGATTGTAGGCCGAACGAAGTGAGGCTTACAAGCGAAAGTGCCTTAAATCAACCGTCCCAAACAGGTGCACATGTGAGTTTTCATGCAGAGGGCCGGAAACCCGAGAAAATTCGAAAAATTGCCCTCATTTTCGGCCCCGAAGCATGAAAACTATGTTAGTTTCTTATAGGATTCTATACGCCACAGTTTAATCTCATTTCTTTCATCCTTACTTAAACTAGGTCCCACCTGTTGGGCGGGTCGGGTCCCTTGACTGATAATTTTTCCAAAATAATTAACCAATTATATTACACTATTATAAATATCTTAATTTATTTTAACTGATTTTTTCATCTCATATCAGATTAATCGTCTACAACGTGACAATGAAGCGCATCCGATAAAGACACAATGAAATTCTATTGTGTTTTAAAGCCTTTTTCAGTGATCACATTTTCATTGAAAGAACGTTCGTGCCTAGTTTTCAAATATACGTTGGCTCTCATCGCAATTTTACGAGTGTAAAAATCTTACCAAATCAAAATGACATTTGATACCGCCAAAATTAACTGCTTTATTTTTTTCTATTACTCTGCTTGATACTTTGCCGCAAACTGCTCGCTCGTCCGAGCTGTCTAATATTGCAATACGATACCGCAACTCGTGTGAATTACGACCCTCGCTTCGCTCGGGCCGCAAACTTCACACTCGTCAGAGTTGTCTAATATTAGGTTTGGTCTAATCGCAAACTTCTCGCTTGTCCGAGATGTCTAATATTGCAATACGATACCGAAACTCGTGTGAATTACGACCCTCGCTTCGCTCGGGCCGCAAACTTCACACTTGTCACTTGTCTAATATTAGGTTTGGTCTAATCGCAAACTTCTCGCAAGGCCGAGCTGTCTAATATTGCAATATGATATCGCTTCGCTCGGGCCGTAAGCTTCACACTCGTCGAAGTTGCCTAATGTTAGAATTGCTTGACTTTTGTAATACTATATACTCACTGTATAGATATATGCTGCTTGTTAATTATCAAATATAAAAATCAACTATCAATTATAAAATACCAATAATCGAATATCAATGATATTGTTCATTTATTACATTGCATTTCTATTTTTTGGGGTAACTTCCGAAGCGTTGATCACACATAGCTTATCGTCGAACTTAACCTTCCAAATGTCAGATGTATAATTTTATGAACCAAAATTTTTCACTATTTTCTGCCAGTCAAGGGAATAAGACATTAAATTATCAATTGTCAACAGAGTAAAATCCTGTTTTTCTGGAATAGTTTCCAGATACTTTTAGGCCCACATGACCTATCTTCCAACTATCTTTGTATAGTTACAATCATTTCAGTGAAGGGAATTATCAATTACCAATAATTATCAATTATCAATTATAAGCAGCATAAAATGAATTTTTCTGGAATAGCTTTCAGATCCTTAGGCCCGACATGGCCCATCTTTGAATTCCATTCCTCGTCGATTAAAACAAATTTTATTAAAATCGGTTAAGAATGACTCAAGTCATCTCAAGTCGTGACAAATAGATTACAAACAATTACGTTTCTCATAACATTTCATAAAATGTCACAACACATTAAATTATCAATATTAATTTTCAATTAACATGTATTATCAATTATCAACAGAGTAAAATCCTGTTTTTCTGGAATAGTTTCCAGAATCTTATCCCGATATGGCCCATCTTTGAAATTAACCTCTGGAATCCCATTCCTCGTCGATTAAAAAAAAAATCATAAAAATCGGTTATGAATTAATCAAGTTATCGTGATTAAAAAAAAAAATAGGTTACAAACAATTACGTTTTCCTTCACATTTCATACATTGTTAGGTTACAAACATTTTATGGTATTTTCTGGCGTAAGACTCTTGACTTTCAGTCAAGGGAACAATATTATTATTACCAATTATCAGTTATTACAGTTACATTTTATATAATAATATCACCACAACACATTAATTTATCAAAATATCAATTATCAGCACTGTATAATCAATTACAATTATCAACAATTAAAATTATCAACAAAATCATGTTTTTCTGGAATAGTTTCCAGAACCTTATCCCGACATGGCTCATCTTCGAACTTAACCTCAGGAATTTCATTCCTCGTCGATTAAAAAAAAAATCATCAAAATCGGTTAATAATTACTCAAGTTATCGTCGTGACAAAAAGAAAAATATTTCAAACATTTAAAGTTTTGATAATTTTTCATACACTGTATGGTTACTAACATTTTAGGGTATTTTCTGGCATAAGACCCTTGACTTTCAGTCAAGGGAATTAAATTTAAGAAAGTAACTGTACCTGACAAGTCTCGGCCTGAATATAACCTGGCCATGCAAATTCAACTCAATCGCTTGCACGTATAGATCAAATATTTTGAACGTAGTCAATATCACTAGCTTCAAGTTGCACATATTGCTGCTGCAATAGTGAATGTATTAAAACTTAAATTTCAACAACAACGGAAATTTATTGCTGTTGACTAAAATCAAACATCTTTGCGTTAGGCGATTGAGTTGATTTTGCATGATATGTATTTGACCTGTTCCGTGCCCTATTTTCGGTGAATAATAACGTAATCAGCAGTCAGTAATGCACTTGAACCTAGTCTTACATAGTCTCAAAATTTGAGAATTCAAGATTATTTCTTTTGGCTTAAACTTTATAGTCTAGTTCTTGTCCTAGGTTTCAATTTGGGTAGAATAAATTAGACTAAACACGTTTGTTTGTTCTAATCAGGGGCGGATTAAGGTTTTCAGCGCCCCTGGGCAATTTCATCGTGACTCATACGTTATCAATATCTATCTTTTCCGATGACTTTTTTAGGATAGGATATAGTTAGTATGAGTATCGACCGATTATCCTTGCACCTCAGCTGTCAATGGGCCTGTTGTGCATTCACTCATAATGATAACAACTATCCAAAATCATAATTGGAGCTACTGATTCACGATTGAGAACGGTAACAGTTTTTGACTTATTAGTGACGTAAGTATATGTTACTAATAGGGAAGACTAATCATCCATGATTAGGAAAAAAAGCTATGAGCTTCTAATTGATCGATAGGTCGCTTTCAATTTCAATTTCATTTATTTCCAAAAGAAATTTGTTAAACTAAGCGCACCGCGTAGCTCCAGTATGCGTTACAATTCTAAGGAGCTACAACAGCTACAACAAGAGCTACCGCTTTACGGTAGAGCCTTTACCTACTAAGCTACCTGAGAGTCCTAATGTGGACGAAATACACGAAACTCACATATTTTAAATAGGCAACCTAAGGTCGACTTAAAAGATCAAAGGTTACTGTAGAGCGGTGAGGCTTGCCGAGCTTCTGTATCTTACAAACACAACAACAAGTATATTACAGCCGAAATACACGTATTTTTTTTTGTAGCCTTTGTATTCTCCGCTACTGGATATAGGCCGCCCGATGATAAGGGATTTAACCATGAAACACAACGCGAATTGTTAAATTCACGTGAATTTCGAACCACACCTATAGGTTGGGAAGCGGTTAAGATTTTTGTCTGGTGTTAATTATATCTCCGGATAAAGTTGGACTTAGATATTTGTACACAGAATTCATTCATATCGGTCTAATGTGTACGGTTCGTTGAGGGCACCAAACGACCAAGATTGGGTATAGGCCTAGGAACATTACTTTTCTACAAAACACCGAAGAAAAATTTTCATGTTGGAAGACCAGTACGCTACCACTTTTCTTGATTTAATTGAGATCTGATAGAAATTGATAAACGCCGCAGACGAAATTTTTTTCTTCATTTACTTATTTCAATTATGACAGATTTTCGTTAGATTAATTTCCATTTTCGAAGCTCCTCGTATTTCCAGCGCCCCATTTCTCTTCCCAGCGCCTGGCTAGAGCCAGAATTGCCCTGAGGTTAATCCGCCCCTGGTTCTAATCTTTATTTAGAGCTATCGAAACTTAATTTGTAAATTTAATATTCGTTTGGAATGAAAGTTCAGTGTTAAATCATCAGCAAGAAGAAAATTTATTCTTCAGCATTAGAACAAAATTAACAATAAAAAGTGTTAAGGGTCAGTGTTAAAGGAATATTAATGACAACAATGAAATAATAACTCAAAAAAGTGAAGTCATTTCAGTGCCGCACTGGAAAAAATTTTCATACAAAATAGTACTCTATTTAGCAGCACTTTTGCTTGAAAATGAACTTCATAAAGTGGATCATCAATTGAACAATATATAAGTAAATTCGCCAGACAATCCGTAAATTGATTTGCTTCGTCTCTGTTGTGTCAATCCCCATTCTGATTTCTTAATAAACCTCTCGCAGACGCAACCATAACTCCAACAAAATTATCGAGTCTGATACTCCTTTTGATCGAAATTTTTCCATTAGCTTAAGGGAAAATCTTTTATTTCAATTGTTTTAACATTCATATTACTATATTAGATCACACTCTAACCAGAGTTTATCTATTATTTTCGTCATCGCTGTCGATAACAGCTGACCTTCATGCCTTGGGCAAAAATTACGGAATTTTTCTCGTAATTTGGGCCCTCAGAAAAAAAGGTGTATACGCGGACGGTTTATTTTAGGAACTTTCGCTAGTCACCCATACTTTCGTTCGGGCTACAACTCGCGAAATTACCGTCCACAGCAGATACGTAAATAACTAAAGATACGTAAAGGGCGGTGGAAACATGTGAAAATAAAGTGGAAACATTCAAAAGAGCTGTAAGATGGCTTACATTTCTATGCCCGACAAAAAACAGTTCAATTCTATGTAAGTCATCAGTTTGAACTTACAATATTTCTTTCTCTCTATTCACCAAAATATGACAATTGTTCAAGTTTATCTCGAACAGAATTATGCAAACGAATAATAATTTCGTAACAAAAGTTCGTTTCGGCGTCTAATTTTTTATTTTTTTTTTTTTTGATTTGCATAACTAAAGTAGTTTGTCCTGTGTGTGTTTAGTGCTTTGTGATGTATAAACACTTCAATAATGATAAGCAAATGATTTTCACTGATGGATGGTGAAAACAATCATTGAGTATTGACTTAAGATGAATACGTATGACACTCCCAATTATAGAAAATTGTAGAGGTGAAGTCTGTTTCTTTGTGTGAAGCTGAATTCATTAAATATTCAGTTTTGCTAAATTAATATTAAACGAGTTTGTAAATACAAATTCAAGTATAGAACAGTGGTTGTAATGACGTAGATTTCCAGCCATGACTAAAGGCTTGGACGGCAATTGTTTAACGACAAAATGAAAGTTTATTACATCCTACTTCTAGGTGTTGCTGGTATGTGTTCCAAGACTACTGTCGCACCGCTGGACCGAATAAAAATCCTTCTACAAGCCCATTCCACACATTACAAACATTTGGGAGTGTTCACTGGCCTACGACATATCGTTCGAAAGGAATCATTCTTGGCCCTGTACAAAGGCAATGGCGCGCAAATGGTCCGGATTTTCCCGTATGCTGCCATTCAATTTACTTCATTCGAAATTTACAAGAAAGTAAATTAAGAAACAAACGTTTTCTGTTATTTGGATTGATTGATTGATATTCAATTTTCTCAGTATTTGGGAGCGATCATTCCATCAACGTTGATGATCAAACATTCAGATAAATTTGTTGCTGGCGCTGCTGCCGGTGTATCTGCAGTATTTCTAACATATCCATTAGACACTATTCGCGCTCGATTGGCATTCCAAGTGGCCGGTGAACATAGATACACCGGCATCGCTCATACAGCAGTCACAATATTCAAATCGGTAATGTTTCATTGTAATCGTGACCATCATTCCTAGCATTAAACGATTTCTTTTTTCGTTTTCACAGGAAGGTGGAATCAGAGCACTGTATCGAGGGTTTGTGCCGACTTTGATGGGCATGGTCCCATACGCTGGATTTTCATTTTATTGCTTCGAGATGATGAAATTTATGTGCATGAAATATTCACCGGCTTACACATGCAAAAAGTTCGAAAAGAATACGGGTAAGTCATTCGGGTCGTCAAGTTCACGATGTTTTTTTGTAAATTACGATTTTCGTACATCACGATTATGGTTTAAGGTTTCACTTAATGTTCAACAGCATTAGATTTGCGTATAATGTATATATAACGTAATAGCGACTGTTTGGAGTGAGTGAAGGTCAAGCATACTTTTGATAAAAATAATTTTCTTTTCGTTGAGACTTACAAAGATTCCACAATTTTTACATTTCCTTTATAGTCAAAGGTATTGCGTCATTACGCTCGCTTTGATTTTGTTATTATTCAAGTTGTGGAACTGGGGGACGTCCATAAATGACACTGTTTACCAAGATTTTTAGACCCGACCAACATTGATCGTCCCCGATTTTTTATGTATTTAACATTACATATTCCATCCCTCCTTCAAATCTGACGTTATTCATGAACGTTCCCTTTAATTTTCTTTTGCTGAACGACAGGAAAAGTGATTTATAAGTGGTCTAACATTTGACTTCGTTTATTATTAATTAATATGCAGTGCTTAAGCACGGTTTTAATTGAACAATAAAATTTGCGCACCGTTTACGATGGTGAGCTTACAGAAGCACAAGGTCGACAAGCAGATTAAAATCCAATTTCAAATAAACAGTAATAATAATTGACCTGCGTTCCGGCCACTCGTTCTACTCGTTCGAAATTTAAAATTTTACTACAATGACTGGCTACTAAAATGCTGAGAACGACCTGCAGTGCGCTTAATATTTCATATTGGCTAAAGGCATTCGATCTCTAAAACAATTATTTTTATTGAAAGGGGGCCAAAATTACGCGTGATAAATATAAAACTAAAGCTGAGGAGTTTGGTACGTCTTTTACAGATTACTCAATTAACAACTGGTTCCACAACTTTTCTCACCGAATGTTGAACTAATTTTCTAGTTTCAAGACCGACGCTCAACATTCCTAGAAAATTTAAATTCTCCTTCGCATTCCCCTTATTTATTATCGTAATGCACCTTGACCTTCACTAATTCCGTGTTTCGTTTTTAATTTCAGGTGGGCTAGTATTGAACATACCTGCAAAATTACTGTGTGGAGGCTTTGCTGGTGCTGTTGCCCAATCATTTTCTTATCCATTGGACGTAACACGTCGTCGAATGCAGCTGGCAATGATGAATCCAGAAACCGCCAAATTTGGGTATGATTTTCGCTTGCTCTTATTCTTTCTCTCGTAATGGGGATCATTCAACAAGCACTGAGTTGTGACTACAACCATACATAACCAGTTAGGTTCTATTTTTTGGAAAATTGTTTGCCAGAATTTTCCGTTAGAAAATTTGTCAAAATGAAAATTTTTAGCGAATTTTGGATAATCAATTTCCCAAAAATAGGCGCTTGGTTAGAATGTGGGAAGTGTAATAGATACCGTTACTGCTTGACATTGATTTTTTGAATGATCACCTCAAACTGTATTTTGCAAATTTAACGTCTAACAGATAGGAGCCATACAATCTTTACTAATTAATCATGGTTTAGGAAACTAATAAAAAGAATGTATAGTCGGTTGGTGCCTGAATACCCTGAATTTGAACGCTATAATTACAAGCCCCTTCACTATAATTGATAACAAATTGTAAAGTATTAGTTCGACTTCTTAAGTCAGATTGTACTTCCTTCAAATCGAAACCACAGCCTCTCATGATTTTATTCCTTGAGAATTGTAGGTTATTGAAACGGTTCATCCTTCCAACAGAAGACCGACAAAGGAAAGACAATGCTCGATGAAATTTTGACTTCATTCATTGACTTTGTACTTCCATTAACAACATTTAATTTGCCTCTGGATTCTTTTCCTCTAAGCCAGCTAGCAAGGTTAGTGACATAAACTTGGAACTTGCTGACCCAAAAAAGTTGAGCAAGATTGATTCAGATGCCAGGCTTTGTAGTGGATATGTTGACTAGAGATGTAATTTTATTTTTTAATATTTGATGGAGCCTTTCGTAGTGAAACATTTTTTTTTTGTTTAATCTGTCTTATCATAGCATTTTACTAGATTAGTAACTTCCAGAGATGGAATGAAATCATTGAATTTTCTAAAAGAAAACAAAAAAATCATTTTTCATACAAAAATTTTGTATTTTATCTGTCCAACATTTAAAGTAATATCGAGAGTACGCCATTGTATGATCCAAAAACAACTTGTACCATGTATGTCTAACGGCTAATTAGTTATACCTCGACTTCTTCGAACAACCGTTCCAATCCATTGTCACTATCGGAAATAATTAACTCGGCTGTTGTATTCATACATTCATCTAGCTGCATAATCTTAACGCAAACGTTTGGAAACAAGCGCTTAATTTCACCAACTTTGCGATGGTCCATCATACGATCGTTCCACACCAATCGTAATGTTCTCAGCGTATAGCAATTTGATTTGATGTGAGCAAACATGCTGTATGAATCATAGGAACTAGAAGCACGATCGTCGGCTGTTAGGAAATTGCATTCGACGCTCAATTCTGTCAATTTCACACAGTTCTCGAATAAGTATTTCGTGTTGGTTTTGTTGATTGCAGGCAAAATGAGTTTCAATTCGATGAGATTTTTGTACTTTGAAAGTGCGGTGATCGTTTTGTTGTTCATTTTGTATCGTTCCAAATGTACACGACGATTGGCCAGAGTTAGATGGCGTAAATTGTTCTGCATATTTTGGTTGAATTGGCCCAGTAACTGGTTTGTTGACTCGTTGAAATGAAAGATCTGGAGAGTGGTCAAATTATCGAACAGATCGATATCGCGAACGACTTGAATGTTTGTTAACATAAACGGAGATAATCCCACAATTTTCAAAGCGTTTAAACGTAAGCAGTCCAGTGATGCGAAAAGAGAGAGATTGATTAGAACGTGGTTTCGTTGGGAACTTATCCGCAAAGTGTTCAATTCCGAAAATGTCCAATCTGGAAAATGTTCATAATAATCTTCTGTACAAATAGTAAGCTCCTGCAACCGACGACAGTATTTCTCCAGCCAATTGATGTGTTCTATTGATTTCTCGTGGTTGCTTGAAAGTTTTGTCAATGCCATTGTTACATCCTTTCCCCTACGCTTTACAAACGCTTCATTCGTTTCATCGCTCAAATTCAAAACTGAGTCCTCGGCGAAAAGTGTTTGAACCATAGGGATAGGTAGGTTTGAAAAGAACTCGTAAGCTTCTTCGTCGATGGATGCACACTCAACCCTTCGTAACCAATCTCCTGTCATTTTTTCATAGTCGATTGGTGATTCATTTGTACTCATAATGGTTACACCATCGTACTGAACTTTTCCTTTAGAGATGATCAATTTGCGAGACCATGCATGTTCCAATTGAATTTGATGGTTGATATTTTCCATTAACCAAATCAGTGGCGAATGGTTGTATATGTTCGTCATCTGCTGTGGGAAGCAGATGTGTCGTAGGTTAGGGTGCCAATTGGCTACTTCAAGCAACTCCTTGTAATCGGAGATTGTGTACGTTTTGCACGACAATGAAATTGAAAGTAATGTCGGGACCTTGGATATCAACCGAACAACATCTTGCAACGGCATATTAAAACATGGTTTGAAGCTCTTCAGTGAACGGAAATTGCAAAGTATGTCCATGGTTCGATCAATTAAAACGTCTCGATCACCATCGAGACTGACCAAACGTAAGTCTTTAAGATCTTGACACGGTGCGACAATTTTCTCGATGCATTCATTCAACGCACCATTTGGAACTTCTAAATTTATCGATTGCAAATTGGTCATTCGGATCGGTTGAATTTGCACAGGTATGTCAATACCAGTACAAAACGAGAATGTGCAATCCAAAGATTCTATATTTGCGTTGTCGAATGCGAACAACAGTCTGAAATCGCTCAGCACCAACTTGACATTCTTCAATTGCATCCTATTATTCTTCACAAATGTTTTCAATTTCATCTCGTCGGAAATTGTCCTTGTACGCATCTCAAAATGGGTTAAATGTCTGTACCGTAGATGGCACCACTGTCTATTAGTTGGATAGATGTACTCTGCGTAGAAATGGGTTACATTTGGTGTTCTTGACAACATGTTGTAGAAATTAAAACCTATTTGAGCGTCGAACATTCGAGTTGTCAGGTGAATCATTCGTATGTTTTCACCGATACTTTGAATCACCTGATTAATCCAATGATTTCGGTTGTCTATTGCGGTATGAAATGTAAGTTTTATAGCTGAGACACGCTCCAAAATGAACGGATAATGTTGTACGATTGCAGGGAACTCATTTTCCGACGACCGATCGAATATTTCAATTTCGTACCATTTACTTTCGCTGGAGCCGTTGTATTTTCTGCGAACAGTTTCACCCAGTACATTGTAGAAACGTTTGCAAACATTGCGGGATATGGTATTCGCTGTTGTATCATCACAATGCCAAAAGATTCTTTCCAAAATTTCAGTCGCAAATTTCGCTATGTTGAATTCAGTCGTTTCACTGGTTTCACTCATTGAAATATTTTTGGAATTCCAAGATTGTCCTAATTTTTTAGCGATATCTGATTCGGACGTTTCTAATCCACGTCGATCTTCTTCTTCTTCTCTTCCTTTTCAAGCAATAGTAGGACAATGAAAGTCAGTCAACCCATGTTTGTTAAAGGAGTTTAAAAAATCGCGCGAAATTTCATATTTCGATCGGATGCTGATAATATTCATCGTCAGAGAGATATATTTTGGTATTGATCTGAAAACTCAGCCCCGTTTGACTGAACGTTAAAATTCAATATTTTCATTACATCCCAATTTGGGAAGTGACATGAGGGGTCATTCATAAATGACGTCCGGTACTGAGGGGGGAGAGGGGGTCTACGATTTCGGACACTCCACACAAAATTGGGTCAAATTTGACCACTTCTGCGTGACGAGGGGGGAGGGGGGGGGGTCTAAAACTGACCAAAAGTAGTGGACGTCATTTATAAATGACCCCTTACTCCTATTCGTAACTCAGAGGAAAAAGAATAACGTAAAAAAATCGAAAAAATAGTTTGAGATCGGCAGTTATATGAACAATTTCAAAGTCAGTCCTATTACCGTGGATGAACGTTAGCATAGCTCCCTCGAAGCAAGCCCCATTCACACTTGTCAGATCCATAAAATAAACTGGAAAATAAAAAAAAAGTATCTTTACAAGAGCCGCACTTATCTAATTTAATGTTCTGTTTCTCTTATGCTGCCATTGCCTCGGACTCGAATTCTACATTGCAGAAGGTTAGTAATTAAAATTTCTGTGTGGCATGTACTGTACTGTTTTTCCTTCATGCTTGATGCAATTAAAATCATTTTCATCATACTTCATGCTTCCTTTATTTCTATTGTCATCGATTGAGATTTGTTTTTAAAGTTTACGTCTAGGAGATTTTGAAAAACTTAAACTAACAGCATAAAACTTTCATATTTTATAGTATGGGTATGGTGAGCACATTGTCATTGATTTACCGTGAAAATGGAATCGTTCGTGGGCTATATCGTGGAATGTCAATTAACTACTTACGAGCCTGTCCTATGGTAGCCGTTTCATTTTCTACGTACGAATTGTTGAAGCAATCGTTAAGTTTGGATACTGGAATGAAATTGTAAAATATGATCGACACTATAGTGAACAGAGACAACAAGCAATCAAAGGTCGTTGTATTATGGACACTGATTACCGCAATATCTAAAAATATAATTTGCATTGGACGACAGAGACACCTGTCTTTTTTTATTTTTTTTAAATTTATTTATTTGCCTTTGCAGTTAAGAATAAATTTGGTTTAAAACTTTGTTTGAAAATTTCAATTTGAGAAACAAAAATATTTTTTTTATTAATCTGGTGCTAGTGATCATCTGGAATTAAATTCTATTGAAAAATAAAATTTCCAATCGTTTCATTTGAAATACGATGTATTCTCAGCCAAGGTTCTGAAAGAACAGGTTAAGACACGAAGACGGTGGTGAAGATTTTTTTTTTTGTTAAGTTGAATCGTCATATAGACTTTAACAAATCTAGTTAGTGCCACAGAGAAGTGTCTTAACCTATTCTTTCAGAACCTTGTGCTCAACATCGATACATGATGCACTTCGCCGAGCTGTTTACTTCTGAGACATTTAATTTTTTTAACAAGAAAATCCAACTTGACGAAAATTTTTTGTTTTTGTCAAGTCAGATTTTTCTTATAAAAATTCAAGTGTCTCAGTTATTAATGCTGCTGATGCTATATGCCATATGTGCAAAATCATTAAACATTTAAATGAATCTTCTTTCTCACTACTCATCTAAGAGATGTAGGACAAGAACGAAGAACACTGAAGATTAGATTGGCTTCGTCAACTTAACACAACGTAAAAATAGCCCCTTCTTCGAGTGGTCAGTAGTCATATAAGATTGACTTGGAGTGGTGACATTATACCCAGAAATATTATGATTTCGATTTTTATTGGTGCAGCGACGTTAAAATTGTAAAATACAATAAATTGAATGAAAAGAAACTAAGCTAAAGTCAACTGATCTGATTAATAGCTAAAATGTGCTTCTCTTCATGGTACGTACGTAATACATGACCAATAACTCCAGCCGTTTCTGCATCACTTAGCCATAAATTGATGGATGAATAATTGTCTAAAATGGAGATGTATGCTGTAAAAAAAGTAGAGAACCGTATGCATGAGTGTTGCACAAATTGCAATGTCAATTTGGATTTACCGATAAAAATTTTCGGACTAGAAAAACTCAATTGAATGTGTGGCGATGTAATTAAGGCTTTAAGCATTGGTGAGTCCTTTAAAAGGCCATCGTTGTAGTTATTGTTCGTACGCATCAACCATCGACAGGCGTCAACGTAATTATTTTCAGCTACTTTCAACGCGTCTTCTACATCGTCCTTGCTGAATCCCATTTTCCAAATAATTTCCTTTAGATTTGACTTGGTTGTAACGTGTTTGTACGCGTATATGCGAATTATCTCTAATAAAGCTTCAATGTTTCTTTTGGTACTCTAGAAAAGTGACGCAGGTCAATGCAAATCTATCAATGGAGCTGAATGTTGAAAGACTGGTCGTATACCTCTTGTGATGAGGAATTCAAAAAATGAGTTTCCAAGAATCGCTCGTTCAATTCAAGAAATTTCGTTTTTTGCTCCCAATTATTGCCGGTGCTGGAAAAACAAGTGAAGATCGGGGTTTACAGTCGCTCTTTTAGCCATGTACAAGGAAGATGCTTGGGAACATCCATTGATCGCATAACCATTTTTGGCTCTCAAACCTCACCATCTTTAATGAAGCTGTCGAAATTAATGGATATTCCCTGTATAAGGACCAGTACATGTATTATATGGCTAATTATAGAAGCTTTCCACGGTCACTTCTCAGAATTTCACCAAATTCAATTCAATTCTACAAAACAACAAAAGAATTCCGATGAAAATCTTATGAATTTCATGAATTTCCCTAAAGAAGTAATGTTGGAATTAACCATAAGGACTTAAGACAAAGTCGTCAAATTCACCACACGTCAACCCACATATCCGGGTTTTTCTTCAGATGAAAATTAGCAATTTGTCCTCCTCATCATCATCATGGTCATTTGTCAGATTTGCTCTACGGCAGACATTTGTGGGAAGCCCTACCAAAGTTTTAAGGTCCCGTAACATTGATGTAAAGCAAACTTACGTTTCTGCTTTCAGTGTTTTCTGTACAGAGCAATGCGGTAACGAGTCCAGCTGATACAAGTCGTTTTGACGAATCAGCCTTTCCTTGAACATCAAAATGATTTGTGCTGCGTACGGACTCGCACCAATGACGAATGCTGAAGATTTGGCCAACGATATCAAGATTTGTCTTATGTCACTTTTCACCTGCAATTACAGAGTAAACTGTTTTTGTCTATTTGAATGGCCCCTTAGTGTTTCTGGAATTTACATCACAACGTAACATGATTTCGTTAACGTCCCCAACGGATTCGGTTTTTTCACCACATTGAATCCTGTCCACTGTTGCTTTATCAATGACCAACTGTGAGGGACCTTTTTGCACCCGATTTTCATTATCATTCTCTTCCGTGAGCCTGCACTTCATCAACAAAAGCTCATCTGCAACAATTAAAAGAATTGTCAAGTCAAATCATTAATCTAATGTCTACGTCTCTTACCACAGTCAGAGAGATTACTTTGGCTTATTGACAAGGACTCATTCAGGGCGAGCATACTTGCGTTGGATTTTAACAATTTGTAGCCAAGGATACTACTGGTACCGTGGTCATTAGATACGGCAACTAATTCTCTTAATGCTTGACATTTAACTTCTTGGATTGTTGTGGTTGACACTAAACGTAAGGGCACTATTCTTCCATCGTATCCTACTATCTTTAACAGAATCGCGTCGTCTGCGTTCTCGTCGTAAAGTTCAATTGAATCGTAAGACACATCTTTTCGCAGTGGTATTTTATCGCTAACTCTACAATAATTGTATGAAATTTGAATCGATCGATTCAGTCAAATCTATTGAAGGAACCATACCCAATTGTATCGGATGAAAAGTTTGCTCTTTTTCTGGATGCTTCCCATTTTGCTTTTCGCTCTGCAAATTTCTCACGCATCCATGGTATCATCGGCTACAAATGTTTCCCAATCAATTTGCCAATTATCTCAGAATATTCGACATTGTGTCCGCAATTTTCAGCTATAATATTCACTTTTATAGTCAATTTGTTCGATAGTAAACATCGATTAAATTTGTTGACATTTTCTTTAGCACAACAATTTATGTGTTACCAGATTCAGTCTTCTTCTTTTTCGTTGACACTTTAGAACAATTAAAACTTGAGTGTAGCGGTAAGTAACTTAAATTTAATTGTTGTCTCGCAAAAGATCATACTCTTCGCTACGGCAATTCGATTAAATACCGATGAATATTCTCGTGAAAGTACAGCCATAACGAAAACAAAATAGTATTTTTCGTACCAAGCCAGGAAATGACGATTTTTTCAGCACTAGTCTTAAGTCTTAAGTTTTCCTTAGGACTTGTGCTTTAAAATAGTATTTTGCATAACAAGGGGCGAAAGTAAAAAAATTCAAACGTGTGAAGTTTGCAGCCCGCGCCGCAGGCAAGGGCGGCAATCACACGATTTGAATTTTTTTACTTTTGCCCCGAGTGATGCATACTATTTTTTATGCCAAATACTGCGGAAGATTTGTATTTTCGGTCCGAAACAAAACATAATTTTAATTAAACTGTTGAGTTATCAACAAAATTTGCTGTAGAAACACCAAAATGCCGAAAAGCGCGGGGGTCCAGGGGGGGTTCCTGGTATAAAAATAAAAACAATTTAACAAATGAAATTACTGTAAAAATACATTCACTTGCTCACAAAACATTTGGCTATCGTCAACACAACACTACACTCAATGCGTACTTTCAATCAAGTGAACATGTGTTTTCGAGACATATGAGGACCGAAAGTAAAATGATGACAGTGACATTTACTTTCGGCCCGCAAATACGCAAGCCCACGGGGCGAAAGTAAAATGATGACAGTGACATTTACTTTCGGCCCGCAAATACGCAAGCCCACGGGGCGAAAGTAAAATGATGACAGTGACATTTACTTTCGGCCCAAGGCCTGAATTTTTGTTACTTTCGGTCACCATTTGAGGACCGAAAATACAAACTTTCGCAGTATTTGGCATAAAAATTCATTTCCTGTTGAGGTACGAACAACGTTTTGTGCGCCGTACAACTGAAATAGACAAAACCCATCAATTTACTTCAAAAAATTCAACCTTCACATTCACCATATTAAATTTGTTCAATCGAATAGTCATGGAAAAATTCATTCAAAACCGTTCTCGCACGATAAATCGTAAAGAAATGATTTTTTTTCCGCACGCTATATCGTTCAGGAAAACCTGACGCTGACATTTCGTAACAAAAAATCATTTCAAAATATGTCGTATTTCAGTTGCCCGGTGCACAAACCTCTTAGAAACATCTAATCATCTGTTATCGACAGCAATGACAAAGTAGACGACCATCACTGGGTTATATGGTAAAATGATGGGTCATAAATGAGGTAAAAGATTCTGCATCAAATATTTATATTTAGTTGCTTATAAATACGCTGAACAAAAAACTGAGGCTTACCATTAACATAACATCCTAAGCAAAATCGGTGCTACGTTTCGCTTAACCTGTTACATGCGGCAACCATATCAGCAGCATTTGCATCAGATATAATTCCTTCTTTCGATTTCGATCAAAGTATCAATCGACTGATTTGAAATCTTTTACTTCGATTTCGACCTCGTATATTTTAATCGAAATTATAGATAACAGATGAAGCAGTTCGTATACTGGTAGTGTAGTGATGCTAATCTCGATGACGGATCTCAATGTGAAATGTACAATCTAGCCAATAATGCTTGTAACATGTTAGTAGAAAGCCAGCTTCGGAACTGTAAATAATTTTACTATGCTGATGCATGTAATAAGGCTATTACATGCATAGGCATAGGCCTTTACATCACTCGCATAGTAAAACGTCGTACTACACACGGAAAATAAAGTGATATCTCGTATCACGATGAGTAAATGTACCTCGGGCTAAAGCCCTCGGTTACTTTTACTCATCTGGATACGAGATATCACTTTACTTCCCTTGCATAGTAATGTACTATGAACGAAATAGCAACGAAGTAGTTTTAATTTTTTCGTCGTCTCGTATCTACTCAATTATTTATTGTACCACTTTTTTAACACCGTTCAAACACAATACAACATCACTCTATGGCTATGTTTAATCATCACATATAGATAATTGTATGCAATGATAAACCTTTCTGTGAAGGGACAGTTCTGATGACATTATCTAATAAATAAATTTAAGAAAGGTTGTTCATATCACTAATTTTTATGTGCTCCTGTTCAAAAACTCACATATTTTTGAGGAGTAGACGTTTAACATGGGTTTTGAGGACCTGGATGGACAATGGTTGTAATATAATAAACAATTTCTTGTTACTTAAATGAATGATTCGCTTAGATTCTATTTTTATGTTCTCCTGATCATGATTTCGTAAATATATAAGAAATCGGCATACGAATGGTTTTGTGAGGACCCTCTACATGAAACGATGTTTTTAAGGACTTGATTGGATATATACATACAGAGCAACACCAACCATTTTGATTGTAATCCTTCACGCATGCGCGTCGAAAAGTAGTTTTTTGAGGACCTTGTAAATTTATGAATGAGTAAGTTATCTTGATTTGGAACGACAGTCGAGTTTGAACCTTAATAACCAAACATTCTTTGCAAATAAAGACGAATGTTAAATTGGAACGTTCGAAATCTGGGAGTTCCAAATCAAAATTTCAATACATTTTGGATTTAGAACGATTAACATTGCTGCTTATGGCGTTCCAACTTAAGATCGTTCAAAATCGAGATAACTTTTTGCTTCTTGCCGCATGTGCTCCTGTTCACAATTCGTATAATGTACGAAATCCATCGATAAAATTGTTGTTTTGAGGACTGTTTTTCAATTATATGAGCATTTTCTAAGCAAAAATGTGCTAAATAGAAACTAGAATCCTGAAAAATTGGTTCAACTACTCGTTGAATTGACCTTTAATTGATATAGTAGTTGAGATACTTTTTCATTGTATGCTGATTAGTTTAATAAAACTCTCACTGGAAAAGAAGTCTGCATTTTTTTCGCATGTTCGAGAGGTGTCATTTTAGCCTAGCGCCCGTTAACAGAGAATTGAAATTAACCCGTTCACGATTTTCGAAAAATTTATTATTTACAACGAATGTCAACAAAATGTACCACAGCTAAGTCTACATTAAATTCTACAGAGATCACCTTTCAAATTCCTAGAATATATTTGGCATAGTTTTGAGATCCAAGCGCGAGCCTAAACGTTAAAAGGATTCGTCAACAAATGTCACAGAGAAGACTCCCAGCTGTAATTTTGCTTTAAACTCACCTGTCCAGCCCAATAATATGCATCATTTTATCCATGACCTGAGGAATCAACCATGGATTAACGATTCTCCAATGACTGAAGGTGGGTAGGGAAATACAAATAAAAACTTTCAGCCAGGATATGTTTTTCAGAAACTTAGTCGTCTTCGCATTTTTGTCCAATTTACTGAGAAAAAGCTTCATCACCAACTGCAAATGAGAAAATTGTGAGTTTGCTCCAGACCATGGTTTAAACCCTTTACAGACGGCTGTGACATTATTTGTTATCGACAGATACCACAAATATCAACAAAAAGTTCGTTCTACTGCTGTCTTTTGTAGCAAAACATATGATAAAACTATTGAAGTAGTAGATTTTGCATCATCCTGTTGAAAGCACTTAGATCAAAAGAATGAAATAGTCGTCTGTAAAAGGTTAAAAAAGAGCTGCAATGAACTGTATACCTCCACGAGAGCGGTAAGAGCGTACGTAAATAAAAAATATCGTGGCGATAAATAAAAAGCTGTTCCAGCTAAAAGGCCGGCCAGAAATGATTTTTTATGTTGTTCCCATTTCGTATTCAGTTCGTTCAGTAAAAAGTTAAATACTTGAAACGATGTCCCGTACATGGCAAAAAATCCCAGCAACTTATAGTCGAAATTCTGCACAAAGAACACGATAAATTGGAATATACTTTTCCGCAACAACTGGACGCTTTTTGTCAGTATTTTGATACTCGACATGAGCACGCCCACTTTCACTGTACTCATCACTTGCTGAAATAGACGTACGTTAGTCGATATTTTAGGAGAAACACTTAGCATGCACCTTGTAAATTAAATCTTTCAACAGATCCATTTTCTCTATTAACTCACTTTCAGACTCCTTTTCGGATTTTTTATGCTCGAAATTTTGTGCGTACCTTAAAAAATTGCAATTTTCAGGAACCATAAAACACTTCCCGATCAGACACTAACCAATATCGATGGCTTTCCTCAGTCATCAACCCCATCAGTCCCATAATACACGAACTGAGCGCCATAAAGAGCACCGTCGAAACCATTCTCGATTCTCTTATCAATTTAACCGTCTGATTGTCAGAAGTTCGCAGTAACGTCTGTACCAATAAATTATTCACAAAGAGATATTGAATCTTTGCAAACTTCGGAGGAAGGTGGTTCACACATATTAACAAGGAAACAAGCATAGGAATACAACTCATGTTAAAGTATCGAATTCCGTCACACATTTTGCTGAAGAGGAGGAATTGAAACATCGACATGAATCACAATATTAGTAAAAGTATGTATGCGAGAAGCAACCTCACCACAAAAAGCAATGAACACCGAATGAAAATGCTACCGTTGCTGCGCTACCGATCGACATTTTGAAATAGATCTCGGCCTTTTCTTTCCATTCGTTCAACGTTGTGTTTTGAAGGTTTGCCACCAGTGGAATCTTTGAAAACAAATTTGAAACAAACAGGCAATAGAATACACACAAAATGCCAGCAAAATTACCAAAATTAGAGGTCCGAGATATTTCAAACATCGAAAGCTTGATTCGCGTATAAAGTACCAAAGGAACGATGAACAGGACTCGTAATCCGGATGAAGAAGATCTTTGCATGTTAAATTCTTTGTTCTATCAGAAAAGAATTTACTAAATGTGGTCATTGTCGTGGTATTCAAAGAAAGTCAAGCAATCGAATAAATAATTGAAAATAAATCGTTTACAACTTTCATCGCAATATAGTGAAACTACCGACTGTTGTAGCGGTGAGAACTGTAATGAAAATTATACCGTATATTGAACGTGACAAATTTGAAATGCAAATTTTAAAAACTCATTGATTATCAATAAATGAGTCGCTATTGTGCATTAAATGTTATTTCTGTAGGGAACTAACGCTTCAATGAAACTACTAAAAATCACTTTTCGATGCGATGGCTAATCAAATTCACATTTGTTTGCCATCATTATCTAGAATCATTGTATCAAGGAATCTGTTAGTGCCCCAAGGAATATAAGCCTGATCATTAACATTTCAGACAAGGCCAATCATCTGTTATATTGTCAGTAACGGAAATAATTATTCAGAAATGCTTGTTTTAAAACGAATGAAGGACAAGATTTTGAAGATTTTAGCAATAATTTGAACAAAAGAAATAACAGATTTAGTAATAATTGTGAATTATATAGATTATTACAAAGTGTATCAACAATAGTCCACTTAGGTCTGCAAACTCATTAAGCAGAAATAATTTCCATTATTCTTGGTTACGCATTTTCTTCATAATATTTTGTTGTTTGCTAAATGTTATCAGGATTGATTTAGTTGGAAAGTCGACGTATTATTTCTAAAAAAAACTTTGAATTTCAAAGTTTCTTTTTCGAATCTATGTCGGCTATACATTGATGAATTGTTAAACGAGAAGGTATTTAGGTATTTACATCCATAGTTTTGCATTGAAGCAAAAATAGCTTTCAAAGTCTCTTTTAATGACAAAATGTGCAACGAGTGGATGGTTTATAAAACGCTTACGAAGACTGGTCCTGTGAACATAACAGGTGAAAATGCGAGACTCAATTTGAAAGGTAAAACGTTTCAGAACGAAATTAACCTTTAATTGTAATAGTGACCTAGAGTGAACGACATCTCAAATGTCTCACTGTCATTTTTTTCAGAGAATGTCATTGTGAATTTGCTATGACACAATAAAATTCTCAGAAAAATTTGACAGTGAGACATTTGAGATGTCGTTCACTGTAATTTCTATTACCTTCTTTATTTTTAATCAAAAAGTGATACTTCATTGGATCTCTGAATATCTCTGCACAGTTCTGCAATCTCGAACATGATTGGTTCGACGGTGAGCACTTTGAGAAAGGTGTTTGATGTATCCATCTCTTATACGACGGATCAAACTATACATCGATCTGATGTTGATCACAATATGTAACAGATTTATTATTATTTAAATAGTTTTATGCTTGCTTTTTAGAAATATCAAGTGAATCCCTGAAAAACGGTGGACGATATTTTATTGCCTGCCGCAAGCGAAAGTAGACCATTGCAAATAACAGTTTGCTCCTTGCAAATACCTGATATCGCTGAGGGTGACGCATTGTGCGCCGTACGCAAAAGTCTTATCCACAAAAAATTGAGTCGAAAAATTTTTGAAAGAAAGTTTTACATTGCGTCACAAGTGGCAGATGGGGGCCATTAGAGCCAAGGGGAGAAGTCATAAAGTTTCTGTAAATATGCTCCGCCGTCCCCAAAATGTTTTTAAAAAACATTTTTGGTAGTGGACTTGCGTCACTCCCGCTTACTAACGTGCGTGCATGATAATATCCAATATACAACTAATAAATTCAAAGCAAAATCTTAGCAACAGTATAATTATCAAATGTGTTCTGGTGTTCAAAATATCAGATACTTGACACAAAATCTTGTACTTTATTTGTTTTAACATTCATTCTATAAGACCACATTAACCGCCGGTCATAGCTTATATATATCTTTTGTTGCTCTCGACATAAGATTATAGTCTTAGCAACGCACTTCAAGCATGAGTGGAAGTCTAAATAGTGTATCTGACAAATTTTGAAACGCCTAATTTTAATTTTAATTTTAACTATGCCAAGTATCGTGTTTATTTTCTAATTATCTTCCTGTGTATTGTCGTTAATGTGTTGTCACCCATATAAAATGTAAATATTAAGCTTAATCGTAAGGACATTTGTATACTATCTTTGATTAATAATAAAAATTAAATGAAATGAAATGTAAAAAAATCTTTAAAAAATTTTCATACAAAATAGTATTCCATTTGGCAGCTACCACTCGAAGCACTTTTGCTTGAAGTGCGTTAGTTTTAGTCCAACTAAAAGTGATTTTTGCTATAAATCGGACGAACACTTCGGTTAACTTACAACTTACATGGGAGAAACGTGCTTCGGCCCTCTAAAAACTGAATGTAATTGATAACGAAGCATATAGTTCTCTATTGAATAGTCAACATTTATACATCCAACACCACCCATAATAACCTCACGTTCTACCTATTATACAGATATTAGCAATCAGCATGGTTCATTGTATAAGTTTTTGTTGTGGGAAAAGGTTTGCTCTTCTGTTGTACACACGGTCTCACTTTCATTGCAGTTAGTATACATGAACGCTCCGTTCGAAATGTCTGTGAAAAATTTCGCGAGCTTCGCCATTTAAAGCCACTATGTATTTGGATTGTATACATGTTACGTGTTAATCAGGTGTTTTACTTAATGTTTTATTTATTCAAATAATATAAATAAAAGACGAATTGAAAGCTATGACTCAAAAGTTTTATTTTTTATCAAAATGCCTACCGAGCATAATTTTAATAAAAAGAATTTACTTCAGTCGTAATTAATAAAACCGAAGCACACAAAAAACATTTTCATTGAAATTTTTGCATGCATCCAATGCATAAAACATAAATTTGTGCTTAATTTGATCCGATAGTTTGCGATAAAATATAACTGTGCGATAAACGCGGTGTGTATGGATGGTTTTGTTTTTTTACGATAAGATTCTTATTAATGATAATGCGCTTGCTTATCATCGCATTAAGTATTTGCATGTGATTATTCTAAAGTGATTACTGTGTCGACACTAATTGTCGTAAAGTTTATTTATGTGAAAGTTTGAATCGCTTCGCTTGATAGAATTGCACAGTGGAAATTAACAGCAAGAACTATTAATTAGGTGTGATATCGGTAAATTGATACACTTTATTTTATGCATTAAAATAAAATTGAAATCGAATCTCCTAAAACCTTTGTGGTTGGATTACTGCTTCAGTATTACGCTTTTTAGTTCAAACAAGGAGTATTGAGCAAAATGTTGGTATTAAATCGGTTCACACCTTTTACGAACGGCAAACGTATCGTGGTGAAGTAATTAAATCTGCTAAGATTAGATCGGAAACAGTTATTTGTTGAACTGGCGAAGAAAACAGCATTTTTCACAACCAGCCGTCTCGTAGTTTTGAAACGTTTTACTTACTGAAAATTGATTAAAACAGACCGCGATTGGACATAACAATGAAAGTTAAGTTATGCACTATCAGAATTGAGGTATTAAGTTACATGCAGATCAAGAACTGTCCAGAACCGAGTCCAGAACTGTCGTGCAGCTTTCAATGGCTTCAGTAGCTATGGTTCGACCTTTGTAAATCCTGTAAATGGCAGACCCGTAACCAGGTAGTGGCTGGAGTAGGCAGAGCCCCCTCTAATTTAGCCATTTTTAGCTATTTTTTTTCAATTTTGCCATACAAAAATATTTTTTAGGGAGCTGAGCCTACTCTAAAATGTTTAGGGGCTTGGGGGCTGGTTACGGGCCTGGTAAATGGGTTAAAAATGGACATTGAAACTTTCCTGACCTCATAAGAAACAATTCTGGATACCACTTTTCTTCTCCCATATAAATTTTAAAATGTTGAAAGTGTAGCTACTGAATCCAGTGACTACATTTATAAAATAAATTTCAACACAATTTGTTCCACAGCATTCCTCACCTCCTACTTTAATGTTACCTACAATCTGCCTAAGATCGAGACCAGTAAAACTGTGTCCTATGACGTCTGTTATCGATGGTCCCAACGATACTAAACGATATGATGTGATTAACTCGATCTTATTATAGGAAAACTGGTGCCAAGGCTAAATATTAATGAAGTAACAGATCTTGCATAGTTAGACCAAAAGAAGTAACAGATTCGGTAAATATACATGTGTGACATGCTTGTCGTGTCACAACTGGTTGAATGTAGATGTGTTATGTCGGTCGGTGAACGGTTGTCTGAAGTATATTAAAATTCATTGTTGAATTAAATTTTTCCCATTTCTGTAGTGAAGTTACATTGAAAACAAAAGTAAGTTCTTCCTAAACTAAAAATGATTCAGAAAATGAAACGTACCAGTCTGGTATCCATAAAAATTTAAAGATTCGTAACGATCAAATTAACTCGGGCTGGAAGTTAAACGAATAATTTTTCCGATAAAGTGTCTTTACCGGTTCTTCATCTATTCTTTTGTTTTATTTTAAAGAAAAGTTGGAAACATTTTTGCCACCTGAATCAACAAGTGTATTGTAATTATACATGACAATTAAACATATGCGAATAAAAACAGAACTTCGGTGTTGCTTGTCGATGAGCAAATAGATTTTTGTGTAAATAACGTTCTTTGGTTGAGTCTTAAAAATTTTTGTAACTGAGGGCTTCACGTCATTTTGCAAGTTATTCCCGACGATTTTCGGTAGTATTTTAGAGTAAAACATGAAGTACATGGATCGTTATTATAAACATAAACAAACATACATGCATGTATGTAAAAGCCGCGCAAAAAACGTTATATATGAGAAATAATGAAAGTGGTGAGTTTCTCGTTGAAGTCGTATTGAAGCCAAATAGAAAATAATTCCAGGATGCCCCCGAGTAAAATTTGTTTTTTTAATCGAGACTTCTCAAAATCTTACTAATTATTGTATAGAGCTGAGAAGTCTGAATTCGATCGATCAGCAGAGTACATTTATGTACTTAAGAGTACTTAATAGATTGAGAAGTCTCAGGGTTGAGGTCTTGGAGATTTTCGTGAGGCGTTTATCAGACATTGTTTTTAGATCTTGGAGATGTTTGTAAGGTTTTTAACAGACATTTTTTTAAATTTTTAAGATGTATTTTCGTGAGACTAAATTGGATTTGTGAGACTTTTTAGGTTCTGTATCTAGCTTTTGTGAGATTTTTCGTTAGACTTTTTTTTAGGTTTTTATGAGACATTTCTGTTAGGCTTTTTCAGAGAGAATTTTCAGAGGAAAAAAAACTTAGAAAAGTCTCATAAAAACCTAGAAAAACTAAAAAAAGATCTCACAGAGAACTCGAAAACTTGTCAGAAATTCTTTGTGCTACTAATCTTCCTTACTCTTAGCCTGGGGACAGTTACTCGCTACACATCCTGTATTGTCTCAGAGTTCTATATTTATCCTCACTGTTTATTTATCCTTCAAATGTTGCAAGTTCACGTTTTATTATAAAATTGCGCATGCAATTTCCATACGAATCATTAGTAAAACAGTTACCGTAACACACAGAACAGATTTAATTTTTAATCGGAATGAGCTACAAAAAAATTAAGAAATGTCTGAAGAAGGCCTCAAAATTCTCACCAAGAAAAAAATCTCAATTTTAACTCAGAAAAATCTCAGGAAGGAATCCAAACTAAAAATTAGGAAATGTCTGAAAAATGCCTCAAAATCCTCATCAAAACTTCCAAGAAAACCCCTCAATTTTAACACAGAAAAATCTCAGAAATAAATTAAAACTAAAAATTGAGGAATTTCTGAAAAATCCTCACCAAAAAGTAAGAAAAAATCTCTGAAAAATTCCAAGAAAAAACCTCAATTTTAACTCAACGAAATCTCAAGAAGGACATCAAACTAAAAATTAAGAAATGTCTGAAAAATGCCTCAAAATTCTCACAAAAAGGTGCAAGAAAAAAAACTCAATTTTAACTCAACAAAATCTCAGGAATGCATTTAAACTAAAAATTAAGAAATATGTCTGAAAACTGTCTCAAAATCCTCAAACAGTTTTACAAAAGTCTCAGAAGTAACTCACGAAAATCTCATGAAATTCAAAGTACGCTCAAGTCTGTCTCAACAATGTCTCAGCACGAAATCATTTTTTGAGAACTTGAGACGTCTAAATCCATCCTCAATTGAGGACTTTTTTTTACTCGGGCGAAACTTCGATACCGCTACGTTCATGATGACATGGGTTATAATCCCACTAATGAAAACAACAGAATTACTTATTTGCTAGCAAAGAGGTAAACACGTATTTACGATTAAAATAATATTAAAAACTGTGTGCTGTAACATCAGCATTACATATTCATATTCATTGTGTAAATATGGAGCATAGAAAAATTATTTAATTGGATTTAAAATAAAGCACACAATGGTAATGTAATAATATTTGGTTTACTATTCTAAAGAAGCTTATTACAGTGAGCTTTTTTCAAATAAATAGAAATCAATGACTAGCGAGTCCTTGACTCTACTCGATCTTTATCGCCAAGAAATCGGGAAATGCTTTTCTTTTCACAATTTCATTTATTCTCGCAAGCATTCTATGTATTCAATTGTATAGGTATAATTGATGTGATCTCTGACGTTCTAGAAACCAATTATTGAAAACTCGTGATTCGAATTGTTTTAATGAAAGTGTCGTTTTCTGCTCATTTCAGACCCAGACTGAAAATGATTGTTTTTTTAAATCGACAAATATAACAATCAAAATATTTACACATTCATAACTATATTCCATCAGAATGTTGTGGTTGGTTGCTGTTGCTTTGTAAGCATATTACACAGTAAAATAATGATTCTTTCATCTTAACATCCGTTCATGACAACAAATAATTTATTTATTGAGTTATGGATTAACCACAATGAAATGAGTCTTCCTCTATACTGATGTTTATTGGGTTATAATACTTAGTTTGTGAGTGCATGTACGTCATGTGTGTACGTGTTACATGTTATGCATTACAATTTGTTTTTGTGTTATGTATCATCCCATTGTGGAAAATAAAAGTGGTTTTCATTTCGATGCATGAAATAACACTTTACTGTCGTCGCCGTGTTTAGTATATTTTTTTATCTTCCATGTGTGACTATTTCATACATTACTCGTTTCTGTATATAAACTCTAAGCCATACGTTATTCTGGTTGTCTAGGGATATAATTTTATTACTCTTCTAGGGTAAATTTTATTTCCGTTTTTTATTTTGAAGAAAAAAACCAATGACCCGACGGAGATTCGAACTCCGAACCTCCTGCATATCAACAAACTACGCTAACCATTACACCACCGAGTCTTCTAATATACCAGATATGCATACTCTAATGTTGCAGCGTGGGACTCAATTTATAAAGTACATAAGCAACATGTACTACAAAATTTCGTGTGTGTGTGTGTTGACGCCATGTGTTTTTTTTTCGTTTAGAACGAAAAAAAAATCAAATTTTGACTAAACGGATTCTCTTCATTCAAAACTTCATTGTTTTGTGTTTTACCGAAGGATGTCTTTCGTAATTAGTTTTTCAATTGGACAAATATCTGCTGAGAAATATGCCATTGCATACGTGGTGTATCAATATGTAAAAAAGCGTAAGGTCTCAGTGCGCAGCAGATATTCGTTCGATTGGAAGTTTACTTACGATAAAGAGATCAGAATACTTTCTTTGCAATTTATTTTGATAAAACAAAAAAAAAAAAAAATGTTTGTTGCGGGAAGAGAACTCACGATCTTATGCATAAAAAGTTCACGCTCTAGCCGATTCGGCCATTGAGACTCATGATTACATTTGATTTTGTTGTCATGAAACCCCGCATGTATGTAGAACATAAGCAATGACCATATATGTGTTAGTGACTCTGTCGCAGGTAGTCTGATCATTTTAAAAAGTACATAAGTATTTAACATGCACGACAAAATGTCGCGAGTGTATGTGTGACTCGCATAATTTATTTAGAACGAAAAATAATCAAATTTTGACTAAATGGATTCTTGTTATTCAAAATTACGTTGTGTAGTGTTTTATCTCAGGATTTCGGTAACGCAATTAGTTATTCGATTGGACAAATATCTGCCGAGAAATGTGTCATTGCAAATATGGTGTAATCAATATGACAAAAAGGCTAAGGCCTCGGTGCCCAGCAGATATTTCTTCGATTAAAAATCTAGCTACTATACTGGAGATCAGTTTATTTACTATTTTTTGTGATAGAAAATGAAAAAAAAAATGGAAAAAAATGTTTGTTATGAGGATAGAACTCACGATCATATGCATAAAACTGACGCGCTCTAGCCGATTCGGCCACCGAGATTCACGATGATGTTTCGATTTGTTGCCATGATTTTGTTTAATTGTCACACATGATGCTTTTGTATACACATAAGCCAAACCTTTCAGTGGTGTTTGTATGTCTTCGAGTTTATATACAGAAACGCTGAATGTATGAAATAGTCACACATGGAAGATAAAATATCGTATTGCTATGTGAGAAAAATCTCGAATCACTTCTTATGTACATATTGCATACACACGCGTTCGCTTCGCTCACTTGTTATATACAATATGTACATACGAAGTAATTCTCGATTTTGTCTCACATAGCAATAAAATACTATTAGATGTGCAAAATTTAAAATCATTCGACATATTATAACAGACACGTAGGTATAGTCCTTACATTGGGGAAAGCAACAAGAAATATTTACTTGTGAACGAGATCTTTTATGGAAAAATCTATGACAAAATAAATGAAGTAATAGATGTCGCATTAATCTGGATCCATATGATCGACTCCATCTCAAGGACGTCGTCCCTGTGCCCAAAGCATTTCTACCCTTTGTGCAGCCTATATTTTCTATAGCAATTGAGGGAAATTATCTACAGAGAAGAAGTCACTTCTAGTCGTAGAAATTACGAGTTTTCAATAAAACTCACTTAATTTTCGTTAATAAGGGGCCGTTCATAAATCGCAAAATCATACCCCCCCCACTCCCCCGGTTTGTTACGTAACACAACTCATGAAAAAATTGATATTTTTCTTACAGTAATTACAAAAAAACTACCCGAATTGTATGTATACGATTGCTTCGGATTTTTTTTTTACAATTTAGACAGACATGTCCATGGTGATAAGTTTCGGGCGTCACCTACTGCAAAATAATGTTGCAATGTGCAAGTTTTTAAGCACATTTTAATTTATTTTAAATGGAAATGTTTTAATTTGATTTTTAGGTCTTTTATCTTTGAAAAAATACCCTATTGTGGACACTTCATCTGTCCGTCCGTCCATCCGTCCGTCCATGTGTCTGTGTCACAAATCATAATTATGGCGATTACAACCAAATATATATTTATAAATCGAAAAATTGGTAGTTGGCTACCAAGATGGTAAATTGCAATGCTACTATGAGCAAATCAACACCAGGCAAATCATTATTATTTGTTATCTGGTAACCAATCGCTCATAGCAGGCATTGCAATTCGAAAGTTTGGTAGTTTTTGGTAGTTGAACTACCAAAATAATTAGCAGCAAAGACGTTAACTGTTCGAGAGATGCGCACCGACTGATAAAATTGTTCGGCCTGTTGGTCTATTTATAAATCGAAAATTTGGTAGTTGACTACCAAGCTAATACGTAGGTTGTAGAGATGTTTTCTGTTCGAAATATGTTGCGTGACGTAACGTTACTTTCAGACCCCCCCTCCCCCCTGTAACGCTGTGTAACGCTAGACTGAAACCCCCTCCCTCCCTCTTTTGCGTTACGTAATTTATGAACGGCCCCTAAGCTAATAAGTATCCACTTAAAAACTTTAGCAGTATGACATCTGTTAACGACAAATACGAATAGCTTAAGCAAAGAGCTTTTGAATATGTCTTTATATAGCAAAACATATGCTAAAATTAGCGAAGTAAAAGATTTTGCACCCATATGCTGAAAATACTGACATACACAGAAGTACCAGATTAGATTTATTGTGAAAAACTAATCAATTCGTTCTCAATTCAGCGACTGGTTAAATAAAGAACAGAAAGTCCTGCAAAGAGATTAATTTTCTTCGTTTACGTTCATCCAATTATCCGTCAATTTACCAACTTCCAATATCTAATCTATGTTACCATACATGCCACATATACGTACGTATCGTAATAAATAGCATGAGTTTGGGAGGAAATTTTGGCATCTTATAATTCCACCAATTCCTTTCAATCGAATACAATTCAAAATATTTGTCTGAAAATTATAATTTGCCTGCTCATAAAGAAAATACCGCTAAAACACCGGATACACTTGTAAATATTTCAATATTCCATTAGCATGAACAATTATTAACTCTAGCTTGTACTTTGAAGCATCATAATTGATTTCTCTTAAGTCACAAAGTTATGTAAATGCGACAAATACTTGTTGATCAATTACAGGACCGGCTATTGCTAAAATAAAATGTCTATTTGGGATGGCAAAAACTGATTCAATGAGGAAGTTTTCAATAGACATAACTCAAGATAAGGTTTTACTTTTTGTGGGTTTTGTTTGTCTCCATCTTCCACATACATTCCATCACATGACAACATCGTCTCTCTTTTTTTTCCATTCCACACGTACGAATGAAGCAAAAGAAGTAAGAGATTTATGGATTGTATCTCGTTACGCTTGCCGCTTATTTTTTTAAAATAAAATTGCTGTCTTGTCGAAACGTTTAGTGAAAAATGCCATTTCCTGTGTTAACAAATTGGCTAAAATTCAATATTCAATGTTTTTGTGATCGCTGAGCAAAAGTGTGTACATAAGCGGTGTTGTACTCATGTCGAAAAAATAGCAATTTCAAGTCTTACCTAAAATCATTCTCGTTTTTCTAGACTGTTGACTTAAACGTTTATTTCAAATAGAAGTCAGTTCTGAAAGCAGGTCTTTTTTGTGTTCAAATGAATACCTGAGGGTATTGTTAACATAACATAATAATTTTTTATGTCTAAATAAATCTGCATCGATAATGTCGCTCTATTGCAACAGATAAAAAAAACGTGCTGCCAACAAATTCGTACATTGTTGCTACCTCTCTTTGGCTATAAGGCAAATTGGGTAAATATTTTAATTTATGTGGTGATTAGCATAAAATTTAAAGACTATAATTTCGAGCGATTGGAGAGTGTAATAAAAATTTAACTAACTCACGTCGCCGGTGGCGATTCAGTCATAATTACACGTATTTCAATGATAAAGTACACTAATTAAATTAAAGTGCAATACTGACCATAAAAATAAACACTATGCCAATAAAACACTAAATTATAATTATGCTTCCCATACCGAGATAAAATGTAAACAATCTGTTTCATTATTGCAGAGATTATAACCAGATTCACATTAGAAAGTCAACTCATATCTCAGTGGTGTATGTGGATGGCAGTACCTTTAATATAAACGCATTGATTTGGTTCGGTTTTTTTTTTTCTACTGAAAAAAAAATGTTTGATTTTATATACCAATTAAAAAGCAGTTTATCAATATAAAAATTGTTTAACATGAGTGAAGTCATCTCATAAATTATTAATTTCGTATGGAAATTGAACTATGTTTGTCGATCAAAAAACGGACAGGGTGTACGTTGTACGACACATAGCTTTCGAACGTATATAGTGTGGAATAAATTCGGAATGCGAATTAAATGTCCATGTCGATCTTAATAGTGAATTCCTCGTATACCTACTATGGTGTTCTTGAGAAATTTACATCGATCTTTCGCATTGCTAGGATTATTTGAGTTGAGTAAAGAATTTGATTTAATTTTGATTGATAACTGAAATTGAACGAAATGAGATATCGAGTTTTTTTTTGTTTCATTGAATGTTGTAAAGTGCTTGTCGGTTGTCAGTCTAATTCGTCAAAAAATGCTTTTTCAATTGACGCCTGGGTTACAAACAAACAAAAACTTAAGTTTAGTATCTCACAGAGTGTGGAAGGTAATTTCAAATTTCCACTTTCATACCTTTCTTTGCTTTAATTATTATTGATTTTACGGTTATTATGGGATGAAGACATATAGACAGTGAATCTGTGTGTATAGTATATCAATCCCTAAAAAGGCAACGGTTTCATACTTATGCCATAAGACGATGAAGTTTAAGTTTCTTATTTCTAAATTCAAGTCAGAGATAGTTTTTTGAGGCATTTTACGGACGACTAAATTATCGGCAACGACCGACAAATAATGCGATAATGCCTTATAAAAGTAACCAAATTCATGTTTAAAGGAATAAAGTGAAAGATTTTATTTCATTCTGTTGAAAATACTTAGATCAAATGATGTAATAGATTCGATAACTGTCGTAGATGCGCGTGAAAGGTACTTTATCAGCTTTTGATTAATCAGTGATTAACTTGAAGAGGTAGTGTAGCTAATGACCTATTACTTCATTAATAATGAGTGATATGCTGCAGATAGAGGACAATGTCTTTTACGTGTTACGGCATGTTTCATTTTCATTTACATTGCCTAAGAACGTAAAGCATTGTACTTACGAGGTTCCAAGTTGTTATTTGACAACCCCTTCAGGTCGGGCTGTAACACCCCACTTATCAACAAATACTCAACTTGGAACCTTGGAAGTAATATACTATTACTTTAGACAGGAGTCGTAGATCAACGTAGATTTTTTCAACGTAAGGTTGTAATTCTATAATTACAAAATACTCGGTGGAAATTTTTGTGCACAACTACATATATAAACGAAACCTTGAAATTTTGTATCCTCCTAGCCTAGCTTTAATTAACGTCTTCCGAGAATGAATTAGTTCCACTGACATGATACCCTCAATTTTCTAATAAAAATTTTCAGTCCTTCCAAATGTTATGTGATATTAAAACCACCAAATTTCTTGCGGACCATGTTTGTCGTGAATTGATTGTTCCACAAAAAAAGTTTTTAATGTTCAATTTGTCAAATTATGCAAAAACTTCAATAAAATTTATGCAGAAATTGAAAATTCAATGATGAATGAACATATTCAACATACATATACGCAAAAGTAACACTTACCAGCGAGCCCAAAGTGTATTCTTACAAACAATACTGACCTATCGCATACAATATGCATGTATAATAAGCCAATAAACACAATTAAATTGATAAGTTCTTGAGGATTTAAAAATGTTTTTTTGTTTTTGAAATAATGTGTGGTTTTAGTCGTGATCTCCTCAATCTAAGACTCACGATGGGCACATATATGTTGATGATTTCAGGTTTTATAGTCGGTTTACAGTTGATGGATGTTTTGTAGTTAATATTATTTCAGAAACAGAAACCCTGACTGGTTTGTAGTAAACCTAGAGGTGTGCGCCGGTTTCAAAAAAGTCGGCAGCAGTGCGCCGAGTACTGAGAGGTCGGCGGCAGTGCGCCGAAATAAAATTAGAGTCAGCGACGGCGGCGTTTCGGCGCGCCGATGTTTTTATCATTTAGGGGCCATTCACAAATTACTCACGCACCAAATTCGAAATTTCAGACCCCCCCCCTCCCCCCTTGCACGCGAAAATGTATGTAGAAAATTTCAAAAATGTATGAAGCGTACGCTTTTGTCAAACCCCCCATCCCTCCTTAAGAGCGTGCGTAATTTGTGAATGGCTCTTATCCTTAAAATTTTAAATTTTGCTTCTGTTGATATTGAATCAATTAGAAAAAGATTTTCTGTCCCTTTAGAGTTTGTTCTGCTCAATGAGGTACGAGTATGCCCATCTGTACCAAGATCCTGGAGCGAAGAGGTTGTAATATCGGAAATAGAACGAAATTGGAACAATAACAAAGTAATTCAACCTTATCAGAATAGAATGATCAATCAGGTACTTGCGATGTGGCACCTGAGACTAGTGTACACTACACATCCTTAGGGACCTCGATATTTACACCGACCTTAGGTTTCACATCTCCGGGTACTATGAACTACAAAATGAAGACTAATGCTTGTTGGAACGCACCATAATTACTTCTTACTGAAAACAGGAAAATTGACCTAAAGACCTGGGTTCCTGCTTCCTACAGTTAATGTTGGATTGCTTGCTGATCAATAAATTCTAGCTTCCAAGATTTATTCATCTAAATCTTTTTGCAGCAGATCTTTTCAATGATCATGTGCTTTTTTTTTCTTGTCTTAGTTTCAGTTGCATTTTTTTAATAGAATTTTGAACTTTTTCAATATACTTTCCAGGCGTGTTTTTTAACCAGGAAGTTCAACATTTCGACATCGAAAAGCGAAAAATTAAACTATTGTATGAACACTGTTCATTGAACAAACAATATCTCTCGGTTGATATCTCATGCCCCCTATAAGATCTAATGTTGCAAGAGGAATTTTATGTCTGGTAACACAATATCAAAAGAGTTGAATTAAAAAAAAATGATTTAAATGTAAAGATTTCGGCGTGACGAAAATGAAATCGGCGGCGGCGGCGGCGGTGTGGGTCAATTTTTATCAGCGGCGGCGCGCCGGCGTAAAATCGGCGGTGCACACCTCTAAGTAAACCAAATAAAAAATGGTCCACATTTCGATGTAGAATGTTACATTAGTTAGGGACCTGCAAATGAATCTTATGTCTCTTCTTACATCTCTCTACTTCTTGCACAAATAACTATTTAGATATCAAGGTGTCACAATTTAAGATATTACTAGTTAAAGCTATCAAAGCCACTATAAAGTGTAACAGGCTTAAGTACCGTTAAAAAGGGAATGTCACCTGTTAACGACAGAGGAGTAGGCATGGGCGATAATGATAATGATTATAGATAATTATCGATTATCGATAATTATCGACTTTTTTTATCGAAAATTATCAAAAAAATATCGATAATCGATAATTATTGATATTTCGATAATTATGAAGATATCGATAATTCGATATATCGAATTTTCGGTTCGAAAATCCGATATTTATCGATGAATTTTCAGATAAATATCAAAAAATCGGTATTTTGATAATAATCGAATTTCAATGATTATCGATAATTATTAAATTATCGATAACGATATGATTAATCGATTATCGATAATTTCTTTCGATTGATATTATCGATAATTTTGAACGTCTTCCATCCCTACAGAGGAGGGAAAAATATGGAATGAGCTTTGGCTAATGTTATATAGCAAAATGTATTCTAAAACTAATGAAGTAGAAGATTTTGTATCAATTTGATGAAAATATAAAGACCAAAAGAAGTAGCAGATTTGATAGTTATACTGGTTATGTATATCACACATAAATTATTCCTAATAATTTTTTGAAATAAAATGACTAATGTTAAGTCAGTAGTATAGTAATCGAAACCGAAGCTGGTAACGAAATTTCAATTCAACCTTAAATTTCCTATAACCAAAATTTAAATACTTTCGGTGACAAAAGCGTAAGTAGTTCTTTTCACCTACAAGTACCTCTTTGATTTCATTATTTGATTTATATAAAAGCGAAATTCTTAATTCGCTATTGTCCATTCGGTGTACAAATTTCCGTGTGTCCATACTTAAAGCAAAAAAAAATCAATTTTCGAAAATGTCTCTTTTAGTGCGTTTCGTCATACATTGCTTGTGCAGTTCGTTCGTCGTCTCAAATCTTTTGTTCAGTGAAATTACAAGGACTCTAAAACCACCATATTTACCAGGTGGTTCGTACAATTCGTACTACATTCCCGATGTGACAACGGAACCCTTTCTACCAGAAATTATAGTGAATCGAAATCTTCGGGACGAATTGAGTTCAGTGCAAAATATTCGACAAAGTGATACATTTATACCATTTTTAAACAACAGTTACTTACCTCCGTCACCTCCATCAAATCGACCGCCACTTATGGATTTACCAGAAACAACACAGCCAGCGAGACCACCGATAAGTTTTGATCCAATCGATACACCGTCATACGTTCCACCAACAGTTGGTCAAAATCCCAATGATATTTTGAGTGACTTTTCACCGGATGGATACAGATATTTACCACCGACGACGCAGCAAACGCCAAGTGTGCAACAAGACCCGATTGATTTAGGTGATAATTTTACACCAATCATTCCTCCCAGTCCTCCCAGTCAAGGTTATCTACCCAGCCAAACGAGAGGAAGGGAACTACGAGATGAGCTTCAGAATCCGCAGATGCAACTAGAATTAAACGAACTACGGTGCTTATCAAATGTTGGTGGATATTTTAGGGCCATTCTATCTGTTCAAAGTGTCGTACAAAGTGTCCCGATAATCGAAAATGATATTCAGGATATTCGATGTGATCCACAAGTGATTCGAACCCGAATAGCAATTAGTATTGCTGCTGCTGATTTCCGGCGATGTGGTGTTGAGAATTGTGGGTCACAGCAACTTTGTTTAAAAATTAGATTTCCACAAATTCAGGGCTTGAGAACATTAGCAGATCCCGTACTTACTCTACAATGTCGAATTCAAGAACGAGTGGTGTCTAAAACACATGCCCTTCGGATCGGATTGAACAGAGATAAGTACGTCTCGCTCTGCGGTACAAACTTTTGTTGTGCTTTCACAACTCGTCTCTATGATTTTTTTAGTCAAGCACGATCGGCTGGTACATACGCAAATGGTGGAAGTCAACTGCCTTTCCGGACACAAATTGGTATTTATCGACAGGGAAACAATGGATTTTCCAGAAATTTAGAACCTGGTGGAGTTGTTCTGTTAGGCGAAGAATTGATGCTTCGGGCACACGTTAAATTCGGAGACGGTAAATTTTGAACAAAACCTCAAATTGCTAAGACTACTACCATGACCTAATCAAAACAAAGGTTGGAATTATACTCGCGTATCGGATGTATCACTTCAAAGACTTGGTCCAGCCGGTGACATTCTCAATTCTGTGGTTTTAGTAACGTCGAACGGATGCGTCCATCCCAAAATGAGATCCATTTGTCCAGTCCCACCAACATTCGAGCCACCACTTGGTCATCGGCTTGGCTTTCGTGCGGTCATGTTCCAAGGAATGAAAAGTGGAGACGAGATGGTAATGAGTGTTAAAATCGCCGGCTGCATTGAACAAAGTGATTGTTTTGTTGTAAGAACATTAGGTTAAAGAAGTTGTTGTTTCTTTGCACATTAACCGTATGACTTTCCAGGACAGATTAGCTTGTGACCGATTTTCGGGGAGGGCCAGACGAGACACAAATCTATCGAACAATTTATCCGAAGTCACAACAATATCGTTTCGAGTGGAATTACCAAGAAACAATACCAATGGAACGGGCTATGTTGCCGCCAACAACACAGGGATTATGAGCTTAATTATCACACTTTCATTTATAATTATAGCCACGATTGTCTGTCTAATAATCAAGTTTCAGAGAATCGTATAAAGGCTTTCGAAATGTCAACAGTTATTACCATTTTTGCTTTAATTTTAATGTTTTATTTGTTGTTAATATCGGAGTTCGTTGTATGCATGGAAATAAAGTTTTTTTTGTATAAGACTTTACAATGTGACGTTCTTTACTGCGGACTGAAAAATCGACAAACTCCTCTCTCTTGATTCGAGTTTGTTTTAGTTTTGTGTGTTATGACCGACATACATTAATTTACTGTACTGACAGGTCTAACGTCTTGATCATTTAAAAAACGGCACGTATTCCGCTTTGTAATCATTTAATTTCTACTACATCTTTTGCTTAAAGTATTGGATGCTGTTTGATCAACGCGCCAGCATTTTGCGTATCTGGACTGTAGATCCCACAATTGGACAGTGTATCATACTTTCGACTTACACTTACTAGGCTCCACCTTTTGGGCGGGTCAGGTCCCTTGACTGACAATTTTATTCTTATTATTATTTTTAATCAATTTTATTTTATTTTCCGTTGTTAAACTTCTAAAACATCACAAATAACTGACATGAAAACCTTCGCTTGAGTTCAAATTCTTTGGAAAAGTATTATTTGTGTTCAATTTTTTTAATCAACCATAAATCATAAATTAAATACAAGGACTCGTGTGAATTACGGCCCTCGCTCCGCTCTGGCCATAAAGTTCCCACTTGTATGAGTTGTCTATTATTCTGTTTCATAGTCGTATTGTTACCGCTAATCAGACGTAAATGATGCGAATGTAGAACGATTAGAGGACTCTTTCACTTTGGTACAATATGAAAAAGTACGATAGAATGTTCTTATCTTACTTTTATGTTCAAAAAACCATTAATCATGCATAAAATACTGTTTTTCTGGAATAATTACTCAAGTTATCGTGTTTACAAGCAAAATATTGGGACAAACAATTCAATACAACCTTTGGGACAAACATTATAGGGTATTTTCCGGCATAAGAACCTGACTTACAGTCAAGGGAATAAAATAGGTCAATTTAACTAAGATACTTTTCATATCATTGTCAAGTGCAAATGCTGATGATGGTGCGTTATTAGTTTGATAAAAAAAAAGTCTGTTGCTTTATTAGTTCGAGCGTATAATTAATTATAAAAGACCAGAGCTCCGATCAAATGTTTGCAGTAGATTTCTCTGTGATTTGCAGCGACCATACCATAAATGTTCAGTCCCTCATTTAGACTTTTATTAGGGACACTAAGCAATGCTTAGTAAGCATTAGATCAATCCTCTACGTATAAGCTTTCCAATGAAACTACTCACGATCGAAACAATTCAGATATAGCAACATTTTTGCAGTGAAGTTACGCTTCTCGAGCGTAGAAAATCTCCAGCATTTTCGGGAAACCTTTAAATTTTTTTATATTAATCTATCAAATAGCTATCAAAATCATGAGAAGGTGTCTGACTCTATTTAATTTCATTTACAGTAGGTGAAGCACACCCACCACAATGATGCAATCCAACGGTTCCATGGACCATCAGATCAAAAGTTCGAAAGATCGTTTATTACCGCCAAACGCTAAACGAAAATTTAGTTATCCAATATCGCTACACGCATCCACCTTTCTAAGCGATGTCGGTTCTATATCAGCTAGACGACGATTGAGCAACGTAAGTGACGTGGTTTCTCGGAAGCTATCCAGTACAATCGGCTGGAAAAGTCCGCCCATACCCACACATGACATTATTTTGCAAGGAAAGTGTTTGTGCGGTCAATATATCCGTAGTCGACTGAAACGATCTGGAATATTTAACAAAAAATTGGGACTTCAAAGACTTAGGAGCATAATTGGAACACCTGCTGCCCATGTGGTCCGAGAAGTTTTTCCAGCTCTTAATTATGTATGTTGGTTGTCCGATTACAAATATCGAGCCTAATTTTTCAATTTTAAAATTGCTCGAAGATAGGTGAAGAATTAGAGCGAATGCATCCCAAACTGTATACCAGCGTGACAAGGCAAATATCCCGCAAAGCTGGAGGAGAATTGTCATCGGCAGAGAGTGCATCGGTTCTGTTAAGCTCAGTAGCACGAGACTTATTCCGCACTGAAATTACGTGGGGGAAGGTAAGCTGAATATGCCGAACGAGGGCTAGCTGGGAAAAATGTAACTGAAAATAAATTGAATTGTACCCCATAGGTTGTCTCACTATTTGCAATAACTGGCGGTCTAGCTGTGGACTGTGTTCGTCAAGGCCATACAGAGTATTTACCTCAACTCGTTGATGGAATAGCAGCTGTGATTGAAGATGAACTGGTGGTATGGATTAATGAAAATGGTGGATGGGTATGGGGGTTTTTAGGGAAATGATCTGCTGATGTAGATAACTGTTCAATTTTTCCACATTACAGATTGGTCTCAATTTTCATGTTCGACCAGAATCGAGTGCATTTTCGGCTTCGGAATGGAGTGCAATAGTGGTTGGAGGTTTCACCGGAATTTTGTTGGTTTTTTATTTGTTGAAGTTCATCGGTTTTCAGATTGTTCCGAAAATTGTGTTTAAATAAAGAAAATGTTGCGAAATCAATGATAAAAGTCATTCGTTCTACCTTATTGAGTTGTAACATAAAGCTTCATATGGCTCCAAGTCACTTGTGAAGAGACTGCTAGCTAACAATTCGATTTATTTAATTATTTATTTGGCGCTAGCCAAAGTTCTTGCTTGACAGCACATTTACATTCAAAGTTAATCATTTATTTGTTGTGCAACGCCGGTAAAATAAAAAATTTCTGTTTCTCGTTTTCTATTAGATAACTTAGTGCATAAGTGGTTATCATCACGTTGATCACACTGATAAATATTGTCAGCATTTAGGGCGTTAGATTAGTTTAATAAAATTGATAAAGAACTGAGCCAGCCAGCTAGAAATCAACTAATTCTTATAATCCGTAAACTTTTTTATAGCACTCAAATAAATCGTTCTTACTGATACAAACATTTTTGGTATAGCACTTATGCCATGCGAAACGTGCGTACAAATTAATTTGTGATTCTTACAACTAGACCAGACCCGTGTGCCGGTCAATCGGAGAGGTGGTAACACTTGAAGCTTTATTAATGGAAAATGTATTTTCACCAAGATATCTTGTCAACTTCGGCCTTGCCTTGGACAACCTAACATCTAGTGCACCATTAAAATTTCCTCCAATGGATGCAAGTGGAAAGTTGAGGATGACGTACTAGTATTGCTAAAAAAAAAAATGAAGAAACTATCGAAGCAATAGATTAAGGTTAGCTTGTTTAGTATGTGTTTATTATGTAGGTGGAAGCACGGGGTTTCAGAGGGTATAATGCAAGGTTCTTTCAGAACCTTGGTATAATGTATGTACCAATGGAGTTGTGCCAACTTGTGAAAATGAAAAATCAAAACCCTTAGCTTGACGAACGATTTATGAGATAACCATTTCCGTAGTCTATGGTCACCTTAGGTGACCTAACATAACGATGTCCTGCGTACGGGTCTAATTGCAACTTCGATTTATTCTTTATCAGTTCACCGAAATGCAAGATAGCGGAATTTACAGAGGGAATTTATCCAATGTGTCGAAGCTATGAGAAAATCGTTTGTTTCAGTTAGTGTAAACTATTTAAACGTAAGACAGCTAAAAAATTTGTTTGGTCGTCAAGTGTTTTCAATTGAAGTTGTACATTCCCATACCTAAACTACATAACAGAAATTACTCTTTAGATATCGACCTAAAAAATTATAACGATAAGGTATAATAATGGTATTTTTCTACTGACCACACCTTTATAATTCGTCACCGAAATCATTCAATTAATCTCCGAAAAATGATCCATTCTAGTTGCTAATAAAATGGTGGGTCGTTGCTGTTCGATTGTGTTGTGCTTGTTGCTGCCACCGTTAGCGGTTTGCATCGATAGAGGATGTGGTTGTAGCACTTTTATCAACATATTACTATGCATTTTTGGACTTTGGCTAGGTGGCATTATACACGCATTTTGTGTCACAAATGCTTGTGGAAGAAACGATTCAAGGGATCGAAATCCAGCATAAATGTCAAAAGAAATCATAAAATTAATGAATAAAGTTGTGAAACATAACATTGCGTTTGATGTGTTTGCCTTAGCCGCCTTCAAATCCATCAATCATTTCAACTTTATCAATTGAATATGTTTTGAAGGAAAGAATTCTACTATATAATAAACGTACTAAAAAAGTAATCTCTCAGTGAAGCCAGTCAAAAAGAAAATGAGAACGAAAATTGACTGTGCAGGGTATACACCTACACTTGTCGAAAAACAGGTGTTGAAGCAAGTTTAGTTGCTCAAGAACACACGAGTGACTTTGAGAGTATCACAAAGTTGTTTCCGAAGTAATGAAGTACGTAACAGCATTCATGTATTCTGGTTTACTACCTGTTCCCATGCAAAATTGATTTCAACATAGGAAAATGAAAAAAAAAGTTAACCGAAAATAATCCTCATGATCGATCATTTTCACAGGAGGTAAATTGCTATATAATGCTGAACTTTCCCATGGGGCAGGCGGTAAAATTAGTAATCGGTTCCATCAAAAATCAAATTACCGAATTCCATTAGCTAAATCCAATGTTATCTTTGCTGCTTGACAAAGTTAAGCTCATAAACGACACTAGAAGAGTGCATGCTAACCTTTCGTCTGTTATCGAAATAAGCGTAGAGCTCTTTCATAAGCGTGTTCTGTTAAATAGAATGTATGTGTATAGGTTAAAACTAATTAAAAAAATACTTTCCTAATAAATTTCACAGTGTGAAAGGGTATCAATAAGAATGTATTATTAATGACTTAAAATCTTCTTAATTTGCAATTGATTTCGAAACAATTTTTATTTTTTTATTTTTTATCGAACCTTATTACAAGACACTTTGTCTCGGATCGAAATACAAAATTTTTTGATGACATACTGTATTTCTATTCGAATTTTCGTGTTTTCAGTGACTTTCAAAATGATTTATAAAAAAGCTTTTACTTTTTTTTGGTATATTATACGAGACAAAGTGTCTTGTAATAAGGTTCTCCATCGATAAAAAATAAAAAAAAATTGTTTGGAACTTAATTCTTAAAAACCAAAGTTGCGAAGGTGATAAGAATGTAGCAAATTGAGTATGTACGTAAATGAATGGTTTACTAAACATAACTCTAGAAAACCCAGCCAAATCAAAAACAAAAACATTTGAGACGGGCGAGCTCTTTATATAGTCCACGAAGTCTCATTAATGATCAATGCTGTTAATACATCGAATTATAATATTTCTTTATCAGTACACCGAAATTGAAGATAACGACACAAGTCAATCAGTGGGATATCGATGACACCTTTTCATTCGGTGAAAGGCGTTCAAATATAAAACAGCTTGTCTGACTGAATTAATAATAAAAGGCACACAGATTGAAAGGACAGAGTGTATCCTGATAATATCAAAAGTTTAGAATTAAAGGTGAGTAATAACTGCATCATCTGAAAATGTTTAATTTAATAATTTGTGATTCCTAAAAGTCCTGACCAAATTAAATTGCTACAATGGTAAGCCGCTGCTGCTCGATATTGTTGTGTTTTCTACTGCCACCACTAGCGGTTTGCATAGATAGAGGTTGTGGGTGTGACACACTAATCAACATTTTACTCCTTATTTTTGGATTATGGGTCGGAGGTATTATTCATGCTCTATGTGTAACAAATGCTTGCGGCAGAAACGATTCCAGAGATCGAAGTCAAGCATAGAACAGAAGTGGAAAACAAATGACAAAACAAATGAAATCAATAATAATTAACAAATAAATTGGATTCCTAAACATTATACGCTTGTTTATCGAAATTCACATTACTCTGTGACTCATCAACCACTTCTGATTCAATTTAATTTTATCAACGCTTTAATCGCAAAAAAAATCGCTGAAAATCATAAATGAAAGTGATATAATAAGAGCGTGTCTGTGTGCTCTGTCTGCTGGAGAGAGAGAGAGAGAGAGAGAGAGAGAGAGAGAGAGAGAGAGAGAGAGAGAGAGAGAGTATTGGTAATGGGAATTATTGGGAAGATCATCATTTTATCTATGAAAGGCGATTCTATAGTGGAAGCACACTTAAAAGTTAAAACAATTTTCCCTTTAGTTCAAGATTGAACATTTTCTAGTTGGTTCGGTATCGCTATCCATCTTTACCTTTCGCATTAATTTATAACTGCTGCTAAGTCTGTACTTATGGTACAGACTTGAAAATGATCTTACCTTTGGAACCACTTGACGACTTGACCGACTTTCATTATCTTTAAACTTAGATTTCATGCTTCCTATTATCTCCAATGAATTTTTTTTATTAGAATCGGACAAGATTTAAAATTATCGCGTACACAGACATTCGGGCAAGTGTTTTCTTATGTTTTATACCTAGTGTCTCCTCTAATCAGAAATTCTGACTCTGATGATAGTAAGACACAAAACAGACTTCAATCAGGCGTACCTCGTACTGTCTAAAATCTTTTTCTTGCAATGGTCCGCTTGAGTTCCAAATTCTAAATACTTTTAAATTTTTGTTCAATTACACCTACGACTCAAAACTTACAATTCCTTATTATGAATTCAGCTATGAGAAGAATTCGGCATTACAAATGTCTTCGTATATCAAAGCGTATATAATGAAGTTAAAGATTCTGGATCAAACAACTAACTGATAACAAAAAACGCTAGTAATAGATTTAATGTTTTAAACAATGACACACTTGCAGTTTGTAGGTGATTTTCTTACTATGAATCACTCAGCATATTTTCATCAATCGTCAAATCATTGTTTTTCAACTGAATTGTAAAAAGCTAAATTATCATACTGATTAGCAACACATATAGAAAAATGCATAGATGAGATAAATAATTGCTTATCAATAATGAGAAAATAATGTAAGACTAATCAAATTTAGTCGGAAAACACATTTTATTGATTTGGTAGTTAGCAAGAAACAATGGAATTAAATCGTGGAAAATTTCAAATCCAATTATAATTATTTTGATTAAATCTGGCGGGCAGCTCTCCAGCACTGACACAACACAAAAATTATGTCAGATGAATGTTATTTATGTATGAAAAATTGAGAGCTCTTACTGTAAAAAAGAAGAAGAATTTTTCAAAATATTCATGAATTTTGGGAATTTTAGAAATTAAATTCGCTAAAATAGGCCCTGTCTCAGACCTGTATTTGACAAAATTTTTGTGTCGTGTCGGTGCTAGAGACTAGAGAGTGTGTGTGTATGGATAGGCTCAAACCCTCTAGTGTAGCCTCAACTTTACACACTCAAAACATTTGTATGGACTATGTCCGTTAATTTTAAAAATATCTTCAGTGTTCAGGTGTCATGTGTGAATAATAAGCGGCCAGAAACATTTTGTCCAAAGTTGCAGATTGCGAGTGTTGTGGGACGGCTTTAAACTTACAATTTAAGAGATATCAAAATATGAATTTAGTTTTTATTTGTCTTTTAGTTGTTGACGCTGAAGCGATAAAAATGATTCGAGCGTATAGCAACAGCAATAGTAAATAGAAAAACTGTAGTAGACCATACCAATAATATTGAAATAGGTTGTATTAAATGGGTGCATGAACTCTAAATTCTTACGAAACCATTGTTATTATCAGCCTTCAACAGACATAATTCATTGCCATTTTCGGTGTCTCATTTTTAAAGTGGATTCAATATGATTAATCAATTTTATTGCCAATCAAACTTCGATTTTTGAGAATTATTGATTATTACATTGACTGAAAGTCAGGGTCTTACAACAGAAAATACCGAAAAATGTGGGTAACAAAAAGGTTCACTGTGAATGAAAATGTATGAAATCAACGCACTGTCATGTTCCTGCGTGGAAATGGATTGGAATCGAGAGATGCCGTGTCCGTTGGTATCAGCTTGGCTATCGAGGATGTATCCGATTGTATCGATCTGAAGTGATTTGTCTGTATGTCCGGTTGAATTTACCCTTGCCAATGTCTCTAGTTAACTGTACCCTTGCTAGTGTTCCCGTGACTGTGACTTTGTCTTACTGTAGCATTGTCTTTGCTGAAGTACCCTTACCAATGTCTTTGATATGATGTACCCTTACCATTGTCTTTAGTTAACTTTCCCGGTGTTTTTAGCCAACTGTACCATTACCAATGTCTTCAGTTAACTGCACCCTTGATGTACTGTTGCTAATGCGTCCTCAGCGTTCACTACTTTTCGATAAAAACGGAGTTGCACTCGATATGCACAACGTTTTCATACGAAACAGAGTTGCCTGTATTGGAATGAGTTTTCGTGTCGTACAATGTGAATTACGGTTGAATCTGGATGAATGCATTTTGGATAAGTACGATTTGGACGAAGTAATTTGGATGGAAGCAGTTTGAATAAATGAAGCAATTTGGATGGAAGCAGTTTGAAAAAATGAAGCAATTTGGATGGAAGCAGTTTGAAAAAATGCAGTTTGTGTGGATGACGGGTGAGATTCTTTAGTAGTTTCAAAGCACCTAGCAGGGTAATAGAGGTTTTTATACGTCAAATAGAGTAGTTTTTTGATACCAATAGTACCATTAGCAGCCTTAATGGTAATTTTGCAATGACATTATGAAAAAAAGGTATGGAAATATTCGCATACTTCGATTAAAGTACAACTTTATTTGTTTCTATTACCCTGCTAGGTGCTTTGGTAGTTTTCGTCAAATTGATTTTCTTCTGGATGCATTTTTGCTTTTACTTGATTTTTTGCTGCGTCTGGGTTGTTCAAACGCTTGTTCAATCGAAAGTTTTACTGTCGCTGTCTTGGGAAGGGATCAGTGGAAACAACTGATGATGGGTAGATCACGCTATCCTCAGACCGCCACTGAATCCTGAGGTCGAAACAGCTTTGTCGTCTATGTTAAAGTCACTTATCGTGAGCCATGAGTGGGTAGGGAAGAGCAAAAGTTCTGTTTGTTTTGCTTTCTTTTATTACTTTCGTAGTATTATAGCAATTCATCTATAGGCATTTCAGCTGGGGGTATTTTTAGTGATCCCAAACGTCCTGTATAAGGTCGCAACGATTGATCTACACAGGATATTCAATCAATGATTGAATGAAATGTCTGTCTTTATCCCCTTAAAGTACAAAGAATTAAAATTATAGAGTCGAAATTGGTACCAATTTACTGAAAATATTGGTAAACTGAGTTATTTTTAACGATTTTTAAACTAATAAAGTTCATTTATTACCATGTCAACATGTGAAGGACAGGAGACTTCCTTTTTTTCTACAAAAGTGTAAGAGAAGAACATCAATCGCATTTTTTTATTTTGTGAAAAAGGCCTCGTTCCACATTCACAAAACATACTTCGCATCTTCTCTGATGTAACAAAAAGGTAATCAAACAGAATAATAGACAGCTCATACGAGTGGGAAGTTAATATTAATTAATATAATAATTAATATTTTATTTTATCTACTGTCAGTTGAAAAAATTCATAATTTTCAGCGTGAAATTTAGTTAGCAAAGACAGTCAATTTACACACTAAAATTTCCGTGCACATAAGTTTATATATTTAGTTATATGCTTTATGCATTTATGCATGATTTTGTTTTGATGTGTTTTGCTTGAAAATTATGAATATTTCAGCTAAGAGTAGATAAAATCTAGTTGCTATCACGTTAGTAAATGGGGTTTTGCGCACACGATGTATTGCGCAAAACAAGCCCATTTACTAACTAGTTAGCAAATAGCTATAGAAAAGAGTCAGTTAAGGGACCTGACCCGCGCAAAAGGTGGGACATAGTTCAAATAGATACTATAAAATTTGTTCGTTAAAGGGTAAATTTTCAGATCAAAATGAGAAATTGTGACGAAATAGGTAACATCTGCTATCTGTGAAACGTTGACTTGATATCAACATTCGTTTTATATCAGAAATATCGAAAGCCAGTTAGAATACGTGCCAACATTATATTTGATCGAATTGATCGATCAGCTCGTGTCAATTTCGATATTTGAAATGGTAATAAAGGATACGATGAAATTGGTATTCTTGCCATAAAAAACGTGTTCACCGAAAAAACAGGTGCCAATGATGTTTGTGATATGATTGATATTAATTGATTTGAACCAATGTTTACTTTCGATTTGAGACTTTTTCATATTAACACCGTCCGCGAAAACGTTACCATATTTTGCTATTGCCTTTATTTTATGTCTTCAGTTTTATCCAACAAGTTTCACTGTTTCTTCTGAATACGAACTTGAGGTCGGTTCCACCTGCAGATTCAATGGCAGCAAATCGGTTGGTATTTGTGGATATGAAAGGGGTCATTCAAGTAGTACATACTCACTTGGGGGCAGGGAGGGTGTTCGACAAAAGCGTACGCTTCTAACAAATATGGGTCACATTTGACCCTTTTAGGCGTACGAGGGGAAGGGGGGGGGTCAAAAATCGTCAATTTTGGGAGTACGTACTACTTAAATGACGCCAAAGTAGATACGACGCTTGTAAGTTTTTGGTTCATTTTCCACATTTGTTTTTCGGGAAATATGAGTATAACATTGGATTTGGAATTGTCTACTTCAATGAATTTCTGAGACTGATAAAGTGTGTCCATGTATGTAATTTGCATATTACAGTGAAGATGATATCGGATCAAAATACTATTCAGTTGCTCCATCGGGACGTGCTTGAGCTGTGCAAGTTCCACAGATGGTTTGTACAAGACTTACAACACAACTATAACGATCCTAAGAAGATATCTTAATTTAAATAGGCAGCTCTTGGCTGGGCACTACGACTGAGCAACTCAACAACCTTCGCGGTAAATGAAAAAGAAGTCTTTTTTTTAAATTTCGAAATCATAATTTATTACTCCGTAAAATTTAAAAAAAATTCTAAGCCTTCTTCTCACACTTGCCACAACAGTCGCTCCGTTTAAATGCATTTTCACAGCCATCCGGAGGTTTATGATTCGGTGTCCAGTATCCTAAACTGTTCGAAGCATAAAAATCCATTGGATAATTTTCTGAATCGGTAACTGCTTGAACACTGTCTGTAATGGCCCATTTAGCATCACCCAGTGCAACAGACAATTCGTATGGAGTGAGAAGAGGCTTATCGAATGCTGTGCCCCAATCAATGGATAGCCGTGGACATGCTACTTGGACAAATGCATCGATATCATTAAACAAGGCCAATTTGGTTGGAAACACCTCGGACAATAGAATGATTACCGCCTTACGATTGTGATGATTGATGCGTGATTGCAGGTATTTCATTACTTTGAGTGATCCCTGCCGACCCAATGTACCCAATATTAAGCCAAACGATTGTGCTTGACTCGCCTGATCGATGCTCTTTTTCCGATTGTATCTCATTTGCTTGTGATCGTATAGTTCTCTGGTGAATTTCTTTTCGTATGGATCATATTTGAAGGCTTCAATCGATGGATTAGCAATCATTGCCGATTCGAGGTGGAAACGACCATCTCCAAGGTAAATGATCGTAGAAATGTTATCCAATCTCGGAGACGTACATCCCAATATTTCACCAGGACTTAGAGGCTTCGATTGAGGAACATCGACCGTATATCCGTCGTTTCTCAGCTCTTTAGCAGCGGCATGCAACGTCGAAACAAACTGTATCGTACTGACGAATGCCAATTTCTTCTCGGATGCAAAATTTAATTTTACACTTTCGATGAAATGGACTGCGTCGATTTTGATATCAACGAACACGTAGAGCACTTTAATTCCAACAGTTTGGTCCATCGGTATCAAGCAGCTGTGACCGTAATGAACTAACAAGTCAGCACCCAATGCCTTTGCAGTGAAATCGTCTATGCAACACGCTCCGTACGTTACATCTCCCATAATAACGGTGTCGGCATCGGTGAATCTCTCGATAATATCACAGATCATCAGCGAAAACATGAGTAATCCTGTAAAAAATTTATATTTTAGTTTTCGGCTGTGATTGTCGGGTAGGAAGTGAGCAGGATAGTGGTAGTTTACCAGCACTCCGGTTTCCTTCAAATATGCTTTTTGAAGTAAGCATCCCCTCATTGACGAAGGGAGAAACTAACACCAATCAAACTACCCTCTTAAAAAGTCCACTTTTCAGATTATGAAATACTTGTCATGTCTTAGGGACAATGTAAACTTTCCTTAAAATAGTGGTCGGGTCAAGTACGATATTTTCTATAGGCATACTTCAATAACTTCAAAGTATTTTGTTTCGTTTGATAATAGCAATGTAGCAAATGCATGTTTCTTCTTCGAGACCAAGTCGTAAAATTTGGTTGATGACGTCGTCAAAGTAAAAATCGTTCCAACTTAGAAACTAAAAGTCTTATGATCAGAATCACTGATGTGACCTGTTACCTTTCTAAGAACTTTGACATGAGCGTGAAACGTATGGAAGTTTGTTTACCTTCGGGCATTTGTAGGGCGACCCTCTTTGCTTTCATTTCTCGTATGCGCCAGATGGTCTTGTGAATTTCAAAATTATAATTCTGTGGCAATGCACTAATTGCTGCATTAATCAGTGGATCGTTGAGTAGTTCTGCAGGTATTTTATTGACTGTTTTCGTAACGCCTTTAAACACTTTTTTTGGCTTAGCTTTAACTATCACTACATTCTCGCCGTCTTCCATCTTTTCTAATTTTTAATTTCAATAAATTAACGACAACTACACTATTACGACCAGCGCTGGTATAAAAATTATAAAATTGAAACTCTGGGCAACGAAAACAACATGTGTGTATCCAAGAAATTCGATGACATTGACAGCAGTGAATGCAGTGTTAACATCTGAGGCCACGGTCAGATTCATTAAGGTGCGCCATCTTCATGGTAAATCAGTTGCGTATTGCAGCAAAGGAAGTTAAAGTTTAAATCGTTTAAATATTGGAAATGGATAATGTCCATAAAGGAAATGGAAATATAAATGAGGAAATGAGGTAAATCATAAAACACTGCTCCTAGCATTAACATAGAACATATTTCGAGGCTGATATGCCTATTAGAACAGGCTTTCATCGTATGAGTTAAAACACACGACCATACCACTTCATAGCAAAAGTGATCACAGTTAACAGCTGCCAAATAGATTAAACTATTTTGTATTAAATGGTTTTTAACACAGTTTTTCCTAACTAGTGTTAAAATATCGCGACTTCGTCGCTATTTCCCACGTTGTTTAAGAAAAACATTGTTCCTAACTTATGTTGAAAGGCTTTTTTTTTAGCAAATTCGATTTGAGCACTCGCCTTCGGCTCCAGCTAGGAACCTCTCGTTTACTAAAAAAGCATTTTAGCATGCGTTGGGAAAACAACTATTACAGTTGTGTGTCACACTGTCAAGTTTCAGTACCCTATTTAGAGTACCGTCTCATGCTTGAAGTGCGTTGACACATTACATACTCCATTCATGTAACAAAATTTGGTAGTTTTTTGACGTCTGATTCGAAGTGTTAATGATGGAAGCAGTGCTAAGAGTGAATACAGGAAGACTGGTGAGTCGTAGATACAGAGAAAATAGAAGCACGGCATAGTAAAAAAAACCAGGCAGGAGCGGCAGTTCATTTTCGAAACGTCAAATAGGGGACCTAATACACTGTGTGAGAATTAACTCAAATGAACACTGACATAAATTGAAAAATTTTATTCGCAAAAAATATGGGGCTACTAGATTATTCATTGGAAGAGATCATTCATTGAGATTATTCAGGTCCCTAGTCAAATCGGCGCTCCTACCTGGTTGACTTTCCTCTGTCGTGATGGAAGCAAACATAGTGACTTTTGATTAAATTGAGCGATTTATTTGCAGAGTGTTACATGATTTTGTATAGAGTCGTTAAAACTCATTTCCCCGGGGCTTAGTAAGGAAAAGAACTTTCGTGACTGTTTAGAACTTTGTATATTGACTTGCATGGTTGCATCACTCACCTCCGGCTTTGCCACACTTGGGAGCCCGGGAAATGAGTCATTAATTCATTGACGACTTTTATGACTTAAAAAACCTATTTCCTATTTTCTTTGAGTGCAATGACATCAACTTGTTAAATTTGAGAAGAAGATTCGTCTCAACTTTTTAAAATTTTTAAATTTTCGTTGTTAAAAACCTACTTTAAAGAAGATTTGCTGATTTGCTACAGGAAAAAATAATTGAGACCTAACCCAATACTGTAAATATATCAAACAGTTTATGTTCAATCAGTTTAAAATCAAAAATGTTTACTTTAAGTAACTGTACTACAAAGCTACCACAAAAGATAATAAAAAAATTGATTCGAGAAAATGTAGTGACATCTTACAGCAACAGAAGATAGTGTTCAACCAGACATTGGATATTGTGCATATGTCTAACACTCGACTCAGTTGAGATATTTCACCATCCTCGTATTTATATGAAGATTGTTGCGCATGTCACTTTAACTTACAATTAAAATTTATCAATTTATATGGCTGTATGCTGCTAGAACACGAAGATACATTCCAAGACAATAAAAAATCATGGAAGAAGCCGAGATCATCGAAATTCATTCCATCTGGAGAGGACATCATTACCGAGGTAATTACACCAGTTTTGCAACCTATAATCAAAATGAATGCAAGTTTTCCGTGAAAACATGATTGGAGGTTAAGAGAGGTGTAAAAGAGCAAAATTATTAGTAAGTAGATGTCACGATCATTAATGAGAGTGGTGAATTTAATTTTTTTTTGTTTATTTTGTGTGTTTTTTTTTACTTCAATTTACATAAACATTGGAACTGTGTATACTTAGCACAGCTGGATGATTAATTGAAAATTATATTCGCAAAGGGAAATAAATTAGGAATTTAAACATTAACGTGACGTGTTTTTTTGTATTACTTACAAATTTTTCCTTTACACACATCGAAGATCAAGAGTCGAGATAGCTCTACACAATTTGCTTGTCTTGCTTTTCCTATTTCTCTATACAGATTGTTGTGTGATCAATACACGAACACGATGCTAAATTTCTTACATAATTACAGGGCAAATGTCTTTGTGGTCAGTACATTCGGGCCCGATTAAGACGTGCGGGATTTTTGAATAGGAAGGTAACTCAACGCTTACGTACAATGTTAGACACACCAGCTACATTTTCAACTAGAGAAATTTTTCCGGCATTAAATGCGGTATGAATTAAACCGTCTTTTAATAATGGTCACAGTATTTAACGAAATTTTAATAAAATTGTTGCAGATGGGGGAGGAGCTCGAACGAATGCATCCCAGAATTTATTCGAATGTATCACGGCAACTGTCACGAGCTGCATTTGGAGAATTACAGGTAAAAAATCAAAGAAGCTCGGAAATAACAGGACTGGGCGTAATTTTTGGATGTAGAGGAAGTAAATCTTTTTGCTTGGAGTCAATGACTATGCTCGACTTTAACTTCGAATCCTGAACTCCTAGTCGTTGCCATAACATTTATCGACCACTTTCTAAGTGATCATACTCTACACACTCTGATCAACACTGGTTCTCCAATCACTTGCTTAGCAAGCAACACTTTCCAAATTTTAAGTTAACACAGTGAAGTTCCTCAATAGTTACCAGTTCCGTATCATATTGATAGTGGATACTCTAGAGTTCTTCAAACACCACCTGTCCTGTCCTCAACATGTGGCGATAAACATATAGAGAAATATGGCCAAATTCACGGGCTAGGGAAAAATCTCCAAGTGTATTATCGTCGGGGATGATAAATCGTCGGGGATGATAAATCGTCGGGGATGATAAATCGTCGGGGATGATAAATCGTCGGGGACGATAAATCGTCGGGGACGATATTATCGTTTTCAACGACGATATTATCGTCAGAGCGACGATGATATCGTATCAGACGACAATAATTTTGTTTTCCCGACGATAATATCGTTTCAAGCAGCAATATTATCGTTTCTGCAGTGATAATATCACCCGTAAAACGATATTATCGCCCAAGAAACGATATTATCATTTCTGATATTATATTATCACCAGTGAAACAATATTATCGTCCAAGCGACGATAATATCGTATTAGACGACAATAATATCGTTTTCCGGACAATAATATCGTTTCATGCAACAATATTATCATTTATACAGTGATAATATCACCCGTGAAACGATATTATCGTACAGAAAACGATATTATCGCCGATTGAAACGATATTATTGTTTTTGATACGATAATATTGTTCGCTGTTCGATAATATTCTTCGCTGTACGATAATATTGTCCGATATACTGAGCAACGATATTATCGTCCATGAAACGATATTATCACCGCTGCAACGATAATACACTCGGAGATTTTTCCCGTCATCCAAATTCACACCCTAGTAGACCCCAATGATATCCTACGTGAATGAATCATCACGAGATCTCTTAGGAAAATGTTGACCAATCTTTCATAAAGCGAAACGTCTAATCAGTCAAGAAATTCTGTCGCTATCGTCGTTATCTCAACAATTTATTTTCTTTCAATTTCAGTGTGCCGATACTGCCCCATTTCTTCTTCATGCCGCAGCTAAAGAATTATTCAAAAATGAAATAAATTGGGGAAAAATAATCTCAATGTTTGCAATAGCCGGCGGTCTAGCCGTGGACATTGTACGTCAAGGCCATTACGAATATTTGCACCGGTTGATCGATGGTACTGGCGATGTTATCGAAGAAGATCTGTTGCCATGGTTACGGGACAATGGTAGTTTCTACGGTCTGCTCGACCACATTCGGCCAGCTGTACCGGAACAGTCATTTCTCAATTGGTTTACATTGTGCGTTGCCATAATATTCGTACTGTATGTTATCACCTATACGATTAAGACTATCGGTTCCAGTGTTTATTCCTTTTTAGTCTAAAGATGAAGAAATTATTTAGTCTTCCATACATAATGCGATAGTCAATGAATCTTTTACTTAATTTTTTATTTCATTTTTGCTATTATTAAATGATAAACAAAAGAGAAAGAAAAAAATTTTGATTGTTAACTTAATTATTCCAACATTGTCTTCTTCGTTTTTCTTTTTTTTAAATTAGAAAATATTTATTTTTGAGAGATTATTTTTGTTGTTTCTATTGTTTCATTGATTTTTTTTTTGTCATCAATTTTAGCGGTTAAAATTTATTGTAAATATTTTGAAATTATGAAATAATTGATTGTGAAATTCACGGACAGAATTGAGACGAAAAGCATATAATGCTGCAACTTATATTTGAATACTTTTACTTAAAATACATTGATATATATACTTAGATGAGAATGCAATGGATTTTCTTGCTCTTCTACATTTTTATTCTCTGGAAAATTTCCCTGATCTAAGTTAGAGATGAGCGGATTTTTGGAAGCCACAACCTTCGTTACCACAGACGGATTCAATTTTTTAAACCAGAAGCCCGATGAAACTAAAGCCCGCTATTATTGACGAAAAGTGGACATATGATTGCCCTACTGAATCTCTAGAAATTTTTTCTTCAGTTCCTCAAAATTAATGAAACTCAATCGACTCCTTGACTTCCCTTTCAAAGAAGCTAGATTTTAGGCAACTTCGAAAGTTGTAGCCCGAACGAAGTTGGCCTAAAATTAACCGTCCGCAATAAATACAACTTTTTATGCCGAGAACCTAGATATCGATTTTATATCTTCCCAGAGCGTGTATTTCTCGAGTTATTTAATATTGATAACAGCACTGAAAAAACGTTACATAATTTATGAATGATGCCTAAGTCGTATGGGTAAAATAATAATAAGTAATAATTGTATGTTCGATAGCAGACTAGAGATGAGCGGGCCGCCCGAAATACATCGGCCCGACCCGACCCGACCCGGCCCGATCGGGTTCGGGTCCGGGTTTTGAAAATTCATTCGGGCCGGGTCGGGTCGGGCTTTGAAAACAAAAATTCGGGCCGACCCGACTTAGAAATACAAATTTAAAGTAAGCCAATAAAAGCCTATAAAGCATGAAACACTAACTTATTTTATTATTTTACTTCGCGTATAACATTATTGCAAAGCTTTTATGCGTAGAAAATGATTTTTCATTAAATTTCTTATAGTAAAAAAAAGTCGGGTCACGTCGGGCCGATGATTTTTTCGGGTCGGGTTGGGTCGGGCCGCGAAGAGAAAAGTCTTGGGTCGGGTCGGGCTCGGGTTCAAAAAATGGGATCGGGCCGGGTCGGGTATTGAAAAAACGTCGGCCCGCTCATCTCTATAGCAGACACGTATCATCCATACAGAGAAACACTACAACAGTGATGTTATGGCTAATTTTTGAGATATACATGTTGAAAAAAATCATCGAAAGTCATCGAGTGTCTTCTTGACTAGGAAAGATCTCACTGAAACTCACTTACGTAGAAAAAGAGGAGGAGATCAAAAATGCATAGATTAGCTTACTGAAAGCAGTTGAAACTTGAAATAGAATTGCTTGGATGCACTAGTTCGTCTAGTATTTTTTACCATCACTGAAGCAAGATCAACGATTACAGAAAAAAGGTTTCTTGTGCTTACTTCGTTGATCCGAGCCGAACGCAAGAAATACCTGATACAATTTACGCTATTTATCGCATAGAAAGGTAATTTTTAATTGAATAAATTCCTCACTTGCAGTTCTCGGAATAGGTATTAGCGAGTTCTACAGTCTCGTTTCTACAATTAGTCGATATAACTACAATGAACTTTCTTATCAGACAAGGTATAATTAAGAACAATAGAATATGGGAAAGTCATACTATTTGTACTTATACCTTCTGTCAGTGAAGTTAGGTGCATAAAATCTGCTTGGTTTATTTACTCACATACGATCCGTTAGAACAGCAAATAAGCAGAGACTATTCGAAGAAAATGCTTATTTGCCCCACAAATGGGTACTGTTATGCACGAATTTTCCTTCTAAACTACACTCGCGGAATTTTGAAAACCGACACATTTTCTGTTTCGTGGTTTACTGTTTTTTTTTGTGAATTTTGCATGTGTCTTTAAATGGAGAAATCGGAAACTCAAGCAAAATTCCGTGTGTGTAGCATCAAAATCAATAAATCTTCCTGCCATGGCCATGGCACCATCAGTAATAATAAATTTATTTTTCCGTATAGCGTTGGCGGGTACAATAACATACTCACTATTGGTACCCGAGGGCGAGTAGGACCTTACAAAAATATACGAAGGTTATTAAATTCACTTAAATATTTGCTTAACATTCGCTATTGCTCATTGCGTTCTTATTATCTATACGATTAAAACATGTTCCATAATATTACTGCTGGTATCACAGTTTTAACAGTAATTACGTCTGCTGTGTGAGATTTTTTTTTACCGAAAATTATTAGATTCTCCTAAAACTATACTCTCGGAATTTCTTTGTAGGGCCCAGCAGACGTATACTCACGCGGAGGCATTAGAAAAAATTGAAGCAGTAGGTAAGTTACACGAAAATTGAAAATAATTTCTTTATATTCATGCTTTTATCAAGGAATTACAATTGCATCAAGTGGCAACTGCAGCGATCGTAATATTGCGTCATGTACGTCTCTTGAACAAATTCGCCGGAAGACTATCGACAGTGGTGTTATCGTATTAAAGGAAGCATCACAATGTGATATAATAATCACCGGGGGAACTGAGGTGAGGTCAATTCATTGAACTTGTTGCTTTTTTACTGTTGCTGATAAGTAACGAAAACGAAATATTTGCTACTCACTGTAGTTAAACGGAATGGTTAAAATCGTTGTTATTATTAGGTTGGTCATAGTTCGAGCACCTATTCACATTTCAATGGATACAAACTCGACTACAGGCTAAATACATGTCTGAATGACTACATTATGAAACGATATACTTACTTGGGACTACGAGGTGATGGAGCGAAAAAATACATGTCTGCAGCAGGAAACATTTACGCCCTCGAAGGAAATCACTGGGATGTGACTTACTATTAAATCATAGTGGTCTGATATCAGAAATAAAAAATAAATTCAGACGATTCAATTCGTCGTTAACTGGAAGTTGTTTTGTATGAAGAGGGATTCTTCTGAAAAACAGAAGACCGAAATTGGACGCATTTTCTATTGGAATTTTTGATATGTGTCCAGTAAGGTATTCGACCACAGAACCCAAAACTACTTTCAAAAAAATTCTTCGAAGCTTGTGTGGCTAGTGTGAGGTGATCAAAAACCGAAAACTTGCACTTACAACTTACAAAAAATTCTCCAGTTACACGAGCCGCACATGGTCGTGTGGGGTGTCATTAGAAAGGTAGTTGCGTGTACTTCCGGGGCAAATAGGGTCTTTTTGGGTTTAAAATTCATTCACACTGAGATATGTACAGTTGAAGTTTTCAACCGTAAAAAGACTTAAACTTTTCTTACAGAAATTTTTCGAGGTACACGAAACGTACATGGTCGTGTGGGGTGTCATTAGAAAGGTAATTGCATGTACTTTGTAGCAATGGACACGAATTCCAAAAACTTACTAATTTGCATTGATAAATTAAATTTATTTTCTCTCTTCCACACCGGCACTTTCACACTTTCTTCGCAACATTCGCAATAATTGGTTTCGGTCGAGACTTAAATATGATTTTTCGCCTAACAATCGCCTGCACATAATATTCGGTCTTTTGCACAGTTTTATGTTCAATAGAAATAGTCGAATCCAATATCGTTCGACCCATTGATATGTTGCTTACGTCCAAATTAGTTTCGTTCATATTGACTTCATCATCAGCTACTGCATTGTGGTGCCTCTTCTGTAGAACTGCGAATGGTTTGTCGAGTGCTTGCTCTTTGCCGTGTAAAATGTGATGGCCAATGATCAAAATCTATGGATTTCGTTTGAGGAATAACAGGAATAACAGGCTATGGAACGTTGTGATGGCGTAAATGGACTCACCGGCTTTCCATATTTATCGAAACATAGGTCGCCAATGAATTGTCCGCTCATTATTTGATTGCCACGTACCTCCAAATCACCCTGCAATTCGATTATACCCCAATTTTCCAGTCCATCTGGATTTTCACTGCAAAGAAAAAGATTGATCCCTGAATGCATATAGTTCTGTGGAGTGGGTTGGGTGTTATGAAGTGCATTAGTTTATTAAAAAAGATCCAAAAAACTACGATATATGGCCTGAAATTGATGTCGCATTCAAGACGTTGAAATGTTATTTACTTGAACTAAAAGTCGAATTGCAGGCTGATAAAATGCGCCACTGACTTTATGTTAGCCCTCTCAAAGATTGAATATTGATAAGTTTTGATAATTCAACATATAATTAAAAATCGTGTATAAACCAGCGAGATACCAGACACGAGACTACTTTTAAATTACAAGTGGACGGGTAAAGAGGTGCGGGAATTGTGTAATCATACGAATAAGTAATTTGTCTTGCACAATTTTACAATACAATCAAAACGACAACAGCAATAATCTTGAGTGTCTGTATATGGAGCGATTATTAAATTATTCATTTACATGCTACACGCGTCGAAAACCGTACTTTTCATATTTGAAGCACGTCTTTCGACGCACTCAGTATGTAAAATCCATTACATAACTCGGGATAAAAATTAAAAGTCTCGTTTTCGTGTGTTTATTGACCTCGGCTTCGCCTCGGATCAACAAAATTCACACGAAAACTCTACTTTTCATCTTTTTATACCTAGTCATGTAAAATACTATTCCTTTCAGTGTGTGTCGTTGGTACCCCCAACTTTTATTTCTGATACTGTACTACTTCCTAGATTGTTTCTAAATAAAGATGATCATCTTAAAGACGACCGAATCGCCATTTCGTAAAGTTTTACTTTACTACAGACACTTTACATATTTCTATCTTTGCATAGCATTAACTTACTACTCATACTCATGAATCAACACAACACTCTACGTTTAGCCGTATATCGACCTCCCTTTTCTAATAATTAATTGCGGAAATTATCAATGAATTTAAGCATCTTCAATGAAGCATATACTGTCAGCTGTTGTGTTTGTTCGACTTGCACAAATATATTTGTTTTGAGTAGATACGCAATCACGAGAGATCTGATTGAACACGGTCTCGTATCTTATCGGACTTAGCTTATTAATATAAAATGGTTGGTTTTTCATGCTGCGGTTCAGTTTAGATAGTAGTTGTCACGCAGTCTAATTCAAGTTAATTCAGTCGAGCGATTCTATTCAAATATGACGACATTCGATGCAGTCAATAAAGTTTGGAAAGCTCCTAAAGCCGCTTACCCTCGGCCGCTGGACAACTACTTCGGCGAAGAGTTGTTACGAACGTTGAGCGAGTCACCGGATGCAATATTGGAGATAAGTCACGATGAAAGTTATTCAATGTCTCGCAAAGAAGCCAGAGAACTGACTATAAATGTGGCACGAAATCTGATGAAATTGAACGTACAACCTAATGATGTAATTGGAGTAATTTGTCGAAACTCAAAATATCTCCCAGTGCTTATTTATGGGTGTATTGTCGTCGGTGCCCCCATTAATCCACTGGATAATTCGTTTGATAGCCAACACATAAAACATATTTTTGGTCAGACTAAACCATCATTGATTTTCTGTGATGCTGAAGTTTATCACACCACGAAATTAATCTTGGAAGACCTTGCAAATGACGCCAAAATATTCACTTTGAGGGAGAAACTTAATGATGTTGCATTCATTGACGAGTTGTTACAACCGACTGACGATGACATTGAATTTGTGGCACCGAAATTCGATGAGCCAGCGGATCAGAAGCTCTTAGCAATCATATGCACATCGGGATCTACAGGCTTTCCGAAGGGAACAAAGAAAACACATGCCAACTTTATGAACTTTTCTAAAGCGATCACGATTCCCACACCGCATAGAACTCTGAATTTTACACCGATCTACTGGACCACCGGATTCATTGCTACCATTTTCGCTCCACTACGCTTAACTGAGTGCAAAGTGTCAACAATAAAGCTCTTCAGCCCAGAACTGTTGAAAGAAATGGTTGAAAAATATAGAGTTCAGACTGTGTTTTTGTCATCACATCATCTCAGTGTATTTATGGAGTCACCATTAGCAGCTACAATTGACTTTTCCAGCGTAAGAATGCTCTATAGTGGCGGTGGAATCATAGGTGGACAGCTTCGACGGAAATTGCGTAAAACTTTTCCGAAGACTTTGTTTATGAGCGCCTATGCAATGACTGAAATATCAGTGTCGCTGTTGAGTCCCGGAAAAATTTACAAACACGAGGCTTCCAGTGGTAATTTACAACCAAATGTCGAAGTAAAAATCATTGATGACGACGGTTCTAAATTAGGCGTTCGAGAGCGAGGAGAAATTCTCGTGAAGTCACTGTTTCCGTTCTCGGTATAAATTTCACGACTCTATTGAAAATTGGCCAAAATCATTTATTAATAATCTTGTCCTCTCCTATAACAGGGCTACTACGCTAATTCCGACGAATCGCTGAATGCTGTCGATTCGGAAGGATTTTTCAAAACCGGTGACATTGGTTTCTTCGACGATGACACATCGCTAGTGGTAGTCGACCGGAAAAAGGAATTGTTTCATTATAAATCATATCACGTCAATCCGTCGGACATCGAAGATGTGATTCTATCAATGGAAGGTGTTGCTGACGTTGCTGTTGTAGGAATCAGTGATCCGAGAGCGCAGTACCTCGCCACTGCAGCTGTAGTAAAAAAAAGTGGATTCGATGAAGCAATTACGGAGCGGACGATTGTGGATTTTGTAGCAAATCGCCTGCCATTTTATAAGCATTTGTATGGCGGTGTTGTGTTCATGGATAGTTTGCCCGTAAGTCCAGCTGGAAAGGTCATGAAAAGGTGGATCCGGGAACAACTTATGAAGAAGGGTAGTTAGAAGATGTTAGAATAGCACGCATTTCTTAGTAAACCAGTTAAGACATCGACTGTCGAATGATAAGCCCAAGGTCAAATTATCAAAAAAGGCACAAACAGATGTAATGCGAAATTGAAAACTTTTTTTTAGAAAATGAAATCTTCTTTATTGTACTCGCTACGTGCACACAATGTGACTAACTAGCCTCGGAACTTTTTGAACAGAGGATGGACATTGTGCGCATTCTTTCGCTTAAATTCATAATAAACCGCATCGTCACCGCCCGACATCGAACTGATTCCACCCATACGTCTGGAGCCACCGGGTCGAACAACGCCTCCTTCGCCGGGAATTTTCTCATCTTCACAATCAATATCACTAGCCGCCAATACTTGCTGCAATAAATGACCTTGTTCCTCGCGTGTACTGTACAAAAGATCGTTGTCATTTTCCAGACCAGCAAGGTGAGTGATAACCTGTATACGGAAAACATCAATTAGATCGACGAATATCAAAAAATATTCGTGGCTCATGCTCTTACTTTGTAACTGTAGCCTTGATTCACCAAGAACCGTTGTCTTTTTCGTGCATAGCTCATTTCCATGGTGTCTTGAGAGACAAGCGTGTAGAAGAATGCATTGTACTCCTCGGCTATAGCTCCCTTTTTCGCTCTTAGAATTCTACCCAACCGTTGAGCCTCTTGACGACGTGAACCACCATGAGATGAGATTTGAATCAACACATTAGCTTCGGGTAAATCGAAACTGGTGTCAGCCACTTTACTGACGAAAATTGTGTTGACCTTCGGATTGAATTTGAAATTTTGCAAAATTTGTATTCTCTCGTTCTGGGATGTTGGTCCGTAGATGTACGGTTTGTTCAATTTCAATGCGTAATGTTTGAGCGCAAACACATTGTCGCTGAACACAATGGTTTTGTCGCCGCGCTTCTCGTGATATTTGATCAGAAATTGTGTGTTTCGCACTTTCGACGGATTCATGACGTACAACAGGAGCTTCTTCGATGTCTTTGTGGTCAAATACTCATGATAGAATTCCGGACTGATTGGGCACCACACTTCAGCACATTGAACCTTAGCAATGTAACCTTTCTTCTCCAATTCCAACCAGTTCGCTTCGTACAGCTTCGGACCGATTAGGAAATTCAGATCGGCAATTTTGTCGTCCTCACGCAACAGTGTGGCAGTTAAGCCCAACTTGCAATGGCTCTGCACTAATGTCAATACACGACGAAACATTTTTGCAGGTATTGTGTGTACCTCATCGAGTACCATAATGCCCCACTCCTGTTCCTGTAGCCAACGCATCGTTTGTTCAGCTTCCCATGACCGTTTCTGCGTATGGGTTATCATCGAATACGTTGTTACCAATATGCCACATCCCATTGGCTTGTCTTTAGCTTCCGATGTAAAGCGACAAATCATACTGTCGTCGGCTGTTGACCACATTTTAAATTGTTGTTTCCATTGTTCCACGGATACACCGGAATTGCATAAAACCAGAGCTCGCTTACGAACCGTACAGCATGCTGTTACTCCGACTAACGATTTACCAGCACCACATGGAAGTACAATGACACCGGAACGAGCTCGACCGTTACCGAACATTTTGCGAAGACTTTTCTCTTGATATGGACGCAGAACTGCAGTCGGTTTCAAATCAATATTTATGTCCGGATTGACAGTGTCATTACGAAAATCATACTCGGCCAAAAGTGGATGTTCGATTTCGACACAACGTTTCTGCAACACTTCAATTTTCTCTTGGTTCACCTCGAACGAAACGGTCTTCAGATTGGCCTCCTCTTCTTCGTCTTCATTGTCGATTTTTTCGTAGAAATTCGTAATGTCTTCCGGAACTGTTGTTGTAACGATGCCGTCGCCATCGACTTTTTCAGTACCATCTGATGGACCAGCACCAGTCACCGTAGCTGGAGCCTTGGCACCGAACAGGGCCGGTTTCGATTTATCTTGAAGAGAAGTAATGAAACCATCCTCCCCTGCTTCCTCACCTGTCTTTGGTCTAAGACGACAGTTTTGCACGACCGGATCCTTTAGAAGCTTTTGCAATACTTCCGGATGTGGACTCTCAACGAAATACCTGTTGTGTTTCAATACAAGCTTGACTTTACCATAAGACAACGTACAAAGTTCAATAAATTCGATGATCCCATCTGGTATGGATGTTTTGCTGAGCCGTTTCAAATACTCGATGATGTCGTTGGTTTGCAAACCCACCGAAACGGCTGCATATAAACTGTACGGCGTCAATTTGTATTCATGAATGTGTTCGGGTCGACAGACTGGTTCCGAAATTGCAATCAAAAAATCGTGAGCGTGTTTGTACACTGGCGAGAATGATTCGAGAAAAATGTGACCATTCGGCGCTACCCATAGCGGTCGTGACGAATGATCCAATTTTAATTCCATTTGAGAGCGGTAATCCTTGGCACCATATTCATCTTCCAAAATTCCATCGTCATTCTTTTCGGCATTCTTTGCTGCCGCAGCTGGTATTCCATCACTTTCCGAAATGGGACTGTCATCTTCAACCAGTTGCGAATAAGCGTCGTCTTCTGGACGACGTCGCTTTTCTATAAAATATTTTTTTGTTTTGTTCAACTTTCGTTCTCAACGACGGTAGAAAAATTGAAATTACCGAATTTTGATGAGCCAGATGCTTTTGAGTCTTTCTTACTTATTTTCTTCGGTGGACCCATTGTTAGGAGTTATGGTCAACCACTTTTAATCAACACTGAATTGCGAAATTCAATAGAAAAGTGCAATTTCAATTCTGCATAAATACGAAACACACCATTGACTTTGACATCACAAAACAAAATGTAATCTGACAGCCGCGATTTCGACACACAATGAAAAAATATTTTTACCTAACCTTAAATAGCACCAATTCTGTAGATTAGAATGCTCTAGATTCAATGTCCTAATAATGATATTGTACTTACGTCTTTATCAGGATTGGCATGACGAAATTCTTTTGTTTTTATTTTTATTTGTAACTCAAACTTAGTATTAAAGGCGGGAATAAACCAAAATATCATCTGATTCCAGTCGTTTTTGTTTACGCAAAATTCAGTGTTGACAGTTGACTTTTATAAGAAGTCGCAAAATTCAAATAAGATGGCGTTGGTAGTCAAGGTATAGTCAGTCATTTAGATCGGCTGAGTCTTCTGTTGAATCTCAAACTTTTTTGGATTTGAATATCGATTCTCTTCAACTTCAACATCAACAAATGTTTCATTTAGAACACGTTCCGAAATGGTCGGTTCCTTCTATTGACTTGGGGATAGATGCTTTTTTCTCATTTAACATCTGGTACATTCACCGTATCAATCTGATTGTTATCTGTAGAGATCTGGTACATCGTAGACGTCTCAAATGTCATGAATCCATTGAAAGTTTAGTGTTTACCATTTTTTCGTGTTTACGAATTGTGATCTTCAGTTAGCAGAAGTTCATTTATTGTTGGATAATTTGCTGAGCAATGGAAACCCAAAATGCAATCGATGCAAATTTTTATGCAACCATTCAACAGGAATACAAGATAATGGCTGAATAGTAAGAACACTTTGCCTCCTTTCTACGTTAGATCTCTGATACGTGAACTTTTCACTTTTTTCAGCAAAATGATACAAAGTGAATCTATCCAAGGCGTTTACGTTATTCCATCGTTTGAGAACTCATTAGGTAAATATTGCGTCACAGCCCCATCTAAATTCGGGCATCCGATCATAATTCCTTCGTTGTGAACAGAAATATTTCGGGTCGACTCAGATTTGTAAGGTCTCTTGCTTAATATGCAACAGATAAAACACACAGGTCTGATGCTAGTAGGTCCGAGGTGTGTTGATGGTTTAAGACGACACGATTAAAACAATCTACGAAGAAGAGAAAGATAGATAAAAATCAATTGATTGGCTCAGTTTTGCGATTGGGAACTGGTAGTGTCTCTTGACCCCGACCTTCATCTTGTCAGTCGGACAGAGAAGATTCCAACAATGAATTTATGTTTCATCAATTTCAGTTTGGTTTGGCGTAATTTTCGTCCGTAGCGGCTCATACTTGGATGGAATATTTCGGTTCACAATCACCTTAGCTAAAAATTTTCCCGACGAAATGGAAACTCCGGTACGAAGCAATTATGAAATTCAGTGTTTCTGTTCGAATCTTACCCACAAAATCAATTCCTTTCACAGATTGTGACATTCCAGTCTCACATTCTGCATCCACTAATTGATGCGTCGACCGGTCGCTTGCAAACGAAAGAAGCATTCCCAACGTGGAACTCAAACGATAATCATGTCTGGCAAATTTTGAAATTCATTCTGTTCATCTTCGAATACTCACACGTATGCTTCTCGGGCGATATTGTGAATAAAGAGGCTGTCGACTTGATGGCACAAAATAAATCGGAATTTACGAAACGAGTGAAGGAATGTGTTCGAATCAGTCGAGATCGGATATACGATCCGCCGACGGTGGAGGACAAGCACTACATTACTTTCGATCAGTTCGACAGTGACGTTCATGGCAGTACATTAGAGAGTATTAAAAATAGAAAGTATGCTACCTCGTCGCCACCCAATTCATCGCTGTCGTGGTATTGAAAATACATGGGAAGTGTTAGTGCTGATCAATCAATGGGTGGATATCATTGAATAGGATATTTTTTAAACATATCGGGCCGAGTCATTCAAATAAACATTGTGGACGATTTAGGACGGTAATAACAAAGCAATGTTGCGATGCAAAAATTATTTTAGAAAAAAGAAATAAAAAAAATATTTTGAATCAAAAGTCCTCCTGTGGTTTTTCAATCAGCCATTGTGCATCTGGCATTAACCAGAAAAATGATAAGTTGGTACGCCTGTGGCGAGGATAGAAGGAGCATGTCGAAAAAATTGGCACCTCTCTTGAGAGAATTTTGTATGTAATTCTCTCCCATACCGTACACAATTTTTAACCTCAGATTCCTTCCATTCCTTCTATCTCGCCACAGGCATACCAACTTATCACTTCTCCAGGGCGGCATGTCTCCTCACTATTCTCACTTTTCAGACTATTTTTGAGAGGAGTGATAGTGAGATACTTTTAGTATTTCCTTCAATTCCTATTAATTTCCGGATGCTCTGGCAATTCCTTCGAGGGTGTGTTATCAATTACTCGAGCAGTTTCCCCCTCATGTATTCGACTATATTTACTACGTGAACTGATGGACAAATTTTTCAATTTTATGAAAACCAGTCATGAGCTAGAGTGAACCATGCTGAAGGCTTGGAACGTATTAAGACGTAGAAGAAATAATCATTTCAATTTTATTGGCTCTCATGCAGTGGTGTAACTTTCCCTCCAGGTTTAATCTGGCTGCATTTTTTGATCGGGCCATGCAAGCGAGGTAGATATTTTAGATTATCTAGAAAAAAAGTTACTCGATTGTTCAACCATTTTTTGTCAGTATATCCTATGGCAGTATAACTCAGAATACAAAAGAACTCCGGCAAAAACATTTTTCGACAGTAATTTCCGAGAACGAGCTGACTTGACTTTATTATCAAAATCGGTTCAGTACTTCCTGAGATATCAGAGATACGCCCTTTAGTGATGTTGCCCATTAATATGCGATAGTGGATTTTGTGGATTGGCAATATGTGGTATTTAAGTAAAGGGAAGCAGAGTTTCCGAGCTAAATTCGGTTGTTGTAATTTTGACAAGGTTTGTGTTATATGACAGAGGACTTAGACATGTACCCGGTTTCTGGCTTTTTCAGCATTTCTAGAAGGGTATTTTAAATATACTTGGGCATCGAATGTAATGTGCAATAAAATTCTTAAGTTTTGGCCGAGTCTTGTGCAACAAAATTAGGTATTGGGCATGGGCACTCGTGTGACGAAGATTAAAAAAAAATCAAAATTGTTTTAATTGTTGTGAGGTCATTTTATTCGAATTGTATTTTTAGTTTATAATAATTTCAATTCGTTTAACGATGCTACCAATTTTTAATTTGTTTTTTACTTTTATTTTCATTTTGTTGTTTATTTTTCAAAAATATATTTTTTTTGTATTTATAATTCGGGCAACATTTGTCCAACTTCTATTATTTTGTGTGTGTCTAAAATGAATTACAATTTGTTGTGGATTAAAGAAAGTATGATCTCATGTTTAATTGAAAGAAAAAAGTGTTATGTGTATGAATAGGGTCTTTTGCAACGAAACTTTACAATTTTTTAAGTGAATTGCAGAGATTTTTTTTGATTTTTGAATTTGAATGAGAAAATTGGGGAGATTATTTTAATGAAAAAAAGAAAATTTGTTGTTAAAAAAATTGCCTCAAAAATTCGACTACTTTCAACGCAGTAAATTAAAAAATAAATAAAATGAAAATTTTCTCTTAAAAAAAACTTATATTCAAACTCAGGTAATGTAGTTTCAATATGGCTGCAACAGCACTCTTTCTTTTCCTTGTTGTTGTATCGAACAAAAAATTCTTTTAATATTTACAAAAGAAAAATTTTTATCGATTGTTTGATGGGCCCTTAGTTAATTTACTTCATTTTTTATTTCTTTTTTTAAAACTTTTTTTTTGTGTGTGTCAATTTATTTAATTGTATTAAAATGCTCTAATCACAATTTGTTATGCGAAAAAAGGTGTCCAACCTTTTTCTAATATTAATTTTTTGTTTTGTTTTATTTCCCAGTGCCAATTGATTATAGTAGTACGTTTTTTTTAACCGGAAGTGCCGTGTGATTCTAATTTGAATACATTTTTTAAAAAACTTTTTCCATTTTCCAAAAATTATAATTCAGATTACTCTCTCTCGTGACACACGGACTTTATTCACGTGATCCATTGACGGTAATTGGTTCGAGGAGTTTCATGAATTTCAGGCAAATTTTCAATTTTTTGCGAATCGATTAAAAGAAATGGACGAAAACAAAATCAAAATTTCCTCTTCTTGAACTCCAGTTAGGGTTTCTTTTCATATCCATTTCTTAATGAAATTCATGTGTATAACTGGAATAATCCTCAAAAGTTTTACAAAAAAATTCCTTAATGGTCTTCCGTACAAATTTCCGTAAGTAATCGATTCAAACTGTCCAGCCCACGGAGGAAACCATTATCGGGTCCTTGATGTTGAACCATTGATGATGCTGATGATGAAGATGATAGCTGTCCAGCAGCAGATCGCTTTACAAAAGCTGTATGTGCAAAATCGATCATACGGATGTCAACGCTTGCGCCTTGCACAGAGCTATTCCGTCGCAGCGAACTGGCCGCTACATTCATCCGACGCTTATTGGTCACAACATTCATCGGTGACGAACTGCATGGTTTGTCTTTGCCACGTTGCCGTTTCGTTTGGCCCGCATTTTGCGACGAGCTCTCGTCACATTTGGAACTTTTTGCACCATTTGCGATGAGTAACTGTTCGAAGCTGCGTTTACTTTTTGACAACTTCTCGGAACCAGAATTATCAAAATCAGAACTGTCGTCCGTTGAACTATTGCCGTCCCCGCCACCGCTCACAGTAGTCCCATGTAATTGATCAGAAATGCAGGAATAGTCGTCACTGCTGTTACTACTGTAATTCATCCATGAATCGCCCGACAACGGGCTTGATGTTGATATGCCAGGGATGTTGGAAGAAGAACTAGCGTCTAAGAATACTGTTTCCTCTGAAATTGGAATGAATGGTGGTGGAACCATTGCACCACGTGCCGCTGCTTCACCATAGCCACGGTGATGACCATCGGTTGACATATGTTCAACAGAACTTCCCGGCTGATGATGATGATTGTGGTCGCTGTCTTCGTGTGATGATGATAAATTGAGTTCAGTTGAATCGTTGGATGCGTCAGCATCATAACAGCAATGTTCGCTTCTTATGTCACTGGAAACTGGAAATGAACCATCGTAGTTTTCATCTTCAATTGGATTTACGGTCGGCTCTTCATAACCTTCATAGACGATCAGTAAGGAACTGTAAAGAAAATATGGGATGAGCAAATTACAAATGATTAGTAAACTAATTATATGCGACAAAGATCTCAACTTACCACGAATAAAATCGATAGCTCGATTGTCGCTCGATCACTCGCCGCAGTTGTTCTAATTTGTGAATGACCTTGTGAATAATTTTCGTTCGCAGCACAAAGCCGTTATGGAAGAAATTGTGTAACGCATCCTTGAATCCACTTTCGTTTAATTCTCGACCCCAATATTTGTCCTTCTTCATGTAATGGTCAACGTCCGCCTGATACACTTGCATTCCACAAAGGCGAACGCCCAACGTACCGGATGTACTGGCAGCGCATTTAGCCATTTGTTTTGATCGCTTTTCGGCCGACGCATCATCCCCATGCTGTCTCGTACCCATTTTCAGGTCCAAAATACACGGTTGTCGATACTGGCTGGTGATGTTTTCTAGCATAAGGAAATCTGAAAGTAAAAGAGAACCGAATTTTAGGAAGTGGGGTCATGATTATTGCGGATTCTCATCCGAATATCGCTGAGACGTATCGAAATGATGATCGTTCGTTGACAGTCCATAGCCTTTCGTTTTATGATAAAATTGTTTTATAATTGAAGGATGCGTGGCTAAATTTATCTTTCGTATCGGACATAATATGTAGTCTGGGTTGTTGAATGTAGTTCAATGTATTCATGGTAATGGTGGATGATGATGGTGATGATAGAGATGTGCTTTCATTAGTAACATATTCTGTCTTTTGAACGTGCCAGTACGAATTCCAACCAATTTCTTGTCCACAATCAACGGTGATGTCTTTCTACTTTCCGCTCAGTGCTGTGAATATGGTGTGTGAACAGAGGATGTCAAGGATAACGGATATATTTTTCAATGAAGAGAAAAAATCAGAAAAGTTGAAAGAGAACAAACGACCAACGTTGCACAACAAAAAGTATTTCTGACGTGTCTCTGATTCAATCCTTGCTTATCAATCCAAGCATCAAAATGCGGAATTCGGAGTCTAACAGCATTTCTTGAAAAGCTGTATTCACCTGGGAAGACTACGGTGTTGCTACAAATTGCAATTAACAATAAAATCTATTCAGAACTGATGTCCCGCTATACGTTTTGCCTTATGTCACGGAAGTGTTGGGGAATGTATACAGCATTTCGTCGAATGGACACACTAACTGTGGAAATAAGAAAATATTTGTCGTGTGAGGAAAAACACCCATCTATCTGTTTCGATGCGTTGAATGTGGGCGTCCAAACCATTGGATAAAGGGTAGATATGATTGTCGGTTCACAAATTGGAAAAATTCAAACGAATTAATTAAACTGGAAAATATGGATCGGACACTGACAAAAATTCAGCATCGAGACATTTGAACGAAGACTCAAAAAAGAGATCGATTCGGACGAGACATAGTTTGTTGTTAGCTCAACTCTCATTGCCTAATACAGAAACCAACACGACATCGAGGTTGTTAATTTAATCACTTCGTTGCTTTCCGCAACAATTTCTCACTTAAAGTTTTTCGTCTGCTTCAAAGTCTTAAATTACAATCGCAAAGATTTTTTTTTATTAAATGCAACATCTGGCAAATCTGCATTTAATGTATACCTTCCTCTCTGTAACAACATAGCAACCTTTCGGGTATAACATTCTGATGAAAATTATGGTTGTATCGGAAAATCCATTATCGGAAAATCGATATTGTGTTGAGTGCTCTTCATCACAACCTGTCACTATTCAAATCGCAAGTCGTGTTATCATGGAATCATTTTCATGATAATTTGAAACATCAATCAAAACGGGCAACATTTACGGTAACGAAAAACAAATGGCGAAGATATAAGTATGCTCATGGCAGGCTCAGTCAATATACGTATAATAATCCGTGTCACAATAAATCATAATTAGGATTTCGTAGTCGTTATTGGTATGGGGTGTCGATGAATTCATTCCGTGAATCGAAGTGTAGTGGTTGAACAAACCAACTGAATGAAAAGTAATATAAGAAAAAGAGAGTAAAACTTAAGACGATCAGGCGCATAAGTAAATGACAATATATAATTACTGATCATGACACAAAACAAAGAAAATTGACGAATTCAAACGAATAAACAATGTCCCAAAACAGAAAAAAAAGTAAAAGTAAAGCAAAACCAACGAAAAGTAAAAATTATAAATTAAAGTTCCAACCCAGACTACTGGTAGCACGTGTTTCAGCCATCATCACACGCGTTTTCGCTTTGAATCAGATACTAACATTGTTTGTTCGAGTTGTCTAATTGAGATATACTTTTAATTATCTCTGATGCATTTCCATTCCTATGTACTTTCATCCTGAAAAAGAGAAAATAAAAATACCTGATTAGAGAGGTCGTCCATATATGGCCATTTAAATCTATGAAAATGATTTTTTTTGGTTTTTTTTTTAATTTTTCTTTTTTCGTGTTTCTACAGTGACTGTTTCTTTTCTTTCTAACGCTCTTAAAATACTCTCTTTTGCTCCGGTCATTTTTATAAATATAAATACAATTTGAAAACAATTCTTAAACATTAGAACTCATTAAAATTTGTTGCATTTTTCATTTCTATCGAACCTATGGACCCGAGAGTCGCTTGTGATTCTGTATACACACTATCAAAGCGCGAGACACTGTTTTTCAATTAGAATTTGCTCTTTGAGGGTCTAAAAAAGAGAATTCTTATTGTTTTTTTTTTGGTTTCATTTTCAATATAAAATTTGTGTAGTAGCGGAGATCGTTCTATTATTTTTAAAACAAAAAAAAAATTCTTTGCAATAAAATATGCAAATGTTACCAACCGTAAAACATCATCTCGTTTCCGTTTCGGTGCGCTCTGCTTTCGGTTCGAATCATCTCGAAAACTTGGTGAATATCGTTTCTCTAGCTTTGCGCCGCCCATTGTTGTAGCCTGCATAACACCTGTAAGTCGGATAGAAAGAAGGAAAATGCATTTTTCGATTAGAATTTCGGTCATAATAGCAACAAAAACAAAGTTTCAATTTAAATCAAATTTCGAACTTTTAATTAAATTTTTCATTTAATATGTTGAATTTGTGACGGAATTAAACATATTATTGCACATGGCGACATATTTTGTTGGCACAAAAGCAAAAAAATGTTGTGTTTTAAGATGATGATGATGATGTCATACGCCGCAACGAATAAAAATAATTATTAAAATTCCATTCGATTTGTCATTGTAAAGTTGTTAGGGGAAAATTTTCTTAACGACACAGCGATGTATACAGCTGTTCAATGTAATAAGCTTTTTACGCAGTGAAATGAGTTATTTAAAATTAAAATAAAGGGAAAAACACATTAAAGCCAACCGCAATTGATACGGTTTTACAACAAAGATTTGTGTGTGCCTATGGGTAAGTCTATTTAAGTTATTGCAACTTGCATTTTGATTATTTTTAATCTGATTTCCACCCTAGTTTACAAAAGCTTCGCTCTAATTTTGATTTGTTTTTTGAACATTTGAGGGAGGGGGTTGCTTTTCGTAAAGTAGTTTATGAATTCTTAATGGAAGACTAAGACGGAAACAAAACATTAATGACAAGCATTCCAGTACTGATACAAGCGCAAACATTTCCTTGACAGACCTTTCAATATTTTTTTTGTCCGAGAAATCTTTCTTTGGTTTAAAGTAAAAAAATAAAAAGACTCTGTGAATAGCGTCCTTGTTGAAATGTTAAGACAAATATTTGAGATGGAAATTTTAATACTGTTCCGATCAACTGACGAGCAAACAAATGGTGAAAACACTTCCATAGTGAAATGAGGCGACAGTTTTAGTTTCAGAGAAACTAGATTTGATAATTTCGAGACAGAAAAAATAACTACTTCGGTCGACGGCGACGCCATATCATCATTCTATCTGATTTTCAGCCAATACATTCTTTCAAATTAAATTTGTTTTTAATGCGTCACAAAAATAATAAATTACAGAAAAGAAAAAAACAATTATACAAACCCATGGCTCAATATTTATTCCGGAATCGTTAACTCTATAGACGCTTAATTCACATAAGTGTTGTTCGGAACAAGGATCGGAATTCTTTTTCTCCGCGTGTCCAGTTTTTCAAATTGAACAAAAACGGCGAAAGAGATTTGCATCCACTCTATGCATATATTGATGGTTAAGCGTTTCGATCTTCTATGGCTTGGCCACTGTTTCTATGTTTCTATGGCATTTCATAGTTGTGGTCTTCGTGTCCTTGACATACAAGGAAATAGATTGCATAGAGACGCAAAAGATTGGTATGCATCACACGCTCCATATACAATTCATTCACACTCATTAATACGTTATACGAACACAAAACTTTACTTTTCATCATTTGAAAACTGATCAACTGATCATTATATCATAAGAATCTGGTTTAATTACCGAGATATGTTTCTCTTTAAAATGAAAAAGAGGAATGGGACAGGATCTGTATAATGTTACTTAAAAAAAAAAAGTTTTTCAAATAGCATATAAAAAGGATCAGAAGTTGTTTGGGATTGGATGGAATGATAATACATTTTTGTAAGCTTCGCTAAAATCAACATGTACAATTTTGTGATAATAATAAATATTTTGTCTGCTTTCGTAGATTACAATTTTTGTTATTGTGAAAGTATTCCAGATAAAATCAATAGTGTAAACAGCTGATAACAACAAGCGACTGTGTGCATTTCCTAAACCATAGATTTTTATTGTTTTATCGAAGATTATTGTGTTCGACGCCAACTAAAACCTGACCATAAAATTGCGATAAATCGCGAATTCTTCAGGTGATATCAAAGAGTATCGGAGTACAGGGGTATGTCAATTTAAACGGGCGATATTATTTCGTATTTTCAGTTTTTTGTCAACTAACTACAAATAAAATATTGAAAATATATCAGAAAGTCGTCAATAACAAGGCTGATTTGGACAGCCTTGATCAAAAGATATATTTTTGCAATAGCTCAAGAACAGAACTCTCGAAAGTAGTTACTGTTAAAGACATGATATAAACCGTCCAATTTATACCACAAGATTTAGCAAATGTGAAAAACATTAGGACAACTACGTTTGTGTACGTATAGTACGTTACTATTAGTAACGTCAACATCGCTTGTGGAATAAATAGCAATTGAAAGGAGTAGATTCAAATTGTTGGTATTTACAATTATTTTCCTATATGTGTATAAACTACGTAAACGATAGAACGCCGTCTATTTTAACCTAATGCCGACTTTGAAAAAAGTTTGATAATAATTCGACTTGCATGCATGCAAGAGATGAAAGTGAAAACTGACCACACCTACACATACTCAATTACGGAACGAGCGTTCATAGTATGTGCTTATTAAATGAAACAAAAGCACAAAAAACTTAGCTCAGGCTCAGGTCAGGCTTAGCAATTTTCTTTCTTAAAAAAAAAACTGGCAACCAGAAAAAAGTTCCGGGAATAGTCTCGTTGGCTGTATTTTAGGTTGCAAGTGTTTCTGACATGACTTCACTCAATTCGGATTCAACGGCCACAAGATTAAAACAAAAAGAAATTTTAAAACAACGACGTATTTCGTAGAATTGAACAAGGAATTGAATGACGAACTGAATTACTACGAACTCTTTGAATAGATGACCTCTTCAGAATTTTTTTTAAGAAGAATTAATAAAAAGTCGAACCGTGAAACTGAAGAATACGCTTTGACAACGTTCACTTTTCGTAGAACCATTACGCAGTAGAAATAAGAAAGTCTTTTGAACTAACGGACAACAAAACCTTTCACATCAAATTATTGTTGTGATGAATGAAAAATGATTGTGTGTACACGGTATGTACACATACATCCACGCACAGTTTAATTAAACAACATTCGTTTATTTATTGATTGCTTAAAAATAAACACGACAATACTTTAGTCTGTACGTACATTGTATACATAATCCAAGCAAATGCTCAAGTAAGTATACATCCAATTAGATTTACCTTCTTGGTATGTGAGACATGGAAGACAAATAACACTAATGCTCGCTTCAAATTAATCAATAAATTAGTAGATTCACGACCGAAAAAACCCACATTCACAACCTTTCCCACTTTCTCGTCATTATTTAAAGCGGCTAATTTATCGGATAGGGTTTTAGAGGGCACATTTCTAACGACAATTACATTATTGGTGTATAATTCAATGTCAAATTAAAGTTAAGTTTGTGTAAATTTTCGATAGAAACTTTTCACTCATCATCCAACAAATTCAATTACGGTCGTGACGTGACTGAAGACAATATATATTCTATCTATTATTGTATTCGCTATTAAATGAAAAAAAAAAACCCATCGTGTCGATATGTTTATTTACAAATATAGGTGAATGTTATCGGATAATTTGTTGTTTCACAATATGTGTTGTACCGTACCGTATACTGTACATGTCATAAGTGGCTTGTTATTAGAAACAATTTTCATAAATCGTATGATTCGTTTGATTATCATTAGTCGTATGTTTTTGTTGCACAGATAAATTCGTGATATCACAGCGAATCGATGGCACGATACACAGCAATAACAAACTTTGGTTTTTGGTATTAATCAAGCCAATAAATGGCACGTTGTTTATGTGGACAAGGTGTACAATTACAATTACTAATGACACTACGAAGACCAGCTGCTTCTTTATTCAGTTTTATGAATTTGATGAGGCAAGAAAATAGGGTAAGAAAGACCGTAATTGTGTCAAGAGCAGCATGGATTTAACATTAACATCTATATGCCACTATGTAATGGAATCTAACACGAATAACCTGTATAGACTTGACAGTGAAGCAAAATATTTGCACTCAGGGGAGGAAAAGCATCTACAATAAAATACTCCCAATCTTTATTCGCCAAGGTATAAAGTTACGTGACAGTAGTGAAAAGTCATGGTAATAGATGTTGTATTACTTCGAAAGAAAACCTATGTGTCGAGTACTTCGAAGCTATATACTGTTGATGTGCTATATCCAGTAACCTTTCAGAAATGCTTAGCAGCTACTGATGAGTCATCTGCTTTATTATATTACAAAATGCTTGTCACAACTAAATAAGGAAACGTTAGATGATACTTATGAAACACAGTCATAGATCATTGTATCGCGATCCACTTGTCTTGTCATTTGTAAGAGGTTAAAAGCCATACTAATTCACAAAATTGATGTGACGTGATACGACATTACAACAATCATTTTTATTGAAAGACTATGGCCGTATGCGACATGTGACATTATAACCATGATTAAGTTCAATTGGAGTCACATGTCTTTAAGAACTGTTTGTATCTCTACTGCGCCTATGCAAAAATATGCCGTGAGAGTTGTTTACTGTATTTTAAATTGAATGCGTCATAGTGCCAGAATTGAGTTGGGGCTTATCCTAACCAATTGCGCTTGCAATCGACAGAAGCAAGACATTTGTCTGGACACAAAATCGTAACTGTATTTTTCTATTTAAAACGAAAACGTTTATCAGGGAAAAAAAGGGACAATGAACTGTGGTGAATGATAAAAAGTCTAGTGATGCAATTCGTTAATGAAACAAAATACACGCACACAATAGCATACATTCATAAATTGAATACAAAAACAAAAAAACAACTTGCCAGCAAAATGATCTTTTTAAAATAGAATCGAAGATACGCACTTACCTTTATACTTTGGAACAAACATCTGTATATCCGACGGAATGTTTTGATAAAAATCTAATTCTCGAATATTTAACGGTTTGATGACCGTACTCTGATTCAACAGGAGCAAACGTGTGTGACCGCCAACCTGTAATCAAAAATAAATTCATTTTAGTATATACAAGCAACATAGCATACGGTGCCATGTATGCACTTATATAGAAATCACGAATGAGATTCCGAATTCTGATTTCGAAATCACCCAACTAATTTCCGTTATGTGATTTTAAATTAAAATACTGTACTGTAGCACCTCTCGTCAGCTAACAAGCGAGCAGCTGATATTTTTAAAAATTGTTAAATTCGTTGATTTAAAACGAAATCAAAAAAATAAATATTTTAATGGCACAATCTAATGCCAACCGCTCATTGTCGTCATATTTGGCAGTAAGACGAGAAACCGAACCGAATAAAATTATTACAAGATTGAGCGGTCGACTCTCTGGAATTTCAACTCTGTGATTCAGTGCCAATAAAATTTCGCTATTTAAAGAATCAGAGAATGCTAAAAGCAACGCGGTATTTACATAAAACTGTTCACCGCAAGAGTGTATGATTGAAAATCCAAAACAAAATTAATTTTTATTTTTAAACAGGATACAAATTCTTCATAATTTTAGTGCTTATATATGTCGAAAGAAGCTATTTTCCGGTCGGCGCCTCAACACAAATAAATAATTTCGCAAAAATTCTTTTTTATAATGTAATATGCCAGTTCAAGGGGAACGATAAAATGATTCAGTTGAACATTTTTATAATTCCCGTCTAGTTTGTCATCGAAGCGTTTTGTTTTCACTTGATGTGGTCGTGGTGCCATTAATTTTGTGTGCGATTTTTTTTCTGTAATATTTAAAGAGTACACGAATGCAAACTAGAGCACACGTGGATTAATTGTATATTCTCTGATATTTATTTGTAAGAGAGAATTAATGACACGTCGAACAAAGTGCGTTCGGGTGATTTATTGGTTTCTTTTTTTTTTGAAAAGTAGGTCTGTACATTGATGACTGAAACAAAAAATAAACGTTCTTGGCAGCAAGTTCAATGAATGCATTGTGTATGCACTTCCTTGTATGAATTAATATGATGATGAGTACATTTTGGAAGCACCTTTCTGTCATTCATTTTTTTAGAACTGTTTTCATATTTAAAAAAAAAATTATTCAAAAATAGCCATATAGCTCTCGCATAGCACCTGTTGTCGACAACAACGACAAAAATGAGCGATAACTCTAGCAAATGTTGCTTTATATAAGAAAAATGGATGATAAAACTAATGAAGTAGAAGATTTTGCAACAAACTTTGAACAAAAAAAAGGAACAGATCCGAAAGGTATTTAATAATGAAGATAATGTTTGCCGTGTGCAACTTTCGGTGCAGAGAAAAGGGATTCCAGCTGAGTTATCGTTGCAAAACTGACTATTGATGTTGGCCTCGAGTTTAATGCAAGTTGCTTGTCTGGAATTGTTCGTTTTAGTTTGTCTATTTTCGAAAAAGTTCAACTAAAACTTTTACTTAATGAACCTGCAGTGCATTTTTGCGAAAATAATGCTATTGATGCTATAAAGACATAAGTATTTAGGCCTTGTAGAATGTAGAGCAAAGTACAGCTACATTTACAATGAAAATGAGCGTTTATGTAACACTATCATATTTAACAGATTACGGTTTCCAATCAGATCACCAATTTCAAAGGTTTCCGACTTTAATATTTGTTAATCAAAACTGTGTAACTTCTGACCTTTCAGCCTTGAGTGTTTCTACACCAAAGAACCAAATAGAAAAATGTTTAGATTCACCCGAATACGACTTAGAAATTAGCAATTTATTTACAAACATTCCATCGAAAATAAACAAACGACTGCAGGTTTTCGATTAGCTTTTTGTGCTAATTTGTCTGGGTATCGAGGCGTATATTAAACATTTTGTATCAATTGATTAACAAAAAAGTGAATAAAAACCAAACAAAACAAAATTATTGTAAAATGCTGACACCCGTCTGATAACCAATACCATAAAGCTCCTGGCAAAGGTGATATTGAAACGTTCAATTATTATTGCATCAGTAATCAGATGAAAAAAAAAATCGTAAAGAAAATATCGAAAACTGTATTGTTTGATTAAGAAACGGTAGCCGTTTTTGTTTTCATAAAATTTTGTTTGCAGAGAATTTTTGGAGCCCCAGATAGCTTGTCTCTGAAACTGCCGATAATCTTATTGTTTTCGTATAGCTCGGACGTCATTACTGGGAGATGCGGGAAATCAGAAACAAAACTACATTTTTTATTTACATCTTTAAAAAAAAATTCTATTTAAAATCGCTTGATAAGATTTTAGTGTAGACAATTGAGTCGTACAACTTTACTATTGCATCGAAAAATAGGTCAGCATCCTCTTAAATTTTTTGAGTAACAATAACTTATTAACCGTACGAAGAAACACCTTTGGATTTTTGGCTAAAACATGAAGAATCGATTTTTTTAACTGTGAAAATTCTATGTCTCCAGTTTCGTGGGTGATCACAATGTGAATGTGAGATACTCTCAGAGTTCTACAACAACCAAATACAAAGTATACAGTACAAGGTTCCAAAAATAACCAAATAAAATTGTACCAAGTCATACAAATCGAAACACTCCGATCCGAAACATGTTTCGAAGACTCTGCAGAATTCTGCGAATCTTGGAGACAGTGATACCGTACATCAAATGCAATGGAAGCGAAGGGAAAATGAATTTTGCCTGGTTTATGGTCCTCATAGACAGAGAACCTCGGCATTGCACGATATTTGTTTCTAAATTTGGTCACCCATGTCAAAAATGGACTAAAATATCAGTCGACACTGTCCAGAATCTGGAAATAATCTGCAATTCTGGAAAAATTGGTCACTTACATCAAATGCAATGGAGGCGAAACGAAATTTAATTTTGTCTGGTTTATGGTATACGTAGACAGAGGACCTGGGCATTGCACGATATTTATTCCAAAACAGGGTCACCCATAACAAAAATAGCGTGAAAAATGGGTAGATAAACCGTCGTTACCGTGCAATATTGCACGGTATCGACTGATTTCAAACTAATATTTCGACTTATTTTTGTTATGGGTGACCCTGTTTTGGAATAAATATCGTGCAATGCCCAGGTCCTCTGTCTACGTATACCATAAACCAGACAAAATTAAATTTCGTTTCGCCTCCATTGCATTTGATGTAAGTGACCAATTTTTCCAGAATTGCAGATTATTTCCAGATTCTGGACAGTGTCGACTGATATTTTAGTCCATTTTTGACATGGGTGACCAAATTTAGAAACAAATATCGTGCAATGCCGAGGTTCTCTGTCTATGAGGACCATAAACCAGGCAAAATTCATTTTCCCTTCGCTTCCATTGCATTTGATGTACGGTATCACTGTCTCCAAGATTCGCAGAATTCTGCAGAGTCTTCGAAACATGTTTCGGATCGGAGTGTTTCGATTTGTATGACTTGGTACAATTTTATTTGGTTATTTTTGGAACCTTGTACTGTATACTTTGTATTTGGTTGTTGTAGAACTCTGAGAGTATCTCACATTCACATTGTGATCACCCACGAAACTGGAGACATAGAATTTTCACAGTTAAAAAAATCGATTCTTCATGTTTTAGCCAAAAATCCAAAGGTGTTTCTTCGTACGGTTTAATAAGTTATTGTTACACAAAAAATTTAAGAGGATGCTGACCTATTTTTCGATGCAATAGTAAAGTTGTACGACTCAATTGTCTACACTAAAATCTGATCAAGCGATTTTAAATAGATTTTTTTTTTTAAAGATGTAAATAAAAAATGTAGTTTTGTTTCTGATTTCCCGCATCTCCCTGGGTACACTTGCAACACTAGAAATTTTCGCAAAGTACTTTCAAAAATGATAAAGATAGAGACCAAAGACTGATAGCAATTCTTTTGATAAGTTCGTGTGAACAATTTGATGGCACAAAACCGTACGATAAAATCACTCATTTATTTGGTGTAGTATCGCAGGTTATTTTTATTAATCAATTCCGTACGTGCCAAAATTATAATTAGATTAAGTTCATTATCAATGGGACGAATGATTGAATTTGAATAGATTCGAGGGAAAATAAAACTCGATGTCCAGTTTCCCAAGCATTAGTCCCATCGAATATGTGTGGTGTTTTCATCTTACCTGATTGCTAAGTGGATGTAATGCAACTTCATCGTCATTTTCGTGATCCTCATGACTTAATGAACCAGTTCTCTGTTTAATCAATTCAGTTGCTCGACCGATTGACAACGTTTGATGTTGACTATGCTGATGATTGATTTGCAAATTTGGTACATGTTGGCATGTTGCACATTCTTTATCTCCCATGCCCCAATCGCCCAAGAAATATACCATTACCTTCTACGCCAAACAATATAATTAGATTTCGGTTACAGTTTGTGAAACTAATACGCTCCCACGACGACAGAATGATGAGCCGATTTCGTGGAATTTTGGCGGTTTGTTAGTCACGTCTGAAATTAGAAAAGGAAAGGGAAATTTTATAAAAGTAATAATGTGAGAAATACTTAAGATCGAAGGGAAGGTTTTACCGGAGTACTTTGTCTATCTGTAATTTGTTGAAAGCATTAACACTTGTGTCTATTCGCCTCAATATTCAATTTTATCTACTCTAGCTCTTTCCTTTTATTGAGTAAAAGTTTACAAATTGCTTCAAGGTTAATTCAGGGTCGATTTTCAAAGTCGATGAAAGTTTAGTTATCAATGTGAGATTACAAACAGTACTCACAGAACTTACGGACTTGCTTCAAAGATTCAATTGTGCCAAACGAGTTATGAACACCTCCAAAAAGCAATTACGCAATTTGTAAAATGTTGATTTTGGTTGTCAGTTTCGAGAGCTTCTTATCTTACCACAGCGATATGTTGTGGTTTTCTTTAAGCCACTTCCCAATGAATTATTTAGTAGTATACTCTACTGCGTATTAACTGCGTTCATGTGTATTATAATAGATACACACGACCTAGGAATATGTTCAAACTGCATATATACATGAAGTCTGCTTGATTAATCTTCATTACTCACTGTAACGACTCCTACGCAAAAAATTATTCAAATCCCTCTCCTAATGCATCGCAGAATCAATCAAAATAACATTTCACGATTGTTTGGCATCGATTTTTCATCATTTTCCACCTGAACCTAAACAAACGAAAACGAATATAATTCGTGGAAAACAAAAAACAAAAATTGCGAGTGGGCACACTTCAACCGACACAAACAAAAAAAAACTTTTTCTCGGAAGAGATCGTTAAATCTACGATAATATTGATCTAATTAAAATTGACACAAATTTTAAAAACAATTTTTTTTTCTCTACACAAGGAGGTGTGGCTGCTCTGTTGCGTATTTTATGACCGTTGTGTATACAATTTTTCATCTTATCTTCTTCTCGGCTTCATTATTAAGCTCGGCGTATTTATTTACTTTGGAAAAAAAATATTCTAGAATGCGGCTGTTCTTAATGCCTTTGCGTGTTTAGAAATTTATTCGGATGTTTGCGTAAAATTTTTCATGCAAATATTATTCATCCTTCAGTATCTATAAAACTTAAGCCAAAATATATAGACGCACGAGAGAGAATGTACAAATTTTACGAATGTTTATGGATTCATTCAATTATCTATATTATATGGTGGTGTGATAAAGTTATAGAGACTCGTTCTTTTGTTGTGTATTGTTCACAAAGTATTGTGTTTACGCCAGTCCGAAGCATTATATGAAGTGGGAATTGGTGGAAATTCTTCGGAAAAAACATGAATGAAAATTGGAATTAATGGTTTCACAAATAAAAGAAAAAATTTCGTAAAAACTTATTATAATAAGTATAGTGGTGTTGGATGGGATGTGTGCCATACTTGCCACCGTTGCCAATTTGGTATTGTATGAAGAATCTCAGAATAAATAATAAATAATTTTCTTGTAATTGTTCTGTAGCGTTTCAAAAGGGATTCGAAATGTGACCAATAATGTAGAAATGAATTTTGCAATAAATCATTCAGAGAACACGTATAGGGAGAGCTTAGAGAGAGATTTATAGAAATAATCGAATCCCATTAAAATCGAGAATGTGAATTGCATTGCACATACGTATAAGCAATAGTTGAACAATGTAAGAAAAAAGCTCGAGTAACTTTTAGTCCGGGTGCTTGTGTAATTCCGCTTGCGTTTCGGTTTTCGATTTTTTTTGATATCGCATGTTGTTTGTGGTGAAAAAGTATAGAACTAAATTTTTTTCTGGGAAATGGAAAATCGATTTTCCGGCCGGAAAAGCCATTTGTATGAAAAACTGAAAAGTGGAATATCTCGCGATCCAGATGACTTTTTTGAGATTTTATTTTTGCGTTTGTTAGAGTGATTCAATGCTAAAATATTATAGAAGAAAGTTTTTTTTTGAAAAACAAAATGGCGACTGTTCAGAATAATCTGAATGTTTTTTTCATGATAGTTGGTAGAGTCAACGACGTTCTTAAAGTCATGTAATCAATGCTTTGTACCGCTCTATTATTTTAGTTCGAAATATAACGTACAAACGAAAACACCGGTCTTTTTACTCGTGAAATAAATTTAGCCCATGTTTACCCTAGACATTTGGGGGCTCAACCGGGATATCGTAATAGTATCGCGTTATAGTTGTGCGAGAAATCGACTGTTTTTTTTCATTATCGGAGTGTCGGTCAGTGAATTATTAAATTGCAAAAGTGAGAACAATCGCGCGTAAAGACAATGAAACTTTTGTAATTTCACAAAATTGTGTGCATAAACGAAAGTCGCTCGGTTTTGTTTTGATGCGTGTTTTATGGTTGAGAGAAACGTTTTTTGACGAAAGTTTAGTTGAAGAAGGCCTAACATAAGACAATTTCTTGTTTTCATTGACAATAAAAAACGTGCAAAAATAGACAATGGCGTTGGCCACTAAAAGATCTGTGCTTAAATCGTCGATAATAAAGATTTCTAAGATCGCTAACGAAGTACCAGATGGCGCTGATGTATTTGAGCTTGAAAGCGCGTTTGACAGGTTAAACGAGTTGTTTACAAAATTCGAAGACGTTCACATGTCGATATTAGAAATAACTGGAAAGGAAAATTTAGATTTCGAAATTATCGAATACTCAGACACTGAGGCATTGGTGCTCGCTTCGAAAGCAAAGCTGAAACGAGCAATTAAGGCACTTCAACCTCAACAAGAGCCGCAACTTCCACCGCAAGGAGACAATTTAAATCAAAACAGAAATGATTTTTCTGGTCTAAGAGTTCCACGCATGGAAGTACCTGAATTTACCGGAAGTTATTTGGAGTGGCCGTCATTTCGAGATTTATTCTTATCGCTGGTTGGTAATAATCCTAAAGTACCGAACGTTCAGAAGTTATCGTACTTAAAGACGATTGTTGTCGGTGAGACTTCGAAGTTGATAAAGAACATCAAAATAACGAACGACAATTACCAAGCCGCATGGGATCTTCTAGAAGGTCGCTTCGAAAACGACAGATTAGTAGTTCATGAGCTTCTGGAGAACATTTATTCAATTCCGAACGCTACTGGTAGCGCCGATGGCATCAAGTTGATTTTAGATACAACAATGGAATCGATCCGTGAGTTAAATAATTTGAATCGTCCGACGGCCGAATACAGCGATTGGCTGGTGTTCCTCATTGTGAAAAAGTTGGATTCTTTATCCTTGGAAAAGTGGAACGAGCTAATAGGCGATGAACGAGCGGTAATTGAGTGGACAAAATTAGAAGAATTTTTGAATACTCGCTTCAGGATACTAGAAGGAGGTGAACCAGACTCAAAACGAACACCATCCCATCAGAATTTAGCAAGGACATCGTGTCACGTATCAGAGAGTCACGCGAAGTCAGACAAGCGTGTTGAAAAGGCAAATGTCAAATGCTATTATTGCAAGGGAGGCCACAGAGCGAAGTCCTGTTTTACATTCAAGAAGAAGAATCCTCAAGAGCGACGAAAGATGGTAGAATCAGCAAATCTATGTGTGAATTGTCTTAGTCCAAGTCATAAGTTGAATGAATGTGCATCGACGCGCACCTGTTTCAAATGTGGGCTTCTTCATCATTCGCTTTTACATTTGGAGTCTGTCCCAGATTAGATTAGATTAGATTAGATGGGAGGGTGTAAGCCCAGCACCTAAGCCTCAGATGGGCCTGTTGTGCTATTGTACAAGTCTCTTGATCATATGGACTGTGATTTTACATCATATCTCTCCCGACTTAGATTGTTCACAAATCGACCGTGTGTTAACGTCCCATACGTTGTGAATTCTCCAAGCCGTGGGTGGTATGCGAATACCACAACCATCACTAATTGACCTGTACATTTTCCCAAAGATGGCGCTATCAACATTGTCATGTTGTAGCTCTTTCTACTATTGACATTATGTCGATATGGTTTCTTTTATGGAGAAAGCGAATGTTGGGTTTTTTGATATTTCCGACTTTGTTACGGTTACGGCTATTAGTTTTAGGTAATAGCAAGTGTCTAATCACCATAGGCCATGAGTTGCCTCTTCGTATAAATCGCCATGCCACCATGTGACTGAACTCGTTCTGGCGTTGCAGGTTGTAGCGTTTGAATGATTCGTATTTCGTCATATCCCTTGACATCCATACAACGTATCAATCAATAGATCTGTTAAACCTCGCGGTCATTTTGGAGTACAAGATAGTTTCTGTATCTTGGGATTGTACCACAGCAAATTTGTAAAAATTTGCTATGTGGTTTTGGGGTGTCAAATGAGAACCCGAAGCGTTTGTACCTTACCTGCACTAAAATTGACTCGGAGTCTGTCCCAAGGAGAGAATCAACGGTTAAAAAAGCGAATCATTCCTCGACTCAAGCATTGGAATCATCGTCAAGTTCATCATCATCAGCATCGATTGCAAACCATCTCGTGGATCACATCATTGACACAAACAAAGACATTTTACTGGCGACAGCTGTCATTGTTGTTAATCTTGGTTCCGGAAAAAAGGTATTTTTGAAAGCTTTACTTGATCAAGGTTCACAAATGTCCTTGATATCAACGTTCGCTGCAAAGAGACTTAAGTTACAAGCAGAGGTGTATCAAGGAATTCCATTGACTGCGGCAGGCGGTGAAAAAATTGAAACAAGACGAGGAATCGCTGAATTTAGTTTTGGCTCAAGGATCAACGATTCGCAATTTCAGACAACAGCGCTGCTAGTAGACACTGTTACTCGATATCAGCATTCAAATTACGGCGCTTTTCCCGAAGCTTGCAGGCTTTTCCCAAAAATCGAATTGGCCGATCCCGAGTATGAAGATTCGAGTAGAATTGATGTTTTATTGGCTGGAGATGTGTACAGTCAAGTTGTGTTGGACGGTGTGAAAAAATTCTGTGGCATTTTGGTACAAAATACGAGTTTGGGCTGGATTTTGTCTGGTCAGTACAACGCAGAGAATCGCTTGATGCCAAGCATCAATATTCATCAAATGAGTTTTCCTTTGGAGCAATTACTACGCTCATTTTGGGAAATTGAAGAGATTCAACCCGATGAAAGGAGTTTAATGTCGGTTGACGAATTGGCCTGTGAAAAATTTTATGAAGAGTCGCATCACCGAAAAAGCACTGGTCGTTATGTTGTTCGGCTGCCATTCAAGTTGGTCAAAGAAAGCAAAGAACTGGGTTACTCAAGAGGACTAGCAGTTTCCAGTCAAATTCGTATGGAGAATCGTTTCGAGAAAAATCCAGTGCTGAAAGAGAAATATCACAAGTTTATGGATGAGTCAGTCAGATTGGGACACATGGAGTTGGTATCAGAAACCGATTTACAAAAGTCAACAAGCGAGTGTTTTTACATGCCTCATCACGCAGTGCTACGCGAAAGTTCAACGACCTCTCTACGAGTGGTGTTCAATGCGTCTCAAAAGTCGTCCACTGGTGTATCGCTTAATGAATTGTTGCACACTGGTCCCAAATTGCAGTCTAATTTATTCGATATTCTTGTCCGTTACAGAAAGCATAAAGTTTGTTACATGGCCGACGTAGAGAAAATGTATCGCCGAATCTTTGTGCATAAGAAGGACAGGGATTATCAGCGCATTGTATGGCGTAAAGATGTCAATCAGCCACTAAAAACTTATCGTATGCGTGTCGTAACAGATGGTATGTCATCATCGCCGTTTTTGGCAATTCGAACAGTTCGACAACTGGCGGAAGACGAAAAAGAGAACTTTCCGTTAGCGTATGAGCCGATAATGACGGATTTATTCATGGACGATTTGGTATCCGGTAGCAAGGATATTTCATCTGGTATAAAGCAAATTCGAGACATAAACAACATCTTTAAGTCTGGTGGTATGCATATGAGGAAATGGTCGTCGAATTTCGATGATGTTTTGACAGAAATATCGCCTGAGGATCGTCAAAGCTCTCCAATCGAGTTCAGTCAGGATGAAATTGTCAAAGTTCTTGGGATTCAATGGTCACCGTCGACAGATACTTTCGGATTCAAGGTTCGACTGCCACCAGTCGAGAGTACAACAACAAAGCGTAAATTTCTGTCACATGCTAGCAAACTGTTTGATCCGTTGGGATTTATGGCACCTTGTACCGTAATCCCTAAAATATTGTTTCAGAGACTTTGGGAAACAAAGCTGAAATGGGATGACTTGCTTCCAGATGACATAAGAAAGCGTTGGGTCAAATTTCATGGCGAACTACCACTGTTGGAGTCAATCCAAATCCCTCGATTTTTTGGATTATCGGATGACATTGGATCTGGTGCATTTGAGCTTCATGGGTTTTCCGATGCGTCAGGTCTCGCCTATTCTGGTGTCGTTTATACACGAGTTCAGCATCCAGATGGTACAATACAGGTGCAATTGTTGGCTGCAAAAACGAAGGTGGCTCCGGTGAAAAGAATCACGATTCATTGTGGAGAACTCTGTGGCGCACTATTGGTGAGTCGTTTGTTAAAGAAAGTTTTGCTTTCGTTAAAGGTTGCCGATGTTTCGGTTTATGGATGGACTGACTCTGAAGTTGTCTTGGGTTGGTTAAAGAAAAGTCCTGGAACTTGGCAGCAGTTTGTCGGTAACAGAACGGCTCAAATATTGGATATCGTACCATTCCACCAATGGGGATACGTTGAATCGAGTCAAAATCCTGCTGACTGTGCGTCGAGAGGTATTATGCCAAGTCAATTGGTGTCGCATCCGTTGTGGTGGAAAGGACCAAGTTGGCTTAGTGAAGCCAAGTCTCAATGGCCATCCACAGTTAACCCACTGCAATTGTCAACTACTGATATCATGAAGAAGAAGTCAATCATGAATTTGGTTGCAGTAGATCCGAGAAATCAATTATTGGAACGATATTCATCATTGCGACGACTTGTGCGTATAACAGCGTGGTGTATGCGATTCGTTACGAACATACGACAAAGGATTTCCGACAGATCTGGAGGGTGTCAATCATCAGCGCAGCCAGTCTGGGGGCTGCGGAAACAAAACCTGCATCATGGGGGACTGAGGAAATGCATGTCCAGACACCCGAACACAGATCTGAATTCGGTTCAATTCCTAACTGCTGTTGAGTTGCGAAATGCACTCAAGATTTGGATCCGAGTGGTTCAAGAATCTGCTTTTGGTGCAGAATTGAAGAGATTACGAGCAAACAAGCCCGTTCGCCGTGGGAAGCTAAGGAAGTTAAATCCAAAATACGATCATCAAGAAGGTGTCATCAGAGTCGGAGGCCGCTTAACAAATGCTCACATTTCATACGACCAAAAGTTCCCGATTGTTTTGCCGAATGATGGTTCTTTGACTCAGTTACTTATTGCCGACGCTCATATCCATACATTGCATGGTAACGTTCAGCTGATGTTACAATATTTGAGGCAACATTACTGGATTTTTGATTCGCGACGAATCGTTCGGTCATTTATTAAGAATCGATGCAAAACGTGTCTGAAGTGGTCAAGCACGAAGCAAAAACAACAAATGGCTCCATTTCCGCGTCCGAGAGTTCAAGCGTCGATATCTTTCACTTTTACTGGAGTGGATTTCGCTGGTCCCGTTTACATTAAAGACAAGGGACGTGGAAAGAATCAATCGTTGTCGAAGGGCTACATAGCTGTGTTCATTTGCTTATCTACGAAAGCCATCCATTTGGAAGCTGCTGAAGATTTGTCAACTCGCGAGTTTATAGAAACGTACAAGCGGTTTGTTAGTCGTCGGGGGAAGCCTTCGAAAATGCACAGCGACCATGGTTCCAATTTTGTTGGTTGTACAACTGAGTTAACGAAGGCACAAGAAAGAGCAATGCGTCAACAGATGGGAGAAATAGCCGCGTTACTGGCTGATGATGGAATTGAATGGGAATTCAATCCTCCAACGGCAAGTCATTTCGGAGGAATTTGGGAAGCAGCAGTGAAATCAATGAAGTTCCACCTCAAACGGATTGTTGGATCAGCACATCTTACGTTTAAGGAGCTAACAACGCTTTTATGTCAAATCGAGTGTGCGTTGAATTCGAGACCAATATGCAGCTTGACCGATGATGTAGACGATTTGAATTTCTTGACGCCAGGACATTTTACCATGGGGAGGAACCCAACCACTTTGCCTGAAGAATCTTTTATCGATATCAACGAGAATCGCTTAACCAAATGGCAACGGCTTCAGCAAATGTATCAGAACTTTTGGAGCAGCTGGTCGAAGGAATATTTGTCGAATTTGAGCGATCGTTCGAAATGGTTCGATACCGAAGACAATTTGAAGATTGGCGAGCTGGTTATTTTGAAGGAGGACGATTTACCACCAACTAAATGGCTCATGGGTCGTGTTATCGAGGTGCATCCAGGAGGCGACAATTTGGTTCGGGCGGTTACAGTTCGCTTGAAATGCAAACATCATACTCTAACTAGACCGATTCATAAGCTCTGCAGGTTGCCGTTTTTGCGCTCCGATGAATTGGATGTCGGACTTTAGTTTTGAATTTTTTGAGTCAATTTTTTCGTTTCTTTCATTTTATCTTCCGAGCCAATTTCATTTCATTTTGAATTTTTTGTGTTAGTTTATTTTGAAGACGATTTTAAATGTCTTGGCCGGGAGTATGTTCAGAATAATCTGAATGTTTTTTTCATGATAGTTGGTAGAGTCAACGACGTTCTTAAAGTCATGTAATCAATGCTTTGTACCGCTCTATTATTTTAGTTCGAAATATAACGTACAAACGAAAACACCGGTCTTTTTACTCGTGAAATAAATTTAGCCCATGTTTACCCTAGACAGCGACGGTATTCATGTTCCAAGAAAAAGTGTCCCGGAAAATTCCTCAACTTTGCGGACTGATAACTTGGCCAAATGTTAGTCCTTTTTGACGAATAAAACTGATTTGGAAAGGTAAAAGTAAACTCTTTCGAAATCTGCCCGGCGGAGCTTGAACCGATTTGTGGTTCCCAAGATATGAGCCAGGATTCCCACCTACCTCCAAATTTAAGTTTTCGTTAAATTTTGAAAATTTTTCCTCTGTATTATTGTGGTAATTTAAATTTAAAAAACTTGAAATTAATAAAGGGCAATTACGTGGGTATCATTTCTCATATCGATAATTGATAAGTATCTCTTCCCGGTTCTAGAACTCCCAGATTTAACGAGTTTTACCAGACTTTTTTTGTTTTTTTCTCACTAAATGCAATTATTGAGATCTTCAAAGGTCAGTTCCTATGTGTAGGGTACGCTTCACCTCAGAAATTGATACCTACGTCTTCCAAGTTCTAGAACCTAGGAATTCAATGAACTTCCATCCGACTTTTTTCTTTTTAACTTGAAAAATCGTCATAATTGAGATTGCCAGAGGTCAGTTCCTATGTGTAGGGTACTCTTCACCTCAGAAATTGATACCTACGTCTTCCAAGTTCTAGAACCTAGGAATTCAATGAACTTCCATCCGACTTTTTGCTTTTTAACTTGAAAAATCGTCATTATTGACATTGCCAGTGGTCAGTTCCTATGTGTAGGGTACTCTTAACCTCAGAAATTGATATCTACGTCTTCCAAGTGTTAGAACCTAGAGATTTTAATTAAAAAAATCGTCATAATTGACATCGTCAAAGATCAGTGAAATATAAGATTAATTGTATTGATTACAGCAACACAGGTTTAGAGAAAATTGAAGAAATCCCAACACGATAGCCCATCAGCTTCTGACTGTATATCCTAGGAACTACAAATCGTTTCAATCAATTTCTGAGGTGAAGAGTACCCTACACATAGGAAATGACCTCCGGCAATCTCAATTATGACGATTTTTCAAGTTAAACAGCAAAAAGTCGGATGGAAGTTCATTGAATTCCTAGGTTCTAGAACTTGGAAGACGTAGGTATCAATTTCTGAGGTGAAGAGTACCCTACACATAGGAAATGACCTCCGGCAATCTCAATTATGACGATTTTTGAAGTTAAACAGCAAAAAGTCGGATGGAAGTTCATTGAATTCCTAGGTTCTAGAACTTGGAAGACGTAGGTATCAATTTCTGAGGTGAAGAGTACCCTACACATAGGAACTGACCTCTGGCAATCTCAATTATGACGATTTTTCAAGTTAAACAGCAAAAAGTCGGATGGAAGTTCATTGAATTCCTAGGTTCTAGAACTTGGAAGACGTAGGTATCAATTTCTGAGGTGAAGAGTACCCTACACATAGGAACTGACCTCCGGCAATCTCAATTATGACGATTTTTCAAGTTAAACAGCAAAAAGTCGGATGGAAGTTCATTGAATTCCTAGGTTCTAGAACTTGGAAGACGTAGGTATCAATTTCTGAGGTGAAGAGTACCCTACACATAGGAACTGACCTCTGGCAATCTCAATTATGACGATTTTTCAAGTTAAACAGCAAAAAGTCGGATGGAAGTTCATTGAATTCCTAGGTTCTAGAACTTGGAAGACGTAGGTATCAATTTCTGAGGTGAAGAGTACCCTACACATAGGAACTGACCTTTGAAGATCTCAATAATTGCATTTAGTGAGAAAAAAACAAAAAAAAGTCTGGTAAAACTCGTTAAATCTGGGAGTTCTAGAACCGGGAAGAGATACTTATCAATTATCGATATGAGAAATGATACCCACGTAATTGCCCTTTATTAATTTCAAGTTTTTTAAATTTAAATTACCACAATAATACAGAGGAAAAATTTTCAAAATTTAACGAAAACTTAAATTTGGAGGTAGGTGGGAATCCTGGCTCATATCTTGGGAACCACAATTCGGTTCAAGCTCCGCCGGGCAGATTTCGAAAGAGTTTACTTTTACCTTTCCAAATAAGTTTTATTAGTCAAAAAGGACTAACATTTGGCCAAGTTATCAGTCCGCAAAGTTGAGGAATTTTCCGGGACACTTTTTCTTGGAACATGAATACCGTCGCCATTTTGTTTTTCAAAAAAAAACTTTCTTCTATAATATTTTAGCATTGAATCACTCTAACAAACGCAAAAATAAAATCTCAAAAAAGTCATCTGGATCGCGAGATATTCCACTTTTCAGTTTTTCATACAAATGGCTTTTCCGGCCGGAAAATCGATTTTCCATTTCCCAGAAAAAAATTTAGTTCTATACTTTTTCACCACAAACAACATGCGATATCAAAAAAAATCGAAAACCGAAACGCAAGCGGAGCCCTTTTTTCTGACACAAGCACCTGGACTATTTAAATATTTACAAATAAATTGAATTAAATGAACTAGATTTTCATTATGACCGTAGAGTTATTCTTTCATTCGACCTTGTTCACGGCTGGTAACGCTTATCGCCCCATTTTGTAATATGTATTTTCTGGTGTGCTGTTTGTCATTTAAATAATTTGTTTGCAGTGAAAATGATTTCATTTCGTGTTGTCTGAAAGATGCACCTATTTATTCGACAATTAATTAAGGTAATGAGGCGTTGTTGATATGCAAAATTACTTGATAGGCAGACGACATCAGCTAGGTTGGACGGAAAATGTTTTATTTTATTTTAAATACAATTTTAGCATTGGACGGAATATTGTAGAAAGTTAGATAAAAGATGTGATATTAATAGTCTGTATATGTCTGTCATAGTCAGCAGGTCACCGGCAATAAAAATTAGTAGGGGTTATCCACAAAGCGAGACTTTGAAGATACCATTTCTAGAAAGTCTTCTCCTGATGAGTAGCTTCTCAATCGTCTACAATATTTTAAAATTTTGCTTGTCTATTGTGAGTAGACAGGACGAAACCTTTAGCATACAGGAGGCTATGTGTTTGGTGTTAACTACAATTTCTCTCAAATTCACTAGCTTTTGCTCTCATAAAATAAACTTCACGTTCCGCAATGGTGCAAAACGTACATGAAAAAAACACATGAAACTTGAGTAAACAAATATTATGTTATTCGGCTGTGTTACGTTTACCTCTATCATTTTTATTATCGGTGACCTGATGACTACTGCAAGCTATTAATAAACGTAATGATTTAACTGTTTGGATGCGGATGCGATTTACTTTGAATAAAATCTACATACTAATGCAGTTCAGTCAACAACAAATCACAGAAATTTAATTATTCTAGAAAGTCATAAAATTAGCATTTATACGAACACTTAGGCATTCATCATAGCTATTCGCTGAGAGAAACATTTAGCTTCAATGTTTCGTTCTTAGCACAAAAAATGTCATTGGCATCTTCGTCGCTAAACTTAATTTGTGAGACTCATTAAGATCTTAATTTCGACGAACTACGTCTATACAAGTAAACGCCTTTAACAGACTTCTTTTAAAGTAAACTGCAGAGTATGTCAAGTCAATACAGCTGAAACAATGTTTCCAGTAACGATCAGCGAACATAGAAATTTGTAGGGCAAGGTGAAAACTGACGCATCATATTGTTACACAGATCTCTGTTTGGTAGATTACGATGCATGTGTTATCAGAACAATAATTACAGCATCTTAAGAATATCAGTTGGAGCAGAAACAAAAGATATTTAATCAAATTTCACATTGAATTTGTAAACAATTTTTTTTTTGTTCGCCAGAAATTTTTTTTTAAACATTCAGATCAGAGGCATGACCTTTTTTAATAAACATCTCTCTAGAGATATATACGTACGATTCGATTCAGCTAAATAAACACAAATGTTCAAGACAATTCTTTCGGGAGATACAACGTTTTAATGATAACACAGAATTTTTTTTTTAAATACAAAGAGAAAAGTGATTTTATTCGGTGAATCCTATACATGTCGCCGAACCCCGCGGATGAAGTCATCGAACTTCACTGGGCAATCTAGTTTAGTATCTAATCTATTACTTCTGACGGATACAACAATTGAGAGGTGAGAGGATGTCTTCTATTTCGGCTTCAAAACAACTCCACAGGTGAATTATCATCAAAACAACTGAGTTTCACCTGCAGACGAGATTTAGAGTAAAAGTGTGATGTAATATCTGCACAGTTCAATAAACAAGAGGTACAATAAAAGGCGGTCGTCTCTTTCTCAGAAAATCTTATCGAACAGATAACAATTTGTTTGATACATCCTTGTGTGGCTAATAAAATCTAAATTAAATAAAAAATTATGTTATGCATTCACGTACTGTACACTGCTTGTGTGTTTTCATATACTATACAGAAGAATGCATCAACAAAAATCTGTCTGTGTGACTGAATTGATAAAGATATTACTAATGCAAAAAGGCTGAGTAATTATAAAATGGGAAATGTGAAAAGCGTGTGCTTTATTGTAAACGTTTCGAAATATATACATTTAAAAAAAAACGGAAACTCTTTTCTGTTTGATTTAGAAATTGATTTCAGTCAAGGGCATAGATGTTTCTTGTTCATGTTCATCGATAAAATAAATTAATTTCGTCTGTGCTTCCGTTGTTCAGGCATTTTATCGATTTAATGTAACTTTTACAGCAACGTTTTTTACTGACTCTGTGATAATGATAGAGGAAATTCAATTGGCTTCTCTGCTTTCCATAAAAACTTCATTTCATTTTATTTGAATTTATATAAAAAAGAAGAATGAAAAAACTGGTAACAGAAACGGGCAAAAGAGAATTTATGTGAAAAATTCGTAGAATGGCTTTTAGAAAATGCATACAACGTAATAAGTACAACAACTTTTATTGATAAGGGCGAGCAAATCAGCAAAACGTTTGTTACAGCTAATGAAGTAAAAGATTTCAATCTGTTTAAAATTGCTATATCAAAAGAAGTAGTAGATTTCATATGTTAGTCGATCGTGAAAAGTTAAGTAGAGGTAATAATAACGATAGCAATTCCAAAATATAAAACCAATCATTCCAAGAATCATTCAGTGATCGTCTCGGTCAAGAATCATTACAATGAAGACACTTAGCTCATTACACAAAGAGACACTGCTTCACGTAACACATAGGAATTTCCCGATTTTTCTTTTCCTTTGTTCTGGGCGACTATATTTATTTAAGATATAGACAAAGGACTGACAAAGGACGAACGGATGGATTCCGAAAAGATACTTGCATAAATGGCGTCTCAATTCATAACTGTTTATTTTAAAATTTCTGTTTTTCTGGTTTTCCAAAAATATATAACGTAAGGACTACGCAGTGGAAATTAACGACGTAAAATTTTTCATTTCAACATTTTGATGAAAAGAAAAATTACAAATTGAAAGCGTAGAAATATCGATAGTGTAAATACATTAGGTGTTCTTCTTCAACGCAATTTATTTTTACTAATCACTCACGTAACGGTAAAGTTTGTTTTAAAATATTTACTTAGCATACATCAGTCAACAGTCAACCATTGTAAATGCGACGCATAAGTTACTTAAGTATTTGTTACCAATAATGTTTGCCAATGTCTAGACGTGACTTACAGCCGTTGCAGGTAACACTGAGGGTACATCGTAATTAAGTACCAGAACGGTAGAAATATATTGAGAAATACGCATAAAATGGAAAGTGAGATGTTGACGTAATTCAGATTTTATGGTAACGTTGTGTTCCGCAATTAGTAATGAATAATTGCGTTTCTCATTGTAAGTGTAAGTTTTAACTCTTCGTTATATTAATGTACTAGCAGTACTTGAAGTGACACTTAACAAACTACAAAAAAAAACGTAAATGGGCGACTACCGCACTTATTTATCTTTTACTTTTTCAATCTCTTCAAATTCATAAAACTTGTTCGTATGCTTAGCAAAATACAGCAGCAAGTATCTTCAATCAAAAACCTGTGTTGAAATATTCCTCAAACTGCCGAACATAACACACAAGACTGAACACACAAATTTAACAGTCGATAAGATATAAAATAAGCAAAACAGCCGGCGATTTGATTCAGACATAACAACCGAGGTCGAAAAGTTAAGCAAAGTAAAAAAAAAAAACAGAAAAATCAAGAGAGCGCTAAACATTACTTATAAAATGACAAATACGATGACCCAAAGAAAAATACCGATGATCACGCCACACTTTTGCCATATATAATGCTGAAAGAGCCACAAAAACTGATTTTGAAATAAATTCACAAACGTTGGCCGACGTGTGCTTTAACCAACCAACCGAATGAACGAAGATATACAGTGAAGATGCGAAGTGTATTTTTACGTGTACAACCGTGTACACATACATCTTGTTTTATGGATGTTTTTTTTCATTCTATAGATTTAGTAGTTATTTCTGGACCAACAGATGCTGTTGCGACATTATACACAGAAGTTCGTATATAGATGCAGCTTGACTTAGTGCAAATTTATTTAATCGCTTTTTTACTGCTCAAAACAAGATAACTAAAATGCTTTCCTGACGACAAGAGACTTGGAACAAAGCTAATTATCCGAACGTTCGTCTAAGGTTAATGTACGACGAGAATTTTATATTTAAACTCCGAGTAGTTAGTTTACGCTGTGAAAGAGGTACAACGACATGCATTTGAGCAGTTTTGTTGAATTGCAAATACTGACCAACTATTGAATGATAACTCACCAAAATAACTTCAAAGCCGATAACCTGCCAATACCGACAAACAAAACAAAATGTAAAATCGCCAGTGGCCAAAATTAATCATCGAATCTATTCCTGCCGAGGGGTAAACCACTATTTTGTGATTAACATGGTTAATCAGTTAATCTGTTAATCAGAAACATAAGTTTTGTGAATCCAAACGGTTAATCGGTGATTAACATTGATTAACCGCTATATTTTACGTTTATTTGTAGTTTTGCGACGATTCCCCCGGTCAAATGTTGGTTAGTCAGCAATTCGTCATCATGTTAATCACTGGTTAATCATGTTAATCACGTCAAAAATAGAGTGGTTTACCCCTCGATTCCTGCCACAAACAAAAACAAATTTGCAATTTCGAACGTTATTATAGCGACATGGTGAACTCTACAGTAAAGTTCATTTCAAAATTAAAACCGTAAACATTTGTGCATGTTCTGGGAAGTATTCTGTTTTCAATTTTCACTTTTCTCAACCAATCAAAATGGAAATTCGGTTTGTTTGATAAGAAGTTTTACAATTAGCTTTGATCTTTTAATTGATATTGCCAGCAGGTATTTATGAATGTAACATTGTTTGACACAGGTTCGAACCGTGTAGAAGTACAAATAACAAATACCTTACACCAGCAGCAGAGAATTCTAAGACTACACAGCCTAGTTTGAACAATAACCCAAAATATCAATGTAATGTTTCCGATCTCAATTACCTATTAGTATCACAGATTTCGAGGCCGTATTCCACTCCCTTCTTTAATAAACTTCATTGCAGTAAGTTATGTAAGGAAAAGGAAATCAATGAAGTCTGTAAAATAATAATTCCACTTGTTCCATGCTTCCAGTATACGTTTTGGTTTTCTCGATGTCAACTTCAAATTAATAAAACGATAAGAGAATATGAAAATGTTATCAATTTCTTTGAATATTCGACGGCATCTATCGCAAACTGCACAATCTGATCTCCAAGACGACTAAACATTGTAGAAACAAATGGAAGATGACAAACTTTATTGTCACCAGTGTTACAGAGTAAATATTTTCTCTCACTTAACATCTCTGCAACACCCATAATTTTCCATATGAATGGATGGATGATTTTGTTGAAAAACATTGATTGAAATCTGTCGATTTTAATTAAAAATTAGTTCGAAAGTTCAAATTAGAATGCCATAGGTTCTAATATACATTTCTTAACTGCGTATAATGTTAGAATTCTATGCGCTTGCGTTTAGAAAACGTTATCCGTAACAATTTTTTCTTCTATTTTATGCGATTGATTTGAATTTAGAACCGGAATTATATTTATTTATGCGAAAAGAAACAACAGCTCTGACTGATTATTAATTTAAATGTTTTTTTTTCTTTTTTTTTGGAAGGTGTGAATTTGATTTGTTTTACTTGTTTAAATATTTAATTTTCAGCCAGGCACTGTATTTTAGCCGGCATTCCCAGCTTCTCTGTTTTGATTGGTTTTCATTTTAACGAAAAACAAGTCCGATCAATATTTATGAACTCGGTCCGGTGGAAACGTGCATTTTAAATAATCATAATGCTCAACAGTAATAACAACATGTATCGACTGTATAATTAACAATAATTTTCTTGGATTTGAAAATAGACACATGTAGCCAACACGTAGAAGGTAAAGAACGGATTGAAATATATTTTTAGTGTCGATATTAACGTCATGACACGCAAATACATTCACCTAAACGGTCAGAGGTTAAACAAAAATATATCCAGCGGTTTCATTAAATACATAAAATTGATGGATGGTCATTGAAATAGAGTCGGTCAACTATCTATTTACAAAAAAAAAAATCTAAAAAAACCAAAATGACAATCCCATACCAGTTATATGAAAGAATTTTTTTGTAGAATACCAATGCAAACAACAAAACTTTCCGTATAATTAATAAAATTACGAGGAATCTGACTATTTTTATCTACATGTTCGAATCGAACAAAAAAAAAGAATTTTCATTTTCATATAAAATAGATGAACTTTCCGTTTCCATATTATGTAACAAGCAAAAGAATTGTCTATTTTCGTTGCCATACATTTCTATCGATCACAGAAAAAATAACAACGTGAAGACATGCAAATCAGTGCCGTGCGTTGTTCGTATTGAAGTCATAGATGGTGGATTTTTCTTTATTTCTGTCTCGATACAAACAGAATAAACATCGACAGAGTAAACATCAGTGGTGCGTACAGTTCTGATTTTTGTGTCAATCAGAAATGGAGAGGACTTTTTTTTTTAGCTGTTATCGATTTATTCTTTGAAAATAATAAATTTTCATGGCCAAAATAACAATTTTAACACAAGCAAAAATACGTCAGTGAATATTATTGGGAAAGCGATAGGAATTTCTTATTTTATTTCAATAAAATCTGTTTACGACGACAAATTTAACATAATTTTGCATATTTGCATGTATTTTGAGTATATAGATGAAAATCCGTCATAAAAACATTTCGCAAAGACGAATCTTTGAATTCGAACTTTTACAAGCTTTACAGTTATCAGAGACCAAAAGTCGAAAACCATAATTTATTTTATTTTATTTTATTTTAGCAAAATGTATGTTCAGACCATTGAAGTAGAAGATTGTATCCCGTACATGAAACTACTTTAAAAAAGTGAAGTAATAGATTCAGTTATAGTACCATGATACGCTTGCCGTTTTTAAAACTGCAGACCTCTTTAATTTCAATGTGAAGTCTAATCTATTTTCAATGCTTGAAAGGAAACGGAACAAAGTCATAAAAAGTTGATTTGATAGATTCGCGGAGCAGTTTTAGATCAATCATAAAAAAATGAATGGCAACATCGACAAATAATCAAAGAAGTTAAAATAACAAACTAAACAAATTTTATTGCTGCTCGAGATGGTCGTGAGTTTTTTTGTTAATTTTTTTCCCAGTGTGAAGCAGTCGTTCAAATTCAAAAATAGACAAAAATTAAGCGATAAACTCAGTAATGGCAAGTTGTATTTATATTATGAAAAGAAGAATTGTTTATGTTACGTGTTGGATAATAATAGGTCTTTGGCAATGATTTCCTTTTTATACGGTGGACTTTGATAGTATAACTATGATTTTAATTAAATTCAAACATTAAAAGCCAATAACGAAAAACAAATTAACCGACTAAGCTGCTGATTACGACAATTTCACAATTTCAACGTCACATGCTTACAAAATAGAATCCGGTCAACTTTTATGTTATCATTTAGAGTTATGTCAAAGAAAAATAAACTGCAAATCTACCTTCCATACATCACTCATAGTTGAACGCTCTAACTAGCTTGCACAGAGTGTTTTTGTTATTGAATTATCCTATTTATTCAGTAAAATGTTTTGAAAACATGCCGGAAACAGTCATTCAAGGAGTTGTGGATGATTGTGACCTAGTTCTTGTTTATTATGAAAAGCAGACAGTTTGACTGATAAAATTGATATATTCGTCCAAACTAAGACAATTAAAATTATGTTCGCAAGAATGAGAAGTTTGAACGAAAATCAGATTCTTTATCTGCACATTCAGATCGTAAACAACATGAGTGACCTTAGACGTAGACCATGCTTTTGTAAATGAATCAGGTATAACATGAACCGAATGCCATATCATGCAGAAATAAAAGCGAATAACAAGACAGTTTTTTTCGGTATCTCTTGATACAATGATGTCTATCCAGTCCATTCAAAATCGACTTGATTTGAATAAATGATGGGAAAAAAATTCGTTTAGACAAGTTGGCTTCTAATAAAATCGAATGTGTTCAATTATAATGCAGACATTTAAGCCATATGCATAGACTCAGACTCTTATTCATATATATCCATAATGAAATTTATTCCGACTAGGTACAATAACAATGCTTGAATGAAACACGTTTAGCAACTAAAATTTAATTACTTTTTTAGTGACGTTGTGACTAGTCCGCGGGCTATATTATTCCATTTGAATAAATAAATAAATGTTTTTGGGAATAAATTGCGTAAACAGGTGATTTTTTCCGATTTGGTATACTGGAACGTTCTCGGCGCTTTTTGAAGAAAAGTAAAATTATTTAATCAGCTTAGATGTTGGAGATGAAGCATTTTTGCTAGGTCTCGTCTTGTGTATGTGGTCGACCAATGTTGTTTTGAAATCAAGTTTAAACGACATTCTAGTAATCTAAGGGAATGTCGTTGATGTATTAACATCATTAGAAAAACGTTGTCTCTACCGATGGTTAAAAGGTTGATAGAGTTCGTTGATTATTTATTATAGAATTCGAAACGACCGCCCATTGACCACACACTGTGATATTTGGGTAAAATAGCAAAATGAAATGGATTAATTTATCTTTTCTTTTGTTAAAAGGCCGTTTGGAACAGTTTAGAATGCCCCATCGGCTTTGTTTTTCTTTTATCACCCTCGCTGCTTCTCATAACAAATCATTTCATTTATATCGTTCTCATATACCTTTAAGAATTACAATTTCGACAAATGATACAATTTTCGAATGACTAACTATACCAAACAACAATGCGGACTTAAAAGAAGAAAAAAAACTCTTCTGCAAGACGACCAGCACACGTTTTCCAATAAATAGTAATAAACTTGTTCCCGTTTTTGCCGAGAGCGTCTCAACATTTCAATAAAATTACCCATGCTTCGAAACAAATTAATCATTCAATTCAAGCGGTGATTCATTTACTTTATTGCTGTACTGCCGGTAGACCATATATAAATACCAATCAACAATTATTTCAAATTTATGTAACAACAACTTAGTCTCGCTATACGTCTCCTTTCCCTTTCAACACATGTTCAATGTGAACGACGTTTTAAACATTAATCAGAATTTAAATCTCTCGTATTTTAAACAGAACAGAAGTCTCTCATAACACACCGGGTTATCATTACGAACCGCAAAATCTTGTTAATTGATATTGAATCGTTTAACAAATTCTCACATTCTGTTGCCAAAAACGATATGCAGCGTCTATTTAACAGAAAACAAATGTTATACTTGACCTATAAGTGAGATCTAGTTTTAGAAAATGCATTCGAATTGCCTAGTTGACACCATATCATAACGGACGGGTGGCGTAATGAAAATAGACATTCAATATATAGTTGAATCACAATTATTTCAATTTCCTGATAAAAATTGTGTACGAATTACATCATACACTTTGCATATACCCACATCTATTCGAGATGGGGACACTAAAGAAGGAGCTTAAGAAACATAACGGAAATTTTCCGTACACACAACCACATCGAATTAATGTGTGGACCATGCGCACACACTGTTTTTTTTTTGCTCCTAAAATTGTTTGATAACTATCGGTAAACATACTTGGCAATGTTCACATCTTTGCGAGCATAAAATTATGGTGAGGAGAACTACAGACAATGAAGAAAAAATTGTTGCCATTGCCTTCATTGGCTGAGTATTTTTTTTATCAGTTAAGTGTTCAGTTACATCATCCCAGCATAACACTTGTGATTGCTTATGTGTTAGCTGAGCTGTTCTCATGTTTTTGCTGAATTTGCGAGAATGGCCTTTAGTATTGTATTATCGATCGAAAGAAAAATTGTATTGCCCTTCACACGTGTAGTTTAGGTTGAAGGTTTTCGACATAGAAGATGGAAAGATTGTACGCAATTTTTTATGATTTGTTTCTCGACTGGATGTCGCTATTGTGAAGCGAAGACGAAAACAGAGTAATAAATTTTCTAATGACATGAAGTGTGGTACACGTGTGCCCTTAAATACGCCGTACATTTCAACTTGAAAGCTCAATTTTTTTCGGGATAATAAATTGAAGTTATGCATGGAATACATTATTTTAACGCGTATTAGTTATTGGGATAGCAGGGACTATTTTCAACAAATTTTGGTTTTATTTAAAAAAATATTTTTCTTTCAAATAAATAATTGAGGAAACTAAAAAAACCTTTTGTAAAAGTTTAAAAAGTTGCGAAAATATTTATTCGAAAATAGCCACTGTTTCCGTGTAGAGGGATTAACTTTCGTCGCGTTTTCTATACAATTTTATAAGTGAATCACACAGTAAAATTTTATGACAAAGCTTTGTGTCGTGTCGCAGTCTATTTTTTATCAGTATCTATTCAACTAATACAGGTAGGGGCATTGTACAATATTACGTTTTACAGCTGTTTGCGATTGCTGTTGATAGTTGTTAAAACTAGCTACTATCGGATTGATCTAGCAAATTATGGATTGTGAACAAAGGAAAAATAAACGGTTCCGGATCTCGCTTAATCATATTTAAGATATTTTAAATATATTTTTAGCTCTCATGACATGCCTACAACTCTCAGAAGAGAATTACCAAGAATTACCAGAAATCGTATCCAAATCGTATGAATATCTAAGAAATTCTAAACTATAGTCCGATATTGACAAATTATATGAAACGGCAATAGAACGTTAGTGTTAAAAGTTGACACAGAACATATTTTCAAAAAACTTACTCCAAAGTCTTAAACTTATGCTGCAGAGTCAATTCTCAACAGACAAAAAAAAGACAGAACGGATTGTACACATGTTACACCACCGAGAAGTAGTAATTACTCTTCTTTTAAAAGGCGTTAGTGACAATTAAAAATTTTCGCTGATTGGTTTCGTCATTCACTGGCAGAAACACACTTGAAACTTGCGTACAAATTCAAAGAAAACTTTCCATAAGCCTCGACGATTTTCCCCTTTTTCTTAGTTATAACTTCAGAACCATTGGATGGATTCTTTTCATCTTAACAAATGGCCTCATATACATCAGTAGTTAGAAAAATAATAATTGGAAAAATGAAAAGTTTATCAGATTAAAGTTACTCGCGAAAGAGTGACGACAGACTGATTATTCTACGAACAGACCAGTCACTCTATTTCGCGGAATAATTAAAAAAAAAAGTTGACATTTTCACCATAGCACGAAACTACACCGATAATTCTGGCCGTGACCCTCAGGTAATTTTCATGCTAACTATGCAACCCCTAACCTATTCCGGTGAAAATTGAGAGATTAGTTCGAACTTTAGAATTTCACATTTGCGGAAATGAACATACTGACATTTGATGGTTGCCATATATTTCCAATAAATTGATTTTGTGATTGTGATTGTGAGACTACAACGGAAAATATACGAACAATTTTGTTCGATCAATTTTTTTATTATTATTTTCTTTCAACGACATTCAACGACACAGCAACTTTTTTTTTGCTTTATGTCTAGAAATTTTAAGAGTTACAAGGTAACAACCAGCTGATGTACGTTGTCGTGTTAATACAGTTGTGCAATTATATGCAAGTCAGCTTGTATATCGAAAATCGAAACTCAATTATTTTTTTAAAAATGAAAATCATTGTTAAAATTGACTGCATTTACGTAACAAATAATTAAAAAAAAAACTTTTGTTTAGCAAAGGAGAATGGAAATTTACCACAATTTCATTAAGCTAAAACTCTATTCACTTACCTATAAAAAATGAGCTTTTTTATAATCGTTTCCAATCGAGTCTGATATTTAATTAGAGACAATATGTATATGTGCTGTCTCTATCCAATTCACTGTTTCTCTTTTCACTGTACACTTCGGTTTTATATTATATATATCGAGTCAGACACTTCACTACAAATTTTTTTTTTCACTTCTTCCAATTTTTATATTTTGATTGGTTCCGACGTTTATTTTTTTCGCGAACTTTTTTATAATTCTTTTAAGTCACAAACAAAACTTAAAATTATAAAATAAATATTGATCTTTAGTAGTTGGACTCACATTATAGCAGATGAACTCAATTTGAACGTAAAAAAAGATCAAAATATTTTTTTTTCTTGGTCTCCACTACAAGTTACACAATGGCGGATGTGAGAAAATTTAATAAAAAATATTTTTCTTCGTTGTGACGATTCTTAACTCATGCAGTTGTTAACTTATATTGCGCTAGTACATAATTTATTTGACCGTTTCTCTATGAATTTTCTTATCATATATCTCAGCTGATGAGTAATTAGAATTTTTCTTTATTGAGTCAGAATATATTTTTTTATTATTATTCTATTGGAGCTAAATAAGAATACTCCCAGTTATGTAGAGGTTTAGCTGCAAACTGAAATTGAATTGCTGAATTGCGAATAGGAACAGATAGAATCAGCCAGTTTTAATGTCAGCTGAGAAAAAACAGAGAGAGTCATATAGGTAGGTTTGTGTGCAACGAAAAGAGATGAATCGATTCGACTTTCGAATGAAGAAACAGCACAAATATATCGATATCATTCCAGTTAGACAGTGACGACGACACTGTTGATATAAAGAGAGAGTGCCATTCAATTCCAATTTCGATTCCAATTCCTATACACTCGGTGTGTATATTTTATGAATTAAAAAGTTTCACAAAGTAGAGGCTTACAAAAGCAATCGATAAAATATATTCTCTCGGGTGATACATTTTCCTGGTGTGTTCACTACGCAGCACATATATAAATAGAGCGTGCATATATCGGCAGACTGCGAACATTTAAGAATTAAAAATTTTACGCAATAATATAGAATGTAAACTACGCATTGGATTGTTAGAATGAATCAGATGTTTTTCATTGTTAAAAACAGCTTTTATTGTCTTGACGAAGAATTCATTGCGAAAAACACACCTACCTCTTCGCTGTTACGACATAACTATCCGGGTTCAACAATGCGTAGGTATTTCATCTTATCCCATTGTTGAATGTATGTTAGATGAATTTTGTTTGTGTCTGTCGATATATTTATTATCTTTACCGCATGTGACGTATCTTATTTGGATTTTCTCTTCTCGGCAAGTGTTCAGCTGAATGGTTTACGTAGGACAACAAAACAGAAAAATTGTTTTCAACTGAGAACTCACCTGTTTTTTTGATCGATTTTAAAAGAAGAATATGCACCTACGGATGAAATAGAACCAAAATAAGGTCTCAAAATCTATTGGAGGTATAAAAAAAACTAGAGACCTGGACCACCTGGAACCTTGAGAAATGTATTTTTTACCTGAGGATTACTTTTTTATCTTATAAAATGAAATGCATTTTGCTGATGATTTACTTGAGTTCCTTGAGTTTCACTTGCAAAAATGTGAGACAAATATTTCTTACAGTGCGAGAGATAATATAGCAAGAGCAATGATACTACCTCGTGCATTGTATGCCATGCCATACTTACAAACCTATCCATATTGCAGTAAACTATTGTAAACTTAATCTAGTGTTTTATTAGAACGTAGATGCGTATCATACTATTAATTGTCCAATTATATCCATGAGAAGTGGGCTATCATATCTAAATTATCGTCGGACGTCTAATGCTGGGACATTACACTTGTATCAAAGAATAGGGAGTCGAATAGTTGAAAAAGGAATCTCACATCGACGTGATTACTAAAATTACATTTTGTGTACAACACCGGTGCGGCACAACACCGGTGCGATATTTCCTGTTACCATGGAGACAGAGACTAACCATCCGATTTAATTTGTCTCAGTTTCTTTCTATCTACTTCTTGAACGTATGTTGAATGTATTGCCAAAGTAACTACATTTCGAAACATGTAGAGCTTAAAGAAACGAAAAGATCCTAATTTTTAATAAAGCAATTTTATTCAAGGAGTGACGCATTGAGATAAATGATGAAACGGTATAAATGTGTGATTATTGACCTCTTCGGCTTAGACACAGAAATTTCAACCAAAAGTGCAATAATGTTTTTGTATGGTGCATGGTGTGAACATGTGTAAAAGTTACACGCTGAAAGAATTCTGTCATTGACTTTGATTGCTAGTTTCCCGTTTTTGATAAAAATAGTTAATTTATTGCTTATCTGAAAAGGCTGCAGTTTTAAACCGAATGAATGTTACTAATATAAAATACCACATCTGATTATCTATTTCATTCACTTGACTCAGTAAGTGCCATATGGAATTGGAATTGTAAACAATTGATTTTTAGCTAGGAAAACAAGACAGAAAACAATTGAGATAAAACAATAATAGAAAATACGCGATTATCATGACGAACAATAAATTCTGTTGTAATCAATTCCATTATCTCATGACGTAATAAAAGTGGCATTGAAGCGTGATTAAGTGTTTCGTCATAAAATTTTTTTTGGTGAGTCTGTCACACAATTACTTTTGAACAATATGAGGTTATAACCAGCTCAAGCATAGCAAAGCTTAAGATTTAAGCTTCGGTTACTATCCTGCAAGCATGTAGTATGCATAATGTAACCAAGAAACTTAAAGATAAAATTGATGAGTCTGTTTGAAAACCCTAGCTGTCAGTATTCTTTGGCAAGAATAGGTAACAATAACGTCAATTTATAACTCTAGCCAGGGTTGCACTTATTTCTTAATTCGCTTCAAATTGCGATATTTTCAACCAAGTTTCAATTAACCTGTAAATTCATTAGAATAAGATATGAAAAATAATATTCGTACCACGGACTACAAGTCTTTTTTAGCGTATTTGATTCCAGACCTCGGCTTCGGCTCTGTCTGGAAACTCCTCACACGCTAAAAAAGACTTTTAGTCCTAGGTACTAAATGTACTATTAAAATTAACCTGTCAATTAACCTGAAGGCAAGCATATCAGCAGTGTTATTATCGGGTCTAGTATTTACTTATTTCGATCAAAGTATTTGTTATCGATTCATTTCAATCTTTTACTTCCTTTCTTTAAACATTCATTTTGCTGTATTCGACCACATTTAAATTTCAAAGATTATTGTTTTTTGTCGTCGTTATCGACAGTAACATGTTATTATCTAGCGCAGTCCAACACTGTTTCGGTATCACTTTTTTATCGCCCAGCTTAATCCTAGTGCCACGAAAAGACTTTTGAAACCTTTTGAAAACGCTGTGCCATTTACTTTATCTTAACATTTTTCCATTAAAAATTTCATTTTCATATATTCCCGAAGAATTTTACCTATCGGTGAAATTCACACATTAACAACACTTCCATGTTTGCTTGTTTGTTATCAATAAATTTCGTAAAGGTTTAGAAAGATAAGACCCTCCTATTTAACAGGATTACATTGTGCGTACGTATATGTGCCAGGTGAGTAGCGAAGTTTTTTTTATGAGAACTTAAGACTTCAGTCAATCACTGCATCGCAGCAAGCTAGGATCTAGTTAAGATCTGTACGCGACTTCTCGTTCCCTGAAAACTCGGTCCATTTCTAAAATGAAGGAATTTGTGATATTTGTGCTACTACTTGCCATTTTTGCGCATGGGGACGCTAAGAAAGTTTGTATTTTATTCGAACAAAAAGTAGTTTCAACGACAACAACAGTTGACGATCCGGTAAGCGCTTCAACAAGTGAATCAATTTCGAGCGTACAAGATGACGGTGAGATTACGTTGGGCACAGACTCGAGTGTATCAGACGACATTGTGATTACGTTGGGCGATGTATCAGAAACAGCGGAAGAAATAACTACTGTGAATACGGAGGCTGTTTCTGTAGCTTCAAATGTGATTGAATCCATATCAACAGATATTTGCGCACTCGAGGGAATTACCTTGTTCGACGACCAAAATGTAAGTGATTTTTATGGCTTAACGCGGTTGATATCTTGAGGCTTTAAACTAAATTTCCAAATTAAATTTATACAAAGAAAGACGAAATGTCGTTCATGCAATGCGTCACGAAAAATTTCAGCACCTTATCTAAGTCAGAATAAAGTGTACGTATTTTATGATTGATTGTAATTGAATAGAAGATTACCTCATTCTATTTTCGATAAATTTGCGGTCAGAATTATTGGTCTAGTCTTAATTTTATAACGGTTGTTGCGTCATTGATGCGTATATTAATATTATCAAGAATTTTGTACTGATATTCAATTCGGAACTAAAGATATCAATCACTGGACAAACAGTAGTCAACTTGTTACATAAAATGTTGTATTTTCGTACTGACAATAGAATTATTTTCATCGCTTTTTATGAATTGGAAAGCTTATGGAAAGATCCAACCTGTTACGGACAGTTGTCATTTGTTATCGACTCGATATTAAGAATTCAAAGACAGGCTCTGAGTAATGCAGTCTCATAATAGCGAAAAGCATGACCAAAAAATGAAGTAAAAGATTTGAAATCAGTGAATCTTAAGAAGTAGTAGATTCAATAAAGTAATACTGTGGATACGTTTGCCGCCTGTAAAAAGTTCTAGAATATAATAGTGTGTAGTGACGTCAGATCAAACATGGACGAAAAAGATGTGATGAATGCATAGAGCCATGTGATTTGTTCAGGTGGGAAGGCAAGAAATACCGTGTTGTCTACTTTTGCCGAAAGTCTTTCGGACTTTATTTAGCCGCAAGAAGGCACAAAGTATATTCTCCGAAAATGATTTTACTCACTGCACCTCCGGAAAATGAGTTATTACGTCATTGTCATGAGTATTAAAAGTGTGTCCATAGGTAATAAACGATTTCCGAGGGGGGCATACGTACATGTAATGTTAATTTTCCGGAGGGGACATGCATTTACACTCATTTACCTGAGGCACAGTGATCAAATTGACTTACGCAATTGTTTGGAACTTTATGTTTCGCCTTGTTTGATTGTAACCCTTGAAAGTGAATTCTCTGAAATTTTGTAAATTGAAAAATTTAATTTAAAGTCGAGCTCTTCCTTTAAAAGTCACAGCAGAGTGTTATGTTTCGAATTTAGTTATTTAAACTGCATGTAACATTCACAGGACCTACTTCGAAAGATGTGTACAGTTAAACCGAGTGCGTCATCGCTCTATGTTGTTACCGTTCAAAATTCTGTGGTGAAATCGGACCTATCACTAGCAACTCTCTGTTCGGAAGGTGCAAGAGGGTTACTGAGCTGGATATCATGGCAAGATTTCGTCGATAAAGTTAAGCCTGTCCTCAATGCAGATGAAGTAAGGGGAGATTTTGTTAAAGGAAATCTACATATCTTTCTGACGAACACTTCTATTTCACAGCTTCCTCCATTGGTTGTTCGAAACTCGTCCATAGGCGGTCCAAGCGAATCAGAGAACCAAGCTGATCCCATTTCCGAAGTGTTAATTGAAGTGCTTCCCATAAAATATAAACTGGTGAATTTGAAACGAAGTGCGTGGACCAATAGCACATTCATCAACACAGTGTCACTAGGTAAATGAAGGATAAGTGCCGGATTTCGATAAAAAAATTGAAATAATTTTGTGTTTAAGGGGATATCGTGATTGAAAATCCGGAAGATGCCGAAAAACACATCGACGGAGAATTGACTTACAGTTTCCCGATTCAAACCAACATCACATTTTTGTCCAGTTATCCCATCAACGGACTACCGGTCGAATTGTCCGATGAATCCGATCGAAGAAAAGATTTTACAGTTGGATCTGGCTCCTCTTACCTGTACAACAGCGTAACATGGAATTATTTTATGAACTTTAATCAAATTTTTAAATTGATTTCGTCCGGTTTGTAGACGTTTTCGGTTGAAAGACTAGTTCCTGCAAACAAAAAGGAAACCGTGTCGCTAACGGCAACATTAGGATTGAACGAGTACGATATTGAAGGGAAAATTATTTCAATTTTCGGTAAAAATTCGGATGGCTCAACCATTGAAGAGTCGCATTTCATCAGTGCTAGGGTAAGTAAGAAGACAAAAGCGAGTAGTGTTCACCTGAAATGAATATATGTAATGTAGGTGGTGTCATCGGAAACGTACAACATTAAGGACACATACAATTTAAATGACCACACAACAACCACCACAACAACTGAGGATAATACGCACAAATATGAAGAACTTCCCATAGCAATACCACACGTGAACGAACGGCTTTATCCCGGTTTTAGGAAGTACTTTTATGTAGCTCTCTTTTTAGTTTTAGCAACACTCTCCACGGCCCTTTTCAATGTTGTTAGAACTGTGAGAAAAGAAAGGAAGGCTAAGAGAGACGGCAGACGAACGTATCAAAAAATCATTCCTAAAATTTAGCCTTACAATTAATTTCCTTTCGCTTTCAAGTTGTTTTTCCTTTGTCGTTACTGACTCTGTACAGTATTGTGTTCGATTATGAATGATGAAGTAATTCTAGTCACTTACCTTCATTTATAGAAAATAAACAAAAATCTAGTTAATTACTTGAAAGTTTTTGTTGTGTGCACTGCACAGTAACGAATTTCGGCCTTACAGATTCCATTCAGAAATATGCTTCGATAGCGAGAGTTTGAACATCTTATAAATCACATACTTTCTGAACTTTGCATGAAAGTAGCCCAATTGTCATTCTTGTCTTTCTTTATTCAACATCCATCCTTCCTGCTTTTACTGTCATTTAACCAAGAAACAAAGGTCTTCTCTTCATCCGCTTTTCCATATTTTCCAATCCAGCAATTTTCACTTTATCAAAATTAACAAAAGCTGCATCCTCTTCCCACCCACCGAATTAGAGTCAAGCGGCTGAAAATGATAGACAATATCCAAAATTAGGGTGAACACTGCTTCGACCTCGCAGCTAAGTGGAGTGAGAATTAGTCAAATCAAATCAAAATCCACATAAATCACGTTCCATCCTCTGTTCCAACCAAAGTTCATGAGTCTCCCTTTACTCTATTCACTATTTACTTATTTCCCCTAATCTACTGCTGAGACCGAAAATCTTTGCGCTTTTCAATCTTACATCTAAGAAGTTCGAAGATAGATTACAGGCAATGTACGAGATATAGACTGGAAGAGCTTTCCGTTGTCCTCTTACCCTTCTCTACTGGCGTCATTTCGGGCAGCTTCGCAAAACTTGTGATCGTTTTTAGCCCCGTACGAAGTACAAAGGGGCATATAGGATTACGATGCCGTGTGTAATGGATGGAATTCGAAGCAGAAAGTAAGGGCAAAGTGTTTGCCTATGTTCATAGATGACGAATCCGCAATAACGGAATATATAATAATGTTGTTGAAAAAAATAGTACATTTCGTACCTAGGACTAAAAGTCTTTTTTAGCGTGTGAGAAGTTTCCAGGTAGAGCCGAAGGCGAGGTCTGGAATCGAATACGCTAAAAAAGACTTTTAGTCTGTGGTACGAATAGTATTTTTAATTTTGGACGGAGAAAAAGTGCGACTAAGTCGCTCTTTTCGGGGCCTAGGTATGAAAATTAAATTTGGGTCCTCGGACTAAAGCCGGTACTAGGGCCCTATGTGTATTTTACATACAACTAGAGTAAATTTCATCCGTTTTTCGTAATTTTTGTCTGATTTAGAAGGTAATCGAAGGCCGAATAGAATGTTGTTGAAAAAAAAAACTAAATTTGGGTCCTTGGACTTCATTTGAAAGGAACGTCGTATGGGGCTTCGTAATTGCAAGATGTAATTTCTAAGATGTACACATTACATAATAATTGTACTTTAACTACATTAACCGGCGCAATAGGCTTACGGTCAAAATAGG